>NC_049189.1:7744969-8426712 GCF_009769625.2 Cygnus olor | reverse complement strand
GAGCCTCTTGATCAGAAATCTTGAAGGCTTCTCCTGTTTGGACACTAACACGTCCCAAGAAGTAGATACAGAGTAGCTGATCCATAAACTGCTGACCCTGCAGCAGTGGGGGTAGGAAACCAGCTGTCTTCGTGAGAATGTGCAGATGTTTGGACCATCTTGGAGCACAGGAGGTGATGTAGTAGATGCTGCCAAACTGAAAGAAGAATTTTGGGAGAAAAATGACTGCCTCTGATCAACAAAATGCCTATTACTTACCTAATTTTGGTGACTTTTTTTGTTGTTTTATATCTCTATTTGTAGCTTCCAGGTTGTTAGTTGATGTGGTCAATGCTGCCAGTTAGCACGGACGGCCTCCTAAGGTGATGAGTGCAGATGAAAGATGGCTTTTCTGTAGTGGAGCAGGAAAATCATAAAGCTCTTCGTTATTACCGTTAGGTTACTGCGATCTCTTCATTCCTAGCGCTCCAAACCGAGTGAGCTTGACACTGCAACGGCTTCAGCCCTGAGCATCCATTTGACAACCCACACGATTGTCTTGGCTGTCTTACCTGCAGTCACCTCGCAGCTCAGCGGGAGCCAAAGCTAACGCCTCCCAGCTCAGCGCCCCGTCTCCCAAGCTGCGCGGCGTGAGCTGTGTTCGCAGTGCCTGGAGCATCTTTGTTTTCTCTGGCTGATGTCTCAATGAAGCTCTCTCGTGACCTAGAGTCAGTGTTACACGTGGTGTAACTCAGCAATACTTCACCTTGTTTCTCTTTCTTTTCCAGCCCCCTGAACCTCCGTTGTTTGAATAAATCTTCCAAGGCTTTTATGATTTGCAAAACTCTGTCGTGCTGTGAATTTGGTTACTGAAAGCTTAAACTATTACCATTTTTATAGGAAAATGATTTCTTTCAGGGGATCCGCTTGCATTCCCATTTGGGAGCGAAGGGGAAAAAAGCATCTGGAGAAAACGTTTTATACAGAGGCTTAGAGTCGTAATGACATTTAGGGGCACTGTGTTATGTTTCAGTTAGCTCCAGCAGCTACCTCCGGAGCGGACACGTCCCCACGGCTTGCATCATACGCTAGGGATGCACCGAGGGAAGCTGCAGCAGAAGCGTTTTGTGGTGCAACCTCCCCATCTCTGTCTTCCTGCCTGGTCCCATCCGGTAGCTCATCCGTTTATGCTGGCACTCAGCGTGGCCAGGCGGTGCATGAAGTTGGGAAGAAAAGGGTCACTTTATTGTGAACGTGCTCGCGCTGGCACTGTGCAAGCGGCAGCGAGGCCAGGACGGAGGCCAGGAGCACCTCTTGGGGCAGCGCTGCTGCCGGCTGGCAGCTTAGTGCTACCTCTCGTGGCCTGGTGTCCTTCTGCCCGCAGGCGCCTGCTATTTAGATTGCGTGCTCATTTCCTTTGATGCCACCTGACTTCTGGTAGATGCTATCTGCGACTTCCTTTCCCCCAAGGAGCCTCGAGCAGAGTCTTGTCTGTCCTCTCTTTCAGGTTAGCAGCTCGCTTGAAATAGCTCTGACTGCATCCAGCCACCTGAGTTGCTGTTCTTCGGAATCGATTCCTTCCCTGAAAGGAACTTAGGGCTGCATTTGGATTTCAAAAGACAAAAAGTCTGAGAGTGTTAGAAAGTGAGTATTGAGAGTTCAGATACGGAGTTGCTGTGTCATGCAGAGGACAACTAAAAGCTGGGATTTCCTTACCTTTGTTGTCTTCTGCTAACCTCAGAGGTTTTCTTTGAGCATTTTCTCTCCGGTTTCTTGACCTGACTTTTTGCAGTTGGCTGGCCTCACAGCCAGCTGGGAATGGGTTCCCTGAGCATGTCACCCCATTTCTGGTAGTAGGGCGATGCACGTTTGCCCCAGGTCCTGTGATCCTCATCAGATTTGATGTGATTTTCCACCAGCCACGTGGTTGGTAGCTGGTGGTGTGCCGTTCCTGCCAAACCAGCGCTGGGGAGATGTGGGCACTCCTCCCAGTTTCATATCCATATGAACCATCTATAAAGGTGCACGGTCACGCTATAGGATGCTCATAAATGTACTCGCTCTTATGACTGCGTGGATCTATCGGTTCGTAAATGGTGTAAGAAATAAGGAAGTGATGTCTTAGCGTACGTCCTCTTTAGATGACGAGCAAAAATCCAGGTTTGCCTTTAGTATGCAGAAGTGAAGAGCCATGTCTGTAACTGAGCAAGAAGCACCAGAAAGCTTCATAATAATTGCGTGGAGTCGCACAGCCCCGCATGCCTGGCAAATAAGCTCTGTAGCAATTTCATGTAATATTAAGTGGCAGTGCTCAGTTTGCAAGGCGCAGGCTTCCTGGCATTGCCTGGTTGGGATGGTGGGGCCTGGGTTTTGATGCTCTGCTGTTCAGAGCTGCCTGGGCATAATGCATCTCTGCTTCTGGTTTCTCTGGGTGTGTTTTGGAGTACAGGCTCCATCAGGCCTCTCTCCTTGGGATAGTGGCCCTCGGTTGTCCTCTGTACCGTATGGAAGAGCCTCCGGAGCTCAACCAGTTTCATGCTTGTCACCGAGCTCCCTGTCAAGCGTTTCTCCTGCTGTAATATTTTGGTTTCTGTGTGAGACTCGGCTTGGATTGCAGCTGGAGGACCGGGAGCAGTCGCTGTGAGCCACAGGGGCGCGGGCCAAGCAGGGTAGGACTGCTAAGACTAATGTGGCTGTGCCGTGTTCCTGAGCGTAGCCTGTTTTCTGCAGCATAATGGGAGTTATAATTAACGTGGACATGCACAATCATAAATAACACTCCTAAAATGAAATGGAATTTTAAGGCTACATCGGCACATTCCCCACAATGCCGTTGCCTCCCTGGAGAGGCAATACCATGACTTTCCAGCTGAAAGGAGCTGATGAAATCTATTGACTTTTCCATCTCTTAGAAGGGTCCATATATTGTAAGAATAAAATATGAATTAAGAAAAAAATGGCAGCGGCTGCTGTTTTATGGAGGAAAGTGTACCGCTACACACATGCTTTAGAGCAGGTCAGCTAGTGAAGGTTTCCACGTGTGAGCACGAGCTGCTTTCTGGCCCTCTGCTCACCTTGTGTCGCCTGACCTGGCGCAGATGTGATGCGGGGTGGCTTTGTGGCACCGCTTTTAAACCAATGTTTTGCAGTTTGGTCCAAACCTGGATGTAGCCTTATTCGGGGTGTGCTTTGAAAAATCTTCTTGCAGATGCTTCAGTGAGAACGGGCACAGGACAAAGTTCATGGTTACACAAATACTCAGGCACGCTGCTCGCGCCAGCCACCGCTTCCAGCCCCATCCCCCCAAACACCGCACTTAAAGGAAGCCCCAGCAGGATTAACAGGGCTTAGAGGTGTTTTTTTCCACCCCAAACACACTGTGCAGGTCAAAAATAAGCGATTTACTTCAGCACTGGGGTTGCAGTTGAAAAAGACGGAGATTAAGTAACAAAATCAAGTTGCCCTTAGAAACGCACTTGTATTGGAGAAAGTAATTGATGGGGTTTTTGTCGCATTTGCACTGATCTGGTACATTGGCTGACAGCTCCCCTGATAACTCCCTCCTGACGGCTCGCAGGCTGAATGAAATGCATCAGGGTGAGGTGAGGTCTGCGGATGATTTACGTGCTGGTGAGCTGTCTCCATTTCTTTTTAATTTAGAGATGCAAAACTGAGCCTGAAAGTAATGAGCTCCAGATAATTAGGTGCTTGTCTGCAGGTGTAACTATTGCAGCTGCCTACAGCTGGTCCGCTTAATATTGCCAATTTTTATTTGAAAGCATTGTGGAGTGAATGAGATCCTGGAAACACAGTTAATTTGCAACAAAGGGTTTTTTTTTTCTGTTATCTTACCCCCAGCCTCACTCGAGCGTTCCTGTTGGGCTTGGCTGTGAGACGCACCCTGCGTGGACTGAAGGCTGAAAGGAAGGGTGGTGCTAAGCAGCCAAGTGCGGTGTTACACGGGCGGTGTTGCCTGGGCTGCATCGTAGATTGACGAAAGGCCTGATGTAATTCATCATCATTAATGATTAGCCAGATGGGAAGTAGGATCTCAGATTCCTGCCTTGGTGTTAAAAGGGTTGCGAAGGCATTGCTAGCACAAAAAACGCAGCGCGACGTATTGCCTGCAAGTGGTAGGGAGGTGAGTGAGAGGCACGGTGCGGCATGGGTGTGCGTGGGAAGAAAGAATTCGGGAAGAGAGATTTTGTGGAATGGGTATTTAAAAGAGCGCGTAAGTTGGAGGACGCGGAGATGTGCCCGGGTATAAATAGACCGCGCGCTCTAATGGGGCTGCCGCGGTGCAGCTGCAGCACGGGTCGGCAGCAGGAAGCGCTGCTTCCGGAGCCGGGCATCGCGTGCCACCCTCGCGTGCCACCCTCGCGTGTGGTCGTTCCGTGGCCGGGGCTGCCAGCACCTGCCAGTCGGGGCAGCGCTCGGCGTTAACCCGCCGAGGAAGCAGAGGAGGAATCCGAATAGCTTGAGGAGCAGTGGCAACGCCAGGAGAAGGAGAGGGAGGTCACGCCTCTCAGGAGGCCTTTGAAGGTCACATTTTCTTTTCAAGCTGTAATTTTCCGAGGAGCCTCGGGAAGCTTGTCTTCCGACGGCCGGCGCGGTTCCTGGGGATCTGCATGCCCCTTTCCTTTTGAACCCCCTCGCTGCTGCCCTGTTCTGTTCAGTTCAGTGTAAGCCCAGATCAGGTGACATGTGGCAGGCAGAAGGGAGAGGAAGAGTTTGGGATTATTTGAAAGCGAGTACCCAGATTAATGATATGTAATTAAGTAAAAAGCTTAAGATGAATTTCAAGAAAAGTTCTGCTAAAAGGGAGAGTATTCACTGAGCGTATGGCATAATCTGGGGTAAGGAACGACGGCCTCGTTGCTTGCAGAGCTTCGTTCTGGACACAGCTGGGGAGATGATGCTTTGAAGAGGGACGGAGGAGCCTTATCGCTTCCCATTATCATCAGATAGCGTGGCCGGGGAACGAGGAGAGTACTGCAGTCAGTCATTTCAGAGGAGGCAATTGCAGCTCATAAAGGAGCCAGTGAGACTGTGCGAAGCATAAACAATATTTATGTAAGTACGTTTCTGTTACAAAAGCAAAAGACACGCTTATTTAAGGCATTTATTGCAAGTATAAAATAGTTCATAAATGAAAACTTAAAGAGATGTTGGTATTACTGTTTAATACACAAAATAACATGATGGATTAAAAAGGTGGTTTACACAAACACTTCATTGATCCACTTAAAATTTATATGTTTGACAAATGGCAATTCAGTCGTGAACATCGACTCCACATGTTGCAGGAAGGATCTTTATGTTAGGCCATAAAATGTTGAAACAAGCTTAATAATGGCTTTTGCCTTAAAATCCTTCTGGCTATAAGTAATTACAGAAGGCGGCGAATCCTGCAGTATGGTTTGCATTTATTTACAAGAATAGGGCCGTGATGATGTTCCATTACAGAGCTCAGTAATTTTAGGCAGTGTCCCCACCATAAACCCTGCTGCTGCCATTTTAGAAACATCTTTTAACGTGTTCTTTTATTTTTTTAAAGCATTTAACTAGTCAGTAATATGTTCTTAATGTTGGAATTAAGGATTGGTGTAAAGATGACAAGGCTTTTTAAGGAATTCTTCACCTGCGTCTCTTAACTTCTGACCATATTTCTGGATGCTCATGCCAGAAAAAAAGTTATGTTTTTCCCCACTAAAATAACAGTAAACACAAAATACTGAAACAACGACCCTCCGTTCCTTTTTAACCTGCGATACACTCAGTGCTCTGCATCATACTTTATTTTGACATCTAGTCGCATTGCACAAGACAAGCTGAAGCCATCTAAGAAAACTAGAATACAACCACTGCTTTAACACGAAGACTGTTCTTCTGGCGTTTGACTGATAGGCACGGTCCCCTCAGTGGGAATGTGCTAACAAAAAACTCCCAGCCAGACGAACAAAGCCCGCATCCACCCCAGAACAAGATCTGTGCAAGGCAGGGGCTGTTGTATGCCCGGCAGTGTGCGTTTCTCAGGGCTGGAAGTGCCACGGGATGCAAGCAGTGGAAGGGTTACGAGAGGCTGAGCACTCATCGGGTTCTTCCTAAGCCTTTAAACATTTCCCAGGGTAGTTGAACCGTGGCTGGCTTTGATTTTTGTGATATTAATTGTCTGACGTTTCTTATTAGTAAGGCTGCGTGGCTATGACGTGTATAAGGTGCTAGATTTCTGTAAGACAGTCGGAGGAGTGAGGAAGGCAGGGACAGCAGGGGAAAACCAGCGTGTGCTCGGGGAATTAAGGGCTTGATCCTGCATATACACAGGGGATTGAGTTGTGGTTGCATGGGCAGCAGTGATCCTGGCTTTTCCAAAGTTTAGAATCGTTTGTGTTGCAACTTGACTTTTCCTTGGATGAAGTTTGTTTGATTGTAATAAGTGTTTTGTTGCAGAGAGGGCGGGTGGCACTGTTTTGATCAGCATTTTTTGCTCTGTGCTTAACATGTGACACGTCACTTGGTAGGGCTTGTTGTTTTCAAAGGCTGTAGTGGCTCTTACTGGGTTTCCTTTCCTTGGCCTCTGAAAGGCAGCCTGTCAGGAGAGGAATTTATTTTGAAGGGAAAATTGATTCATGAAGTACTTGCTAAACAAACGTGTTTGCGGTGGTGCCCGTTGCTGCGTTTGGCTGCAGCAAGCAGTTACTTTGGAGCAGAAAGTGGAGAGAGATGATTTGCAGAATTTCTTAACTGAGGAGCTTGTGCTGTGCTTTAATTCTCCTTCCGACAGGGAGCATCGAAGGGTTCCCAGCTCTGCAATCCCAGAACGTTGCAGGGCCGCGGGATTTCTGTATGCAGTGAGCAGTAGGTGAATTTCTCTCTTTAGCTTCCGCTCGCTTTCTCAAGACGCCAGCCCGCTTTGATTTTGCGCTGTGGGAGCTTGCTGAGCAGAGCGTGAGGCTGGCTCCTGCTCGTCTCCGGAGCGTGCGGTGCCGGAGCGGAGGGACCCCTGCAGCGGGGCCCTGCCGGCGGGAGGCAGCGCGCCTGGCAGAGGCAGCCCCAAGCCGAGCTCACAGCAGGTAAGGGGGAGCGTGCCCCCCAAAAGGCCTCTCACCCTGTGCCGGGGGGAGGCAGGGAGCCAAGGAGGGGATGCTGAGGATGTGCCAGCCAGCTGCTGCTTTCCCTTTTCACCTTTTAAGTTAGCCACGCGGTTTCTGAACCCGCGGAGCTGGGTGCCTCTGCCGCTGGCATGTTCCCCTCCAGCCTTTTAACTGAACCTTAAATAGAGAAGGGGCGACAGGAGAGAGCTGCGCCCCTTTACCAGCTCTGTGCTGTCCGAATATCTCCCTGGGTGAAGGATTTTTTTTTTTTTTTTTTTTTTTTTTTACAAATTCCTTGTACCAAAATGCTGAAAGAAGTGCTGAAGGCTTGAATTTGATGTGGTTTCTTGCCCTTCTGTAATCTCGCTCGAAAGCTTTATCTTGGCTTTTTCAGTTGCTTAACGCACGGTTTTGGTGCAGGCAGGAGCACGCATCGGGGTTGTGTAACCCCGGGGGTAGCGGGTGGAAGACTTGCCCCGTTTCTACGCAAGGATAAAAGTCATTAGTTCTGGAATGTTTTTGTGTACGTGTTTGCATACATGCCCTTGGGTCCTTGCAGATATTTTTATTCATGTGAGAAGATGCGTGCTTCTAACAGTAAGCTGGAAGTGAGGGAAGAGGCCGTCAGTGAATGCTAAGGATAAAATGGCTCTTAGCTGCTGAAAATGAGGTTAGGTGAGAAGCACCGTTTGAGGGAAAATGAATCTATTTTGGAGAAAAAGCAGAATGGTGTTGTTCCCCCCCCCCTCCCTTTTGGTCTTGGGAAGACCAGCGGAGCAGAGAAACTCGTGAAAGCCTGTTCTGTACCTTGTTACCTGTTTTCAGGCTGTTCATTGCCTGAATGTAGAAGTGCACAAGATCTTGCAGTGTTTCGGTTTTGTGGTGTTATTAGAGCGAGAAGACAAGTGTTATACAAGGGGGAGATTTCTGCAAGAAATTCCTGCTGACTCTTGTTGAAGTGCTGTGCATTTGTCGGTGTCTCTGAATGCTCCAGCTGCCAGGCGCTTCTGCTGTGGGTTTTTAATCGCCTTACAGAGAAGCTGCACGTTCTCACTGTCCTCAGCGTGTGGTTCTGGCTGTCTAATTAAAAGATACCATCCTCCTTTTATGGAGACTTTTGGTTTCAAGGAAAATTCCGCTTCGTTTCCAAATGGCATTACAATCTTTTGCCTGCCGTCTCCCACTGGGTCTTTAATAGCTCCTGAAATTCCCCAGCTTGTTATCACTGCTGCAGCCAGATGGGGACTAGGTGGAACTCCCACGGCATCTGTGCCTGCCTTCGTTAATCTGCCAGAAGTATCTGACTTGCGTGGATTTTCATATATGTATGTATTTCATGAGGTAGTGAGCCCTATCCAGCAACGAAGAGAATGCAGAGTCGGAGCTAACTGCTGCCTGGCGCCCTCCAGACTCCCCTGGTTTCTGGCGTGGTGCTGACAGAGGAGGGAGAGCTGTCGAGGGTCGCTCAGCCCGGCGACAGCACGAGAAGCAGAGGCTGTAGTTCTGCTGCACTAACCTGCCCGTTGCAGATGTGGCTGAAGAGGTTCCCCCTGCTCATCCGCCTGCTTTTCAGCACTCCTGCTCGCCTGCTTCGTCGCCAGCCTCGTCTTTGCTCCCTGCAGTAACGGAAGGATCCGTGAGGACGGCGTGAGGTTTGGGTTTAGCTTTGCTGTTCCGCCACCCCCGTCCCACCCTCCTGGTGTGAAGCAGATCGTTTCGGAGATGCGGCGTAGAGCACGGCTGCACAAATAGCTGAATCGGAGCAGCTGAAGAGGGTGACGTGGGTGGCAAGGATCTGGGGGGGGAAGAGGAGGAGGGAAGGCGCAGGATCCTCCTGAATTGGATCTGACCGTGCCAGAATAGTAACATGAAAGAGCTGCCTGAATTATTCAACGTATCCCTGTTTTATTTGTGCCGTGGTTATTTAAGCTCTGCAGTAGGGAGCCAGGCTGGGTGATACCTTAACGCCTCGACTTGACCGCACTTGATGGGGGCAGCAGGTGGACAGCGTCCACGTGGGTCGTGCTGCGTAGCAGGTTGGGGGGCTCTCGTCTGTGGCGAAGGGGGCCGAATTCTCCAGGTAGTGGAAGAAGATGGGTGTCTCCAGAGCATGATTTCCTGCCTCCGAAGCTGCAAGTAGGCATGGATGTGACTGCTGCTGGATGAGGCTTCACTTCCCACCTGCCTGCTGCGACCCATTCACATCCCGTGGCAGAGGCTCCCATGCTGTCCTTCTTCACCCACTTCTCTGGGAAGAAAAAAAAAAAAAAACACAACCAAAACCCAGCCTCATTAGCACAAATCTGCTCATGATTGGTGCAGCCACTCTGGCTCCTCTGGCTCGTTTCTCCTGAAAAGGCTCCAGGACAGTAACTGTTAGTGCGTGCCCCAGGATGCAGCCCCGTAAGGGGAGGGAAGGTGACCACGGCTGCCCAGGGACCAAAGCGCTGTTCCGGAGGCTTGCAGGGAAGCTGCAACCTTTTGGTCTGGCCCAGCTGTTGGCAGAGTGTGTGTCTGTAGGTGCCAGAAGTTAGGTGCTGCAAATAATCGCTTTCTCCACCCATCGTGTCTCATTAAGGCTTAGTGGAACTTAAGGCATTTTTGTCTCTGTCGGTCTTGTGTCCAGGTCGAGTCCTTTACCAACAGGATTTAGAGGTCTTTTTTCAATCTGTTGAGAATCAGCACCTTCCAGAAGTGATCTTAAATGGCTCCCCAGACTATGAAAATTCATCTAACTTGCTCACTCCACAGGGCAGCTCTCTTCCTGGGTGCAAAAAGCGAGGTTACTCTGCTCAAAGAAGATTATTTTCCCCTGGCTTATATAAGTTCTAAAATAAGAAAATAAATCACAGCCTTCTTGAGGATGAAACAGGTTTTCCAAACTCGGGAACGATCCCTTTTGAAGTAGACATTGCTCAGTTAGTTGTCAGAACTGCCTCCAGATGGGAAATCTCAGCTGTGACAAAAGGGCAGCGGTTTAAGGCCGTGCCTCTGCCTTTATCAGAAGGTGGCTCGCAGTTATGCTGGGTATGGCGACAGCTGGTGTGCGGAGAAGTTGTGGCTTTTTGTTCTGCACCCCGCAGTGGGACATGTGGACTTTTCAGCATGAGCTCCGTGGCTCTTCCTCCTTGTCCAGTGTCAATCTAGAAAGAAGCTCAGCCTGGCAGACAGGACAATTCTATAAATAACAAACAGTATTTGTATTTTTAATTGCTACTTTAATAGCTTTTCCTAGGCATAGCATGGTGCAGGCTAGTATCTCTTTCTAACGTCTCTGTGGAGCTAGTGGCTCTCCCCAGTGCCCTCCCTTCGTGCTTTCACATCGCCCTTTGGGCGTTCCGGCCCTGGGGAGAGCCTGGCTGGGGCTGCTCAGGCTCACGCAGGGGCCAGCAAGTTCCTGGGTTGCGGACTGGGGCTCCGATTGTAGATGTTCCTTCGTTGCTTTGGCTCGGCGTGTCTTGCGGTGGGTTTCTAGCCTTCCTCTCCCAAAGTTTTCCTTGAATCAGCCATGAGTGTAAGGTCTTTGGGCTGGAGGCTAGAAGTGGCGCATCGTCTCCATTTAAGCCTGCGACAAACCTTTCCATCTTTTCACCGGAGTCAGGATTTTGCATGTAATTTTGTTAATGTTCATGAAGCACTGTGTAGTTCTCCGTGTAAATAGTAACTCAAAGTATTATTCATCCTCTGCTCGAGAAGCTTAAATTCTAAGCAGCGCCTGCTCGTTCGGTCCTGTGATGCAAGAGCAGCTCCCACGGAAATCGGTGGGAGCCGTTTGTGTCTGCAGGGGTGGATAATCGGATCCGACGTGTCCGGGCCCAGAGGCAGCGAAGAGCCGCGGCGCTCCGCAGTGATGGTGGCCGCAAAGCCGCGTTCCCCCAGCTGCAGCCAGCGGTCGCGTCTCGGCAGAAGGGAGCAGCACGCGTTGCCCACGTGAGTGCCCCCGAGCCCTGCCCGTTCAAGGGCAGGTTTTGCTCCGGCATTGGTAACCTTCCTTCTGGAGAGGCCAGTGGAGAAACGTGAGCAGCCTCCTCGCTGCTCTTGCTCTCCCGTACCCCGAATGCCCAGGAGCTGCAGGGAGGAAGAATTACGGTTTTCTCTCGGGATGGCTGTGGTTCATGGTTTTCACAAAGTCAGAGTATCTGGGATGTAAAGCCAGGAGACAGACGCTGAATATACTTGATAAAACCTCTTTATTTCATCAAATGATACCATTTATGCATGAGTTGGCAAGTCTGCAAATTGAAGAGAAGCCTCAGACACTGCAAATAAATTCTTGCACTCATTAAAAAAAAAGAGATGTAGGCTGAGCACTGCCTTGGGAACCAGCGGTGCCAGATTCTTCTCTCTTGTTCTCTCAATCAGCGCTGGCCGTGGGTGTGCTATTTTACATCTGCCAGGCTTTAACGGGGACGTTACTTAACGTGCGAAGGGGCTGTGGAGGTCAGAAGGCTGCCTCTTCTGTACGTAATCCTATAACGCAGGCTTTTCATCTCACCTGTCATTGGAACGTTAAACTAACGTGTAACAAAATTAGGATGTCTTTAAAACAAAACTTTTCAGCCTGCTTGGTGAGGGCTGGCCCTTGTCGAGCTGCGTTCAGCAGTGAAATAGCGAGTTGTGGTAGCTGTTCCTGCGCTGCCCGAGCTCTGGCCTAAGAGGAGGAGACTTGGCTGGGGAGTGCTGCAAATGGCCGACAACTGCAGAGCAGGTCACATCCGAACAGTCCAGCCTTCAGCCTTAACATTTCGTGCGTTTTAAGGAGGCGAGCAGGTGGGATTTCGATGCCTCGCTCACCATCGAGCCTCGTCAGCACTGGCGGTGTCGCTGCTGCGGTGTTGGTCCCTGCAGAGGTTTGGGCAGCAGTGTTTGCACGGAGCTCAAGCTTGTAGCACACGGGGAGGACTCTTGCAAGACAACCTGGAAGGTTAGCTTGAAAATCTAACTAATTTGCATTTTTTCTCATTTTATCTAAACTCAACAATTGTGGTGTTTTTTCTTTTTTTTTTCTTCCCCCTTTGAGAAAGAAAGAAGTGGGAAACCTAAGGGCTGTAACGCTTGAGCATCCGCCGTTATATTGACGTGATTTCTGGCTTTTGTGCAAGAAGTTTGTTCAATCGGGCTGTTTGCATTTTCCAGGAGGCTTGATGTATAAAATGTAAACAGGAAAAAAAGTGAAATGTGATATGGCTTTTACTGGAACACTTGTTGGAGAGTTTAGCGTGGCTTTCTTGTGACAGTGAGTGTCTGGTATTGAGTAGACGTCTGCTGGACCTAAGGCCTCAAGGTGTTAGCTAGGTTAGGAGGCTTTTTTTTTTTTTATATACTTGCATCCCCTTATTTGCTTTATTCCACAATTAAAGGGGATTCTAGCTTTTTTGTTTGTTAAATAGTTGTTTTCCCTTATTTTCTTCCTGGATTCCCACAATACCTTTCCAATTTGAGAAAACAACGGCAATTTGCCTTTACATAACATCAAAACTCAAAATCTACTTGAAAACCCCTTTTAGAAGCAGTTTTGGTGAGTGGATGAGGAAAGGAGTTGCTGGTTGAAGAGAGGCAAACAAGGAAACAATTATAACACAATTCCAGCGCGGTTAGCAAAACAGGCTGTGCCTTTGTCAGAAAATGCCGTGATGGTCAGCAGGGTTTGTCTCGCTGAATGTGGAGGGTTTGTGGGTCTGGGTTTTTTTCCCTTACTCTTTCAAAAAAGAAAGAAAAAAAAAACACAACAAAAACCAAACCAAAAAAACAAACCCCAACCAACCGGAGGTGGGGGATTCTCTTGACAGGACCAAGGCTTTGTAGATTGTTCGACGATTCGTTTGCTTGCGGGCGGCTCTCGCTCTGGTTGTCGGTGACATCTGTCCTGTGGACACGCGTCCTCTCCGCGCAGGGCTGAGGGCTTGTGGCTGCCTGGCTGCGTGTGAGTGCCGGGGGGGGGGTTTGGGTGTCTGCCTGAGCGTGGAAGGTGCCCGGCCGCTGTGACCGACGGTGGGTTCCCTGTGTGTGTCCCCCGAAACGCGCCCCTTCCTCCGCTGTTGCTTTCCTTAACCTGCTGTGTTGCAGAATCCCCCGAGGTCCTGTTCAGCAGCCCCTCGAGGATCGGATCTTCACTCCGACCGTCTCCGCTGTGTACAGCACTGTGAGTATCTGCACGGGGCCCTGTCCGCCTCCTGTCGCTTTGGTAGGCAGCGTGCTTTCCAAACACAAGGGAATTATATGTATTTAAAAAAAAAAAAAGTCCACGTTTTTTCACCTCCTAAAATAAATGATGGTGGACAAGGACCATTTTTCTTGCATGTCAGTAGGAAAACAGAATATCTTTAGGATTTTGGGGTCCATTCCTTTTCTGTTAAGTGTATAGTTTTATGTAGCAGATATAAGGGTGAGGTTGCCTAAACTGAGTTGCACTTGAATGAAAATGTTACTGGATACGTTTTCAGCCTGTTGGCTCCATCGTCTCTGCCTCCTGCTTCTTGAAGACTGTCCTGTTGGAGTGCAGTAGCGGCTGCACGTTTCTACGAGTATCTTATCAGAAAAACAATCAAGAAGAGATTTGTTTTTCACATTAAATGTTCCATTTAAAGTTACACAGAGAAAGGAATGTTTTGAGAGTAGACTGAATGTCTGGGATAGGTGCTTTTGGCTCACTGTCCTACGTGTTTGTTTATAAAGCTTGATTATCGAGGAAATTTAGCTTAGAAATGTAGTGATGTTTATTTGTGAGCATATGATACCATTTTCTTTTTTTCGTTTCTTTTTTTTTTCAAATGGTAATAGCTGGAAGCCCGGTGTTATTTATAAGCTTTGCTAAATCAGCACAGCCATGGGAAAGCAATGTTTTGCTTTTCTGGTGGGATACTGCAAATATTTTTAATGCCAAAAACCACTTTTAAGCTGCTCTTTTAATTATTTGGAAAACAGGAAGAAAAGCTGTAGATGCGAGAAACTCACTGTGTTTCGTGCGGTTAACATAAGCTGCTTACAGGAAAACATAAGCTGCCGCACAAGGCTTTCTCCTTCCCCTGGTTCTCCTCAGTGACCAGCGAGGGGTTCTCGGCTCCGGGTCCTCCGCGAGGACCTTTGGCCCTCTCCTCTTCGGGCTGCTGGGACAAGCTCGGTGCTGGCCTCTGCCACCCGTCTGCCGCGTCCCGCGGGGCCAGGCCGAGCTCCGTAGGGCCTGGGGGCGAACCCCCTCAGGTGAGCAGGAGAGGTCGGGTGCAGCTCGGAGGAGGGTTCCCGGCTCCGAGGTCCGTGACCTCTCCAGCAGGCTTGAGCTGCCGACTGCTTTTTGGCCTTCGCTAGCGCCTCGCGGGCACTCTGTGCTTGATACCAGAACCAAATGCGCGTGCCTGTGTGTGTGCGTAACGCATGTGAAACAGCCGAAAGCACAGGCCATAAATGTGCAAACGCTGGTAATAAATCGCTCCGTATTATCCTTTATATGCCCCACACAACACTTAAAAACCACTTTAAAAATATCTGAATCCCATTTTGGGGAAAAAAGATTTATTTATTCAGTTCTTTCCTCTGTGAAGATATAATTCAGTTGCCTGTGGGAAAATACGACTGTAAAAATTTAAATTGATGTAAAATATAAAAGTAACTGTGAAGAATGACCTAAAATAGCTTTTTGGCGTGGAAAAATATCACTCCTTATATGTTACAAGAATAGAAGCCAGGGCTGGGAATATCTTGGTTTATGCTTCAAGAAAACACGAGTTTGAAAGAAAATTCCCTGTTTTAGGGAAAGGAGAGAAATTTCGCAGCTAGGTTCCGTTTGAGCTTTTATTTGCAGCCCTTGGCAGGTTGCAAATCTCGAGTAAGTCCTAGAAAAGCTGAATGAGGCTGGAGGAGGCACATGGTCAGAGGTATTCAAGAAATCCATTCATCACAGCTCTCTGCACTTGATTTTGTGAGTAACGCTGTCATGAATTTCAAGTCTGGGTTTGCACCATCGGTTATTTTCAGTTGAATTTATGTATATACATAGCATGTTACAAAAGTCCTGTAACGCAGAGGTATGCACGGGCAGCACCTTTTATACCCAGAAACGCTTTTTCACTTCCACGTTTTTTGGCTCGGTCACCGTATGTGGTTTCTGCGCAGTTCTCGGCGCGTGGATTTGGCGGCGCACCACTGCCTTCAGAGCCCATCTGCTGCCTGATGCCACGCGGTGGCTCTGGACTGACCCGGTGCTCTTCTTGCCCATTCCGTGTATCGTGCATGGGGTGGGAGGACGAGTCATTGAAGATAAGGGCAGCCCACAGACGAAACTGCTATTTTTAGGCAGATAAAAATGAGAAGTAATTCAGTTATCCCTTCTGTGCCTATGTAGACTTCCCTTCCATGAGCGTGTAGTACCAGGACCTCACTCCCATTCGTGAGCTCTTTTTTCCAAAACTGTGCTGCTTGCCAAAAAATGGGAATGGAAAATCTCAAGGCTTTCACTATATGCCCCAGTAATATCCCCCAAAATACTATCAGAGGAGCACGTTTCCCTGGAGGGCAGAGTGCAGCGGGGAGGAGCAGGCCAGGCGAGGTTTGTCAGGTGCAGCGTCGGAGAACTCGGAGATGCTCAAAACTCCCAACAAAATGTTGGTAGCACCTCTTTTCCAATGAAATTGTACTGATGCTAGAAAGAAAAACACCTTACCTTGTGAGCTATTATCTTCATTTATTTTTTATAGTATAATGTAGAAAATCCTGGTACTGCGTAGGGTTTTTTGTGGTTTCTTTTTTTTTTTTCTTGAAATCCAGCAGTAGAATTGTTTTAAAGCAGATCATCCTCAGAAATACTTGTCTCAGTGAATTAACCTCATAGTAGTAAGTTCCCCTCATCAATAATGGAGAATGCTGCATCATAAGAGCTACTTTTGAACCCAAAGATTTGGGTTTCTTCCTCTAAGCAGCTTCCTTCCTGGTGCTTCCGAACCCCGTATGCTGCAGGGAGTTACGGCACTTATTTCTACCTCTGCTCTAAGGTCCCAAACCTGTGGACTCCAGAAAGGGGAATGGCAGAAGACTGAAATTTTGTTTCTGTCGTAAAATGTTTCCATGTCTAAATCACCTTGTTTTGGCTTGGAGTTTGGGGGGAAACACATTGCTGTATAACAGAAAGGGAACTTGTAGCAACGGTTATCTTAAATGTCATAGGCCACCCTGTGTGGCTGCACCTGGGGTCCTGGGGACTGATTTCTGTTGGAAACGAAATGAATATGAACTAAGGATCAGAAGCAGACGTGCTCTTCAAATTCAGCATGAGGCATGAGTTGGGGATGAGCTAAGAAAACAGCTGAGTTAGCAGGCACCCAGTGCTCCCACCAACAAGCTGCTGGGGCAGACGACGGCAGAGGTTGGTCCCTGCCTCAGTAACACGCTGAAGCTCGGTCCAAAAGTACTTCGGGATAAACTTTTGTAAGCTGACTCCTGGATGTGAGCTGACTGGAAGTAAGTGTTAGTTCGATGTACCTGTGGCTTTGGAGAGGAGCGCCTGTCCGTTGCTTGGCTGTAGGCTTGAGCAGCTTCTGCAGCGTTGCTAGATCCAATGTTGGCTTAAATTTTCTGTATTAACTGCAGCCTCTTCAGAGCAGCATCGTGTCATTGCCCAAGGTGTCAAGGAACGCACTTGCCCCAAGCTTTCCACTACGGTATGAGAATCGTATCATCTTCTGTAGGTGGCAGCCAGCTGTACAGCAGTCTGTCTCTGCAGACAGAAAAGGGTCACCGGGGTGGGTCCTCCGGGGCACCTGAATGCTGCTGTGCTCAGGGAGCACGCTGCGCGGGGAGTGCTGCTTCCTTGAGAAGCCCAGGCTGAGTTTCCAGGTGGGTTATTCATGCCTGGTGCTAATGTGAACGCCTGCAGTTGTTCAGGAAGGCAGAAAAATCCAGCACTGTGAAGGAGGCTGAATTCAGGTGCTAGGTAAGGCTTGTCTCCCTCGCTTGGGTGCCCCTTTGGTTGCTTGTCTGCCCCGGGAGCCCGCTGGTGCCCCCTGCTAATTTCACACCCCGCAGAGGTGCTGTGCTTCGCCCCGTGTCCTTTAAAGGGATATTCCTGCGCAGGAGAGAATCCCACAGAAAAGAGATTACAGAGGATTAGCTGCTCCAGCCTCCGTGTGTCGACCTGGGCCAGGAGGCCGCCCCATTCCCTGCCCGGCCGCAGAGGAGGGATGCTCAGTTCCTTGGGTGCCGACAGCACTTCTTGGGGGCTGTTTGCACTGGCTCAAGCAAATAGGTTGGATGCTGGAAGCAAAGAGTTTGTCCGAGTCTGAACTTTTTTTTTTTTAATTTGGGGAAAAGAGCAGTTGTTAATGATAAACAATCGTTGTATCGTGGCAAGGCAGTCCCTGTAATCTAGGGGTCTTTGCAGTGTGCCCCATCCATTCTGGTCTTACCTGAGGGTTTCCTGGATGTGACAACGTACCTGAAATTATGTACGTAGAGAGAGAAGAATAATTCAAAACTTGTGAAAATTCATGCTGAAAACAAAAGATTTAAACCCAAAAGGAAAAGAGAGAGTTCCAGCCTGAGCTTCACTTTGTTTCATTTTTATTTCTTTTAAAACATAGGATTAAGGCTTCTGAAAAATTAAAGTTATAGATAGCCTCATATTACTGAGTAAAGGAAAAGAGGAAGTTATGCCCCAGCAAATGAATATGTAATTTTGTGTATCCATCTTTAGGAAAATAACTTCATCTCTGGATTTAAGAAGGATATTTGCTTCCGCAATAATCTCAGACCGAGTTTGTTTTGCAGAATCTCACTTGATAAACAGAAAACCAAACCCCAGGCACTGTGGTGTCAGGCACCCCAGAACAGAAGGAATGCACTCATACGCTCTCCATTTCCCCCTCCGCCTTTAGTTACTGAACAAACACAGAAATTCAACAAGTTCATCTTTTTACTACATTTCGCGTTTCCTACAGCTCCCTTGCTGCAGCTGGCCAGGAGGACGCTGCTCCTGCCCGCGCTGGAAGGGCAGCCCACCACCTCTGTGCGTGCACGAAGCCAGGCCTGGTGAGCTTAGCAGTAGGAAGTGCTCGCAGGTCAGTGGTAGCCTCCCATCAGACACTGTCCCAGGGTGTTGTTGCCCAAGTATCATAATGGCATGGTTTTTGATCGTTTTGTTACCGTAATTAGGCTTTCAAGCGATCTTTATA
Source organism: Cygnus olor (assembly GCF_009769625.2). Classification (NCBI taxonomy): domain Eukaryota; kingdom Metazoa; phylum Chordata; class Aves; order Anseriformes; family Anatidae; genus Cygnus; species Cygnus olor. Next base: position 8,408,480 of record NC_049189.1, on the reverse strand, counting down.
GGTCCAGACCTGTGCCTGTAGCGTATCTGCTACTTGTCTGCTGTTTGATTCCACGAGGGTGTTTCGCGGCCCATCGCTCAAGCAGCTGCACAGCTTTCTTTTTGGTTTGGCTTCCAAGTCTCATGCTCAGTTCAGAAGAGCATTCCTGCAGACTTTAATTAACCTCCAACCTCGGTTATTTGCATGCAGCTGCTTTAATATCCGAGGAGGGCTGTTGAATGCTCACACTGTCCGGGATGTTTACTTACCAGTGCCCCCGTCCCCCTCATCAGACATCCGTGAGGATTTGCACTGCCTGCTTTGTGACGAAGGGCCAGGCACGCATGCTGTTGGAGATCAGAGGATTTCGGGTGGCTCTGGCCTTAGGTGCAGTAGTGTGAGCACTTGTAAGTGCAGGGAGATGAGAGCTGACGGCGTTTGAAGCACCACAGCTGTTGCAAAGCAAGTTCTGCTTCTTCACAAGTGCACAGCAGCATTCAAGGAGACATCTTGGGGATGGGCTCGAGCTACCGGTGGGGCTGCTTGTGTGAATGATGTCCTTACGGTCTGTGTTGCCTTTGCTTCCATATCCCACCCTTAACTGCGTTTTTCCAATATCCATCTTGTTACGTAGTCACTTTTAAGCGCTGACTTGTGCTCTGTTGACATGACGAGTCCTTCAAGGCTGTCTTAGGTGTCACGTAAGGGATTTTGGTTTTCCTGGGGACAGAACGTGGATGGTTTTGTGATGCTCTCTGTAGCGCTGGTTTTGATTCAGCTGACTGAGGCTGTTGCTCACGCACCTGCCTGTCTATGTCAGCCAAAACTGAGATGATTCCTCTCCGGGGAAGGGAAGGATCCAGCTGGGGACGGAGGACGAGGTGCTCTTCCTCGACCCACCCTTTTCTCTGATGGGCGTAGGGCTGCTGTAAATTTCCCACACTGAATGCTTCTGGGCTGCTTCCAAGCCTCGAGAAATTGCACATTATCATTCTTGTTGATGGTGCAGCTGTTTTAGTGTTTTAGGTAACGTTAAAAAAAAAAAGGCATTGATATTTGGAATATAATAACATGGCTTGGAAAAGCATTCGGTTGAACTCTGTGACTTCTGCTCTCGTGCTGTGCTGTCTTGGAGCTTGGTGGTAACGCTCAGCAGAGATGGAGGCAGCACTTTTCTGCCTTTCCTGGTACATCTGCTGCTAGCTGAGGCTGGGCAGTGTGCATGCGTGCGAGAGGTGCGCACACAATTACCCAAGCAGCGTCAACGTCCCCTCCTGAGCATTGCCTGTGGCGTGCTTTTACGTGCCTGGAACTAAACGGGTGCTTTTCAACAAAAAAAGCACAGGTCTGAGAAGCCGGTGGATGAGCGAGTCAGGGACTTCCACACCGTGAACATTAACCAAATCCACAAAAACTTGTGTTGAACCGCTGCGAGTGTGATGCCCAATGGCTACGTGATTCTTTCTTTTGCTTTGATTCTCCCTTTCTTGCTGTAGTGACTGTATAACCTACGTATTAAATATTTCCATCAGGGAGATAGTACAGTGGAGCAAGTACATGTGCCACGAACATATTCTCCAACATCTTGCTTAGTGTGTTTCAGTTAGTAGTTTTGATCGAGATAGCAGATATGTGTGTGCAAGAATTACGTTGGTATTTCATTCTTTGCTGGTGGCACACCCTTAGATGACGAGGGCTCTGGGCAGTCCTTTATAACCTTTTGGAGGGAAGTATGTGGATTTTTGCCTTATTTTGTCTTTTGGGTCACTGGTAATGTGTATCCCTTTGCAAAAGCACAGTATTGTTTGATATGGCGATAACGAAAGGTCAGAAAATTGCAGGCCTGGAGTCGAAGGGATGTTGCAAAGCAAGGCCACAGCAGTGAAGCTCATGCAATTCCTACACATCTTTCCCAGTGACTCTAGCTGGTGCTCTTGGTTTTTGATCCTTCCTGAATCACATAGAGAGTTAACTAACTTGTACAGCATTTCACTTAATAACAATAATAAAATAATAATATGCTGCTAGCTGCTTTCTTAAAAAGATTACAGTATCAAAGATTGGATTACTAATGTTATGTTTTTACTAACAGTTTATCTCCACACAGGTAACACAAGTAGCAAGACAGCCGGGTCCTCCTGCCCCATCCCCTTACACTGCACATGAAATAAATAAGGGACACCCAAATCTTGCTGCAACGCCACCGGGACATGCATCGTCCCCAGGGCTTTCACAGGTAAGAGCTGGCATTGGAGCAGAACGTTCCCAGCCGCCCTCTTTTCCTCTTGTCTGATTCGTAGCTTTGCTGCTCAAATTCGACAAATCTGTCCTGTCTGTGATCAGTACATAAAACTTGATTGATGAACGACGTCTTTATGTGGCTCAAACCTCACAGTGACTTAGGTAGCACTCCAGTTTATTAGCCATCAGTTCATTGTTGATTCTTTAACAGAAACTAGAAGTGACTTGAAAAATTATAGGAAATAATCATTGATGAGGAATGTGCATCACTGTAGGGTTTGGCTGCTTTGGGGCACGGCCTGACTTACATCTTAAACTCCATAGCAGTCCTGGATGCCTTCTCTGTTAGGGGTTTTCCATTTCAAATGTTCTGTACAGGTTAGCACAATTTTGTAATTCTTCTAGGAAGTAGGACAGTAAAATGAATTGCAAAAATGAATGCTAATAAAAGAAATGAGACAGAGGACTGATTACAAAATGTACAGAGGAAGAGATAAATAGAAATTACAATAAAAAGGGAGAAATAGCGTTTAGAAAGATATGTGGAATAAATTGGTCTCTTTGTAGTCTTTATTAGATGAATATAGGGTTGACGCGAGAGTGGAAAAGCTTACTTTAAAAGGAAGGGGTGAAAAAGACAGGCAATGGGGGCACGGAAAGAGAGGGGAGATGAAAGATAAGGGATTGTGGAAAGTGGGATGTGTAAAAGTATTAACATTTGAGGTGGAGGAAAGCCCTGTGTTTCACTTGGGCTCGTTTAATTTATACCTGTTTGAGTAAATGGAGCAAAGGCAGCAGACGGGAGCAGGTCGGTTGCTCAGAAATGCAGCTGTGTTCGGAGCAAGGTGTCAGCAGGGGCCACAGCAAGGTGGTGGTAACGGCTTCAGGCATACTGCAGCACTGGGAGAAAGCAAGCTTTCTGTTCTTCCTGCCAGCCTCTTTAATTTGGATGAAATATTAAACTCGTAACTGACCTTTTTGGCCGTGAGATGTATGAAAACAAATGAGGTCACGTAAGGAGCACTTCACCTTAATGCCACGCATTGTAGATAAAGCTTGGCGATGCGTGTTTGACGGCGCTCGGTGGGAAAACTGGAAACCTGTGGTCGTGTTTGAAAACGTGCAAATGCTCATCCTTTATGAAGTGAGAAATTAGAGATAGAAGTATCTATTCCGGATCACAAGTAGCTTGCAGTCACTAGTCAGTGGTCTCTGAGCAGTTCCTTGTGCTCTCGCTGCATGGCTGTTGGTAATAAAATCTCTGTTTTGAGGACTGAGGCTCACCTAGCAAAGAGGGAGGATGTAGCAGCGTTGCAGAGCAAACCCTAATCTGTTGTCTGGCTTGTGTCATGTATCAAGAAATTCATTCCTGGTAGACCTTGTCAACAAAGGGAAGCTAATCATGTGGTAGATAAGAGGGGAAGAAAGAGAACATTCTAGGCAGCCTCTTAAAAAGAAAATTCTAATCAAGGTTTTTTTCTTCCCTTAATATTTTCCTGTTGAGTCAGTGCGTACGTAGACAGCGGGCTCTGTGCCAAATCACCACTCCAGCCAGCCGGGAAAATGCTCGTTTCCTGTTCTGCTGGCTCTTATCGTCTTGGAAATGAGCGTCAGATTGTGTCACTCCGGTGTTGCTGGTAGGAGCAGTTTGACCTTACGTCCTCCATGTCAGCTGAGGATCCTCGAGGGCTGTAGGGGGTTATTTGTCCTCTGACAGTATGGGGCAGGCCCCGCGTGCTGAGTGACAGGAAGCAAAAGCAAAATCAAAGTTATAATCCAGGCCCTGGCAGTGAGTGAAGCACCAGTCATTGCGTTCTGCAGGGACTCCGGAGGAACGAGGTATTTTGATTCAGTTGCCTGAGGTCTGGACAATTTTTTTCCCTAAGTGACAGGGGAAAACTATCTACAGCTACAAAGCTGGGATTCAGTAGCAAAATAGGAAAAATAGTTGTTTCTGTTCTCTTGCAGAATGGGATTGCCTCTGACCAGGTGCTTTCACTGTTACGGGTTCCCATCAGTTGACCCTCACATTTGCAGTGGAAATGATGGTAAAGAATGAAAATGGAAGGCCCTGTACCTGGGGCAGTTCCACCAGTAAGGCTTAAAAGGGGTTTGAGTCTCTTGAAATAAGCGGTTAAAGCGTAACCTGTTCCCAGAGAAAGTTTTCTGTACCCTTGAACTGTTAGAGGTTTGGGTTAACTTAAGGTTGTGGTGTTCGTTTTGTTGTTGTTGGGTGGGTTCTTTTCGTTTCTTTTTGTTTTGCTTTTAACCCTAGAATTCTGAATATTCTTACCTATACCTTACCTCACTTTGACCCCTGTCAAATGCTGAGTATCAATATTATATTATGGTAACAAATTCTCCAGTTTAGCAGGGTGTTAGATGCAAGTGTTAGCTTTTTATTGCATCTATCATTTTTCTCCTGTGGGTTTCATTGAATGCCCTCTTGTGCTTGCATTAAGCAATGAGGTGAGTGGAAGTCTCCTGTTTCCAAACGGCTTTTTGGGGGAAATTCTACAATGACTTCATTTGTTTGTTTTCATTTGGATAAACAATCAAAGTCCTTTAAATCTCTCATCACATGTGAGTTTTTTCCATGCTGTAATTGTTCTTTTCATCTGTTTGGCCCCCTTGAATCCTGCTATTTCCCTTTTGATATAAAGGGACCAGAGCTGACATGGTGCTCTGATGAATGGTTTATTACTGATTTCTGTAACAGCAATGTGGCATTTCAAAGCACCGCGTATCGTAACAACCCATGCTGTGTTCATGATGGAGCACTGAGCAAAGGTCATCTGCGTTTGTCCAGTTGTGCCTAACGTGTGTGTTCTTGATTTGAGAGAGTAACTAAAAAGATAAGGAAGAGACTGCTCCATTTGAGTTAGATTCTGATTAAGGGGTTGTCGTATTCTCCCCAGAACCATGACTCGCTGAATATTCTTAAAACCGAGTCTTTTTAAGGTAGGGACTGGTGTTTAGTCAGCAGTGGATGAAAATATATACACATGGTTTTGGGCTTCAGATATTACTACGGTCTAAAAACCATTTTGCCAGAGTGATAGCACACGCGTTACTTGTGTGGCCCCAAATCGCTCTGATTGCTGACTGTCAGTGCAGTGCTCTGCAAAGAGATCAGCCCCTCACTCGTGTCTGGTATCTCAGCATCCCTCCTGTGGGGGCTCGGAGCTGCTGCTACGTTCTTCAAGTGGGGATCTTCCAGAAGCAGTAATGTGGAGGGGAGCAGAAGGTTAATAAATGCTGCATTTCTACAGATTTCTACCCATGGCATATGTCTGAACCTCCTTCCTCGCTTCGGCTTTGTGGCTTGAAATACTGGGCAGATGACTGGAATTGAGGAATGGCCACAGGCAGCAGAACGGGGGTATCTTCTGTTCCAGCCATCTAGACGTGAGGCGTAAGGAGCGGTCCCCTTGCTGTTCTGACGGCTGTAAAGCTGTTCCAGTAAGTCTGGGTGGTGGGAGATAGGTAATGCCTTAAAATGCTGGTAAGTGATACAAGGAGCTGCTGTTCTGTACAAAAAAATCCAGGCGGTGAGGCAGCGGGACCGCTCCACAGGGCTGTGACGAGGTTCCGGCGTGGTACTGGGTGTTCTGTGGGAGCCTTTGGGAACCACGGCTAGGATGAGACAGATCAGGAGGATGTATGGAGTGTTTAGTGTCTTGTGGGAAGAAAAGTCAGGTGCAAATGTATGTTGTACCTTTGTAGCTGGCTTTCCTTTAACTTTATTTAAACAAACAGAAACAGATGTCTTGCACAGTGCTGTGTGCTTTGGTGTTTTTCTCACTCATTCTTCTACCTTTTCCATTTAACATACCCAAAGCAGGAGAGAGGCTTGCTGTTAGGCTTCCTCTGAAGACTTTCATAATGATCAGCCTCTGGCATTTTGCTGCCCTTCAGAATTAGTTTCTGTAGCAAAACTAGAAGAGCTTGTCAGCGATGAGACACAGTCCCACACCCCCTGTCTCCGCAGCAAGAGGCAGCGTTTCTGCTTCCCTCGGCCTTCCCAGATTCCAGGGCCTTGAAATCATGCTGCTCCCTGGAATGTGTTGAACTCCGCTAGCGTTTGGGAATGCACAGCACATGTTGCCGCAGTGATGTTATGGCCAGATGTGGCCCCACGTATGCAGAATTTCATATTTCTGCTCTTTGCACAGAGGGCCCCCCATGCAGACTGGGAGAGGAGCGGCACATCTCCTCTGCCTCCTCTCTGGGCCTGCAGACTTCAGGGGGGACTTGAGACAATTCACTTTCTCAGCATGCAGAGAAAAGGAGAAATCAGTACAAAGGAGCAGATAAGTTTCTCCCTGGGCATGGCTACCAGGGCGAGTTATGATGAGATCAGGTAGGGGAGATTATGGGGTTGCCGAACGCAGGGCACTGCAGGGTTGCTGCTTGCCCGAGCTCTCTCATCCCGTGCTGGATGTGAGGTAGTCCAGTGCGAGTAGTGCAGGCAAAGAGCATTCACACGGGCAGTTAACACAACGCAGCTGGGAAGCTGTAAATCTGCCCCCGGCTCCGGCTTTACGTTACAGTAATTTATTGTGTAGTCGTGCCTTAAGAAGGGAGTAACGATAAAGTAGAGCTCTTCCAAAGCAACCAGACTGCGACTTGGAAGGAGACCACAGAAAAATGCTTCCCTCTGTCCACCAAGTGATCAAAAGAGGAAGAGGAGCTCTTCCAGTCGTAGTGGGAGCAGGAGGAGAGGGCAGGAGGCAGTGTGCAAAGCTCAGGGCATCAGGAGAAGACAATTTCATCTTCTTCCCCAAGACCTGGGAGTGTTTTGAAGGATCCTGGGGAACAAGTGTAGTGGATTCTGGCACGTGAGATGAAGCAACACAAGAGGAGAATGGTTCAAAAACGCTGTTCCAAAAGACTCTTGGCTTTCTCTGCCTTAGCTTTAAAAAGTGTGGGCTCTGATGTGTGTGCTGACGGATTCCTTTAGTCTGGGACTACAGTTTGTAAGCACTGACCGGCAACTCTTGGAACAAATCACCAGGAATTTCCTCTGTAATCAGTGAAAGCTCTAGGTCTTGTGATCACGCTGTGCGCTGAGCAGATCAGTGCTTTGTGCCCACGGCTACCTGTTAAGCTGAAATGATGGAGCAACCAGTAGCAGAAGACCCTGTGGCATCTAATGAGACCTTCCTCTGAAGCTGTTGTAGTTATTGACAGCTGTGTTTAATAATCCCTTATCCGTTTCTAACAATGCCAAGTTACACCCATAGAAAACAAAAGTGCAAGAGAGCTGAATTCTCAGGATCCTGGTATACAGAGACCTTGACTTTTAGGTGGCTGATTTAAATCCAAAACAGATTGTACCAGCTGAAACTTGTTACCATCTGGTTCTTTGCCTTAAGTGAAAAGAGTTTTGTGGTCTCATTCTGGTCCTCAAAAATGTCACCATAGCTAAATTAGCGTTTGTAATAGCAGTGAGACATTCCTTAGTACCTTAAGGTCTGGGAATCTGTGCCAGGAAGCATGTCTGTATGCCATCTGTGGCATGTTTATAGGCAATCCCCAAGCCCCTTTTTTATTACCTTGGATCCTTTCTACAGGAGCTGGAATTCTGTTGTAACCATAATGTTTATTCACTATTCCCTCCCATCATTCATTGCCCAATTTAGATTTTAGGTGCTTTTAATGAAGTTACATTTATTTATGAATTGGAATGGAAGAAGGAACGTTAACTTAATCCCAATCTCACCTCTTTGCACCCCAGGGTAAGTCAGGTGCCCTGGGATGAGCTGTTTGCTCCTCGCGCTGGAGGCAGTGACCCTCTGCGTCTCGTAGCCGGCAGCCTGCGCCTGAAGCTCCTCTTCCCCCAAACGCAACCGTTCCCTGTTATCTGTGTCCATGTGTACTTTGCCACAAAAAAGCAACTGCTGTAAGGTCAGATAATAAACTTCCACAGTCCCTGAAGCACGAGGGGCTCTCTAATTTTATCATCTCGTTTGTGCAAACACCCTGTCCTTCATTTTTCTGTTTGGAGAGCATCTTCATGGACACCTTTGTCAGAGTTGGTTCTCCAAGCTCACCGCTGAACTCTTCGCCCCAGAGAGCTTTTCTGTACAGGAAGCTCCTCGTTTTGTGTAAGGTGGTGTTGTAGCAGATTTCATGCCAATTAAAAATGCACAGGGTCCCGTAACTTGTGGAGAGCAGGTACGGTTGCCAGATACTAATTAGCAATTGTCTTTGAAGCCACAATGATGTGGACATAGAATGAGAGATCAAGCTCTCCTTGCGTAAACGAAGCAGTCGAGGCTGGACCTGGTCAAGAGAGAAGCCTCTGCGTGCTGCCTCTCTTCTGCCTCTGAAGAGCAGATTTCAGTGTCTTGGGTCTTCTGTCTGTACCAGATATGGAACGTACCCTCTTCTGTACCAGATACAGGGTACAGAAAGCGTAAACAGCTGGACCTGTGGCGCTGCTTTGTGTGCAAGAAACCTGTCCTCCACACATACACAGTGATGTATTTTCCTGAGCAGCCAGTAATTCCACCTCTTGTACTCCTCCCTTCTTTCCTTGTGCATGCTTCTGTACATCTGGCTCGAGCTTCTTCACAGTGAATATTAGTAATGCAGCTCACTAATTTGGAGCTTGTGAGGAATACATGACTTCGGGTGGAGATTTGAAAATACGAGTTGTTTAATAGCTGATAAATCCAGGAGAAGTGTAATCTTCTTCTGGCCTTTGTGTTAAAGACCTGCTGGACGTACAGCTGAACTCTGTGTTTTGTAATAGGATTAGCAGTTTTTTGATTGGGTTAATAATGCTCGGAAAATTTGCTCATATAACGTCTTTCAGTGTTTTTGATTCATCGCTGTGCCTTTTGCTTCCTTAGTTTAAACCTGTGCTGGAAACGTAAAGCATGTCTGTGTCTCGGCACCTGCTGTCAGCATCTTTTGGGCTTCAGGATGCTTTTGGGTATGAAAGCTCAACTTTGTAGCTGTCTTCTAATTTGGGGAATGCAGCTGTGTGTAAGAAGAGCTGCAGGCTTTTGGGGAAGGGAGATCTGGGATAGTGGGAAAGGCCTAATACAGCTTTAAGTGCAAATTGATGCTATGAATTTCAATAATTATTTAACCTTGGAAATAGTTAACATTTCAAAGTCACAACGTAGGTGGGATGAATTGGCTTTAGTATTTGTGCACTTGGGAAGAACTGGAAACAGCCTTTCCTTTTTTTTAATAAGGAAGGAGGAAAATCTGTTATGATTTTATCACATACATGTGCAAAGCGAAGATCACAGCACAAAAGTTGAGCCTGATTAGGACTAGGCCTGTTTCCGGACCCACCTCTTGCTGCTGCTCGTGCTTTTTACTGCTTTGAGGGTGTTCAGTGAGAACAGTATTTAAAGCTTTTCTGTGTGGTCTCGTGTGCCCAGCAGGTGAAGATTTGTGTTTTTCTGCTCCTGCTTGAGCTTGCTTTCTTTCAGGTGTAACCTGGCCCGGTTTTGTGTCTTCCCAGGCCCATCCACCCTGGTGTAAATGTAGTTATTTGAATAAGAAAGCTTGCAGTAGGTGCCTTGGCCCCACAATACATCTGGGATGCGTGATCTAGGCGAAGAGTTTTCTTTTGGCTTGTGATAGCATGGTGAATCAAAAGCGGTTTAAATGTTACCATTAGCTTTTGGTGGTGCTGTTGTAAGTAGCATTTTTAAAAGAACGTTAAACTCTTCTGTAGTGATTTTAAAATGTCACCGATCCCTTTCTTCAGGAGAGTTCTGTGCATATTTTCTGTTATCACAGTCATGCGGATTGAGTTTTATATTGATGCTTTTCAGACTTTACTACTTGTTGAAACACATTTTTATTCATAATAGAAAACAAGAAAATAATGTGAAGTAACTTGCCAATTTCCTTACATTTAGTAATTTCTATTCTCATATTCCTTCTGTAATAATACCTTCTGTTCCATGCAATTTCTTGCATGCTTCAGAAAAATACATGGTTATAAACAAACACAATGTTGCAGAAGGCAGTATGTCCTAATAAACACTGAAGTCAGCACAAAAGTCAGAGCTTTACGCAGTTTGCATTTGTAAACATAAAGGGAAAAAAAAAATCCCTGTGAATTGATAAAACTGGGGAGAAACAAGTTTGTTTGCTAGCTAGAGAAGCTTTTCAAGTGGTTTGACACTTGACTGTCTAACAAAACCGTATTCTTGGAATTCATGAAAACCCAGCAAGTGACTTTGTCACTCTTCCATAAAAAGCGTTTCAGAGTCGGAGCCCTTGAATGACTGGCGTCCACAGTTAGCGTGGTGCCAGCCGAGGGAAGTGCTGAGCTGTAACCTCTAGAGCCATTTGCAGCGTGGGTAAGGAGGATTGCCCCATGGGGTGAGGGTTTGGGATCGATAAACAGGTTCTCCTGCGAGCAGGACTCTCGATGAGCTGCTCCCCGTGGCAAGGAGCACAAAAGTATTCGATGATTATGGAGCAGTGATTCCACTTTTAGCTCCCTGTGGCTTGAAAGAGCTGCGTCCGTGTTCTCCGTAGACTGCTCCTTATGGTGCCGTTAGACAGTTTGGTTGCTTTAAATTTTCCAAATGTGCACAACATCTTATTCTGGTATTTCTGTGCTTCAGTGTAAGGCAGTATATTTTGAACGTTCAGTCTGATTTATTCCATAGACTCGTAAAATCCAGTCCAAGTGGCTGCCGAAAGCAGGGTCAGCTAGAGCAGGTCGCTCCGGGCCATGGCCACCTGGTTTGGGTATCTCCAAGGATGGAGACTCCACAACCCAAGTAGCCTCGTTTCGTTATATGTAAATGGAATTTCTTGTAGTTCAACTTGTGGCAATCTCCTCTTGTCATTTCACTAGGTATGACTTGGGAGAGTCTGACTGTCTTCTGTGCGCTGTCCCATCAGGTGTCCCCTGAGCCTTCTCATCTTGAAGTTAGTCGTGGCTGTCCCAGCTTCTCCTTGTATGCCAGATGCTCCACAACCTTAAAGATGGTCATGGCCCATCGCTGGGCTCTCATGTCCAAGTCTCTTTTGTACAGGGGAGCTCAGACCTGGCTCCAGAGGGGTCTCACCAGCGCTGAGCAGAGGAAGGATCTTTCCCTCGACCCGCTGGCAGTGCTTTTCCCAAGGAACCAGTAACGCTGCAGCACAGACAGGTGCAGATGCAGCTTCCAGAACTGGTTGCGCTGGTTAACCAGAGGGGCTGATGCTGAATTTACGGCTCATGTCCTTCCTGTCCTAGTCTCAGGTGACGTCCCTACGCCACATAGCGCTTGTAAGATCAGCTCTAGGTTTTTGTTGGGTCTTGGAGAAAACTAGGAGAAAAGGTGTGGACTAGGGCTCGCAGTGGACTAAAGGTTGTCTTCCCAAGCAGAAGCGTTCATCCTCAAAGTTCATGTTCCAGTTAAATTAGGGCAAAATTTTACAGGACAAGTGAAGAGCACTTTATAACTCGGGTTTCTGCTGAGATTCAGAGGTCTGCTTCCAACAGTGGAGGTGTTGGAATTTCTGCCCCCAACACGCATGCACACGCAGACAATATTTTTGAGTACCTTCGTTACGGAAAATACTGGTTCCCTTAATTATGCAATGGTCGTTACCAGACCACCCCTGGGCTCTGAGCCATGTGCTGCAGTCTAGGCGGGGACTGGCATTTCAGTCCCTCTAAGATGCCAACTAAATCCACACTAGTATTTACAGATGTTATGAAATGATAATCTGCTGTGGCTTTATCCTTGCCCTTGTGCCTTCGTTAGCAACAGTTTGAACTTAGGCAGATAATATTCCGTGTGATGGGTTGTGACAGCCACAATAAACGGCTGCCTGGGAGGATGACAGCCGCCTGCAGGACATCTGTCCACCCCGATGTCACAAAATTACCCTACTTTAAATATTTCACTCTGCATCTTCAGGTGTCCACCTGAAGGGGTCTGAAATTAGGCTCCTGGTTATCAGCTTGAATGTCTTGGCCTTCTGCTATTAAAAATAAATAAATAAATAAAAAGCCCAGTGATTGTTTTTCCTTCCCAAAGCTGGGTTGTGCTTACCTTAGCTTGAAGCACTGTGCCGAGGGATGCTTGTGTCCAGCGCTGCGGCTGCTGATAACAGAACCCCGAGGACTGTGCAGCACTGGGGTTAAAAACACAGGGTGAGCCTGAACTTCTGGGAGGCAGCGCGTCAAACAGGGACACTTTGTCTTGCTTTTCCCTTTCACCCTCCTCCTTTGTAACGTCCCTACAAGAATAGTAACTGCAGTGTCTTAAGCAGGAAGGAAAAGAGTGTGTATCTTGTGTCTGGGTGCCCTCTGCACAAACCGTCTTTGTCCAGGGAACAGGAAACCACATTTCCTTTGCCTTCTTCCCTCGGTGGGAATGCGATTTTTGATGTAAGAGTAGGAAAAATGCCTGTAGTTCTGTGGCTGCTACTTAAGGCCCTGTTTCCCTGCTCAGCTTGCTGCATTTGCCTGCTTGAAAGTGTGATGCTAAATCATGTGAAGCCATAAAAAGGTTGTTAAAAATTTAGCAGGGATGGTAATGACACAGATGAGAGACCTTGAGATAAACTGCTGCAGAGGAGTAAAGATAACAAAGGTTGAGCCACGTTTGTCAGAGAAGTAATTCTTCCTGGGTCAGGATATTCTCATCCTTCTAAAGGCTGAGTTTTATGTTTCTCAACGCGGGGAATTCTCCTGAAGGCTGAGCTCTGGACGAAGGGAGGAGGGAGCGAGTGGCCAGCGAGGACGCCGGTGTGCTTGCCATGAGGACAGCTGAGGACAGGGACTGCTGCAAGCAGCACAGGCTCTTCCTGGTCTGCAGTTTGGTGAATCCCTAAAATCCACCCCTAGAGGCCAAAACACTTTTATAGAGACACCTGGAACTGAGTACCTGGCGTTTTGAGGAAATGTTTTTGAAAAAGCCGAAATACTTCAACTCCCCAAGCAGTCACAGTTCCTTTTACTCTTTGCTTCCCTCCAAATCATAGCCGTGACCCCCCCCTAGTAAATTTGCAAAGACTTTGCACCCATGTAACGAGCTCAGCCCCTTCATCAGAAACAGGGTATTTGTGCTGCCAGCTCAGTTCTGTAGATCTAGTGTTAAATTCTGTTTGAAAGTGGAAACCTCTAATCTGCATAACCTGTTCAGTGTCACAGAAGAGCTGCCATACTTGCCTCGTTGGTTTTAATGGGACTTTGAATATTCCAAGTGACAGATAGTAACATACACAGAAGAAGAGTGTTTTCAAGTTACTGGTGCATCCTAGAGGGTAGGAGCACTGCCTGGTAGAGAGTTGGCAGAGTAGAACTTCATGCATTATTTTTATTTTACAGAGATTCTATGATGAGGACGAGCTGATTTCAGTGATGCTGGATAATTTGCAAATGAGCTGATTAAAATTTCAATTAAAATTGAAAGTCTTGATGCGATATATGCCAAAGAATTGCATATTTGAACACATAACTGTGAGGGGGGCTCTATTTGAACAGAATAACCTGAAGGTGTCTGATTGCCTGCAGTTGAAGTATCACTGGAAATAACGAAAGTCAAACCACGAGCATTTAGAGGGGAATTGCCCGTGTTTATTGCTTCAATCGTTGTGCTATTTTTACATTTGGGACGGTTCAGCTGCCTTTTAAAGCTGAGATAGTTTACGGGAATAGTGTGAGAATGTTTTTACGCATTCTTTGAGAGGGCAGTGTGTAGAAAAGCCTGGGAAATGACTAAATTAAATAGTTCAGGCTTCTCCATCACTGCAATGTTTGCAGATGAGCTGGTTCTGTGTATTACGTACGGTCATAACAGACACCGCAGACCTTTTCATAACTAAGTCACTGCACGCCAGGAAAAAAGCAATGGGACTGGGATTATCTAGTTACAAAATAGTAATAAAAATGGGTGATGTTCAAAAGAAACATTGGGCAGGAGCCACGTGGTTTGTGCTCAGGCACAGGACCTAGCTTGATGTGGCTGCAGCACAGGTTTCTAGGTGTTGTAGTGACATCGGTACATGTCCAAGGGAACGTGTTGAGCACTAACACGGCTCGCTCCTGCGGGATGTCTCTCAGCTGTTTGGGCACTTGGTTCCCTTCTTCCACAGGACTTTATTCCTGTACGTGCTCATTGGGAGGGCTACTGAAAGAATCGAGGTGCTTTGGTTTTGTTGTGCGTTTGTCACCAAGGGGGGCATTTCTGGCTCGTTAACGTGGTTGAGACATAGCCAAGAGCAGTGCCGAAACCAGAGGGGCAGAGGGACACTGAGATGGTCTCGTGTGGCTGTTGTGGCTTCTTATGGTGTTGATTTCTGAGTGCATGTGGGTTAAAACATCTGAGTCTTTGCTACCTGAACTTGTCCCGTAGGTTGCTAATTCCCTGGTAGGTTGGGAGCTCGGGAACTCAGAGTTAAGAAGTGGTTTTACTTTGGCTGTTGCCAATGCACCAGTTAGGTCAACAGTTGCTTCATTTCTCCTTTGGTCATCCCCGTCCCTGGGAGAACAGCCGGGGACGCTGCCAGGACCAGGAGCCCTTCAGCCCTTTGCTTGAAGCTGCCGGAGTTCGTAAGTCAGCACCCCAGATGGGAAAATGTGTGTGTCCTGTGCCTCTTGTGGGTTGTAGTGGTAGTAATTTGGGGCTGTACTCGGATGCTCTGGCCCTAGCTGTTATTTCTGCCTTGCAATAACATCAGATTAAAAAAAATAATAATAATCTTGCATTCAGTCTTTGGAAGTTTTAAACAGTTTTGCAGTCACTTGAAGGCAGCGCCAATGCTGAAAGACCACAGGAGCAACTGGTTTGGGTTTGGGGAAAGACTGAACGAGGCCTCTGGTAACGCTGAGGTCACACCAACTTACACCTCTCCCAGAATTGAGGCCACTCAGAAAGTGAAGCTTGAGGAAAAAGGAAGATGCCAGCTCTGTAGGAGGGGCAGTCTGAAGGAATGCTTCTGGCATGTGGCTGCCTGTGGGTGAATTTATTGGGCAGAAATGAAGCTAGGGGTTTTAAATTACCCTCTTATTTTTAAGAGCTAAATGCGGAGAAGTTGCTGGTTATTGGGTGCTGTATGCTTGCAGTCTTTCAGGTGGTAAAACGATTTGGGCTGTGGGTGGGCAGAGTAAAACCAACTCACCAAATACACGGTGGTTCAGGATTACAAGCCACGTCTTTTCCTTCTGCGCTTGCGAACCAAGCAGTGGTTTATGCTGCTGCAGGGATTTCTTCACCTGCATCCCCGGCCAAACTGCTGCTGTCCAGGCCAGTGACCCAGGGGAAAGCTTTCTAAGAGGCTTTTCTGTGCTGAGAAACCTCCTCGAGGGCTGCTGCATCAACGCAGCCGGGTCCACATTCCCTGTTGTGGTTTTGCTCGAGGAAAATAGTTCAGCATTTGGAGGGAGAAACGAGCCTGATTGTTAAAAGTAGGGCAAGAAAGGGAAAACCATGCAGTGAGTGATCTTGCCGTTGACTCCGTTGCAGTGTGTTGTCTTGTGCCTAGCTCCAGGAGCAGTTGTGCTTTGTGTCAGGTAGCCTGTATACGTAAGAATTTGTAATTTTGGGGCAGGAGCCCTCAGGGTGAGGAACCCCGAGGGAGTGTAACTCTGCATTCCCACCTGGAGTGGCTTTAATCAATGTTTGGTGTGTAGCTGGGTCGGGGAGCACCCTGGTTATGAGACTGCAGAGACACCGGTACATCAGAGGCGTAAGCATGCGTGGGGTTTTGTTCAGGGGTCTCCTGGGGCCAGGGATGGATCTTGCAACAGTTTTATCCTCAGTTTCCAGCTGATGCATGCTTCCTGTACTTGATGTTGGCATAAAGCGATTCAAAATCGTTTTGAAAGTCCGTGTGGTGACGCTTCCAGTACACCTTTAGCTGGGCGCCCTCAGTTCGTGGGCGCAGTGACAGAATCTCACCCGAGATACAAACCACTACAGCAGGTATCGTTTGTCTCACCGCAGAGAATCACATTCCCCTCTCTTGTGTCCATGCAGGAAAAACGGCCTTTGGGGTTGCTCCGGGATAGCTGCCTTTGGCCCAGCGTGCTTCGTATTGTTATAAAATGTTTTGCTTACGCTGTCATGTTCCTCCCAAAGAGATTAAAGCATTTTGCTGGCATTCAGCTGAGTTTCAGCTCGCTGTGGATAGGAGCGCGGTTGCTGCCTTTGTTACTGGTGAGTAACTGGAAGTCCAAAGGCTTTCACACCCAAGGTCACACCAGGGATCAGCGATAGAGCGGCAGGCTCCTGAGTCACGGTCATGCATTGAAATCGCAAGACCATTTCTCCTCCTGCTATGTAACTTCAGTAAATATAGACCCATCAAACTTCTTCCATGAGTCAAGGGAGGACTCGAGAAGCAGCCATGGGGCTTAACCCCTGCCCGTGCCAAATCTCTCCAGGCTGCTGAAGGCAGGAGGCTCAGGAGCAGCACCTTTCTGCCTGGAGATTTAAGAGTTTTGTTCCAACAGGAAAAATTTCCACTGGCTGCGGGAGGCAGAGAGCTGCGTGACTCAGCTTTTTCTGAACCTGATGTGTGTACTTTGCCTGTTTATTCCCAGTACAGTCAGTACTGAGGGAGTCATGTTACGCAGCAGGCACAGTGTTTATTAACCAGCTCGGGAACTGATCTAAGAATAACTTTTTTCATTTGTTTTGTTGGTAGTGATTTTTTTAATTTTCTTTTGCTTAGCGCAGCTAGCAGCCCAAGGTGGGAACTCTGCACAGAAAACAGATAGAGAGGGTTTTCCCCAGCAAGTTGCAGGAATCCATAAACACAAACATTATTGCCTTCCCCCCACGGATAGCCACGTCTGAAACATAAAATCACTAAGATGAAAGCTTAAGGAAAGCAAATTGCTCTGCCTCAGAAGTGGAGCAGCTCAGCAGCCGTCCATTCTGGTCCAGCTCAGGGTGCTGCAATTATTGAACTTGAGGGATTTCAGTGTCAGCGTTTAGATGCTTCTGGACCAAAATTTGTATACTGAGTGATATTTGCTTCCCTGCATTCCCCTCTGTGGTAGTTTATTTAGGGAATTTGGGGAGCGTTTCCTTGCTGATCTCTTCATTTGTTCACCCTCATCCTCAGTGTTTCAGCCACGGTGCATAAAAGCCACGCGTTTCCAGCGTGACTGAACATGATTATAATCACCTTGCTTACCTATTGAGGTGCTTGGCACAGAAAAAGTCCTTTTGACAGATAAATACGTGCGATACTTTAAAGCAGCCTACTTGTGTGAAAAGCAGTGGATTGCTGTGATTTATTCTGTTGGTCGTTTTGGTGGGGTTTTTGTAGGCTACCGGGTACTGCAGATATCTACAAAGCACTTTTTTTCTTTCCTCGTTATGGTGTTTGACACAGATACCAGGGAAGGCACACCTCCAGCTGGTTCGAAGCATGCCAGGCAGAAGCATTTGTTGTTGTTGTTTAAGAATTGTGAAACACGTTTATTTAGATGATGTTTGTTGTCTTCAGCGAGATTTGTCTTGCACTCACTTCTCAAGGCTGCAGTTGCGAACCTTGCACTCAGAGCTGTCGTCTGGGCTAGGAACAGCACTGGCTGCCCAAAACATTCCCTTTTTTTGATGACAATAGTAGCAGGAGAAACCCTTCAGTGCCTGCTATTTAAGCCTTCATGTGATGTTGTTGTGTTTTTTTTTTTTGTATGACTCCGTGCTATACTGACTCTGGGGTTTAAATACTTAAACAAATTGAATATTCTGCTGCGTCATCTTGCATTTGCCTCTCAGCCCTGCAAGTGTCAGAAATGACATCTGTTATCAGTGAGGTGGCTGTACTTAAATTTGGCACTGTATTTAAAAATGCCTGCTTTACAGTCATTCTGATAAAGCTCTGTTTTTTAGGCTTGGTGATAGCTGCGCTTCCTTTCTTATGCATTTCTCTGCTTGGTTGATGAAAAGAAAGCTGTGTTTTGGAGGTGGGTAGGGATGTCAGTAGTAGCATTGAAGTTGTATCTAACTTGGGCTCTGTCCTTTTGTGTGCACGTTAAGCCTCAAGAAAACTTGTTTTTCCTGGGCCTGAAGAAGGGGAAGGATAGTTGATATCCTCCTCCCTTCTTGTTGAGGGGAGGAGCAGCTCGAACCGTCTGGGGTGAGGTCTCTGCTCTCGAGGTGCAGAGCAGGAGGCACGAGGAGCTGCCGTCAGCCAGTCCGTGTGTGTGCTGGTGTCCCCCACCGCCGCCTGCCCTGCGAGCCTTCTGTCCTCCGTGGAGGGGAGCTCCAGCAGCGCGTGAACTGGCCCCGAGCCACCCATCCTCCAAGGGAAGAAGCCACCTGAATGTCAGCTTGGGCAGAAAGTCGGGAGCAAGGTGACAGAAAAGCAGAAGAACCTCACGGACAGAAAGACAGCAGCGTTTCCCCACGTCTCGTTAGTGCTTGATTATTCTACGCCATGGTGAGATCTTGTTGCTGTGGTGCCGTTGCCACTGTGAGATGTGGTACATACTGTTTATGATACAGCATTGACATGAACAGCTCAAGCAGAATCACACTTGTCAAATAAAAGGGGAAAATATTTGATGCTGCATCTGACATCTCAAAAACTAGAAGGCTTCTTGCAAATTAGTTGTTAACATGAATGAGAGATTTTGCCAGCGGTAAGACGAGGATTGGACCACAGAAGCTCCTGAAGAGGAGGGGCAGCAGAAAACCTGCCCTGCTCGCCTGCTAGAGGTTGCTGCTTCCATAGCAGTAGCTGATGAAAACATTGAATTGCTCTTGAACCAGTCTCTTCTTCTGCTGTGTTGATACAAACTGCTGCGGAATAACACTCTTCAGCTAAATATTCTACCCAACGTGCTTTGGTATCCTAAACCACAGCAAAGATCTAATGATGTACTTGGAGACAGAGATTTTTATCATCTCTTTGACCCAAAAAGCAGTGTTGAAAATCAGGGGGGAGATAACAGAACATCCTTCTGAGTTAGCTTGTGTAGTAGGAACGCTCTCGTAAGTGGCTGTGTTGGTGCTTGAGTTTTGCTCTGCAGTGATCGGCGTGGCTCCCCAGGCAGCAGTCAGGAGGTGCTGCAGTGGTTGATGTTTGGGGTGAGACGGTACTGCGGGGTCACGCTCAGTCCCCTCACCCTCTGCACGTCGTGTTTCAGTTCTTCATCCCAAACTGGAAAATTCCTTGGTCAGATTGTCTCTATACTATGTTTACGTTTACCTTGCATTACATGTTGATCAGCAGGAAATTAATTGGGGATTTTATGTCCAGGAATGAATCAGAACAGAAAAAGAGTAACGCCAAGACCCCCGAGGTCTCTGTTAGGCTGTCTGCGTGGCACAGGGCAGTTACGGTGTGTGCTGGGACATGCTGAGGTAACGTCTTTCAGTGGTCAGATGTGCCAAGATGCTCTTCCAATACAAGGCATACTCTTGCTCCAAAACCCATCCATATTTCCTTTGACACAAGCTAATTTTGGGACGGCTGAGGAGTCTGAGCTGTAGTAGGGTCTGTGACTTCGCTGTAGGACTCGGATTCAGCTGAGCTTTGTTTCTTCCATGTTTTTCTTTGATTAACTTACTCCTTTCTTCCTAATGCATGGGATAGCTGGAAGGTATTTTTCTCTGAGGGCTGAGAGACTTGATGAACATCAGCACAGCAGAGCAGGCTTAGCTGAAAGAGAGGAGGAAAAAAATAGACAAAGGGGATGTGCAGACATTGCTCTCAGAACAGCCAGCAGGACAGGAGGTGGCGTGGGGCCGGGAAGGTGACACCCATCGAGCCTGGGAGGTGAGAAGTGAGTTGCTGCTCTCGGGGGGGCTTCTTCCCCTCCTGCAGTCATCCACAATCAGCCATCAGTAGCTCCTGTTAGTGGGGATGCTTGCTTTCCTTAGAACCTGACATCAGGTGCTACTTCCACCTTGTAGGAGCTGGTTGGCAGTCCCTTGAAAGCCAGAATAGGCCTGCGTGTACTTGGCATGGTTTGCTAATTCAGACTCAGAAGTTTGACAGGCTTCAGCACCAAATTTTGGTTCTTTGTGTCATTTCTAAACCATTCCTTGTGCTATTTGCTTGAAACAGAGCCTCAGGCTTTTTGCTGGATCACCACACCGTGTGAATCCTGTCTCGATAGTTATGAAACTACAGTTGCTTAAGTTTCTTTCTTCTTTCTTGAATACAAACAGATTTGGCCTACCAACTATAGCTTAGCTTAATTGTTTAAAATCTAATTATTCACATCAAACACAGCACAGTTCAAATCAAAGACACCTTGAAATGTGCCTGAGGGCTGGTGCAGTGAAACCTATTCTCTCGATACCACTTTATGGATTGAAAAAGTTTCCTTTTTTCCTTATACTTGCTTTTGAATTTTAATGCAAGGGCCATAAAATTCAAAGATGAGAATATTCAGCAAGGCTGTGGCTTGCAGTGGGAATATATAGTAGTTCTGTGTACAGGGAGGTTTGGCAATGTTTTTAAGCATATCCTCTCCCATAATCTGTAAAGTGAGCCCAAAGACCTTCCCCCAGAGCAGACCCAAGACCTGATGAGCTCCTTTAATCGTAAGGTAAATCTGATGATACGCAACTGGAGGGTTAGTAGCGACTGCTGCTACCCTTGGGAACGCCAACATCCAGAGCTGGCACAGCGAGGCATCGGCCATGCCGCAGGGGACAGGAGCCGAGGAGCAGGAGAAGTGGTTTGTGGAGTCGTGCAGGAGCCACAGGGCAGCATGTAGAGCCTGGGGGAATTCCTCTTGGAAGTGAAGGCTGTCACAGACTAGAGGCTGGTTTTTGGGCCAATGCAATAATAAATTTAAAGAAAAGGTAAGCTTTTTATGGTTAAAAATAAAAATAAAAAAAAAAGCGGGGGGAGAAAAGTCCTCTGAAAGGAGGAATGTCTTGTTAAAATGTGTAATTGGCATAACTACAGCTCCAGTTTGTTGTTACTTTGGGCAAATAACATGGGAGAGAGCATCTGGGAGTATAAATTGTTATAGCCCATTGAAATCAATGGAACTATGAACATTTACACAACCAATGGTCGGTCTTACATCTGTAACAATTTCAGGCAGTTTCATTGTGTTGCAAATGCTTTAAAGCAGCAGTAGCTTGTATTAAATGCATTCAAGCTTATTGCTTATCATTTGTCGTATTTTAGAGGATCTGCCAGCAATACCTATGGTTCCAGCTCTCCTTGGGCACATGTTTAGAGCAGGGTCAGGCAACAGGGCTTCAGTGACACAGAGCTGCGTTGATGTGTGCTTGCTCTCATGTTTTCCACTGTGGTGCTTCTGGAGTTTAGGGTGGTGTTGATAAATGGTTGGGTCCTCAACAGAGAAGGCTTTCTCCCTTGTAATCACCCGATCTCTTTGTGTGGTCTTTATCTTAATGGTAATCAACAGTCCGTCTGATAATGTGTTCACTTTCCATCTTTTGGGATGAATCATTTGATACGCTCATTTTTTATTCACTTTTTTTGTTCCCTGGCAGGCTCCGTACCCCTCAGGACAGAATGCAGCTCCAACCACGTTGGTGTACCCTCAAGCCCCTCAAACAATGAACACCCAGCCTCAGACCCGCTCGCCGGTAAGGGAGCCCATGTTTGCGTCATCTTACATTCTTTCCTCCTCGTTTGTCTGTTTCTCTGTGTATGTGTGTGTCTATAACACTTGGCCAGTTCTCTGAAAAGTCTGTTTTACTGAACTGGAAGCACCTTCCAAATGGCAAATCTTGATTGCATTTTTAAATGTTATCATGGTAGGAGAATTTTCATTTTGAAGTGGCTTATCAGAAAAGAAGCAATGGAGGGATTCTCATCTATGTTCAAATAACTTGATTTATTTTTAGAATAGTTGCTTTCAGGTTCACTTCACATTAGAATTTAGATTTGTTACCAGAATCTTTCTCTTTGCTTCATTTTTTTTTTCTTAAAGGAAGTATTTGGTAAAGTGGTAGAACAAAGATCAGTAAATGAAAGCGACTCTCTGCAGCAGCACTCAGTCTCCAGTGGCCTGTGGGCTTCACTTCCGAGTCAGTGCCACTGGATCAACTCTAGCCACCTGCTGTCTAGCACTGTGTAGGTGCTCACACATTTAAAGTAGAGCTTCTGTGCACCCAGATCTTTTTGTGGTAAGCCCTTTTTCATCCAAGTTGAGGTTTGGTTGTCCTCCATGATCTTTTTGTGTGTATTGTAATACTGCTCTGCTACCGTAGGCCTTTGGTTCCCCAAACCAGGCTCTTGTTGGGAAATCTCTGCTCGTAGCGCAGTTCCACATGGTGCTAGGAGACGCTCCTATGGCATCGCGTGCTTAGCCCTGCTTCTGCAGGCACGGTAGCGTGCCGTCATGATGTCTGAAGCCTCAGTTAGCCAAGGGAGCAGCAGTCCCTGCGTCTCTTGTGAATCCACATCTGCGTCGTAACACTTCAGGTTACGTATAAAACCACTGCACCATTCCCAGCACTCTTCTCTTTTTAGAGTAAGATGAATGCTGCTGAAGCATGGCAACTGAAAGCCTCCGAGACAGAAGTCTTCTGTTTGTCCACTTAACAGGTATAGTACAGGGCAAGCTTCCCCTACAGGCAGCTGCACCGATGTGCTTGCCCCGCTTCTGGAGATGTCACCTCCAGGGGATTTGCAGGAGGGTTAGTTCCGAGGCCTGTTGACCTCAGCGCTGATGAGCAAGCCAATTAATGACAGTTTTGATGATGTTTCTGTAATGTGGACAGCTGTGAATTTGTAACTGGATCCCACCACTTCTTTAGTACCCTGTTCTAATCAGTAATGTGGGATACTGACGGTAAAAATCTTTTCTCAGTAAGTATATTCAGCTTCTGTATCTCTTATTGTTGAAAAGCAAAAATAAATTTATATGGTTAGAACTGGAGCAAAACCTGACTGAAGAGCTGCATCTCTAAACCAGTTTTTTTGACAGCCCAGCAGAACAGTGCCAATACATTGCACAGACAACTGGAAGAGGAGGAAGGTTTTGGAACAGAGTCCGGTTTACAGGTCCCTGGCTGGAAGAGGCTGGATAAAATACTGCATTGTAAGCAATATAACAAACTGTACTCCTTCTTGCAGGCAATTGTGCCGATGGCACTATTTTATTTCTTTATTTCTTTATTTTTTTTACCACATCTTTTTGTTGGCTGATCTACAGAAATGCACTGATTTGCTTCTTTGCTAAAAGCATGAGCTACCATGGCAGTTTCTGCCAGGTTAAGTGGCAACAGAACGTCCAAAGTTGACTGGCAGTCGGGAGGGTCTGACCTGGTAGGACAGAGACCAGGATGACTTCGGGTTTTCCAATCAACAGATTGTTTTCAGGAGATTTGGCTGAAAATGTGTCAAATTGTAGGGATTTAGCCCTGTTATTGAGGAGGTATCGAGGAAGGATTTGTCTGCAGTTGTCAGCTATTTTTCTGTGGTCATGAACTACTTTTTATTTTTTTTAAACTCTCCTGTATGCAGTTTTTGCCATCTGCTCTGCTAGTGACCATTTCCACCCCCATTACTAAAAGGTGCACACATAACATTTCATTCCACCTCCCCACCCCAAAACAAATGCAAGACGAGCTGCTCCTGAACTACTCTTGCATTTTGTTCTGGGCTCGATTTACCTCTTTTATTTTTAACTTTTTAGGTTTGTTTTTACCCTTCTTTTTTGGTGGCGAGGGGAGGGTGAAGAGGGGCTGAGGAAGGCAGCAGGACACCTTTGCCATGCGTAGGCTCTGTAGCATGGTCCCATCCGTCACACCGCCGGTGCAGCTGGGTGTAGGGGCTGTGGCACTTGTAGAGCAGCCAGAGCTTGCTCCGTGCAGTGTCTGCACCAAAGGGCTATTGGCAATTGCACGGTTCGGGCTTTTCTGTTCCTCCCTGGACAGCTGCCTTTGCAATCCAGCTGGCTCCATGGGTTGTCCCCGTTAGCTTCCTAGTGCCGCTCCGATACCAGGAACGTCGAAGTGCAGCTCCAGCAGTGGGCGAGGAAACAGAATTGTTCAGCCCTACTCCAAATTCCCTGTTAGGTGATTTTAACACCAACCCCCCAGTTGTAGGAGGCCTGCCAAAAACCACGGTCGGCAAGGGAGTTGACCCAGAAGTGGTGGTTTTCTGCTAGGCATGCGTGTGCCAGACCAACGCCAGCAGGTAGAGACTGTGCCCTGTCTCCAGCTGTGCATGGAGCAGTGAGCAGGACCATAAGGAGTGTGGGTGGCAGAAATGTTGGACCCAGTCTCCATAAAGTTTTCCTTTTATCTACCACCTTCATCTGACAGAAGAACAAAGTGTCTATTTTAATCCGAGCCAGCAGTGACTACAGTTTGTTCTGTTGCTTACAGCTACTAATAGGAATAAATCCTGTCAACCTGATTTTTTTTTTTAAATAAAAAAAAAAAAAGGAAAAGAAAAATTAAAAGAGAGAAAATCAATAGCCAATGGTGACCAGTACAAAATAGATTAGGGTATTTTTCACTAACTTTGAGGTTTTGTTTTTATTTTTTCTTGTAACACATTACTTTTTTGTCCACAATGGAATATACTTCAGCTTCTTAAGAAGTAAGCTTCCACCTCTTGTTTTAAGCACAGGGAGAATTAATCTTTTGTGCAGAACAGTGATAAGAGATGTTCCTTGGCCTTCAAATTAAGCAAGACAAGGTTTTTGCACCCCATGATTCTTTTTAGTGCTTTATTTTACATCGGTGTATAACATGGTGTGTGGCCCCACCAGAAGGGCTTTTGCCAGCCCTTCCAGGGTAAGCATTATTCCTTTTTCTCAAATGCATGACACTGAAAGTGTTTTTGAGGAGTTCTTCCTGAGGAAAAAAAGGACTTGAAGTGCATCCCCCCTCCTTAGGCTCCTCCTCCAGGTTACCGTTTCTCATCGCAGCAGACTGATCAGCAGAGCCTCTGTCCTCTTCTCACCAGGAGGTTTGGGAGAAGGCCAGGAGTCTTTGAGTGCTTCTGTCCTGTGGTTGCTACTAAATTGGAAATTTTAGGTCTTTAGTCTTAAGAGTTGATAATCCTTTGCATTTTTTCTTAAATGGAAGGCTGAGGGAAAGTTTTCAAGGGTGTTTGCTAGGGGTGGGGAAACTGCTTGTTGAATCAGTGCAGGTGACTCTAAACTCCTACGTTAGTAATAGTCTGTGCACATATTTTCCTGTTTTTGAAGGTTTTTTATGACTTTTCATCCAAATGTCACAATGAGGTGAAGGTAGAGGGAATATATGAGCACCACTGCTGTTAGTAGACTACTTGGAAATGTTGAATATAGGTGATTAAAATGCTTATAAGGGAGAAAATCAACTGGACCAGTGAATATTTATACGTTGCTTCTCATATTTGAAGGGATTAAAATAGCTGGGAAGTAGGGCTGTGAGTAAATCCCACTCCACTTTTTCTTCCTGAAAAAAAATCTCTTATTAAGAAAATCGATAATTAGTAGGCAGTTTTGATCACCCTTCTCATTAGTACTTTTCTACATTAGAATATACGGTAGCCCTCAGGCAGAAAGTACAGCGTACTGAGTCCCAGCACGTATATGCATGAGCAGAGGTGGGCTGGCATCGCGTGCTGCGGCACGTGCCCTACGGTCCCGAGCAGTCCCCAGCAGCGGCAGGTAGAGGCACGCTGTGTGCTGCTGCGGCGTGTGGGAAGTCACAGCGGGATCTAGTTTTGCTTGCTCCGTTTAATTATTGGAGCTATTACCGATAGGTTTATCTGCTCTCATCTTGGAGCTGTGCTGAGTACACTGAGAATTAAGAGTTTAAATACCTAACTTGGCTTCTGAACGAGGATACCTTGTCACCTTTATTTCTATTTTCCATTTCTTGCATTCATTTTTATTTCTATTTTAACAATCAGTTACTTATTGGAAAATGCTTTTAATGTTTACTGAGCATGTTAAATTCTGAATACTTTCCTCCATATGTAACCCAGGTGGGTGGGAGGTGATTTAGTGGCCTGAGCTGAGGGCTGGGAACCAGGACCTCCTGTTCTCCAGGCAAGCCCTGCCCTGCTGCATCGGGCTCCCAGGGGCATCACGGGTTAACCTGTCGCCTTCGGTTTCAGAGGGGGGTGACAAATCCGACCCCTTAAGGAGAGGGGTTGGAGGATTCTATCGTGATCCTTTGAGGGGGGGAAAAAAAAAAAAGACAATGAAACCACACGGTGTACATGTAAAGAACTGCCGGTTTGCCTTGCAGAGAGCCCGCAGCCCCCAGCCCGCAGGCTGTTAGCAGCGCCCGCCTGGCTCAGCCAGGCACCAGTCTCCATTCTCTGCTCCCACCAAATTTTTGGAACGGCTCTGAGTCCAGCTGCTTCAACCATTTACCTCCCCCTTAAACAGTTTAAAATCTTCACTGCTGCTTGTTTTATTTTTATTTTTTTTCCCAGGCAGGGTAAAGAATGCCTGCATTCATGCCTAGAGTGCCTTTAAAATGAGCGGCAGCTTTGGCTGTTTATCCGCCAGCTCTCGAGCAGCACACTTCCCCGTAGCGGTGTTCACTCGTTATATCTCAGTACCTGTCTGTCACTGTCCTGCAGCAAAGCTTTGACTGTTTGTGGTTTTTCATGTGGGTTTATTTTGCATAGAGTGTGACATTTTGGTTTCGTTGTGGTGTTTCTGACTCTTTGTGCCTTTCCTTTTGTGTTTGTTTCTCCCGCCTTTCCTCAGTTTGCAGCGGGGCCTCGACCTGCCCATCACCAGGTACAGTACCCTGCCCCTTCATTACCATCCTAAACTAATTTGCTGGGGGAGGCGGGTGGTCGGAGGTTGTTCACCCACTAACTCAGAACGAAGGCTCGCTTTGGAAACCAGCCTCGTTAGTAGATACTAGCACCTGCGTAACCTCGCTAACAAGCTGCCTGCAACGCAGAGTAACACTTAATTCCTGGTCGGTGTCACTGCACTCATTAACCACCTCACTTCCGCTATTTCCGTAGGAAAGGAGAACATGTATAAATTATTTCCAGGTATGTGTGAGATTTGCTTGTCTGTTCAAGTCGCAAGAAACTTTGCCTAGTATTTCCCAAAGCAGCCAGCGCATTATGTTGCCTGAGCTGAAGACTTTGACAAGAACTGGGTGCTCAGGTCCCTAAGAAAATCCTACTTTTCAAACTCAGAGCAAGGCAGATGATTTTCCAATTCGTACATTTCTTGTGTGATATGCCTGGTTATCTGTTGTCATTACATTGCTTAATGTTTTCTTTACTCACTGTATGAAAGCCAGACGTTAGGAATCTTCATAGTATTCCTGCCACATGACTTGGACATTGTAAGGAATCACTTAACTCAGAAGAACGAAAATAAGGAATAGCTCTGGCTTGTGAAACCCAGGGATAGCGCTTGTTACTAGGGAGGCTGAAATACCAAAAGGATCTGCTGTGCAGCAGGATGGATGCACAGGTCCGTTCTGGCCTATTCATGGTGCCCAAAGCTGTCTTTTCCATCACCTCTGACATTCATCTTTGCCAAGGCCCTTTTTCAGAGTTCATCTGGGGACTGATTTTGCTTCCTCTTGTAGCTTTGGAGGGGGTAGAGGTTGCCTGAGCATGGATACGTGGAAAAGTGGACAAGAGGCATGGCAAGGGTAGGAAAGGTCTCCCAGATTTGGTTGTTCCCGTGTCGTTCTTCTTTCTCTTCGCTTGGAAAGAAAGAGTCTGTTTTCACCAAGTTAATGGGAGGGAAAATAATCCCATTAACTCCAGTGTTGTTGGGACAGGGGCTTAAGTCCTGGAAGGCTTGTTCCAGGAGAACCGCATTGTTCTCACATTGTTCCTGCTAGTCTGAACTGTTTGATGCTGTAGAGGTGTGCGCCTTCGGGAGGGTCCTGCCCCAGGACAGCAGGTAAGTGTGTTGGTGGGCACACGCACTGCCGCCGCCCCCCAGCTTTCCACGTCAGAGAGCAGCGTGCAGGCAGGCATCCTTCCAGAGCAGGGCAGAAAAAAAAAAAAGCTTAAAAAGTAGAATGAGGCATTTGCTGCACTTGTTTGCTCGCAGGCAAACATCACATGAGAGAGAGAGAACTGATTTTTGTGCCCAGCAAGGGATTGCATTGACAGGCGGTGGTGGAGGAATGTTTGCAGGATTACTGCGCAGTGTGCAGGATGACAGAATTAGTATCTTGTTTAGATACTTTTGTTCTTGACCTTAACTTGAGGTCTGTGTTTATATTACGTGATACTGAAGAAGATTTGCTGTTCAGAAACTCATTAGCTCTTTCATAGGTTGTTTCCAAGACAAAGTATGTATTCAGTGTGAACTGTTTAAGTCTCATAAAAATTACCAAATTCACTGCAAGCAGAATTTGGAACAAGAGACTCGAATCTG
The DNA here is from genome assembly GCF_009769625.2 of Cygnus olor. Taxonomy (NCBI): domain Eukaryota; kingdom Metazoa; phylum Chordata; class Aves; order Anseriformes; family Anatidae; genus Cygnus; species Cygnus olor. The sequence continues at coordinate 8,380,000 of NC_049189.1, read as the reverse complement.
GAGGCAGCTCAGCCTTGCAAGAAATGATTTCAGTGACTGGTGGCCTTACTGGTAGGGCTCTGCCACCCATCTGTCACGGCTTGGTTTAACACTTTCTTTTGGACCCAGTTATGGCCCTCCCGGAGGTTAAAATTTGTGATTTCCCGGTTTGTTTTCCTGAATGTATCACCACATATTTAACTGTGTTGCAGTTAGATTTGGACTCCATGACGTTTGAGGTCTGCTTATAATTATCTGAGGGAAGCTGTCACTGTTAGAAAAACCCTTCAGGCTTTATCCCAGTGATATATCTGCCCTGCACCGGAACGGGACAGGCACAGCGAAACCTGGGCTTCAGATGAGCTCCTTGGTTCTTTGCATCTGAAACTCAGTCTGTGCCCGTCGTTCCGACTGGGGATGGAGAAGGGGGTTTTTGCCACCCACCCCTGCAGAAGGGTCATGGCTGTTGAAGCAAATTCATCGCAGACCCAGCACGTAGAGAATTTGCGAGTCTGACGTAAATGATTGTTCACACGAACCGGGCAGCTTTAACATGCTGGAATAGCAAAAGGTTGTGTAACACAAACAGCAGGCTTCCAGGCTGAGGTTTTGTAACCTAAAAAATCCAAAGTAAGTATGTCGACCATAGCGATACTGGTATTGTTACAGTGACATAACGAGTTCTTCTAGGAAAGCAGCAGCAAGATGAGGTTTGCAACGATTTCTGTGTGATGCTATTAACATAGGCTTCTTATGATTCTGTGTCTTTCTCAGTCAACTAATGGATTATTCTTTAATGTTATTTCCTGTAATTATTAGATCTCTAAAGTACTCAAATTAGCATGATTTAAGCACCTGAAGTTGACTGGCAACTTCATAAGCAATTTATTTTTGGATGGAAATGCTTGCCCTGACGGTTTCAAGCCAGTAGATGCTGTAGAAGGTGTAATCAAAGTCTGTGCGATAGAAAATATGAAAATGAGATTTAGGACGCTAAGAAAATATTAAGATGAGATTTAGGATGCTATGCTAAGTAAATAGTGGCTGAAGTCTAATAAAAATAGCTGTAGTGGTTCTGATTAAAAGTTAAATGTGCATAACTAATCCTTGATTGCAGTAAGGCAGCTATCGCAGAAACCACTGGGCAGTCTCACTTTCTAGGAGAAAGCAAATGGGTGTTACAGTGTTTGCAGCAGTATATTTAAATATACTGTCAACTTCTGTTTTTCTTTAAATGCCAGGCTTTATGCACAACCCACGGGTTTAGCTACAAGACTTAGCTACCGTCCTGTCTGGGTTTGGCGTTCCATTTCCCATTTTGTTCATGGAGCATCCCTGTCTCTTCTTTATTTCTTTTTAAGCGAAGCTCTTGAGTCACTTTGTTGCTTCTGATCCTCATGAAACATAAATGAAAATAGCAGTTTTCTTTTAAGCTGAAGTCCGAAGCGTAGAATAACCCTTAGTTGAAGAAGCGACTTCAGGAGTATGAGAGAGATTTTAAAAATGGATGCTCAGAAGAGGCCAGTGTAATTAAAAACAGAAATAAGAACAATAGAAACTCAAATGTCGTTTTTCTCTTTCTGACTTATAATTGTATTTGAGATTAGTTTACTAGCTATGGCAGACTAATTTAGTCTGAGGTTGCAGTTGCAGTTTATTCCAGTTTAGCTTGGGGTTACTTGAGTTCTTTGAGTATAGCTTATATAACAGCAGGCTGGGTTCGCCCATGCACTGTTGTTAAAAAGCCTCACGATTTGGAGAGGTCAGAAATTTACTCCCTGAGTACATTGGTTACTCAAGTCTAACCATTTGTAGCTTCTTGAAATACCTCGCATTAGACAGCAGTTGGAAAAGGTTCCCGTAATCGCTTCTCTGTCTTCATCCACAAATATGGAAAGGAACTACCAGTTTAAATCCCATGGTTGACACAAAAAGGGTGTTTTCTTCCCCCATTTTTTATTTATCGCTCAGTAAATAAGAAGACTGGGAAAACCTGAGGTAGGGGAAGAACCAAGTCTTGCTTTGTGCCCCAAGGGCTGCTGCTGAGCTGCCGGGAAGCCGAGATGCGCAGCGGGCTTCCTGCTGCGGCTCCTGCTCCTGGCACCTGCTTCTGGCTTGGGGCTGCAGCTCCTTGGCCAAGCCTTGCCGCAGGAAAAAGGGAAGTTGTAATCCGATCCTTCAAACTAACCCGGGCACTGCTCCTTCCGTCTGCAAATAGACGTCACTCCTGCTGTGCTGCTTGTGCCAACGCCTCCTCCTCCCTCTCCCAGGCCAGGTTTGGGACCGACACGTCTGCACGTGAACAACAGAGCTGTCTTGGGGTGCCGCAGGCTGGCCTGAGGCAGAGCACTTGGCTGTGCCATTTGATTTGATCGCACTGATGACATCTGGTTGAACTTCCCGTTTGCCGTCCTTGTCTCTAACTTTTGGCAGGGCTTTGTGGACCCATCGCAGTCGCCAGCCTTGATCTGGCCTAGAAAGAAGGAGCCCAGCCACCGTGCGCACGCTCTGGGTGAGGGGCTGGGGTTAGCGTAGATCTGTCTCCGGTGCTCTTAGCAGAGAACATCATTGCTCAGTGCAGCCCTTAGAGTGCATGGCGAGTGCTTCACAGGCATTTCCCTGGAAGTGATGACTTAAAAATCTAAAGTAATAGAAAATCAATTAAAAATGCAGTGAGGTTTATCAGGAGGTTGGCACTCTCTTTGATCATTGATTTTCTAGATGACAAGCGTGATGCCTCTTAGTGGCTGGCCTTCAGCAGCCTTTTGACACAGGGTCGTATGGGAAGAAAATTAAGTGGGAGAAGATGCTTAATAAGAGGATATTGGGATGGGTATAAGGACTGATTAAAAAGTAAGTGGCAGGGCAGTGCTGAGAGAGTAGGCAGGAGGTTAGTAGTGTATTTCCTTAATAATTCTGTTAATTACCCTGGCACAAATAGCAGGTATGCATCTGCAACACACTTAATGAGTGGGAAGCTAGAAAATGGGGTTAGCAAAGGGAAGCTGTACAGGGAGGACAAGCGTGATGGAAGCAAGGCGTAATTCAGCTGTGCAGAGCACAAGCCCTTACACTCAGTGCCAAGGAAAAGGTTTGTTAAATCAGGTATCGTCAGCTGGGACCACCTGTGCAATGCAATCTTTCGATGAACAGAAAAGTTATTTCCAGCTGAGATGGGGGAGTTATTACTGCTGTGTTAACAACTACTGGCAAAACCCTGTCTGGAGCATGTATGCAATTCTTTTTTATGGTTATTTTTCCGAAACGATTTTGGAATCTTTTAGCATATTTTGTACTAATTTGACCATCCTGGCTGTATAGTAGGACTTAATCTTTGAAGGAAGTAGTCAAGTATTGCAGTTTTCTATCAGAAGCCTTGCTGTGGCCCAGGGTACTTTCATGGCCCTGCGTGGGGAACTCTCTATGCTCCATGCTGAATCGTGCACTTTGTGGAAGAAATAGAGGCAAATATCTCTGTTTTTAATCTCCTGGTATTCTCCTGTGGGCATCATTAGCTTTACTTGAAAATGTTGGCTGTGCAGGCATCCGTTTGACCTTGCAAGATGAATCTTTTAGCAATCAAATCAGAGCAGTGAAACATTTCTACGAATGACTTGAACATTGTTTGCTTAGCTTTGGAGGGACGGGATCAGGGATATAGCAATAAAAAAGTCTGACAATGAGATGATGTTTTGTTTTGAATCATAAACCCATATATAAATCAGAGGCACAGTGCTCTGATACCTGATTTTCTTGAGAATTGTAATTTTACTTACAGGAACAGGAATAACTAAAAGTAATTCAAACTTCGCTGGAGACCCCTCTGCTTGGCCTTTCCAAAAGCATTGGATGTCTTGTCACTTGGAATGATGGATCTGCTTTTCTTCTTGCTGTGTCCTTCTTAGAAGCAATGAGATCGTCTTTGTGTTTTTTTTCTTTTTTTGTCTTCATCTCTGGATTGAGCTGCCTCTGCAATGGCCTGGGCAGTATAGAGTGGTTTTGGAGAGGTGGTGGTTGTGTGTGTGGTGTGTGTGTGTGTTTGTTTTTTAACCCTGAGTTTCCCTTGTTGGAGGTTCTCTTTCTGCTGTAGAACAGCTTAGCGCTACCCCGGTGTTATTTCTTAGTTGATGTAAGAACAAAGCCTGTGTAACACCACCCGTGTTGGCGTACAGAGCACGCTTTCGTTCCTTCTGCTGCAGCTGGAAGGAGAGCTGGCAATGCGTTTCGTGGAAATGGTGTTTCTTCGGCGTGTCACCCCCACACATCATGTTTCACGATCTTTTAGGCAGCGGTTCCCAGTGACAGAAGCAAAAAGCTGTCTGTAAACCGGAGTTTCCATTGCTGTAAGATTTTCCTCAGTCGTTTCAGGGGAGGTGTTACTCAGCAGGTTCCTAGGTGCAGCTGTGGAACTTGGCTGGAGGAAGGCAGGCTTCTCGTCTGGCTCGCGCTGCTGGAGGACTCCCATCCTCTGCGGCCAAGGCTCTTCTGTGCCACCCTGCCGAAGGAGTTACTGCCGCTGTAGGGGCTTGCTCTCGGGGCAGTCTGCAGCCCCTCTTCACTCCGGGATAGATACAGAACTGTGGTGGCATTGAATGTTTCTTTTTCTTTCCTATAGCACTTTGGGTCTCCCAGAGCTGCTGTAACCCACTAACAGATCAGAAGTGGTCATTATTCAGCAGTTCGTGGTGAGAAAGAAGGAAGGACCTGATTTCATTCACTCCCAAACCTTGGGTACAGCCCCTTTCATGGCAGGCTTGCTGCTGATTCTGTGGTTTTATAAGTGACTTTGAAAGTAATGAAGAGAAGCAGTAATGAGAGAAAATATTTTAGATTTCTTTTTGGTGTATCTGGGTATTGAAGAATTGCAAGCTGTAGTTAATCTCATCATAAATTCAGCATCTATCCTTATTCCATGTAACGCTCACGTAGTTCCCCTGCATCTAGGCAGCCCACACATTTTTATTGGCGCAGGAATGTGGCAGCATGTTGCTCTTCTGGTTTTTCTTTCTGTATCCTCGCTTGCAGATTTTTCCCCCCAAAACAGTTGCCTTTTCCTAATTCAGGTTACATTGTGCAGTGTGCCAGTGACAGTTCTTCATCCGGATTAACAGGGTTGGACGTCAAAGCATTGTGGTCATTGTATTGTGTCTGGATTTCTTGCGCCAGGGAGTCATCCTTGGCTTTTCTGGAGAATCATTTGGTATGGGAACCAACGTAGGTATCCGTGTCTTCAGGAACACCAGAATGACCATTTTTAATTTCATTGTCACATCAGGTATAGAGGCATCACAGCTTCCTTCTGCCTACCTCATTCTTTCCAAATGCAGGACAAATAAGCCCAGCGTCCTTCCTTCATTGTGTAGTGATTGCCCTCCTTTTCTCTCTCACCACTCACGATTGTGGTTACTCAAAGACTATTTGCATGATGCACTTCATCACTCAGCCAGTCTTCAGTGTGATGTATGATGACCTAATTTTTTTTATTTTTATTTTTTGTTAGCAATTAAATACATGGGCATTTCTTATACCTTCCAGCTTGGTGCAGAAGTGGAGCACAAATCCATGATTTGAGCATGAGTTACGCTTATCTGCTATCTTTGTGTTACTGAAAGAGACCGAAAGGAAAAATGTTTGATTTAGGAACAGAGTAAGCATAAAGTCTTTCTGTAGTATCAGGTTTTCTACAGTTAATTACAGACTATTTTTTTAAAAAACTTATAAGATTTTCCAATATCAAACTTTTTTAGAAGAGTTTCTGAACCCCTGACCTGGGATTCTGGTAGAAGAGTCCTTGCACCAGTTCAGTGTCTGTCTTGCTGGTTCTGTAAGAGATTAGTCAAAGCAGGGTAGAAAGATGAGTGGAAATTGTGTGCAGTTAGGGTGCATGTTATATCCTATTCCTTCCTATTGATCTGTAAGCTGTTCCATTGGCTTTCCTTTCTGTTCCTGCTGCTTTCTTGCTTCGTTATTGAAGGGAGGATTCAGACCTATACAGGTTAATTTTAACTCCTGGTTCTGCATGGCATAATTGTCTCTTTATCACTTGTATCATTATTCCGTTAGTGAATGCATTAATGTCTGATGCAAACCTTACCAACTGAGTTTAAAGATTATTGCCAAGACTCTGGTAACTAGAGCAAGGGCTCCAGTGCCACGAGCGCTCCATACTGTGGATGCTGATGCCTTTCCCAGTGCTTACAAGCTGAGACCTGACCACGTACCACTGGGTTGCTTGGTTTCCTGGAGTTGGTCCACTTGCGTGGGGCATCACTTCATGCAAACATGGTAGAAGATTTTGGTGCCACCCTGGAAGAGGTTGCCACCCTTTTGGAAACAGAGCACAGAGAAGTCACATGTCCTCAATTTGTACAAAGAGCAGGCATGAGGCATCTCTTCATAAAACCTGGATTTAACTGTTCTGAAGTTACACCGAAACAGTTGCCTTGATGTTTTTTTTTCCCTGGCATATTAATAAAGGTGGCTTTTTGGCAGTCAACCCACCTTATAAAAGCATATTTGGCAGAAATAATTTTTCTGACGGTCGCTCGTGAAAGTTGGGGTGTATAATTCAGTAGATACAACTAATAGACAGACTTCAAAGTTTCGCATTTGCTCTTACCTTTTACTACCTGGAAAAACATTGAAGGTTACAGGATGAATTTAGTATTTACAGATAGACAGCAATTGTCCTGCAGTTTTCTGAATGTGTGGCAACCCTTTGGAAGTAGTACTGTATCTACAACATATTGTCCCTGCCTTTGTAATGATACTGTAATTTTTCTACAGGAAGTTTGACCGATTCTTTTTCTCCTCCTCTCTCCTTCCTATGTCCCTTTCCTGCCCTAGTTTTTTCAGAGGCCTCAGATACAGCCTCCCAAGAGCTACCATCCAGAACAGCAGCCCTTCCATCCGTCCTGGTGCACAACACCGACTGCAGTGTATCAAACCAACCAACCATCATGATGGTTAATCATCTGCCAATGCCGTATCCTATGCCTCAGGGCCCCCAGTACTGTATACCACAGGTAAAAACACGTTCTCCAGGCACTTAAGAACTGAAAAGCAACCCGTGCTTCATCTGGATTTTCTCAAGACCTGCTGCAGCATTGGGAGAGGGGAGATAAACTGGTAGTTGCATATTCAATTCCTATGCTTCTTTATGAAGTATCTGTTGGTCTGAGCATGGAGGGCAGTAAGAATAAATTATTTTTTAGGCTTGGCATTTTCTCAGAAACAGTGTGAACTAAGCTCTGGAAAATGCTATGAATGTATTTAAATTGACTTAATAGCGCCACAGTTACTCTAAACCTTGGACCTATAAAAACATGATATTACTGAAAGCAGCAGTGGGATGACTTGTCATTGTTAAGAAGTTTGATAATCTGATCCGTATGGATTTTTGAGGGCTCAATTACAGTTTTTGTATGTACAGCATGTCATTGCATCAACTCTTGTAAACTGATGGTTATTTTTTCTTCCTAGTATCGACACAGTGGCCTCCGTAGTTGGGCCCCCACAGCAGTATCCTGTTCCAGCCACCAGGCCAGGCACCTTTTATCCAGGACCAGGTCCTGGAGAATTTCCCAATGCCTACGGTAAGTTCTGGTTGGAGATTTCCTGTAAGTATTTCTGGGCGTGGTTTTTCTCTTGTCAAGTTGAAGATTTATAATACCAAACTGGATTAGCAGTTTTGTTTGAACTTCATATAGCTGCTTGATTTGGTTGTGTCAGAGCCCTTATTATTCACTCCTGAAAATTCACAGTAACGGAGTTTCGTTTGTATGAATGCTCAAGGAAAGGCTGTAACTGTAGAGCTACCATAATGACACGTGAATAAGAATAGTGGCTATTATTATTCCCTGCTAAATCATTATTATTTATTAAGGTATTGTGAATACAACTGGCAGCCCTGGTTCCACTGGTTTCCTCAGGACGGCACAGCAACAGAGCATTAACATTTCTTGTCCTGTGTTCCCTGTTTGGCATTTAAAAAGGGAAAAGAACAAACCATCTGGCTTAATTCACTGGTCTCATGCTGCAAGAACAAGTTAGTCCAGTGAAAGCGTTTGTAACCCATACACAGGCTGATGTTTTGCCTTTCAAGACACGGTTCCTAGTGTTCACCTCTTCTCAAGCAAAGAGCGCTACTGACAGTGGTTTCCACAGTAGCTGTGTGCTGTGGTTTGTTTGTTACAGTATATTCAATATATTTGACTCCCTTCCTCAGGTAATCAGGTTCAAAGCCACTCCTAAAAATTGAAGGTGGTGATCTGTCCAGTGTTGAGCATCCCTTCCATCTGCATCTGCCGGTGTTCCTTGCCTCCTGCGGGACCTCACAACTGACTCTCATTTGGGTTCCATTGAGTAGACCCCATGGTGTCAGTGGGAGACTCTCCTTAGTGTGTCCCGTGCACACCTCTTCTCTTGGCAGACATCTTTTATGTAGAAGTAATTAAGCCCTTAGTTACTTCCCTTGTGCTGCCGTGTACGATGCATATCATACTTACATCACAGTCCCCTATAAGGTTTTCTGTGGATCTGTCTTTCAGTTGTCATTTAAGATAAATCAGCTCCTGTAAGCTCTGTTTCAATGAGCTGCAGAAACAAGGTATCTTGCAGTAATGTGTATCACTTTTTTTTTTTTTATATTGTCTTGCCTTGCTCATGTGTGGGAACATTTGAAAAAATCCCCAGGATGATTCTAGTAATCACCCCCCTGTACTTTTTTAAAGGGTTTTTACTTCTCAGTATCAAACTTGAGATATTTTGTCAGTCTGATTGCTAGCTGCCCACACAAATTCTGTAGTCTGTTGGGGTCGACCATGTTATCACATTTCCTTGCAGCTTTAGCTGTTGGTATTTCTGAGCATTAGAAGTGAATGATTACCTTCCAGGCTGAACAATGATGACCGTGTACAGTTGACAGAATTGCATGTTTGCTCTGTCACAAATTCAGATTTATTTGAAAGGGGAGAAGAGCTCCAGTTGCCTCCCTACTTAGCATTTTTGAAAGGTCATGAGTCTTTTTTTTTTTTTTTTAATTGGAATATATAGAGCTAGTGGGACTACTCCGAAAGATATTCGTGAAGTTTTCAAAGATTTCAGTTTCTGAACAAATGGAGAGACAGCAATTATGAGGCAGTTAGTTCCTGTTTGCTTACCTAGACAGATAAAGAGAAGAAATATTGCAGTGGCTGTTTAAATCTGATCCACTAATGAGGAAATTGCCTACATATTCGTCATTTAAAGTTTTTCTTCCGTTCCAGGTCTGCTTTCTTACTTTCTGCTCACTTAGTGCAGTTTGTCTGTCTTCACTTCTGTAATTTGGAAAAGGTTCCCTTCTGGTTCCTTTCCACTCCTGGAACTGCCTGGTTTCTTGCACAGCAGCTTGTGATCTTTTAGCCCCAGCTTGCTTTCAGGTTGCTGTGTCTGCAGAGCATCAGTGGGCGAAGCTGGAGGCTGGGTTTGATGTCTGGATTGCAGCCTGCCTCACGCAGAGCATTTTCTAGGCAGGGAAGGTTTAGCCAAGGAAGAGGGTGATTGCAGGTTTGCTTGCACTCATCCACCTTTTCCTCCTGTTGCTCCCTTGCTATTTATATAGGGCTGAAAATATTCTGTCTCTCACCAGGTGTCTGAGCATGGTGCTGCTCACAGCACTGGGAGATAACTAAATGCAGAGTACTGGCGTGGATGGTGCTGCTGGCAGCGGCCTTTCCCTTAAACCTCGGGACTTTGCAGCAAGTGTGTAGTATAGCATGGTACAGGGTGGCTGCTGGGCATCAAACTCACTGCAGTGTGACAGGCTGTAAAGGAAGTGATAAGGAAAAATACTGCAGAAGACAAAACATGCTAAGATGAAAAGTACTTACTTTTTCTAAGCTATATCTCAGTTTTGTAATTTATTGTTCTCTCATATATCAGTGAGCTTCTGATACATTGGGAAGACCTTGAAATGATGAATGAAATGATTGTGTGAAATGAACACCGACCTGAAAAGGATCAATATGTGGGGCAGAGAGCAAAGAATGTTGCACTGAAAAATGCTCTTGACTTGTTGCCACAGAAGCTGTGTTTCTTCCCAGAAGTTACTCTTCCTTTTTGGGGTTTGCTTTTTCAAAATACTTTTCATAAACGAAGAGTTCTTCCTTGAGTTACACTGTTGGTCTCCCTCTCACATGGATCGTGTTACAGCTGTCTTATTAGATCTGGTTTCTAGGAAACTAGAAATAAGGAAAATTAACATACTGCAGGGCTTCCAGGCTTGCTTGTGTCCTCTCATGTTACCCAAACTCGTGTTGTACACCTGGTCAGCTTGGCCAAAGCATTAGTCGGAAGAGTTTGAGGCTGCGCAGCTTCAGGAAGAACAGGGATGCTGATGGAGGTTTTGCACCCTGAGGCCAAGGCAGATCTGAAGTCACGCTGCTTGCCACGAAGTTCAAAATGAAAAGATTATCGAGTCATTTAGACCCCTTGATTGCAGTGTCTGGGAGTGAAGTAACGCGGCAGGCTGAGCTTTTAGCAGTGCAGTGTCAGTGCCTTCCAATGCTTTCTGCTTTCAACTACCTACCTGCTATTTCAGGGGAGAAAAGTTCTTGTTCTGGGCAGGGAGTGAGGAAGCCTGCTCTGAGCTTTTGCTTTCTAGCTGACAGCTTGAAGAGTGCATCCTTTGAAGTTGCAAGTCAGATTGTGCTGGGCTGGGTTCGTTTGCTTTCTTGGATTTCACCATTTGCTTGAGATAGTAGTAACCTCTTTTGGTTATAATGTTCCCAAAGACATCAGCACAATACAGATTTTCATTCCCATTTAAAGGTTAGTTCAGCTGAAGAATAAATCAGATTACTTGAGAGGCAAGTGAAAGCAGGCAGTCCATCTAGTATCCATGCTTAGGGAAAAAAAAAAGCACTACAAGTTTGCCTATATCTAGTAGTACGTAGACAAGAGACAGCTCTGCTGTGCCACTTCTATTTATGTCTGGCACATCTTGAAAGAACTCAGTCATTTTGAGCCTGTCTTTCTCCATAAAGAAAAGAAATGAAACTGTTGGATATTATGAATGTAATCAACAAAGCAGTGTAATTTTGCAATAATAACCATGGTCATGCTTTTTTTGTTGCAGCATGAGAAGAACATTGCTTGTAATTACATTTTCTCGCTATGCTTTAAAATAAGTTACTGTTGACCTAGCAAATTCTTTGTAATGGTTCGACTGAATTTCTCTACAAAGGGGGGGGGGGGGGGGGGGGGGGGGGGGGGGGGGGGGGGGGGGGGGGGGGGGGGGGAACCTTACCTGTTTGTCAGTCCAAGGAGTCCAAGGATGGACAATTTCTCTTTTCATGTCTTTGTGATTTCAACAGACTCTCAGAAACTGATGCACGTGATGAGGAAAAAATGAAGTAGTGACTTAATCACTTGTCTTGCTGGAGCAGCAGCTCTGTTTAAGTGGAAGTGAGAAAGAGCAAGACACAGACTGGGTTCCAGTTGGATGCTAAAAGTTCTGTTTTTTCAAAAGAGGGAGGTAGGAGTAGGTGGACAGTTTTACTCTCATGCTTGGTTTTCTTTCATTAACAGACTAACTGGATTTCTCTTGTTTCTGTGTTGTTCTTTCCCAGGAACACCTTTCTACCCAAGGCAGCCAGTTTATCAGTCAGCACCATCATAGTGCCTACACAGCAGCAGCAGCCTCCACCAGCTAAAAGAGAGAAAAAACGGTAAGGGATCTTCATTGAATGATAAGTCCTCTCTTGAGAATTGTCCCAGTTGTAATTAATGAAAATTTTAGCTTAAAAGTGGGCTTTATCTTCACAGAGAGGCTCTTACCTTTCACTTCCTAAGTTTTATTAAACATTGCACAATGCTGCAATGATGTCTTACCTTCAGTTTCTATGGGAACTTGCTGCTCTGTGTTTTCAAATGTCTCAGCAGTCAGAAATGAAAATACTTCTGCTGGTTTGTAACAAATACAAATGAAAGCAGCAGCATCTCCGTAAGCCAGAGGATCCTCATCTGCTTGTGCTGCTGTTTTACCAAAGAGCCAAGTGGGAAAGAACAAACTCGGATCAGTTTGCGAGACTGTTGGGAATTGGTTCAAATTGACAAAAAAGAAACTGTTCAATATTGTGCCTTGGAAAATGTAGAAAAGCAGCGCTAGCAAGCTGGGGATGGATTTACAGAGCTTGAAGGAACCTGAACATGTGATGCTATGAAAGTGGGCAGAGATTTGGAGACCACGTTTTCCTCTCTTCCTAGTTCACTGTCAGAATTCATGAGACAGACTAATGGAATGTAAACCTGTTTGTAGGTGGATGATGGTTAGGGAATAGTAAAGACATAGTGGGTAAATGTAATGTTTAAACAGAAAAAAAAAATAGAGGAGGATTTAAACTTGTAAATGAATAGTTGATTCTGATGAGTGAAAGGGAATTAATTTATTAATTTACGTCTGTGTGTGTGTTACAGTGATTGAAAACATCTAAAGAACTGTTTCCTGGCCAAAAAAAAAAAAAAAGTGGGGAGAATTTGTACGTGTTTCAAAAAACAGAATACTTGTATCTTGATTTTTGAAGATTAGCTGAGATGATGCTTGATCTGGAAAGCTGGAAAAGCTGAACAATGTGTTAGCTGGGCTTTCAAGAAAAGCCTTTCTTGTAGCTGCTGTCATCAAAGGGTGATGCAACTCTATTGCTACCTCTTCACCGTCCTCTTCAGTCCTGAGGAGTCTCTTTTCAGCACCCAAGACATGACATGGCCAGACCATTGATACCATTTGAAGTGCAGAGATGTCAGAAACACTCAGCTGTGGTTAAGACAGTTTAATGCCCAGAAAGCTAAGTTCTTTGAAGCAGAAAAGCAAAGGCTTTTAAAAATGCCTTTAAAAATGCTTTTGTCTGGATGTACTTTTTCAGTTTGCTAATATGTTACAACTGAAAAAATAAGAGAGAAATTAAAGAAAAATGAAGCATGTAGATGTGCACACATCTGCATGCACTGTTAGCTGAGTACTACAAACTTTCAGGGAGGGAAAACATGTTTTAATGACATTGACAAGAGGAAAAGAGGGTAGGAATTCCTGCCAGCTCTTAAGTCTGCATTGCTGTGATCACCTAGATGTGTTAGGGAGGAACACAAGTCTCTTTTTACTCTATCAAAAGTAAGAGGTGACCACATCTTGTGAACACCCTAAGTACTGTGTGTGTACTCATTTGTCTTCCCAACCCAACGAGTCGAGAATACATCGCACGATACTGAAGTTGATAAATCACAAAGCCCTCCTGCAGCTAGCAACTTTGTCAGTTGCCAGTGGAATAAAACCACCAGTTTCCAGTGACATTCTGCTCTCAGAAGGATTATGCCTCCAGGTTTACCTGTGGTTAGTGTGTTCTGCTTGGTACAACAGGGACTTCTGCCTGTGTTTTTACAGAGCGCTCAACCAAGAGGTTCTGAGGTTAACAGACACGAATGATAGCGCTGTCTTCAAGTTTATGGAAATCCGCAGTTTTATTAACCCACACAGGTTGACTGATTCCCATGCTCGGTGACATAGTGGTTCAAGTGTTTGTTGAGGGTTCGAATGAGCATGTTCTCAAGTGTTTTATTCTGGATGATATTTTTCCTTCCCTTTTTGGGACTTTGAAGATGCTCCGATAATAAACTTGTTTCCTAAACGTTGATGCATTTCATAGGACTTTCGTGTGTTCTTGCACTTTCCTTTCTTTGGCTCTGTTAGTTCTGTTTGTTTGTTTTCTGTTTGGCTGGCGTGATTTTTCTCAGCGTGGAAGGTGAAAACAAAGAACTGACTTGCTTTCTCTCTATACCAGCAGCTGGGTTGGCAAGGTCACTGAATTTCGTATCAGGGCAGTATGTTTTTGTTTATCCTGCACTTTCCACTTACTGGCAAGCTTACTTCTATAGTTAAACCGTCCACTAAATTTAACAAGTTTCACTAATTTATTTTCCAAAAGTAGAGACCACATTCTGAATTAAAGGGTCACGTACTGCAAGGCACGTATTTAAAATTGTTCCACAGTTGCTTTAGGTCTGAGAGAATTTGAAGAGGTGCACATATTTAGAACTGACTGGTATAGTTGATGAGCATTTTGATTAAATTAGGTTTTAAGATTAAGGGATGACATACCATGCATTTCAAGTTGCTGAAACAAACCACGTTGCAGTGTTCCTGCGGAGCATCAGCTCAGTCCAGGGCATCTCATACTGAGTGTAATGGAAATATGTTCTGTCCACGCTTCCCCTCCATAAGCCCCAAGGACAATGTGTAATGGGAGGACTTGTCTGAAATATTTCTATATTCAATCCCATAGATCCGGATCCGGGATCCAAACCAGGGAGGCAAAGATATAACAGAAGAAATAATGTCCGGAGGGGGCAGCAGGAACCCAACGCCCCCCATCATGAGACCCACTTCCACACCTACTCCACCTCAGGTAACAAAGTGGCCAAGTAGCCCTCTCCCAGTGATGTCTGCTTTGCTTTGCTGTTTGTTAGAGCCAATTCCTGAGTCTTCCATCCACACCACCAACTGCCTCACTCACCTGGATGGTCTTTTCTTGTTGTCCATGTTCTTAAATGATTTTTTTTTCTAAGTTTGGTCATTTTTATCAGCCTGTAGCTTGTAAAATGTAGAGCTGCGATGCTGCTACAAGTTCCCCTCCCCTGCTTTTGTATCAGCAGCAGTTTTTAAAGCTGGTGAAGGCTTTCTGAAGGAGTCAGTATGTCTGTGAGAAATGTGGTGTTTCCATTAGTGTCTTGTGCACCTGAGGAGCATCCATATCATGCATGTGATTGATTATATATCTTAAATGGCATTGCTGTCCATACTAATGTCTTTCTGCTTTAGTAGTCTTGTTTTAGAGTAACCAGAATTACTGTAGCTCAGGACATTTATCAGAGAACTTCCAGATTTGGGGTCTGAGTGTTCAGCCTTAAAAAGGGAAAGATAAAGAGAAAATAAAAGGCACTTTTTTCTGACGTAAGAAAAAACATAAATATCCCAAACTGATATTTTCCATAGTTCATAACTCTCTTCAAAAACTCTTGTCACACACCTTTGAGTTTCTGACCCCTTCTAAGCCTCTGTATCCTGCTTCACCCGAGAAGTCCACGTGATGTCTGACAATTAAACTGGGTGGAAATCCAGGTCTGTTCTAGTCCTTTTTGACTCAGGGCCAAAAGAGCACTCTCAGACTTGCGGGCAAGCAGTCCTGACATGAACATAAGTCCACCTTGATGTTAACTGCTGGGTCTAAAAGTGGCTGCGTTATCTTATCAGGAAATGATTTCTCTCCTTTGACCAACTCTTCCACACCTGCAGAAGGAGGAGATGATGTCTCCTTGGTCTCCCCATGGCGTCGGAGATGGAGAGGAGGCACATGGCAGCTGCTGCCCTCTTCCCAGCAGCCAGTTTGGTGTAGCTGCCATTTGTTTTGTATGTAATCTCCCAAAAGAAGGGTTCTTCCAAGGGGAGATGGTGCTAAGCCACGAGCTGCTCAGCTTACATGTTTGTGAACAGCTGGAGAAAAAGAAGCTGAACTCTACGGTTTGGCATAGGCCTTGGAAGTTGACAATGTTTTATTGGAGGTTATTGTCTGCTGCCCAGGGGCCTGATATAAAGACCATAAATATCAGTAAAGTTCTGCATGTGACGGGTGGGCTTTGGGTCAGAGCCTGGCTGAGGCGCAGTTTCCTTTTGTCCAAGCTCTTCCCTGTTTAATGTCAGAAACCAGTTTTTGCTATTTTTTTTTGTGTGTGTGAAACAATTGTTCCTGGGCTGAAATCTTACCCCCCACACGCACATCCTGTGTTCAGGATAGCTTTTCTGCTGACTGTCCTGTGCTGAGGAAAATGCACAGGCTTGTTCTGAGACACCCATTGCATGGGGGTGTAAGCCTGAGGTTACAGCTGAGCCAGTGAGGATCAACTGAGGACTGGGATCACCGAGACGAAATAAGAGCCTGGTCTGCAGAACTCCCCTCCGAGACAAATAGAATAGCTACGGCTTTTGGCCATTTCCCCAATTCAATCAAATCCTTTTATCACATGAAGGCATCGCCATTAGCTTTGGGTCACCTGCTTTCTCTTCCTGGTCTCCGTCAGGGGCAAGCAGCAGCAAGGCGCCGTGCTCGAGCATTTCCCAGCTGGCTGTTTGTGCAACGAGGTCTGCAGGGCTCAACTGGAATAAGCCTTTTTCTGTCAGAGAGTGGTCTGGTGATTTGTTGACCCCAGCTGGAAAGGGAGAGAGCAGAGGGCTGGTTATGTATAGAGTTGATTGTACTTCTTTCCAAGCATTTTCCATGAGAGAAGATCCTAGTAATAAAAAATGTTTGAATGGTGGTGAGACCTTCTTCCCATTACTTCATGCTAAATGATTTACCCCATTAGAAGTGTGGAAGGGTTGAAAACAGCCAAGGTTTCAGATTGTGTTTATGTGTGGTGCAGCTAATGCAGGCACTTACTGGATCACTTTTGCGTTCAGAAAGCTATTTTAAGATACTATAATTAAGTCAAACAGGACAAAATAAATGCTTTTTTAGAGGAGGTTAATAAGCATGAATTTTTTATCAGCTGTAATTTGTATGCAGAGCACACCAGTGATGTCCAATCATCTGCTGTAAGTAAGGTATGCAAATATTTCATTGTTTCATATCCAGACTTTGTTTTGATTAGGTACTTGGAACCACTTTTGTTAATCACAGAAGAGCTCTGAAACAGAGCTCACCAGTAAAAGTTCATTAGTGCAGCATAACTGAAAATTTAAGCCCACTTAAGCCAGGAAATTCAAAGTTATTGTCCCAACAGTGTCTATAATTCATTTCTCTTAAGCAAGTCTAGTATCTTGGATGCAATTAGATGGTGCTTATTGTATGCCTTAATACATATGTTCAGTGGCTGAATTCCAGTAGCTGTGGATAACTTTGAACTGTCTAAAATCAGGAAACTTTAAATATTCAGCCATGGCTTTGCTCAAAACTTTTTAGGGCTTTTTGTATTCCCTTTCCTCAGCTGCTAAAAGCTGTGAACAATCAGTGTGAGATTCACATGAAAAAGAAATACCTGCATATTGAAATACTCAGAATTTCTGGCAGCTCCTGGAAGAGGTGCATGGGAAGTGTTGCTGCTGCCCCATTCCCCCACGCCTTCCAACCAAACCATGCACGAGGCGGTTTTGGATGAGATTGCATCTGGAGAACATTCAAAATGCAAACCCGGAGTCTCAGGGCTTGAAGAAGTGTCATCTGATCGAAGTGGCTCCCTGCATGATGATGTTTATGGTGGTTTTTATTATTATTATTATTCTAGACTCTAGTAACACTTACTTACATTGACTGCCAGTATCTGATTCTGTAAGCTCATTACTTAAGCACCACAGTCACAGAAAGAAAAACTTGCTCAAGAAGTGCATGGAAGCCACTGCTGTAGACCCATCCCTGTCAGAAATGTAATACTTTTTAAAAAGAAGTCATTTTACAATAACAAGGGCTGTTGTGTCTACAGAAACCAATGGAAATTTTAACTGACCCAAAATGTCGATAACACAAGCAGTAGATTAAATACGGAACATAAAAAAACACGGGGCTTGTCCAAAGCATGAGCAGCGTTGCCAAGACTCGCGTTGTGCAGTTTAGCCATTTCTGTCCTTTTCGTATCTCCCGCTTTGTTTTGTAGTCAGCATCGCTGACCGAGGCGTGCTTTCGCTGGAGGCTTTCCAGCACCTTCGTAGTGGTTCCCCAAGCCCCTGGGCAGCACTGTATGCTGACCACTGAGCTGTCCCCAAAAACTATAGATTCCCCCCCAACCCAGGGAAGTGGCTCTGATGGACACGTGCGTCTGCTCTGCGTTCTCTTGTCCGTGAGAAGATGAATTTCCCTTTTTTCGCCAGGATTTTTCTGAGGTTTAGTTGCTGAAATGCTTTAAAGCTCCTGCATAAGAGAAATGGAGATACTATTTATACATTTCTAGCACTATGCTATTTTTCACACTAATTTTTTTGCCATGAAGATATATAAAAACCAGGACCACATACAGAATTTGGCTACAGTATTTGCTCGGCGCTGACTCACACAGAAGACCACCTTTTAAAGAGCAAGAAGTGCTCTTATTTTCCTGGCAAACCTCTTCCAAGTATTGGTGAGTTTGTCACATTTTGTGTTTTCTTGGTCTACGGGCCATGGTAGGAATAGAATAACAGAGCCAGTCTTTTAGCACCATAAATCACAAGAGCAATTTTGAGTGGTATTTTTCCTAGAAAGTCTCAAAATGCTCCATTTTGAAGCTGAGAGCCCATAGGGGTCATTAATTAATTAACTTTTTTATTGCTTTGCAGTGTGGTTCCCACAAAATGAATATTTTCCAAAGTTCTTAAGCAAGCTTGTTTACTGACCCAAGGAGCTTCAAGGCTTACAGGTTTCTTGCTCACTGGTTTCATTTGGTTCTTGCGATTCTTATCACATTCTCCTTTTTCCCTATTGATTTTGTCCATACATTTTCATAACATGAAACTAATGATCCACTGAGGGTGAAGGGAAAGTGTTCTTGAAATCCACTTGTTTGTAAAAGCTGTGTTTTGTTTGGCTAACTTTGGGTTTGGCTGAACGTACAGATGCAATTCTTCATTCGTCGTCCAGCCAATCTCATCAGGCTCATTCCTGGAAGAGGAGCAGTCCCATAAAAAAGTTTCAACCCTCCACTTCACTTACTTAGGTCTTCTATTTTTTTCCAGATGTGCTTTTGCACAGTCCTCCTTTACCTTTCTGTTGCCTGAAATGGTGAAAAATGATGTATTGAAGATAATTCTCTTTATTGTGCGTTGTTCAGATGTGGTAGCTGAAAAAGATGGAAATGGGAGTCCCATGAAAAGGAGCAGATTGCCAGAGAGTTTCCTTGTGAGGGAAATAAGTTCTACATGGTTTTCTGATACCTGGTCTTAAAGAAGGAATTAGAAGCACATGCCTTTGGCATGTGCTTTTATCTTGATTGTTTAAAAATCCCCATTTCTGTAAATGTTCTGCCAGCATGGGTTTGTAGCTAGATAAGGAGAACCACCTGTAAAAAGCTGGATGGCTTTTCATTTTTAGATTATAAAAGTTATCAGTTTTCTTCTTTGGATGGTCCCTGATTGAAGGGGATTTTACAAATGTAAATAGTTGACTTCCTAGTCTGTGTTCACTGTAATGTGCACAAGTGCTTTACCTGTAAGTCTGAGTGAGTTTGGTGTAGTTGCTTGGTCTTACACAAGCTCTGTGTTAGATTCTGAGATGAGAGAAGGTGGGGTTTTGTGTGTTTGTTTTTTTTTTTTCTTTTCTCAAACCTTCACGTACATAAGTGAAGTCATCATTTGTCCCATTAATGCTGGAGAGAGAGTTAAAATACTTGGTCTCTGCAACAGGCTGTAGCTTTTTCAGTCTCATCACTTGCTGGTCTTGCAGATCATTTTTATTTATAGAATATATGCAAAATTGATTGGGAACCAGGTATATACCTCCTCTATTTTTGATTAATGCAGAATTGTTTTTTATTCTCAGTATTACCCAGCAGGTATCATCCATAAGTCTGTGGAAGGCATTAGGTGTTTTTTTCATACCAGCAGCACAGGTATCCTCAATCTGGGTGATGTTCCTAGTGTGACAGTAAATAATAGTATGCGAATGCATGTAGATAGATGTATATTATAAACTATTCGTGCATACGTACACACCTTAGCTATATATAAGCATACGCATGTATGCGTGTATGTATCTGCAGATGTTGCTGGGTATTTGAACCAGCAGAGTTTGTAGTCCATCAGCGTGAGCAGCTTTTGTGTTCAGCAGAATCACACCTTGTGGCACTTGTACTAATATCTGCAGTTTCAACCTGCTGTTTTCCGATGTTTTGCTCAAAGAATATCAGCCCTTTGAACTAGCTGATCAGCTGAGAATGGAGCTGAGCCCAGAAAGCACGCTGAAGCTACAGGGAGGTCCCGGAGACCCTTGGTACATACCTGACTTTTTGCAGACTGCTCAGAGGAACATTGCTGCTGCTCTTGGAAGAAGCATTAGGAGAATGAAGTGTATTAATAACCATGCTGTCTTTTTCTTGCCATTGTTAACAGTAATCGTCTTTTTTTCCGCCGTTCCTGCTGCCTTTTCCTCCCTCCCTTTCCCATGTACTTTTTGAATCGGTCAGTGTATCTTTTCTCTTTTTTTTCCCTGCCTTTTGTTTTTCTTTTCTATCCCACACTGTTCTTGTCTCCCTACTTGCTTGCTTGTGTTCCATGTTGCTAGTTTTTATGTTCGCACGCTCATTATCACCCTTTTTTGTACTTCAAATCCCAGCAGCTGTCCAGCCAGGTCCCAGAGCACAGCCCTGTGGTTTATGGGCCTGTGGAGAACACCCATCTCGCTGCCAGCACCCCTGTCACTGCGGCTAGCAACCCGAAGCAAGGTTTGTTGATGGATATTTCCTCCGTGCTTATTTTTAGTCATTTTTCTCCTTTCTAGTTGTAGTTGGAATATTTTTGGCATGAAGACAAGCAGGGTAGCAGTCAGCAGCAATAGGAGGGGAGGGACTTCTTTTCCTCCAGTGGAACATTTAACAATGTGTTGCTAAGGGAATTAATTGAAATTTGCCAATGTGAAACTGGTTAAAAATAATTGTATTAGAGCTTACATGTCCTAAACATTGTTTCAGAGCACTGAGAAGTGTGAACCTCCTCTAACCCACACGCCATCCTTCAGAAACAAGTGTGTTGTCAGTAAAATGCTCATAGCCAGGGAGACTTTCTATCATTTGAACAATTTATCAGCCATAGCAATGACATGTAACCAGAACATCGCGTGGCTCATCCAGAGCTGTTTGTGTATCTTGTCTTACAGGACACAGGAGAAATTAATTAGAACAAATGTTATTGTGTAAAGTGTCTCATAAATGGCTTACTAAATTTTGCTGACTTCAGTGTTAAACAAAAAGAAAAGAACACAGAAAAAATTTCTTTAAGTGATTACATTTCATTCTCATACCTAAGAATACCTATGTGAAGGGAGTTATTTAACTGTTTAAAGACAAGGTGTCCCAGGAGGGAAGGTGGTGTGTGCCAACTCTCCTCCTACACTGAAATTTCATAGCCATCTAAGAGCCATTAAAAAGCTTTAGTTAATGTGTATGCTGCTGTCGTGTTACCGGACTTGGTGTTGTAACACAGAGTTGACATTCCTGTTTGCTTCCCATTTATTCACTGCATCGCAGCGTTTGGGGTTTCTGCCTAGAGCAATGTGTACATGAAAGTTGAGAGGTGCCATCTTCTACTCACGAGCGTTTCTCATAAACTTTGAGCCTGCTGAGATTTTTCAGAGTGTTTGCTGGAAGGAAACTAAACCTCAGAGAAACATAGCTCTGAAAGGAGGAAAGAAGCTGCTTCTAACACTTCAGATGCCACAGACCCAGATAACAGCATGGTCACGGTTTGACATCGAGTGAGGGGAAGTATCCCTGAGGCTGGTCTCTGTTGGATTATAAAATTTAATGACAATGTTGCTCTCTTATAGCCATGGCGTAGACTTCAGGGCTTTTCCTCAGTGAAAACCGCTCACAGATACATCTCTAGATTGGGGCTGTTCCTGGAAATGAATCACGGGGACACTTGGGAGATGTCTGGTCCCATCTCCCACTTGACTATCGCCAGCCGCAGCTTTGGCTAGCCAAGTCCCTGTAAGCCTTCAGGGATGGAAACTTCACAAGTTCATTTCCTCTGCTGCTGCAGATCTTTGTGCAAAAAGAAGTCTCTGTTGTCTCAGAAAGGTGTAGGTAGATGTAACACACACAAAATGAGTACCCTAGCCAAACTCAGCTTGCAGGCGCTCTGACACATTGCTGCTCAGCTCCAGCACAGCCATGATGCAGGCGCCAAAATGCATTTACCCCTTTGAGCAAATTGACACCGAACCATAAAATGCAGCACATTACACCAGCTCCATCACAGGATTTCAGCTCTGGGTATGAGAGCTTGTGTTTCCAGGACAAGCTGGTCCTCTCCCCACCCCACCCCCCTTCTCCTTCTATGCGCTTTCGTTTAACTTAATCCAACTGTAAGTTAACTGGAAGTAAGTGGTCTTTATTTATTTAGTTACACAGGTCTGGCTATACTGGTTTAAATATAAATCAGGACTTTAACTGGGATTTAACACTGCTGAGCTTTCCTGTGTTTATCTCCATTACATCCCAGAAAGATTCAAACATTTGTTCCAGTCCAAAAATTGCTAAAGAGCACATTTATGTAAGCATTGCAGAGAAGGAACGAGCACTAAAATAACACCATCAGAATTTGGGTGGGGGAGAGCAGTGTGAAGCAGGGGGGTCACAGGCAGCGTGTTGGAGGTGAAGGTAGTTTAGATGCCATTGCAATTACTGATGTAAACGAAGCTAGTGGCCTGCGGGACACACCAACAAAATATATGCCGAGGTAACAGAATCGTGTTTTCATTCATTCACTTTGTACCCAACGTTGGATTTTTTAGTTCCAGAATCAGAGCAGTCACAGATAGGGTCGCATAGCAAAGAAATCGGGCGTTTATTAAAACCAATATTAGTGTTTCCCACGAGCCCCCTTCACTGCGTTTGCTCTGTGGATCAGATCCTCCCTTGTGCCCTTCACCTTGGGTACTCGTTTGCATCAGCTGAAACTTGGTATAAAGTTGCCATTCTAATTTTGTGATATTCAGTGATCGTTTGACAGTTATTTATAACTGCGTGCAGCACTTGGCCGATTCACTAGCTTTGGGATCAGGAGCAGAGCACGTGTGCCATGCAGGCAGCCCCAGCCTCTGCTGTTCCCTCTGCCAGTATCTGCAGTCCCTGTTATTTTTGTGTTTAAGCCATTAGCACGGCTCCTGAATTTGGGATTGTGCTGCGTTTAAAATGCTTGGGTTTTCTTTAAAAAAGATGAGCAGCCCGCAGCCTGCATTTGTGGCTTTTGAAACCAGTTCCTGTCTTCTCGGGCTCCCAAGTTCATAGCAGTTCGGAGGAATGCAGCAGAGGCACACCTTTGTGGCTCTAGAGTCCTGGAAGCGTTGTTCGGGGGCAAGCAGTTGTCATTCCTGCAGGTGCCGTGGTGTGTATGCCTCGACAGGGCTGCAGCATGCAAGGATTTAGCTGGAGAAATTAGGTCAAGCTGATGGCAGAGCACAGAGGAGCCTGGCTTCAGGCCTTGGCTGGTGCCAAAGTTGTAATGGGGTATAACCATGCACGACATCAGAGCTGCCCGCTTCTGCTCAGCTTGGGAGATAGCACAGATTCAGTGCGATGTTTGGAGGATTATTTATTTTTTAAACCTCCCTTTCCAAATTCTGAAATGTATCAGACAAGGAGAATGCATAACACGGTTTGTGGGAAGTAAATTAATGTTAGATCCCAAAGTTTGAAAAACTTGAGGCTTATACAATGAGTCGGTAATGTGCACTTCAAAACTGCCTGCAAAGCCAGCATCAGTACCGCCTTGCAAGTGTTTGCAACAGGACAAAAGATGGAAAAATGGCAGCAAGCCCAACAATTATTTTCAGATAAGCACCATGAAGTAGGAATGAGTTCCTGAATCCAGCAAAACCTTCTCGTCCACCAGTCTCAGCAGCCTTTGCCACCACGACCACCCGGCAGCCCAGCTCCCTCTCTTGCTTTGATGTCTCTGCATGGAGGAGATTGCAAGCATCTGTCCTGCTGAGTTTTTTTAAAAGTATTTCTAAAATCTTTTCCTCTTGTGTTCCTCCTGCCTTTCTGCACCTGGGATTGAGCCTCTCTGCATCCAAGCTCCCTTCCAGCCCCACGCTTCTCCCAAACTGGTTTAGAAAGACAAAGCCACCACTAAAGAACCTCTTGCAGTCTGGTCTGGAAGCAGAACATGCAGAGCCACAGGGACAGAGTAATTTTGCAAGATTTGTATTTATCTGAAGGTTAAAAAAAAAAAACCAAAGCATTGGTGCCAACTTTTCTCCTGAACTGCCTAGTGTTTCCAGTAAGTACTTTCTAAATATCATGTGAGGAACGATCTTGGCATATTTAAGAAAAGTAAGGGATCTGATTCAATTTTGATGAATTGCATTGATTTTTGTTTTGCCTTCCCAACTGTATGTTGTTTCATGTGACCGTTTCTGTAATGGCTGGCAGGGATGAATATTCCTTGGCCAGAACATGGAGATTTGTTCTCTGTGATGGTAGTTCAAGTTAAGATTTACTTTTCATTAGCCAAATTTGCTCATCATTCTTCTGAATTCTTCCCTCAAATTACTTCTCTCTTTGAATTTTGCACGTACAGCCTGTATCTGGTAGCTAAAGTACTCCCCAGATCAGGTGTAGTTTGAAGAAAGTGTGCTTAAACCACTGTTTCTTAAATGCAGTTGTATATTTTTGCTGTGTTTTTATCCCTTGGAATGTTTTTCTAGACACTTCAAATGAGTTTTTTTTTCTTTTTGTGAGCAATCTCATTTGACTCAAGGGAGAGAATATCCAGGCAGTTGTTTATAGCGAGCTGTAAATGTCAAGAATGCTCCATGAGTTTTCTGCAAAGGATGTTCCAGAAACTGGAGGTGACGCATTTTCTTCTCTAAACCAGTTTTAAGGTCCTTTTTCTTACATGGAGCCTTCAGAATCAAAATCAGCTATTGGGATACGTCCTCCCATCTTTTTTTTTTTCATGTCATCCTCATCCAAAGCCATCTCCCTGCATGCCTCATTACGTTGATAAACTACCACTTTGGCCGTGGTCCTGGCTGCTTCCAGCTGCCGACAGCCCTGGCAGAGTTCCGAAGTTCTTCGTGGCACCAGCTGTTCCTGAAGACAGGGCCTGGTGCTCCAAGCAGTTTCGGACAGGCTCTCCTCCAAAAGCCCTCTCCCTTCGGAGGCTCTGCTGAAAAAGCCCCAAATGGGAAGCCCACAGAGCTGGAAGAGACCAACCGAAGCTGCGCCTGTTCAGTTCTACCTGAATTTGGATGATTTGGGCTTTCTCCTGGCCTTAGATCTCCTAACCTGAGGCTTTGTGCCTCCAGATTTCCCAGAATTGCTTTTTGCTGTCCTGGCATCGTCCCAAAGAAGTTCCCCATCGTTTCACTGCTCGGAAGGCCCTGGGGCACAGCTCCCTCCCTGGGGGCAGGTAAAGCTGACCTCCTTCTAACCAGGGTTGGAAACAGGACCATTGGGTCCCTGCCACCTTTGTGACTGACTGATAGCTGTCTTGGCTGGCTGGCTGAGTTGTAGCACTGGGACACTTTCCTGAACAGATCTTACAATCTTGAAGAAAGATCTTACAATCTGCATCTTGTAGTCAAATTAGAGGTGGCAGAGGTTGCAGCAACTTTTAGGGTCTTGGCTCGTGCTTCCTTCAAAAGGAGTGGGGCTGCGTATTTTAAATGAAGTTGTGGCAGACTTTTGGGAGCTGCATGATGTGCATGGCAGGGACTGTATCACAAAGTCTATTGCTAATTACAGGATAAGTACAGGGACTTCTCTGTGCACGGTATTTTCCCCTCCTTAGGGTTTGGTTTAATACAGGTGCATTTTTCACTGTGCTTTTCCAACCCTGCTTGACATCTCTAGAGCGCAAACATTGAAAGGTAACTAACGGTGCTGTTCTTTGGTGGCGGCTCTGCTTAAAACCCATTTTGTTTCTGCTCTCTTTGGAAAAGATAATTTTTCCCTGCTGAAATTCAGAACACAAAAAGAGGGATTGTGCCCTTTAGTCTGGTATGCCGAAGGGGGATGGAGTTTAGAAATAAGTAAAAAATAAACTAACTGTATCTCGCGTGTTAGTATTGATGTGACACGTGGCATCCATCAGTCATGGGGCAATTTCCCCATTTTAGAAGGGAGAGCACTGTTGCAGAGAGAACTTGCAGGTTGCTGGATGCTCTCGCCAGTGCCTCTGTTTGCCTGTGTTTTGGAACGTGAGTTCACCCAGGTCTCAGTGTTATGACCCCATGCTCCTTTGAGGCAGAATCCAACTGATTTTTGTCTTCTGTAATTTCTGTCAAGAAAAATTCTGTTTTCAGCAGCAGAGTGTCTGCAAAAAATCCATGCTTTGCATTGTGCTTACGTGCCTTTTCTGTGAAGGATCGCCATTTACTGCAAAGCCTACATTCAGAAAAATACCAGTGGCAACTGCATTTCCAGATTTCCAAGCTGCAGGTTGCCTGGGCTCTTCCTGTAGATGCAGAGATTGGCTTCAGGTGCCTCTGGTTTCTTCCTGGAGCCTTCTTGAAAGCAGTCAGAAGGCAGGCAAGGGGATCCAAGGGAAGGAGGTTAGATACAACGAAGGAAAGTGGAATTGACCTGTTTGTAACACTGGCTTTTTTTTTTCTTTCCCAGAAGAGAAGCCAAAACCAGATCCAGTATTAAAACCGTCTTCTCCAGTCCTCAGACCAGAACCTACTGTGGAGAAAAAAGATCAAGCTGGCCAGACAACCGAGGCCGCCCCAGTGGAAACCCCACCAGAGCTTCTTCTTGCTCCATCGCCAACCCCAGCCGCTCCCATCGCAGTCGTTCCTGCTGCTGCTGTCGTCACCGTTTCTAGTAAACCCGCATTCACAGCTGACTCAGAGGAGAGGTGTGAACTCGCTTCCCCAAAAGAGGAGGCAATGCCTATATCTAATGCCACACCCTGCACGGACACATCAGACCCTTCGCCAGCAGACGAGGCTGATGCTGAGGTGTGCAAGGAGCCTAGTAGTGTAGCATCTAGTGATATTCCAGTGACTGCTAGTACTAATCTAATTAATGAATTAAATGGAGTTAGTGAAAAAGTAACTGCTACAGAGAGCGTAGTAGATGTAGCCCAGCCGGAAGTTGCGCCATTGACTGCTGAGTTGGAGACACCAGAAGCACCTCCAGCAGAAGTGGAAAGTGTGCCATCTTCCAGTGCTCCTCACACTGCTCCCTCTCCTCCTCCAACCCCTCCTCCAACCCCTCCTCCTCCTTCTCCTCCTATTTCTGTTGCTGCTGCTGTTACCACTACAACTCCTTCTCCACCTCCTCTTCCATCTCCTAGTGCCCTCCCTGTTGTTCAGGGAGATTTAGAAGGAGAGGAGAGCACAAGAACTACTCTTAACGAAGAGGTAAAAGATACTGAAACGAAGGAAGAGACAGAAGCAGATGGGCAACTGGAGGAGAATACAGAGGCTCAGAGTTTAAACTCTAGCAAGAGTCCTGTCCCAGGTAAGCATTTGGCACCATGGTTGTGTGCGGTAAACTTACAGATGAAGGAAAGGGGCCTTTGGGGTTATTTTTCTATCAGATGTTTCTGTTTGTATCTGCCCCCAAATTGTGATTCTGCTACATGACCGTTGTTCTGATGTAAAATGCTAATCTTCGTTTGTAGAGGAAAAAAAAAACGATAATCAAGAGGTAGCCAACTTTGCACGTGCATCCTAGGGTTGGCTGGGTTCATCTAAGCTGCATTTTGCTTTCATGGGGTCATAGGGCAACATTCCCAAGCACTGTTAGCAGGATAATTGAAAAGATACCACTCATGTTCTCTCCAAGATCAGCCAGTTGGTTCAATGACCTATTGCTTCACATTTATCAGCCTGCTGCTAAACCAGCTTTAACACTCAGCCCTTGAACTCCTCTGGGTGAACCTTCTGAGCCAGCAGGTTCTGGAAACCTGTGGGGTTGGTTTTATCCAACTAAAAAAATGTGTCATGGTGTTACCAGAAGTAGGTAAATAAAACGGACCACAAAGCTTCAGTCATTTGAAAGAGCTTTTAAGTGTCACACACCTACAGCTGCTCAGCCTTAATTAATGATGCATCTGTTTTTCTTCCACAAAAGTAACACGTAAGCAAAAATCTCTCCTTCTCCTAGCTAGGCTCGGCTGTTCGCCTCATTTCACGGTGCTTGAACTTCTCAGAAAACCAAGGTACTCAGGTTTGGGAGGCATAAGGACTTGTTATGAGTTACTAAAAAATGAAGTTTCTCTAGTTGCCTTTTAAAACCTAGGCTACTTCTCTCAATGTCATTATCTGTCTTTGCTTTCAGTGTCCTGTCACGTCGCTGTGTTAGCGCGTTCAGTGGGTTAATTCAGACAACCTGTTTTTATTTGCTGCATTTCCTATAGAAAAGTGCTTTTTTCAGGACTTCCTGGAAATGAAACTGTGGAAAAGAGGTTAAGTCAATCAATTACTTGTATTTAGCTGCTTGAGAGAGTATAATGGTGGCTGTTATGCATGCTAGCAGTGTTAAGCCATTTGAATGTATCGCATCTTTCACACCCTGTTCTGCAGTCCTTTCAGAGCCCTGAAGCTGAGGTTGGTTATTTAAATATCCTTTGAATTTAAAACTGATGGAGTTTGGACAAGAAAGGCAGGAGAAACAGTAGCCTTTTCTTTAAAAAAAAAAAGTCATTTAAAATGCTTTCCTGTAATTTCATTCTTTTGAATGCTTACAACCTCACAGTTTTAGGGAGCGATTCGGTTCTCGGAGCAGGCGCGACTCCCGTGCGGACTTGGCGAGGCCGGGGCACGTCTGTGCCTTGTGCTGGGTGAGCTTGGGGTGGCTTGGTCCTTGAGGTCTTCCTCTCACAGTGGCTGCTTTGGGAAGCATTTCCCCCAGATGCAGCTTCTTGCCTTCAGAAGTTCAGTCTGCGCGTGTTTGTTTATACGTTTGTTCTTTCATAAGCACATGGTGGAAGCATAATGGCACCAATAGCTTCTATTACTGTGCTCCGTTATGGGCTAAATTAAATGAAAAGCTGAGGTTGGCCTGGCTCCATGTTTGTGTAATGCTGCACAGGATCAATACGCTGGATCTTGCTGATCCAGTATCCTAAATAGAATCCAGTATCTAGAAAAGATCAGAAAGATCCCTTCGCTATACCAAGCATAGTGGGTTTTTTTTTTTTTTTCTTTCTGTTAATCTCTTTTCTCTTTTTATTTTACTCGGGTCATTTTGCTCCTCTCACACTTACTGTTCTTCAATCTGGAATACTTCATAACCCAAATTTATTTCCTTACAAAGCAGAGAAATGGGCCTCTTTGTGTAAAGAAGGTTTCACACAGCCAGGTTCCAGATTGCAACGTTATTGCTTGCTTTATAGTGTCCTGTGGTTTAAATTTAAAAAAAAAAAAAAAAAGTGCAGCATTTGGGGTTTTTAATTATGTAGAAGATTAATTTTAATGCTCTAATATCATTAGACCAGACAGCATGCATTAGCCAATACATTGGCTTTTGCAACATGGAAACAAACATTTCTCAAGTCGCATGAAATATCACTCAAGACTGATTACCAGTAGAAGTTCTGTACTTGAAGGAAAGCAAAATACTCTCCACGTCGGGATTTTGTGCTTTGCCCATCCTGTAATGAAGCATAACTGTATTGCATTTCCCTGCCAACCTTTTTTGGGCAATAATTTTACAATTCTTTCTTGGAGAGAGGAAGAGAGATTTAAATAACATAACCTGAACGTGACTGCTAATGCAGGCATCCTTCTAGGCAGAATGAGGAATTACACGTCTCTGCCAGTACACTGGAAAATACAGATGCTGAACTTCAGAAGCAAGGAGGAAGGGCTGTATTTTTTTTTTTTCCCCTTGGACTAAAGGCTGAGTCTTTTTTTTATGATCTCTGGAGATAAGGTAGAAATTGGAATGAGGGAAACTTCTCAAACACGTGCTGGTAAACATGAGCTCTGTGACTTTTAGCAATATTTCTTTGGGGTTTTCAGCACCGTGTGGGTTTTCAGAAGTGTGTACTTATTACAGAGCAGTTTGTTAGCTACAAATCATACTGCTTTATTCCCTTTAATGGTAGCTGATCTGATTCGACTGGGACACTACTCAGACCAGAGACCTCTAAGAATAATCCAATTGCTGCAGGAAGTGAAGGAGGCAGCACTCGTTATTGAGTGAGTATTGAACCCATCCTGCACAGCGCAGAGGGCTCCAGGCTGCAGAAAGCACTGGCTGCTGCAAGAGGCACTAAATCAATGACCTGGCTATGGACAGTTATTAAGATACTCCTGGCACTCTGCAAAAACAAGCGTCTTAGCTGCTCTGCCCCAACAGATGTCTGCTTTTCATGTTTGTAATCCGGCCTGCCGAAAAACTTGGGGGGTTCCTGAACGCGAAGTTAATCCATCCTCCCCTCTGAAGAGTCTGGGGCAGCACTGTTGAGACTTGGAAACGTATCTTGTGTTTTGTGATGGAGGTGGCAGCATTTCAGGGGTGGATGGAATTATATGCTTGTTTGGGCACTTTACAGAATACGCTGTTCTGCTCTCTAACCATCAGAAAAACAATACTTTGGTTTTTCTCTGTCAAGTTCTGTATATAGATACAAACATATATGTTCAGACCACAGAGGCATCTCTAATATCCAGAAGTTCTTTTTTACAGTCCAAGAAAACAAATTTTGTAGTGTTTGTAGGAAGAGACGAGTTGGGCAGAGCTGACCCTTTTGTGATCTGAGGAAATTGTGCTCTTTCTTTTGCACTGGCCTTAGATTTCCACTGAATTTCCAAGGTCAAAGGATCTCTACAGGGGCACTGGTGGTGTGTTCATCGTACTTTGCTGAAACTGGAGTGTGCCTGGCTCTCTTTTCTGTTTCACACAAAATATTGTCTGCTCTTAATGTCTTAAGTTGTATTAGGCTGCATCATGACAACAGCAATTTTAGGGGTATCGATACCTGACAGTGGCTGGTTCATCTGTAGACTGCTCATCACATCTCTAGCTCCATTCCACGGTGAAATCGGCAGATTCACCGAGCTGAGCCTTGAATTGTGGTAGTGCTTGCAGGACTGACAAGTTCCATAAGCCCTGTGAGCTGATCCTGGCTCTCGGTTGTTTCGCATGTTGTTGAGGCCATGGGAACTTTCTCACTGTTTCAAGCTGTTTGCAGTGTAGTAATAATCTGGGGACAGTGAGGGTCGGGTCTGCAAGGCAGAGTAGCTCAGGGCTTGATTTAAAAAAAAAAAAAAATGTTGTTGACCTGTTGTCATAGTTGGTCCTGCTTATCCCCTATAAAATGGGGTCGAGCTGATGGGCGTCAGAACATCTAACCGCTGGGCGCTGTAGTTCTTTGTCCCGCACACACTGTGTGACACCAGGAATCACTTCTCGCTGCTGTTCCTTTGCCGAATGCTCGGCACAACGTCCGTGCGGAGACGTGTCCGCCCCACTGCAAGGGTTCAGCCAGCAGATCTCGTCCTGCCTGTGCAAGACCGATCATCTTGAGGTTTTCAGAGCTGTTATCTGCAAATGGCAAGAGCACGCAGCTTGTAAAATAATTAATTCCTACTCATCTCCATTGCCAGAAAAAAACACAACAGATATTGTCAAGAGAGGAACGCAGTTTTCAGCCTGAGATCCTTACCAAAAACATTGCCCCAGTTATAAGTCATCAGTGGGATACAGTTGCTTTTGTTACTAAATTCTGTTTTTCTCAAGTAGCTTTGCTGGCTGCAGTGAGAGACCAGCGCTTCTGAGGGAACAAAACAGGAAAAAATTTGTCGGTCGAGTGGAATTTATTTAAAAAAAAAAAAAAAAAAAAAAAAGGGAAAAGGCACTACCAGAGCCGTGGAGCCTTTAGGACATGCTATGAAAGCCTGCCTTTGATGTAATCTTTCTATCAAGACTATTATGAGAAGCAAAGAGGAAAATAAGAGATTGATGTCTGTCCCAGGCAGAACTCCTAGGAACATAGGAAGCTAAAAGAACTTAATATGCATTGAAATTCAAAGGACTTTCTCTTGCAGAGCTAATTTATGAGAAGGATTTCAGTATAAAGTAGCCCAACTGGCTGCAAGTCCCTGCGCTTCTCAGTTGTGGAGTCTGTAACAAGCAACGTGGGGCAGTAATTGGAAATATCTTGGAGAAATATCTCCAGCACCCAAAGCTGGAGGACTGGAAATATAAATCAGGTTTCGCCTTTTCCTTGATTTCATGCCATATCCCACTGGAATATATTTTCTTTCCCATGAGCTGTAAGGAGATGGTGAGTCTCTGCTTTGTTTTTAATGGCACATTTGGCTGTAGAGAAAAAGAATAATAATAATAAAAAAAAAGACTGGTATTCATTTACGCTTAGCGGCTGGCACCCACACCAGAGGGGCCCGGCGAGGAGCCTGCCCCGTCTCGGCTGGTGGCCGGGGGCTGAGCCCCTGCCGCAGGCACTGCCCGGCACCAGGGCAGGCGGCCAGGAGTGTGCAAGCGCTGCTGGGTCCAGGGGTTTTGTCAAGGGTAGCGATGCCCAAGACAACCTGGAAAAGGGGGATTTTGTTACTCTTGGCGGTGCTGTGGCAATGGAGGGTTTCATTCGGTCGACTTTTGGTCCCGCGCATCAGTGCCAACGCTGCTGTTGCGACAGGATTGTGCTCGGTTTATAACTCAGATTGTAACAGCAAAGGGGAATATCGAAATATATATTTGTATATTAAACGAGCAGAAGGAATGAAGTAGGCAATACTTAGCAAGCATATCAAAATGAGACATAACCTCTTAATGTAGACCAGTTTTTTCACTCCTGCCATCTCTGATCTTGTAACCAGCAGCAAGCCAAGTGCCGCTGAAGAGCAGCACGCTGGGGCTGCCGGTGTTGCTTCTCCGGGAGGAGGTTACCCACTAACGCTGCAGAGCTGCCTGAGAACAAACTCGGGAAATGCGTGAGCGTTGCCAAACGGGGACCCGTGTTTGAGAAGGAATTCAGTTCTCCGAGAGAGACCAGAAGTGCTTGGAGACCTTCCTGGGCAGCAGAGCTGGGCGCGTGCATTTGGTGTTTCTGTGGCTCGTGGAAGCGCCCTGCGGTTCGATGCCAGGCTCGGTTTTCAGGGAGCGCAGATCGTGCCCTTGCCCTGCTCAGGCTTTGGGTTTGGCAGGGCTGTTTTGGGTTTTTGTGTGTGGTTTTGGTATTTTGGCATGGGCCCCTTTTGTTATCCCTGAGGTTTCCGTAGGTAACTGCTCTCTTCCGTCTTTGGTTCTTGGGCACATGAAACAGATACCTTAACTAAGCATAAATTAGCATAAATTCTCCTATTGAGTCAGTTCCTGTAGCAGAGACGACAACTTCACAGAAAAATCTGATCTGATGTCTGCTGTTTTAAGAGGGGAAATACTGAGCAATGTCTGCTGCTCTCCCTTCTGTACCCCGGCCAGCTCTGAGACGTGTTTCAGCGAGGGGCTGCGAGGCCGCAGGGCTCGTCCTGGGCAGCTGCTGTGCCCCAGAGTCCTGGTGCGGTGCAGCCCCAAGGCAGGAAAAGGTTTGCACAAGTTATTCAAAAAAAAAAAAAAAAAGAAAACCTCAGTGATGCCTGTGCTGCCCAGTCGCAGATAATGTCCTTTATACGTCTTCCTTCTGCCAAAAAAAAAAAAGGTGAAAAACACGAACCACTGAGAAGCGGTAATACTAACACTGACTGCCTGACAGCTGAGGAAGAAAAGACCCCAAACCTCTGCCAACTCAAAACCCATTAACTTGTGATTATTGCTGTGCATTTAAAAATGAAATGTTAGTTTACACCCTGGGTGTTCTCTGTGCATAGTTTGAGCTTGAGTGGAGAGAAACTTTAAATGCAGAGTTTGTCATTTGCTTGCACGTAGAGGTATGCAGCTCTGCAGTTCTCAGATCTCTTTGCATAACTGCACTACTTTGATAATCATTATTTTAAATTACTTGGCTATAGCAACACACGATTTGTTCTGTATAGCACACATTACCAAAAACAACTTTTTTTTTTCCCTTCTTTCCCCCTTTGCCTTCAGAAACAAATCCTGTCCTGTATTTCAGACAGGACTGCAACCATCCACGTGTATTTAGGTCACTGTTGTGCACGGTCACATCTTTCCACTCGTCATCTGCTGCCAGCACGATAAAAACGCAGGTGGACATGGCGCCCTTCTTGAAGACATCCCCCAGAACTACGGGGCAGCCTTCCCGGGCAAGAAATAATCACCTGTGGTGCTTGGCGCCAGCCCTGCAGCCATGGGCTGACTCTGGAAAGGCAGGGGGCTTCCTTGGCTTTCCTCCAGCTGGTTTAGTGGCCGCTTTGGATTCCTGGTGCTGTGGCAGGAGCTGGTTCATGTGTGGTTAAATCACAGCGGTTCCTGCCTGCATGGGGTCCTGCAGCCGGTGCTAGGCTCAGGTCTGCACTCCGGGTGGTGTTGTTGAGAATAACCAACCTGCTGTGGTGCCCATGCAGAACACTTTCAATGGAAATGTGGTCTTCCTGTAAAGCTAACCCCCTGTTGCACAAGGCAAACCCATTTTGCAACCCAGTGCCGTTTTGCGGGGCCAGCTCTGTCTTCCCCTGGGAGCTGCAGGGGACCCGGTCGCTCGCCGGTGCTGGGTTCCCTCCCAGCTCCCCACAAACCTCTGTGCAAGCGAAGCAGGCGGTTTGGTGTCCCCACCGGGATGTTTGGTCTGCTTCGTAAAGGCCCTTCGCATCCCCCATTAAAAGGAGCCTTAGAAAATGCTCCGCGTTGTCCTGGTTGTAAATAGGAACTGTGTTTCTCTTTAGTGCAGTGTTGTTAATGTTGTAAATGTTGTTGTGAGCTTTATTGCCCGAGTTTTGTGAATGACCAGGTAATGTTTGAATATTTCAATTATACTTTTGTTTTTATTAACATTCACTTCTGCAGTGTTTAGCACTCTGATCAGTGAAGATAGCTTCTGTTCCACTTCGCATTCAGACCAGGTGCTGAGTGCACTGATTTCTCAGACCACAATGTTTCTGCAAGTCCCCGGTCATCCTCAAAACAGCGAAACCCTGTGAGCAACCCGCTGAGATACCCGGGTGGGTACCCGGGGCAGTGGGAAGGCAGCAGAGCCCATTTCCTCCCTGCCCATAGGAAGCCCACGAAGAAGGATCGCATTGCAATTGCAAACTTACTGTTAAGTGTCTCCAGTTGCTCCTTCCATTTATCCGTAGCTGAAGAGCCTTTCCAGATTCTGTTTTACGGTGATAAAATACATGCACACAGTGCTTTTCCATAGTGTCTGCTACAAACCAAAGGCTTGAGCTGCAAATCTGTTTGCAGTAAACTTCAATCACGAAATCAATTCTGTTTACACTCTGTTAAATATGCATATGTGCCTAGTATCAGAATTTAAGTCGGTAACACTGGCAACAAATTACGAGCATATTGGATTAATGGTTTTCTCTCCTCTTAATATATTGTGTGGTTTCTTTTACCCTTCAGGGGAAAAAAACTGATTAGAGTAAATCACTGCTGATCTTTGAAATATTATATGGTATTTTCTTTGAATCAGTTGGCCAGGAAAATTAATGAACAGTGGAGTTGTTAACCTGCTTTTAAATTGAGATATAAATCCAGCTCAGGAGAGATGGGTTGCTGGAGTAGTGCTGCGAGATTGGAGTTGTTCTTGTGGCTGAGATACTGGGATTTTGGGCCTGTTTATGGTTATGGCTCAGACAATAGTTAATTCTTAAAATATGTCTTGAGAGAAATATGCCGAGCACAACCTTTGTTCCTCACCAGTACCTGATTTTTAAAAAATCATCAGTTGCTGAAGGTTTTCTTTAGCCCTACACGATCCTTGTAGTGTTGGTAATAAACTCCTTGCTATCAGAAGTACCATTTTGAGCTTGAATGAGCAGCTTGTAAAACAATTATCCTGTTTTAATGTTGCTCTAACGATTTTGTTATTACCGTATTGAAACAAAAAGTGGTTATGTCAAGCTGAATCCTCCGCAAGGCTGCGGCTGCTTCATTTTCCTGTATGGTTAAAACCAGCACGCAAGAGGGAAGCACGTCGCCCACGGCCCTTGTGCTCCATACGATTTGGTGTGGTAATAGACGTACGCTTGTATTGCAGCCCAAACAGCTGTAACTGCACCAAAGATGTGGAAGAAACCAAAAGACCGGACCCAAGCCACTGATGAGGTGACAGAGGCGGAAACAGAGGTAAGAGGGAGCACAGTCTTCCTTTCTTCCAAATTTAATGATGATGTTGCTCTCTTGAAAGGGTGTTTTAGGTGCGTTGCTCCCTCGATCTCTCGCAAGGAACCAAGGCAGAATTTGGGGAGGGGGAACTGTGATACTCCCCAGCATCCTTTAGATAACTGGGTTTTATCTGTCCCCTGTTGAAGCCCTAAGTTTTCTTAATTCTTGCCGGATTCAACCGCTTCCAGTCTTCAAGAACATGTAGTTGTAACTGCTGTCCTCAGGTAAAATGGGTTTGAATCCTTTAGAAGGGCATGTGTGGGGACCCCAAGGCCACGGTGGTGACATTTGGAAGATTCTTTTGCTGCACAGAGATGTCATTGTGATGTCATGGCCAAAGGGTGGTGTTTTCCTGATGGCCATCTGATGGAGAAGCTGGGAAGGGAAAAATCTGACATTTCCTTGAAAAACCACCTCGCCAGTAGTTAGATGAATTGAGAACATCTCCTTTGCTGCCATTCTGGTAGGGATGTTTCAGGAGGAGCCTCCTTGTTTAATGTCCTGGGTAAAATTGGTGTTAGAATGTATCACAAGGGGGATGAGAGAATAAAAATTAAAAAACAAATTAAAAAACAAACAAACAAAAAAGGTAAAAGTTCAGGCTGCCCTATATTGGTGCATGTGTGAAAACTGATGTTGGCCAGGTCATTACTCCAGGTTTTCTTTGTT
This sequence comes from Cygnus olor, assembly GCF_009769625.2. Taxonomy (NCBI): domain Eukaryota; kingdom Metazoa; phylum Chordata; class Aves; order Anseriformes; family Anatidae; genus Cygnus; species Cygnus olor. The sequence goes on along the minus strand of NC_049189.1, from coordinate 8,343,427 downwards.
ACTCATCTGTGGTTTACTGCCTAACTTTCCCTTACCACAAACACCATGGAACCTATCTGCTACAAAAGCATGGTGCTCCAGAGTAAATCCTGAGTCTAGTGGACAGTACTTCATCCTTCTATAAGTGAATGTTTGCAGTTTCTCCACTGAAACAGCAGATAGGCTAATTTACGTGTAATGAGTGGTGTACAAGTATGTGCTTTCCACTCTGTTTGGGGGAAAAGAGATGCTTAAAACACTTGCACGTGAAGTATCACAGTGCAACGGCTGGTCTGTGGTCAACGGAAGAGCTGATGGTGGGGTATTGCAAGGAAATTAAAAGCATCCCTGTGCTTGTTTTCAAGCCAGAGAGCAAAGGATGTTGCTGGGCTGTGCCAGCAGGTTCTCTCTGTGCGTTTCCTTTGTCATTTGCTGGAGGAGTCTCAGCTCCTCGGGCATGTGGTGTTCGCACCAATGCTAAATGTACGTGGAAGAACATCATATTTTACCTTGAAAACCTGCAAAAAGCGTTTCAGGATGCAGTTCTCGTAGGTAAGGGGACGAAAGGATCAAGAGCCTCTCCGGGAGCATCCCAGATTAATTCTTTCTTTTGTTTAATGGTTAGATGTGCTGCGGTTCCTCCCAGGAGAAGGGCGTTCCTGGCGCCTTCCCTGTCTGAATTCAGAATAAGGCTGTGTCCGTGGAGAGCTCTAAAATTAACAGCAAGAGACGCTATAGAAAATGTTGCTTTTTCTGAGGCAGCCGCGGAATTGTGGCTGCATGTTACATTACCTCCTTCACTGGGATCTGCTCCAATTAGCAGCAGGAAGTTTACGTTTAGAGAAAGGACCCCCCCTCCCCAAGCACTTGCGGCATTCCCTTTAGAGCAGCTGGGGAGCTGTGGGAGAGGGGAGAAGAGAGGTGGTCTTCCTAGGCTCAGACTGCGAGCTGTTACTCGTGGCTGCGATGCTGCAGGGCTTGCCAGTGCTGCCACTCCATCCCCGTAGCTGCTAGGCACTTCGTGGGTAACACTAAGTCTCTCCAGTTGCACTAGTAATTACCAGGGGGTTATCCTGGGAGCAAATCAGTAAATGGTCTGGTTATTCTGTGTGTTGTTACAGATCTACGTAGCGCTGTTTAAGAGGTATATATGTTCCCGTTAGGCACAGACGTGCCGTATGAACAAACAAAGAGCCATTTTGCATGCCCTGAATTTTGGTAGGGTTTTTAACATAACCTCTCTTTCCTTTTGTGCTTCAGCCTAAAGTAGAAGAGGAACTTTCAGGTGACAAAGTACTTGAATCTGAACAGGATAAAATGAGCCATGGGTTTCAACTGGAGAAAGACCCCTCTGAACTTAAAAAAGTGAAACCTGTGGAAGAAAATGGAGAGCAGGAAGCAGAACCTGTCCGTAACGGTGCTGAGAACGTTTCAGAGGGAGAAGGAACTGATGCAAACTCAGGCTGCACAGAGAGCTCCAGTGAAGGGCCAACGTACCAATATAAGCCAGGTAAATCCTGCTTCAGGCTCTTGCACCCTTGCTTGTTTTTCTGCCTTTCTCCTTGGAGGACTGCTCACGTGCAGTGTATCTTCCCCATGGAAAGAAGGATGTTTCCAGTGGTGATGTGCAGGGTGCAGTGTTTCACCACGTCCAGCTTCGCTGGGATTCACAAACCAACAGGTTCTGAGAGACCTTCTGGGGGAGCACGGGAGGAAAATTGTTTTCCTCATGCTGCTGGTTGTAATGAAGAGAAGAGGAGTGTAAGGGAACAGGGCGTGACAGGAAGGGAAAATCCTCAGTCTCTTGAATTTATTGCACGTGTGGATGTTGGCTGCAGCACGTGGGAGATGGTGTTGAACTGGTTCCCTTGTCATTAACGGCTGAGAACAATCCCTGAAGTTGTGCATAAGCAGGCGCAGTTTTTAAATAAGAGACCTGCAAGTTCTGACTGCGTACTTAACATGTGTGTATACATCTAATTACCAGGCTAAACAGTTTTATAGACCTTCAGATTTCTGGAAGCGTAAGGAAAAGAAAAGAAACAGTGCCTGGTTTTCAGTCCAGGCTCTGCTCTTCAACTATGGGCATGCAGTTTTTCTGAATAAAATAATTCAAGTGAGGACTCAAAGGACACTGTGCTTTTGTTGCTGGTTATCACTGGATATAGTCTACCTAAGGGATTTTCTTGTTATTCATTAAGATATTTAATTCAGAGGCCTGAACCTCTATAAATTCACCTCATTAAAGAGACCTTGAGACCATCTTACTTCTCAGTTGCTACCAATTTTTAAGTGATTTCTTATTCAGGTAGAGCTTCCTCAAAATAAATTAAGTCATTTTCTTAGGAGCCTTAGAAATTAGGAGTATAAAACAAAATAAGGAAAGACCTTGAAAGCCTGGCAGACAAGGTACTGGGAAGAGGCACCACCATTAAGTGATCACAGTGTGGTTATTTCTGCACTGCTTTGTTCTAACGAGGACCTGAGATGCTTTTCTTTTATTAATTTTGTACTGCTGTATTGTTAGGAGAAAACACAGAGGCCTCTTGATAGTTTACCACACACTTATGATAGCTTACCTATTCATTAGTTGAGCACATCTTGAAGTTAATCCATAATTCATCAGCCACAGCTCTGAAACACTCGATGCAGTCGGAATGATCTTGGTCGGGTCTGGAAGTCCTTCCACTTAGCCGAAGGGCTTGGATTGATCCTTTGGAAAGCAACGTGCATCAGACGTGTGTGCTGCAAAGCAGGGCTGACCACTTGATGCAATAGTCCTCAATTTCAGCTCTGCTCTTTCTAAAGATGGGGATTTTGCCTTTTGGTAGGAGGACTTGTTTGTCTGATCCAGGTCTCTCCACTCGCTGAATATCTCGAAAGCCTGCTTGTGACATTTCCCAGCTGCTTTTCACGTTAGAACAGCTTGTGAAGAACTTTCCAGGAGAAGGAAGCTGTACATATAAACTGTTTCTTGTTGCTGTCAGTACTTTTCCATGATAGGTGGAGGGTGGTGTGGCATGGTAGATGGGCAGCTGGCTGGGAATTCAGCTGCTGGGGCATGGCTAGCCAGCCAAATCATTTTCTGCACCCTTTAATCACAAAGCTCAGAAGAAGAAAAACTGTGCAAAGAGCTTAAAAAAATTAATTACTTTTGTGTATTTTCATTCCCAGTTAATAAAACCCACCGCTTGAAATAAGTTCCCGTTTGCAGCCTCTGCAATGTTGAGGACGCTGAGAACCCACAGACCTAAAGCTGATGATCAGGGATCAAAATAAAGAAATAAGAGAAAACCTTAACAACAAACCTGAATGGCTGAGTAAATGCGAAACACCACCACTTGGCATCAGTGAAATACAAAGGCGGCATCTCCTACAGATGTTTTCCTTCAGATAAAAATCATGCCTCCCACTTAGGGGCCTGACTGGTCAACCTGGCCAATGAACAAGTCGATGTTTTCTTTTCTAACTTCAAACAAACTGCACAGCCAGCAAAGAAAATCCTGTCTCTAGGCTACCAGATGCTAATTTTCCTTGCACTGAAATGTAGGCTGTAGGTTTACATTTTGATTTGCATCAGGCAAGGTTCCTTCTGTCACCATGCTACAGTTCTCCTTCCCAGAAGGCCCTCAGAATAAATGGGTGAAAAGTTGTAACTCTTGAATTTTATTTTATTTTTTTCAGCTTCCACCGTTATCTTCATGATGGGTTTTTAAAGGCTCCATGTTTTCAAATGATCTTTTTGTTCTGTGTGGCACTCTCCTCGACCACATTAGTGCCATTGTTTTATTGCTCCTTTTTATACAGAAATAGCTGCTTAAATTTCTTCATTTTCACCCAGCAACTTGAATCATCCCCCTTTCTTCATGTCGCAAGAGAGAGTGAAAGTTAGAGTTAAAACTGGAGTTAGTTATTAGATTCGTATGCCGCTGCTGCTGGAGCTGGCTGGGTGCTCCCCATCCTCTGTGTTCCTTTAACGTGATGTGTGTTCCTCTCCTCACTGCCTAGTGGGCCTCAAAATTAAAATAAAACTTAAATTTCCTAAGCAGCATTAGCAATCTCTTCCCTTTGGATTTAACGGAAACGCGTCTTTGAGAGCGGAGGTTTTTGTTACCTATGAATCTCAGGCAACTTCTCTCATTATAGAGCAGTGGAAGCCCCTGGACCCGGATGGGAAGAAGCAGTACGACAGGGAGTTCTTGCTGGATTTCCAGTTCATGCCTGCCTGTATCCAAAAGCCAGAAGGGCTGCCTCCCATAAGTGATGTGGTTCTCGACAAGGTGAGAGGAGAGCCAATAAAACAGGTACGTGAAGTCTCTTTGTTAATGAACAAAGATCTCTAATGCATGCTTCTTCGTTCCTTGACCTTTTTGACGTAGACTTTTGTCGGGAAGGGGAAATACTTTGCTCACATTGCATCACAAAATTCTTCGAATAGAGGTCTTGTTGACTAATGAAGGAGCACAGATGGTTTAAAAACTGAAGCACAGATATTCTTAATGGTTTCTATCCTGGATTAAGTTTTACGGGGTTGATAAAATTGAAAATGCTGTATTATAGCCATCAGGACCAAAGGATGTTAGCAAAGCAAGACTGAAGGGAGGGGCAGCGTATTTTATTAGATCAGTTCTACAGTTAGAAAGCGTAGGCATGCTTTCAGGCAAACTCTTTTTTTGGTCTGAAACAGTTGTCAGTATTTGTGAGCTGATCTAATAAAAGATCATTAAAACCTCAGCTCTCAAAAACTTTTGTGATTCTTATCCAGCTTTATTACAGATGTGATTTTCTCCACTGTATATCTGTGCTTATTGAAATACTTGTTATTTCGGAGGTGCTGCCACCAAGACCCTGTTCTCATCTCAGAATGGTGCAGTTCATTGATCTGAATGTAACCACCACAGGCTTACTTTTAAGATTCAAGCACAGATCAGGATATAGGTGATTCTCACGTGCAGAAACATTTCTATTCTGAATTTCATGCCCAGGCAAATTGTAAAACACAGCTTTGGTCCCAAAATGGTTTCATCTACCTACTAGTTTTCCGTGATTGCTTCTCACTGCTCTGTCTGCTTTTGAGCTGCCTTTGCTTGGTCAGCCATCTGTCTTGCTAACACAGAAGACATTTGTTTGAGGGAAGGTGGCAGTTTTGTGATCCTGAACCAAGACTATTACATTCATATTGCAGAAGACAGGCTTGTGTTGGCATAATTTTATCTTCCATAAGTCATGTTCAGCCTTGAAATGTTTCTGAACTCCACATATTTCCACAATAGTCACCTGTGTAGGACATATTTTAAATTAAATGTGTATGTTAGTGTAAATGGGGATGCATAAAACTTGCATGGTTTGTTAAAAGCATTGGTTTAGATATTGAATATGAATATTACGGTTTAGCAGAGATTGTCGGTAGGCTTGTGATGGCTGCAACGCCCTGTTTGTTCTGCTCCACGACGCAGGTCAATCAGCCAAAATTGCCATTGAGAACTCTGGACCCTCGGATATTGCCTCGAGGACCAGACTTCACGCCAGCCTTTGCCGACTTTGGGAGGCAAACCTCCGGTGGAAGAAACGTATCTGGCAGTGTGAGTTTTCTCCAGCTTGCTAATTTAAGAACTGGCCTTACTGTTGAAGCACTGATGAAGTCCATCCTCACGTTTTTGGGCATTTTCCAATGTTCCGCTGGTTCTGGTTTTGTTGGTCTGAATGCAAAGGGGATATTTCTTGGCTGTCAAAATGTAGGCAAATTAGAAAAACATTGCAGACGTTTTTCATTGGTATGTATTGGTCTTAAATGTGTTTGATCTCCTCCTTCCCCTTTTCCTGGTTGAGAGGTGTGGAAACATTTCCATACTGTGGACCTGGCAATGGCACGTATGCGAACACGTAATTCATACAGTGACATGAGCTTTGTGTCAGCATGTATCTTCACATTAGTCTGCCTCATAGAAAAAGCCAATAGAGCAAATAGATTTTACTAACAAACCAAATAATAATTAAAAAGGTGGATATTCTTGCTTTCTCTATGCTTCTACTTGTTGCTTTGCTTTGATCACTTTATTCCTCGTTTTCCTGTCTTTTCGTCTGCTTTCCTTTTACATTCTAGTCTTTGCCCTTTGTCTGGCTTTGCCCAAACTCTGTGAATTCTTCCTTTCTGCCTGTGCCATCACTTGTCCTGGGTGTGCGGGTGCCCCCAGCATGGTGCCTGCCGAGAGGCCAGGTCAGCCACAGCTGGGGAACAGCAGCTGCCTCAGTTAGGTGCAATCGCTTCTTGTTCGTCTCTCTAGATACATTCAGTTTATCTACCTGCATACATCTAATAAAGTATCTATTATTTATCTTTCAAATTTGCTGGTTTCAAAGAAGTTCGCTAAATAACCTTGACTTCTAAGTGTGCAGATTTCCAGGAGGCTCGGAGCCAAATGCAGCGATTTCGATGCAGACTTTGAGTTGATGTAATATTTCTGGTTTGAGAGTGGTCTCATGGCCAGTGCCTCGGTTCTGGGGTGCGCGTCTGTGTCTTCGAGTAGCTTCAGTGTCACGGTTTGTCTCAGAGCACGACCCGGTCCTGAAACCTTGATGCTGTTTGAGGTCGACATCGCTTCCTATATTTAGCGACTCCGCAGTGGGCTGCAGGTTGTACTCCGGCGCCTTCTGTCCTTTCATGCGCTGAATGTCCCGAGCCTCTTGGCACCTTGGTAACATCCCTATTGCTCTTTCTCTTTCCACAGGCCTGCAAAGTGCAGAGCAACCCTGGATTGCCTTCCCTGGCTCGGTGCGGTTCCCCAGCATGCCCTCTCTTGGTCTCGCCTCACCCACCATTGAGGAACCTGCCGATAGGGGTAAGCCAAATCCCCCCCTCTTCCCCCATCTTTGCACCTTTTTGTAGAGTTGTCTTTTTCCATAACACCCACTGTTGATAAAGAACGACTGGCAGAAAACTTTACAAAAAGGTGCAACATTGTTTAAAAAAAAAGAAAAAAAGAAAAAAAAAAAAAGAAACAAGACTTGCATTGTACCCCTCTAGGCAGTCTTCAGTGGTGGGTGGGACATCACCAGCTGAGGGCATGCTGGGACGTTGGCCTGAGCGGGATCCGCGAGGGGTCTGCACTTTGCAGACCTATGGAAAGGGGGAGAAAAGGTAAGTCCTGCTTACCCCGTTCATTTGGAGCATTCAGCACATAACATACATCTTACATTTGCGCCTTTAAAGAGTAGAGCCTTTCTTTGCATCTTCCTCGAGGAGGGGTGGAAGGTAACCTTATTTAACAAGCCTGCTGTCCTGTGACGTCAGTTGTTATAGGATGAGAGGGTTTTCAGCCCCGAACAAAATCAGATGTTATCTTCTTGTAAAGCATGGCAAAGTCTGCGTGTATGTTCTCTGTCCACTCGGTCATTCCACCTCTACACAGGCCATGCTCATAAACCATTAAACCCACTGCCTATTCCTTGCCTTTGAAATAATGTCAAGCAGCTTAGTGCTAACAAGCTTTCGGCACGTGAAAATCTTTTATTTTGCTTCCTTGGCTTTGTCTTTCCTTCCTTCTTTTTCATTAAATGTGTTGTATGACTGTTTTTAGAACTAACACGTTAACTCAAACAACATGAGGAGTATCATTACATAGGAAGAAAATACAGCTAATAAACACGTTCTGATATAGAGAAGAAGTTAGAGAGTTGGGTGACAAGATGCAAACAGAGAACTATGGTTGGAGAGGAGCAGTCCATCCCTGCATGCCAAGGCAGGATGTGTCTGCTTTTATCCTTCCTGAGAGGTGTCTGGGACGGCTCATAAAAGTCCCTGGTGGTGGAAACTCAAGTCGCCTGGGTTCTTGTGCTTCCCTGGAAGGCAGTCGTTCCTGGCATCTAACCTCAATTTCGCTGTCTGCTCTTGAAGGCTGTTCTAGAGGGAGCAGCAGTTCTCTGGTTTTTTGGATGTTTTTTAAAACATTACCATGGCTGTATCCTAAGAGCGGAAGCGGACCGTGAGGGAGAGCACCAGGTTGTACTTTGCTGCTGTGAGTTTGTGGCTCCTCAGCAGGAGACTTGTCCGTGTCTTTCTGCTTTCCTTTTTTCCCCTGTTCATCTGGAAGACAGGTAATTCAGATTAATGTAGTAACATCTGGTAAGCACTTCTCCGTGCCTTTGGTGGAAAATATTATTTCAGTGCAAGCTGTAGTGCCACAATCACAGGTGTTACAGAACTCTTATTATTTTTTGGACTGGGTTATGAAAAGGAGGCCAGGCATGAGCTCAAATGCCTCTTTAACTTGTTGCTTTGTAAATTTGAAAAAAAAAAAAAAAAAAGGCAGATTTTTCTGTTAAAAGTTTGTGATTTGTGTATTATTTTATTACACATTCAGAGGAGGCTTCTGTTCACTGCTTTTAAAACCTAATCAAATATTCAGCTAGTTTGAACCAAGTTTATTCACACATATTAAAAACAAAACAAAACAAAAAAGACAATCTTAAAGAAAGCCTTGGTTTTATTAATGCATTTAAAGGTCTGGTCTCCAAGGCAGTCAGATTTGAGCAAGCCATGAGGACAATCTCCATCTTCCCCTGTAACATGTTGATGTTCAGGAGAGGCGTGAATGGTCTCTGCATCCTTCAATTTTGCACGGGAAATAAAACCGCTGCCTTCAGGGAGGTGTTATTTGCTCAGAAGGCAAATGCTTTGGCTTTGCGTGGACCCATGCCCCGCGGAAGTGTCGTGCCTCTGCCGCTCTCTCCTCGTGAGTTACAGCCTGGCCATGGTTTGAAGGTCCTTCAGACCAGCGATACCTCTGTGCAAGAGAAATGGAACAGCTGCAGGTTGCCTCTCTTCGGCCTTGCCCCCGTGTCCCTGGCGGAAATTAGCCCAAACCTTCTGATTTTCAGGGCACGTGGCCAGCCTGGGCTTTTTGCAGACAAGGAGTTGTATAATGAAGTCTAGTGCATATGGCTGAAACTGGCCACTTTTCTGTTCCTTTATTGTCTGATACTTCAGCGGGAAGGACATTTCCTCTTTCCATGGCTGTACATTTGCAGCGTGGTGTGAACCTGGGCAGCACACGTGGCTGCAAGTTGCATAAAGTTGCATTAACACAGGGGCGATGCTCAGATGCAGGACTTCTCTGCTTCGCAGCGGTGTCTGTCGAGGGCAGGCGTTTTCGGTGGAAACAAAGAGGTTGTAGGGAGCGACTGACGACTGTATGGGGAAGGTGTCCGTCTGGAAGAGTTGCGAAGGCTCCTGTGACTCGCAGGCTCGTTGCACTGTTGATTTCTTGGGAGTGATTGACTTGGCTGTTCCGTTACCATTGTGGTGTGTGCCCACAGAGGTTTGAGGCTCGTGTCTGCGCGCTCCAGCGGGACCTGAGCGCAGATCGTGGCAGGTGCCGGGGCAGCATGCTGACACGCTGCACCACGTGGCCCTCTTCCGTGCTTCGCCTCAGCGTACCAAGCGTGTCCTGGCACGAGATGGTTATCTTCTGACAGCATTTTGTTTTGTTGCTGTTACCACATAATGAAGCCCAAGAGAACTCCAGCAGCAATGCTGATTATGTTCGTTAGCATTCAGCAGCAGCGCACATTTACTTCATCAAAGCCAACTGCTTCAAATTACATATATAAGCCTAAGGAGGGTGGGGTTTTGTTTTCAGCTGTGCAAAGTCAGTTTAGGGATGATGCATGACATGTGAGGCACCAGCTGAGTGCACTTTGCTCATGTATTCAGTGAAGCTGTTTGAGTAACTGAGATGGTTTTGCCTCTCTGATGCTGGCTCGTTCACTCTGTTGAACAAAAAAATGCTTTAACTGGCCCAATCTTTCACGTAGAGGTTGCCTTCTGTCCACTGAAGAGATTAATTACTTCTATTGAAAATAGCAGGCTTTGATAATGGAGTTTTATTGCGCTAATTTTTGCATTGAGGTAAGATGTTTCTAATAAATTAGTTGAGAAACACGAGCACGTAAGTGAAAAATAACCTCAGTACAACATTTGATATGTTCAGTCCTTAATCAGAAGATCCCAGCTGACGAGGTGGGAGTTTGTGGGTGCCTTGTGCCATATCGCTAGTACAACTGTTGAAAAATACCCCGGTTTCAGGAGTTTTTCAGGTCTGACTTAATTAGGAGGAGAAATACAGCATTGCAGAGAATTGCTTGATGCTGTTTCAGGCAAAGTACCATGTTTCCATTTCTTCTTCTGTGAAGCTACAGAGAGTTTGACCCATACCTGTCAGGATTCGTGTTTCCTTAGTGCAGGAGCAGCACTTGATGCTCTGTTCGTGTGTTTTGTGTAATTTCCGTCTTAAACGTCTCTGTTGTTTGAAGCAAGCTCCAGTAAAACTTAGCGTTTTTGCCAGAGCTGCTAATCAATCACTACCTGATTGCTTGGGATGGCATTTTTGAAATAAACCTGTGAGGATTTAATCCTTAAATACGTCTTTGCAATAATATCTGAGCTGCACAGTTCCCGGCTTTCAAGAGGCTGTTTTGGTCACTTGGGTTCAGTTCCACAGCGCTTGAGTAGCATTTGGGCATCGCCAAAGTGTGGAAGCAGAGCCCTGAAGGCAGTGGTCATCCCACATCTGTGTTGGGAAAGGCTGCCTGGGAGAAACGTGTTTGGTGTCTCCACGTTCCCTCTGACCAACCTGGACCAGCGGGTTGCTTTGGAGGGAGTCCTAAAAGTCCTAGGATGAGTTGGTGATTGTTGATGTTGGCTTGCGCCCCTGGAACATTTATCAAGATGTGAGTTTAAAAGGGGATATAACAAGGAATGTTTTTGTCCTAGTTGTTGAATGTTGGACCGAGGAGATCTCAGCCAGGCCAGAGGAGAGAGCCCAGGAAGATTATCACTGTGTGTGTAAAAGAGGATGTCCACCTGAAGAAGGCAGAGAACGCCTGGAAGCCGAGCCTGAAAAGAGAAAACCAAACCGAGGACCCAGAAAATGTCAAAACCCAGGTGAGAGCATGAGCAAGCACTTCTGAGAGTACAGCAGTCTGTAACAGAAGAAAGGTGATCATTTGCCTTTGCTGTTGTGTAAGACAGTGAAAAAGGGCAATGAATTCCAGTTTGAATCGCAGCTTTCCTCTACCTGGATCTTTTTTTTTGTCTGTTTTTTCTTGACCCAGAGTTTAAATGGCAGTCTTGTATATTAAGACAGTCTAAATAGGGAACACCAGACAACCTACTACCTCTCCTCCAGAGTTGTTTTTTCTATTGCTGTTTTAGTAGAATATTTCAGTCTCCATTCTAAAGCAAACAACCTCGGACTTCCAGCACAGAACTTGCTTTTCATCCCCTTTTAGACTACATTTCTGTGCTGAACCTCAGCAGTACTGAGGTTCCTCTGTAAGATTCCCTCAGCTCGTCCTGCCCAACCCAACCACGCTCTCTCTGAAGCTTTCTCTGTCTTTCTCCCCCTCCTTTCCTCTGTGGGGCAGCCTCTCTGGGTGGAGGTATTTGCCTGGTGGTGAAAATTCTAATTTGTAGGATAAGTTGAGGTAGTCTTGAACAACACTAGAATTCTGTTCCCAGGGCTAACAGCAGCCTTGTTGACCTAATTATCATCACGACAGTTTTAAAAAGAATTCCTTAAATATAGAAAAAGTTGATTGCCCCTGGTTGAGAGAGATGATGACCACTCCCATATGAATTTATATTTCATAGTTAAATTGATACGAAGAAGAATATTTCAGTTGGGTGACAGCAAGGCTTTGTGCCTCTGTTGTGCTTGGAAAAAAGTGCTTGGGCATTTCCAAAAATCTGGCACTGCAGCTGTGAACTGTGATCTGTAGTAGCCAGTAGCTGAATTATGGTTGGAGCTGAACTGTACACAGATGTGTGGTTGTGTACCTCAGTATCCTCGTCCTACAGGACATCTTCTCTGTTCACCTGTAAAATGCCTAGCTCATTGCTCAAAGCCACCATATGCCTCTTTGATTTGTGCTGAAACTTAAAAGTTTTCCTTTCGTTCAGGAGCTGTTCCGCAAGGTACGAAGCATCTTGAACAAGCTGACACCCCAGATGTTCAATCAGCTTATGAAGCAAGTAACAGACCTGACAGTAGATACAGAAGAGAGGCTGAAAGGAGTCATTGACCTGGTCTTTGAGAAGGCTATTGATGAACCGAGCTTCTCCGTGGCGTATGCAAACATGTGCAGATGTCTTGTAACGGTAAGAGCTGCCAAAGTTAGATAGGAAGTTCCTCAGGGAAAACGTTCTGCGCCTTATCCCCAAGGACTGATTAGCAGTAATATAAACACAGCAAGAGCAGACTTACAAGGGTAGTTTCTGAACATAAATAAAAACAATTTACATCACAGATTTCTTCCTCTACATTCATTGGCCGTGGCAGGCTTTGCTTGGAGTGACGCTTTGTTTGGAGTCAAGGGCACCAAGTGCTTTGCTGTGTCTGGTCGCAAGATGCTATGAGTCACATTTGGAAGTCCAATTTCTCCCTCTCATTTCAAAGGGAAGCCTAAGGTGCAGAGCCAGGCTTTGGACAGTTAACTTTCAGATGCTTGGTTGGGACAAAACGTCCCCTTTCTCCCCCAGATGATGATTTGCCATGCCATGCAATGAAAGAGCATAGTTTCAGGGTCTTCGGTGTGTAATAACAGCGTTTCTTAAGCAGTGAGCCTTTTTAAAGGATTCCATGAATGGAAATGTAATCTGTCTCCAGGCAGAGGTGGTGTCAGCCAAATTTTGAGTGTGACTTTACATATGGAATCTAAAACTCCACTGGAAATCATGACATGCTGCTTAACTGTCATGGCCTTGCAAACTTGCATTGCTAAATATGAAGTACATAATAAAATGTAATGGATAGCTTATAACAAATCTCACTTGTATGTAGAGTATAGCTGTATTTCTGCTGATGTTTTTCTTTCTTTTCCTACAGCTGAAAGTGCCCATGGCAGACAAACCTGGGAGCACAGTAAATTTCCGCAAGTTGCTGTTAAACCGCTGCCAGAAGGAATTTGAAAAGGACAAAGCTGACGACGATGTCTTTGAAAAGAAACAGAAAGAACTTGAAGCTGCTACCACTGTAAGTGGTATATTTCCCCATAAATTCTCAAAGAGCCCTCTGAAAAGGATCCCTTTTGAAGATGGCAGTTGACTGGGGGGGAATATTGAAGCTGAGTTTCATTCTGTCACTTTGGCTGAATGTAATTAAAAATATTTGCCTTGATTAGTGTATTTATAACCTCTTTTTGGTTCTTATGAGAAAAAGAGCAAACAGGGACACCAGTGACTAGGTCTGTAAAACTGGCTCTTTTGAAGAGTTCTGTGCTCTTTGAACATACTCTTTAGAGCTGTTTTTCTGTTTTACAGCCAGAGGAGAAGACACGGCTCCATGATGAGCTGGAAGAGGCCAAGGACAAAGCCCGACGGAGATCCATTGGGAATATAAAATTCATTGGCGAGCTTTTCAAACTAAAAATGCTGACGGAGGCGATCATGCATGACTGCGTGGTAAAGCTGCTGAAAAACCACGATGAGGAGTCCCTCGAGTGCCTTTGCCGCCTGCTAACTACCATTGGCAAGGACCTGGACTTTGAGAAAGCAAAGGTAGGGCAGGATCAGAAATGAGTAATGAGGCTGGCTGGACAGGGGATGGAAAAATGGGTGTGGAGTGTTTTTATTGGAGATTTTTTTTTCCTCGCAAATTTTTGTACAGCATGAGGAAGTCATCCACTCTTCTGTGGATGTTTCATCACTACCTGGCCTTGCTCCCTCCTCTCAGTCCCTCTCTAATGTTCTGTACCATTTTCAATGGTGTTATCCAATCATTACATGTTTCCAAGCATTTCATCCAAGCACACAGTCTAAACGTGCTTGGCATATACCCTGTGCTTCATTTTCCAAATAGATTTTACTTCTTATCTGTAGTTTTTAAAACATTAAAGTGGTTTCTTTGCTGCTGAGCGTTTGTATTACCGAAGAATTCTACCACTGAATGTATTATTCCACATTAAATCTAAAAAAACCACCACCTTGTTAGCTGCCTTAAATCCCCACCTGAAACTTGGCAGATGCATTTATTTTGTGTCATCATCTCCAGCTATGCTGGAGTGAAGCAGCTGTTCTGCAACTGCACTGCTCCAGCATCCTCCTCCCGACTTCCCAACAAACGTGTGTGTAACACAGAGCATTACGCGCTCCCTGAGCTTCTGTTGGCACAGGCGATCTGCTTCTCCTTCGCAAAAGCCAGGCATGGGATGAAAAAGTATTTGAGGATTTTGCCAGAAATCAGTTGGACTCAGCTCTGGAAACAAACCGAGCTAATTGTTTTCAGCTGCTCAGGGCAGGGAGTTCCCTCACAGTGCACTGGGTTGCAGGGATCGCGGTGGATCAGTCCTGATCTGCATAGGGCATCCTCAGAGAAACAGTTTCCCAAGCCATTTTGTGGAGCGTTGACCAAAACAGCGCAGTTTACCACTAATCCCCAGGCTAAATACCCGCATCGTTACGTAGCAGCGTGTGCGGTGTTGATGCAGGTTTGAAAGTGCCAGAAGAGGAATATAAATCTCTCCACGTGCTTTGGGAAGAAAACAGGGTTTGACTTCTAAGCAGTAGCTGAGGTCATGTTGGATAAGTCCTGGACACTGTTTCAGTCTTTAGTAGCACAGAAACAGAGGAAAAGTGAACTTTTTGCTGCACTGGCCGCTTCCACAACCCTGAGCTGCAGCTCGGTGCAGCCAGGAGCGGTGTGCAGCAAGGAGACGCTTTCAGATGTCATGTTTCTGGGTGTGAGAAGGTGCCTGGGTCCTGTCCTTGTGGGTTGTTATTTCTATCAAGATTGAGAGAGAGTTCTTTGTTTATTTTCTATTAATGAGGGAGACACTTAATTATGCACTTGTATTGAAGCTAAAATGTTCTTGTTAAAATTTTTGGAAAATGTCCACTTTAAATATTTTTCCTGTCATTCTTAACTTTGGAAACCTTTGCTTGCTTAGCTGAAACTTTCCAGGGCAAGGCCAGAACCAAATTTTTTATGTTTGTTTAAGTGTAAAGAAAAGGATTTGGCAAGTTCTTTATGAAGGGAGTGGGAAGCATTTTTATAAAACTGCCCTGAAACTTTTTAAAACAGACGAAGCTGTTTAAAAAAGCCGAAGAGGCTTTTTAGAGCCTGACAAGTCAAATTTAAACCTAGCGAAGGCTTCTGTAATGATACTACCTTGCGTCTTAGGGAAGATTTGTTTTCATTACATCATCACTTTTTGGAAGAAAAGGCATAAATAAGATGGTACATAATGCTCGTGTGGTTTTGTACTACAGCTGAGCCTGTTAAACAGCTGCTTGCTGACAGAGGCAGTGCATCTGCCCCCCCTTCTTTTGCCTGACCCCAGCAGAGATGGCTCAGGAGGTAAAGCAATGATCAGTGTCTGCAGGGTTAATTTTGTGACTGTTTAGTTCCCTTAGCCAGTTTTTCTTGGGCTGAGATGAGCACGTGTTGCTGGTACGAAAAGGGGGAGCTGATAGGTAGAGCAGGACTCCTTACTGGTGGCAGCTAGCCAGCAGGTCAGCTTCACTGTGCCACAGAAAAAAAGAACATCCATTTCTTTAATGTATGGCAAATTTATTCTGTACATGCAGAGGGTGTAGATAATCTGAGTAATTAAAAATGCAGTGGAAGTGTGTGCTGAATGAAGGAGGTGTCTGCAGACTCATGCCTGCACAACCCACACTCACACGCACCTGTGGGTGTGTACGAGACCCAAAGCACCTTCTGCAGCGAGCAGATCTGGGTGCCCAGCTGGGCTTCTGGCACAGAGGTGCTGTAATACTGAGCCCACAGACTCCCCACCTCAGGGAGTATGTTCACTGTCTTCCAAGATACACTGACGATGACATTTCTCTTGTGTAGCCTCGCATGGACCAGTATTTTAATCAGATGGAGAAGATTGTGAAAGAGAGGAAAACATCTTCAAGGATTCGGTTCATGCTTCAGGATGTAATAGACCTAAGGCTGGTAGGTACCAACTCCAGTAATAACAGAGCATGTTCCCTTGCACGTCTAGGCTGGAAGAACACTGACCCAAGATCAGGGATTGTGGAAGTTACAGCAACAGTGGAATGTTAGGGGGAGATTTGTGCCCTTTATCATCCCAGAAGCCTGGCTGTTCAATAAGGAGTGTCTCTTTTTCCATTTTTTTAATTTTTTTTTTGTATTAAGTTGTTAGGTGAAATACTTTAAGCGTTGGGTGTTTCAGTTCAGCTTATTGTTAGACACACACCCGGACCAGCTTCTGATAACACTGGTCCGGCCCCACTACAGCAGATGTGCCTGAGCCCTTTTTCCCACGACAGGCTTTGGATGTTCTTCCCCCATGGCAGCCCCTCTGCTCCCATCTGCCAGTCATACTGCCTAGCTGTCGTCATTCCTGTGCACTCTGGGGTGTAGCTGTTCCCTGCCAGCACTAACTTGTGCTGGTGGGACCAAAGCACTGTGGACCAAAGCATACCCCACAAACTGGGGGGTCAGTGTGGTTGTAAAACAAATGAGAGCTCTTCTTCATGGCAACACGCATTGTGTAGAGCAATAACCCTGTATTAGCCCGTATTGCTGCTACAGGTAGGCATCTGCTAGGTGTTTCCTGGCCATACCGTGTTAAACAAAAGCAAATGGAGTCTGTGCTCTGTCAGAGTGCGATGATGGTGGGTCCACATCAAACTCCAGAACTGACGAGTAGGAAGTACCCTGGCGCAGATGTCAAAACACACAGAGCAGGCACGGGCCTGCCCGTCTTGTAATCCCACCAGGATTTTGAACACAGCCAAGCTGTTAGACCTGGGGTCTCAGTGAAGGGCGTCTGTACGCTGGCTGAAGATGTGACTGCAGCTTGCACAAACATTCCCAAATAGCTGTAATTTCACCCTTACAGGTGCTGGTAGCAGCGCGGCTTTAGCAGTGCTGGCCTCAAGACAGCACTTGACTGAAGCCCTGAGTGGGTTTTACTGTTACCTCAAATGGCTGTTTTGGGGTTTTGTACAGACTGAAGTCACTGTTTCAACTACAGGGTACGCAAAGATAATTATCTCAAAAGTTGTATTGAAGTTGTAGCAAGATCAAGAGGTAGTCTGGTTAATTTGGGGGATAGATGGATCTGTGCAGTGTATGGTTGAATAGACACATCAAGCAGTAGAAATGTTTTGCAGAGACACATCTCCACCTCTCTGCAGGATTCTTGTCTTAGCCATCACGATCCCTGGAGTGACAAAGCACCATCTCCAGATAAAATACAGTCACTTCTTTATTTTCAGAGTTTCATGTTTTTCCTCAAGCTTGGAGGAAGGGTTCCAATGAGCACTGTCAATAATAAACAGAGAGTGAGAGTAACAGCAGCCTCCCTCTAGCCCATCTCTTCCTTGACGTAGGAAGACTGGAAAGCTGGAAATGTGCTAGGGGTTAATATGGATTGAATTCAGTCATGTTTCTCCAGAGTCAGGTCCTCACCGCAGCCTTCAATGTCCACCAATATACGCACCATAGCCTACATACAGAGTATATACCTCTGACCTGTGGTGCTGTAGTAACCATGTCAGCAACATTGCCCAGCTCCACAAAGCTTCCTCCAGTCCCTCTGAGAGCACCCCACTAACACGTCACAAGGGCGGCAGGGTTAGGCCTTGCTCACCGTACTCGGAATACCCCATTTCCAATGCTCCGCTCCCAGAAGTATCGCTGAGCACGTTTGTTTCTCTCCTAGTGTAACTGGGTTTCGCGGAGAGCAGACCAAGGCCCGAAGACCATCGAGCAGATTCATAAAGAAGCCAAGATTGAAGAGCAAGAAGAACAGAGGAAGGTCCAACAACTCATGACCAAAGAGAAGAGGAGACCGGGTAAAGTAAAAGCCAAGTTGTTGGCTGCTCGTTTCACTCATTTCAAATCCAGTGGCCATAGTCAGAATCCCATATAAAAGAAAGTATGTTTTTTCCTAAGTGTAATGAGCAAAGGAATTTGGGGCCTTATTATGGCTGAGGCTGGAAGAGGAACAATCTTACTGTGGATTGACTGTGTGGGGTTTTTTTTTGGACAAATCCCTTGGTAGAAATAAACGTCACAGGCCAGTAGTGCTTGAGTTTTGTATTTGTGCAAACCACTTTTGATTTTGTGACAGGCTGCCAGAAATCTGTTGTAACAAGTAACTACACAGGAGTCAGATTTGCCATCCGTTCTTACGTACAGCAGTATCTGATTTCAAGAGAATAACATCTGATATCCAGAGTAACCATATTGTCTTGTAAGGTGTTAACTCTGCGTGAGAAAACGTTCTAGCATTACCTTAAATTGCTACTGGCCCTTGAAGTTGACACTTACCTGAAGGTCAATTTGAAGTGACAGGTGCTTCTCAGAGGCATAGGGCCAAACCAGGCAAATCTTCTTGGTTCCTGAGGCATGGTAGTCCCTTGTGCTGGCTTAAAGCGTGCTCCTTGCTTTGTCCAGCCACAGCAAGGCACTGTTTTACAGCATGAATGATCAGAACATTCCAACTTCCAAAAAGGCTGGAAATAATTTTGTGAAAGTATAGAGTAGCTTTAAAACAAATTGCAACTAGGATGACGTTAAAATATCCATTACAGTACAAATAGAAATCAGGTGGAATACAAGTGCCAGTGAGAGCAGAAGTGCACAGAGAACTTTCAGTACGGATTCTGGGGATAAAGGCACATGTTCTAGTAAACTGGATTAGCAAGCAGGGAAAACAAAGACTGGGACTGAGGAGCGCATGGAAACGTGTCATCTTTGGAATTCCTTAATACGAAGGATTATTAAAGTGCTGTGAAAACAGGCCGTAAAGAAAATACAATAGACTTCATTTTAGTTATTCTGAAGTTGGTATCAGTAGAAGGTAAGGAACTTGTGACTACTTGGATGGGTCTTGGTCTCCTTGGATAGAAACATGCCATCCTCTTTTTCTCCTTGTGTTGAACTTGGAGTCTCCCAGGGTCCTGCTGGGGACGAGCTGAAGGTGGTTGTGTTTGTTGTCTGGCAGGTGTCCAGCGGGTTGATGAAGGCGGTTGGAACACTGTGCAGGGGGCAAAGAACAGCAGAGTGCTGGACCCCACCAAGTTCCTTAAAATCACCAAGGTAGGTGCCAGCACAGGACTCATTCTGAGCAACAAGATGCCAAGGTCTTACCAGATTGCATCTGTCCATCTAGGAGAGACTGTTACAGTGTTCACAGGTCAAAATTTGTGATTTGGAGGTATTTTAAATCCCTAGAGTTGGTACTGTGCATAAAAAACGCACAAAGGAAAACTCCATTGCCTTCTAAATGTTTCTATTCTGGTTGTTCTAAGGGACAGCAGTACACATACACTTGCCTAGGTTTGTAGTGTCCTTTTAGTGACACAGAAGTTCTCTAAGTTGAGAAAGTGCATTTTATCAAATGATGAAAAGAGAATGCAAGTTGGGTAACTGTCTGATGCTGATGCAGCACATCAAAGGACTGTTACAGGAGTGTCAAACACCTGGCCGTATGAACCCTTTGCCTCAAATACTTAAGAGCCATTCTGATGCTGCTTAGTAGAAGGGATTCCACATGCAATTTGAAAACAACATGTTCTTATCATATCACAGATAGCAGCACTCCAGGCTTAAAAGGTTCAGGTAGTATGAGAAGAGCTGTGTCCACTTTTACCGTGTTTCTGGACTTGTATGCAATGCAGTTGCATCTGTCAGTATGTGATACACTTCCACATCCATCCTCCGTGTGAGCACCTTCCTGTTATTTGCCTTTGGAGTGATGTTTTTGCAGCATTTATCTCAGGCTGCAAGTTAGGCAAGCTAGGAGATTATTCTATTGTTAACGGTCTTCAGAACAGCCGTGGGATTTGTCGCCAAGGAGAACTCAGTCTGACATAAATCAGGGTGATTCCCAGACATTCCTGTGTCCCAGTTAATGTCACTCTCCCTGAATTTTACTCTCAGTGTCCAGATGTTCAGAGAGCTGTAAAGTAGAACCTGGATAGACTTCAGCCTTTCTGCAGATCAGGCTCAGTTTGTTCCTTGTGAAAGTCATAAAACAGACTCCAGAACTTAATTATCAAGAGGGATTCAGCCTGCTTTTGTCTGGGCTTACAGCTCATGTGGGAAAAGTCCTTCTACTCCGTTTAGTGCAATTACAGTACAAATAGACCTAGCTCCACAACAGCAGCATTACTGGGAGGTGAGAGGAGCTCGTACAAAGAGATCTGCAGGGTCACAACCTCCTTGTCAATAAGTTCGCCTACTGAGCATTGTAAAATCAATGTTCTCTTCTTGTCAAGAGGCTACTTTTCCCTCCAAGTTTGCAACCTGTTGTTGTTCTTTGCCCTCTAAATTCTGTTTGTTACTGTGCAGATTTCCCCCAAAGCCATGACTGGTAGGTGGAGTGGACACCACAGGACCATTTTACTCACCACAGTCAAGCTGAATGTCTTCCGAGTACTGATACGCTGCACCTTTTCCTCCTTAGTGAGCTTCACAGTTCCTAATAAAATAAAGATCCTGGTCGTTATAAATGTCTTTCATTGACACTCTGGAAGAGGCTGTTTGTAATGACCTTTGTTGGTCGCATCCTCTGTCTTTGGCTAGAGTTCAGTCTTCCGAAAGTGCATTAAAGTGTATTTTGGTATTCACATGATGGGTATCGTTACAAAAGAAGTAGCCCATTTGTAAATAAGATGCAAGATTTTCCCTTGTAACCACATGTCCTGATGTGTTTTACAGCCCACAATAGATGAGAAGATTCAGCTTGTGCCTAAAGCCCAGTTGGGCAGCTGGGGAAAAGGCAGCAGTGGTGGAGCAAAGGCAAGCGAGATGGGTAAGTCAGGACAAGTTCTCACCCTCTGCTTTTCTACCAGCTGTCCTTGCCAGGAGTGGATTTGGGTGGGAATGCTCACAAATGCATTTCCTAAATCACACTGTACTGCAATGGTAACACAACAGCAAACCCTCAGTAGGAGCATCCGTTGTTTGAGGTGAGATTCAGCTGTGCGCTTAGCTGAGAAAAGAAAAACAGGAGGTGCAGTCGGGATAGATGTTGAATGGTTGTTGGTTTGGGGTGTTTTTTTAAGTAATCAGATGCACAAGGCTCCACCACCACTAATTAGCTCTAAGCAGATGTATCCTCCTAGTTTGCCTCCAAAGTGAGACCTGTCCTGTGGCTCAACAGGATGGGAAAGGGGGGAGGGGGGTAAGCAGGAGAAGGAGAAGGCAGGAAAGTATTTTTTCCCAAGAGAGTTTTTCATCTTGACACAACCAGCAGGTGCATCATTACAGTAATACAGCCCCAAAAGAAAAACAGCATTCATATGGAACGCTGGCATTACCGTGAATCTGGTACATTACAGGGATATCTGCGCTTGTGACTGCCTGACAGTCGGGGATGAAGTGAAGCAGGATCTTCCCATGCGTTCTCTCCCCATCTCTCTGGAAAAAGTCATTGCTTAAATGATTTTGTGATGCTGAGGTGTCAGCAGCTACTGACCTTCTTGTCCCTTTTCCCTGTGTTGTCTTTACAATCTCCCAGACTCTTTACGACCAAGTGCCACTAGTTTGAACAGATTTTCTGCACTGCAGCCTCCAGTCTCATCTGTATCTGCCTCATCTGCATCCTCAGAATTAGATTCTCGCAGGGCCTTAACTAGGTAAGGTTCGGTCCCTTCGGCTGTCTGTACGCTTGCGCTTTTCACTTGCTGCTCTAGTTGGTAGTAGCATGCAGAAAGAAGAGAATTTCCTCGAGTTTCCAGGAATGTCTGGGTCATTTTTCCCTCTGTGTATTTTGAATTAACTTAAAACACATTAATCTTTTATACTATCATAGGAGAGACAGGTGGTATTAATTTTTATTATGGTGAGTGTTTCAGTTTCTATTTCTCAGCCCCCCTTTATCTAAAAGATTTATTTGTTAGTAGTTTATAACATGTTCAAAACTGTTCAGAAAAAATATAATAAATAGGTGTGAAGGTTGAACTCAGTGGTAATATATTAAGCCAGGTCATTTGTTTTGTTTATCCAGAAAACATGCCTAAAACCTTGCACAAATTTAGCAAGGCTCTTTGAGTTCTGTGGCTGTCCCTGACCCCTGCCCATTAGCTGTGACCAAGCCTGCCCATGCATCCACATCATGCGGTGCATACATAAGGCTGTGCAGTCCTCTCACGTGCCCAGATTTCACCAGGCCTACAGCCACTCCAGCTTGTAGCATGAAACATATATTAAACCTTAATAATTTAGTAACTCAAGACATGCTTTATAAATGTACAGTTCACTTAGAACGTCACTAGTTCTTCCTTCCAGCGCTCACCAGCTGCCATACTGCTTTGTCAGTCTGTCGCTCTGAAGTTTTCCTCAAGCTTATTCCTTTCTTTTTAACCTAAAACTCTGGCTTACCTAGAGATTATTCCATTTGGGTAACATTTTGCACATCTTACTCATTGACACGTTAATTAACAGGACAGGTCCTTGTCACCTGTTGCTGATAGCCTTCAATATTCTGAAGATATTTTTCAATAAATGAGTAAAAATACACCGCTCAGAGTATTTCACAGTAAATCAGTGCTTTTACATCATAAATGTCACCATTCTACATTTAAAATGGGTGCTATAAGGACTTCGTTGCTTTTCCACGTATTCTCTAGGAAGCAATGTCTCTGCCTGTCCGCTCTGAATATTTGTTCTGAGTATGTTTGTGCATCTCTGAGACTTGAGTCGATTTTGATTATATTCTGTGTAGCAACAGCTGTAAAAAGTAGAGACGACAGTCCTGCTGGTTTGCTGCTGTTGTTTGGTTGTTTGTTTTCCTGCAAATACTAGAAAGCTGTCCAATATCTTTTCTAACACCAGAATTGCGAGCAGGGGTTACTCGTACTGTAAATGTGTGTGGTTTTGTTCTGCAGTCGCGGGAGCACGGGCCGGGAGAAGAATGACAAGCCTCTCCCACCTTCCCTCTCCCGTCCCAACACCTTCCTACGGGGCAGCAGCAGTAAAGAGCTGCTGCTCGACAATCAGGCACAAGAGGAGCAGCGGAGAGAGATGCTGGAGACGGTGAAGCAGTTAACAGGTGGCATGGAGATGGACAGAAACAGCACAGAGGCAGAGAGGAACAAAGCCAAGGAGTCTGGTAAGCTGCTCGTCTGTGCTCGGGGAATCTAGCTGAATGCATGAAAAGGCTTAAGGGGAGAATCTGTAAGTAAAAGTGACAGATTTCTGTGCAGTGATGTCAGTATTTGGCCCGCAGTGACGCATTGTCAAGCTGTGATAGCTGAGATCTGCCTCCCAAAGGTTTGTAACGCGACTGATTTATACAGGCCTTAGCATCATCTCTTATCGTCAACTCCTTAGGATTCAGTGGAGCTGAAAGGCTGCAGATACCAGTGAAACACCAGTAAATGGAGTTGTCCTTCCTACTGATACCCATTGTTATCACTAGTCTCTGGGACAGAAGTCCCCAAAATCAAGGGGCATCCTCTCAGTTCATCTCGTATCCTAAACCTGTCTCCCGTGATAAGTTACAGAGACAAGGTTTGAGGAGAATCAGAATACAACGTGTTGTGTGCTTGGAGGGGCCTTCCTGGTTATTTAAGGGAGATTTGGGTTTGTGTTTGTCGTTTGTTAATCACCAGCTGGTTACAGAAATCACAACTACAGGATAAAATCAGGTGCGGGTCCAGTTCCCAGTCACCGTCTCTCTGGGGTACTGTAGCCTCCTCCCCAGGCCAGAGCAGAGGTCGGGATTGTTTTAATGGTCCCCAGGCATAATTCCGGAGCCAAGCATTTTCAGTGCAATGCCACATGCTTTCTCCTGCACCTGCATTTCCTCCAAGCTTCTGCATGCTGCAGATCCCATTGATTTCAGCAGTGTTCATATATGCTGCAATCTACAAGGCCAAAATCCCTGATCAGTTCTGCAGTTGCCTCTTCAGTGTCCAGTAAAGCCCTGTCTACCCATCCTGAACATGAGCAGCCATCTGGGGCAGGGACAGACCATGCACGGTATCTTTTTAGCGCTGCCTTGTTGCCAGCCCTCATCCCAAGCAGGTCTCAATGCAGCGTGGTGTTAGCACCCACTGGGGTGGCTTGTCACCTCGTCAGTGCTGCAGCTCCCGCTTTTTGATCCTGCCAGCTTGAGGTGATTTGTTAGTGAGAAAGTATTGAGGACATTTAAGATGACATTGCCTGTGGACACAGCTTTTGCAATAGGTACAGCGTTTTGCTTCTTCGTTATGAAACGTCTAGAAACTGTTAATGCAGTAGAAGTGGCGAGGAGTACGTCCTGACACCCACGACACAGCACACTGATCGCTTCAGGAGGAAGGTTCATAAAAGACTTCGTGGGAAGCAAGGTTTTGGGGTTTGGGAATGTGACCAGGAGGTTACCTGGAGTGGCTGCCCATCACAGTCAGCATGCTTAAAATTTGTAGCATACTGTTAAGAGCTCCTGTAACAGCTCAAAGCATAATTATTTAATATTGATAGTGCTTTGAAGGTGTTGCATCCCGTGTCACTGCCGTTGTTTCTACAAGAAGGTTGATTTGCAGCATTACTGGGAGTTCGTATAGGGGAAAATGTAACTAAGAAAGAAGCAATGCAGGCCTGATGATGAGCCAGGAAACACACCCCGCGCTCGTTATTTCAGCCATCGCCATTCCTGCTTGTAAATCATCTTTGTTCCAGTTATCACAGCAAAGCTTGCTATGGACTGCGGCTGGCCAGCCAGCAGGAGCGGCTCTGACTTCTGTTTTCAAAATGTCTTCTTTGGAAACAGTTTTGATTTTCCTTTTCCAAATGCTTTTTTTGTTTCTACCAGTCAAGCCAGAAGCTCCCCCAGCTCCAGTGCAAGAAAAGCCTTCGCTATCAGAAGAAGAAATAGAGAGAAAATGCAAATCTATCATTGATGAGTTCTTGCATATTAATGATTTTAAGGTAAGCAAAATGAGAACCTTGTGTAGCAGAAAGATCTGCAGCTGTGGGGCTTGAGAGCGTTTTCTCTCCAGGAGCAGTGGAAGCACCCGGTTCTCACAGAGGTAGCAGAAGCAGTGGAGCCTGTTAAAATTTGGGTGGCAGCTGCTCCGTGAGTGTTTTCTGCCCTGCTGGTAGTAGGAAAAATAGGCCAGTTTGTGTGTTTTAAGTAGGAAGATGTATGTGTTTCTGTCATGAATCACTGAGCAGCTCCATAATAACTGCAATTTTGGAAGCAGAAAAGCTAGTGGGAAAATAAACTGAGGTTTTCATTTAGTTATCAAAGTATGTGCTGTTGTGATCTGGAGGCAGATAAAGCAATACTAAATATTGAACAAACCACTCTAGAGTATTTTTAATAAACATTGAAAATTACTGAGCAGCTGTCATCACTTCCTAGTTAAAGGTTGCAATTTTGTTTCCCTTGTAAATGGATTTTTAGCCTGTCCAGGGAGTTTACAAGAAGTATTACATTCGCTGCAGAACCAAATGGTTTGATCTTTTGCTGAAATAAATTCTAGAAACACACAAAGTTTGAAATGACAGTGCTAGGAAATTCCCAGTTTGGCACCCTAAAAATAGTATTGCTTCTTGCACTTTATAGTGTTCCCAATTAAAATCAGGAAGGGTAATATCCTTATAGCTTGTTTGGGGCTCACATCTAGTTACCAGGACAAGCTTGCCTCAGAGTTCTTATCAGGAGAAAATTCTGATTTGGAGAAAAAATACTCTTTGATTTGCAATATCCCTCAGCTTGCTGGCCTGGCAGATCTCAGCAGGAGGAGGCAGAGGACAGCTGGGCCAGTTAACAAAGTAGTCTCCGGTCCTTTTTCAGGTAGACTTCAAAGTCTAACCCCTGGATGTCCAGGGCTAAAAGAGGTGCTTCAGTTTCTGTGCTTGTAAATACGATGACTTTTTTTTTTTTATGTCTGGATGGGAATACAGTTGACTTGTGTTAGACAAGTGTCCATCTGGTTAAAAAGGACATCAGATTGAGGCAGTGCATTTGCAGTAAGGAGTTACTTGATAACTTTAAAATCTCAATGCCCTTCATATGTGGTATGTGACAAAGTTTCTGACAAACACAGCTTAAACTCATATTAATAGGCCATATATGAGTGCTTATGTTAATGTAGGCTATAGCAAAGGAATAGTGTTGAGTTTAGCCTTTGCTATTTCACCTGCCTGTAAATGAAAGCCATTGAGCTGTACGTCAGTGCCCAGTGCCAGCAGGTCCGACCAGCGGCATGGTCACCTCTCTGTCCTGGAGACGCGGGGATCCGTCAGGCACCTCTGATCTCTGACCTGAGCACGCGGTTTGGGACTGCCGAAATCCTGACCTGCGGAAAGCAGCCAGCTGGGGCCTCCAGCAATGCAGCTGGGGCTGCCAGTTCTTGATAACTGAGACAAAGAGCAGATGTGTTTAGCTAGGAGACTGTTGAGATCCACTGGGCTGAACCTAGGAAGTCAGTGGAAGATCTTTGCAGATGACAATGGACATCGTTTGAAGTGTGACAGAGCATTTCTCTGAAAGTCTGTATTTAAGAGCATTTTATTTGCTTAGGTTGCAAAATGTACATGCCAGAAAGTAGAAGCTTTATAAAGAGGAGGTTTTCCTCTACATGGTACCCATGTTTTCTGCTTCTTTATATGGTGTGTTTTTGTAAGCAGGCATTTCTGTGCCAGGCCAGATATTTCGTCTTTTTGACTTGGCTTGATATTTTATGAAATAATAGGCATTTTGGTGGCATCCAGAAGACAATTCCTGTCCTTACACTTAGCAGCCAAGCTGTACCCTGGAGCATGATAGTTTATTTTAAAAATTCTGTTGCCTGCACAGTCTAAATTCTCATCTTTTTTTTAATTCCTGATTGCCATTTCAGTGGTGATTTGTGATGAGGTTCCACAGCCTAGTTCAGCACCTTTGTCTTCAATAAATACTCATTTTCAAAAGAAAAATCAAAGCCAGGAGTCTCCTGACCTGCCATCAGAAAAATCCCCATCCCATACTCCAGCTGCTAAGCAGCGCACCCTAACCTAGCAGTAAACATCCTTCTGCGCCACTTCGTGTTTTGTTTTGTTGATGTTTGCAGTTCAGGCAAATGATCCTGTGTGTCGTTTGAACAGGAAGCAATGCAGTGCGTGGAGGAGCTCAGTGCCCAGAATCTGCTGCCTGTTTTCGTGCGAGTGGGAGTGGAGTCGACACTTGAGAGGAGTCAGATCACCAGGGATCACATGGGCCAGTTATTACATCAGTTGGTGCAGTCAGGAAAGCTGAGCAAGCAGGATTTCTTCAAGGGGTTTGTATTCTGCACATAGAAACAGATACTTTTCTTGAGCGTTCATTGCAGATGAGCACTGTTTGTGTTGGACGGGAATGATTTCCCACTTCACTTTCATATCCTATTCTCTCCATGCATCCTTTTTGAAGGAGCATTTCCACCTGGGTATACTGACAGTAATATAAATATTTTAGTGTATTTTTAACTATTTCAGATGCTTTAATGAAAGTAAATATTTTTGTACTTATGTAAGTATTTATTTCTAAGCAAATATGGAGGTGTATATTTAAATGTGTGTGTTTAGTTTTCCATTTTGCAATGTATTTGTCAATGTTTGGCTTTTGGCAAATCATTAAATATGATTAAAAGGGGAGGAAGAAGATAAAAACCTTCATGTGACATTAGTGCCTGGAAGCTCCATAGTCTGAAGTCCTGAGCATCCACAGAATGGCAGCCACCCTCGCACTGGTGAAAACAGGCTTCGCCCATACAGTGCCATTGCTTGGGACAACTCAACTTCAGGGTGTAGACGTGGCCTCAGGGGTCTGTGAAGGCGAACACACGCCAGGTGTGGTTTCAGACGGGAAAGGTGTTCCTCAGAGAACTGAGTTTCGGCTGCTGGCTCATTTCAGCTCTCAGATGGTAACTGCCTCTGGATGTGAGTGCTGTCCGGTTGTAAAAGGAACCCAGGAGGGATCCCTGGCACCGCTCAGTCCTTGCTAGGGCTTAGAACAGGCTGATTGAAATGGATAGCTGTGAAAAGCAGCCAGAGAACAAGAAGATAAAATAATGCTTTCAGACGCTGGGTTTCTGCATACCTTGCCCTGTCTTGCTGCTTTTATTTGAATCTTGTCTCACTGTGGTACTGCTGACAGCTCCAATGGTGATCCCCGTGCACCCACATCTGG
Organism: Cygnus olor; assembly: GCF_009769625.2. Taxonomy (NCBI): domain Eukaryota; kingdom Metazoa; phylum Chordata; class Aves; order Anseriformes; family Anatidae; genus Cygnus; species Cygnus olor. The sequence goes on along the minus strand of NC_049189.1, from coordinate 8,315,323 downwards.
CAGTGAATTTCATTATGATGAAATTGAGTGGCTCACGGGAAAAGTTTAGGCAGCCTAAGTTCAAAACTGTATAGAGTAGCAGTACGAAATACATCCCCATGGAGTATGCTTGTCTGTCCATGCAGTTGCTGATGTTTGAAGCGATACATTCCCATAACGGGTTGTGATTAAAGCCGTCCCTGTGTTTCCTAAGGTGTGGACAAGTAGTTGTGATGCCAAATAAGTAGTATTGTGATGAAATAGTGGGATGTGTGGTTTGAATATGGCATAAACAAAGTAAAATAGGTCCTGAAGTTGATGAAAGGGCGAGTGCCCACCATGGTTTTCAGTGGGCACATGAGAAGAACACCATAAACCACTACTATTATTCACGCAAGACAAATTACCCTGTAATTAGGGGTTATGGGATGATTGCTGGTCCCAGCACAGGTCTGGAGAGATACACAGCAGGAAACCAAATTCTGGCAAAAGTGCTCGGGCAAACTGGGTTGAACTAGGGGCAGAGGACATAGAGACAAGCCAAGGTGACGGTTCCTGCTTGGAAGCTGGACCCCAGAATTTTTGAGCTTTTAAGGGAGAAATGGACAACAGCCAGAACTGGCAGGAGAGCCAGAAAAGTGATCATCTTGTACCAGGCATGAAAAGTGAAGCTACCTACAAGGCTTTTATCAAAAAGAAAAATTTTGAACAATTCTGGAAACCGTATCCAGAGTTGGGGAGCAGTTTTGTAATTCAGCCTGCTGCATTTTCTTTTCCTGATGACCATTCTCTAACTGGTTTGAGCAAATAGCTTGTGGAGGAAGAAACCAACCACCCTCTTGTGTGTTGAACTTTCTCTTATGTTGTTTTACTTATTTATCAACATTTTGCTGATTGCCTTACATTTGGGCCTATGTTATTATTAATCCCCCTTCTGTAAATGTTTGGATTTTTTAAGAAGGCTCAATTTATTAGATCTTTTAAAGACAAAAATGCTGTTTACATTTACAGGTTTTTACTGGTTAGCAAACAGCTTGTTCCTGGGATATAAGAATTACTGTATATGAAACTTTCCTGGATGTGTTGTCTCTACCTACTGGTTTTACAGAAGACAATGCATTTCCCACATGCTCTGCGTGTTACTGTAGTGAGAAATTTACTCCTAACAGTTTTGAATCACTTGAAAGCATAACACATCAATAGTATTCTTCGTTATCTTGGTTTCTTTTAACAAAGTGTTTTTTAAATGTAGACATTTACTTTGCAGGAAAAGCCTCAATTTGAGTTGTACTTAACGCTTTACACTTTTCTTCTTTTTCCTAAAGGTTTTCAGATACCTTGGAGATGGCAGACGATATGGCCATAGATATACCCCATATTTGGTTGTACCTAGCTGAGTTGGTGACCCCCATGTTAAAAGAAGGAGGAATCTCTATGAGAGAACTTATGCAGTAAGTACTGCTGCTCTTTTTCAGTGGCGTTTGAGCCAGAGCCATCTGCCTGGCTATGCCATGGTATTTTGACAACATGGTTCCCATCAGCAGATAAAAGACGAATAGTATTAAAGGCTCAGCTTCTCATATGAGTTGCTGCAGGGCTTGCTGCATGCTGTTTGGGACTTCTGATTTGCACCAAAAGGAAAGCTGTGATGGGAAGGGAGCTTGCTGCTCTGTAGACATCGTTCAGGGGTGAAAGTTTTATCTATAAGTAAACTACAATCCTGTTTGTTTCAGTTGAGCTAAAAAATAACCTGATGTACAGTCAGTGTCAGTCAAAAGCACACTGAAGCTCTGAGAATTGGATTTTGTGAGAGCAAGGTATCATGCACATGTCTTTGTCTTGGAGTGTAGTAACAACTGTCTGGGCATTGCCTTAAACACGGGCACAAAACCTTGTTGGCAAGACTGGAAACTGCTTCCAGGACCAAAGTTCCTCTATTTTGTACATGTCCTTATACATTTGGGGGATTAACTAGAAGTCAACTGAATGGTTCCTTTTTCCTGTAAGTACTGTATTAAGAAAATAATAGCCTTTTTTCCCCCCAAAGCTCTTACCTTTTAGGGTCCTCCTACCTGAATGCAACATCCCACAAAAAATGAGTGGATTTGAACTCACTTAAAAATGAAAAAAATATATTGGTAATAAGCACTGTTGTAGGAAGTGCACTGCGTCACTGAAGTCCATTTTATCATCAGTGCTAGCTAGATCAAATCCTTTATCCTTGGCAGAAGTTAAAGCTGTTTTCGTGCCTCAGTTTGATCACTACCCCTTGCCTTGCATTCCAGACTTGGAGCGCTGTTTTATGAGAATTTAACTGTCTTCAGAAATGATTCAAATTATAAGAAAAAATATCTGTTTTTCTTCCATTCTAGAGAATTTAGCAAACCTTTGCTTCCTGTGGGAAGAGCCGGGGTCTTGCTTGCTGAAATCTTGCACCTTCTATGCAAACAAATGGTAAGTATCCAGGTGTACTGTAGATAAGAGCTGGATGCAACAAGCGTATGTTTATGCATGAAGCCTACATGCTCACATTTCCCACAAGAAGATATTTAGGGATGGACCAGCCAGTCCAGATAACCTAGGAAACCTGCTTCTTCATCCCTGGTTTCAAACCAAGCCTTCCGAGGTTCCAGAAAGTTAACTACTTTTTTCTCATCACTTTTCCCTTTTGCAGGTACCTTTGCACCTGGCTTCTTCCAGAAGCTAGGGTGCTGAAATACTGCAAGAGGGACATTCTCAAGGTATTTCTGGGCTGACCAGAAGCAGCAAGTGCCGGAAATCTTGCGAGAGAGCTGTTCTTGCAGACCGGAGAGGTTCTGAGAGTTCAGATAAGCTCCAGATGGCCTCTCAGACTTCTGGGTGCTTATCCAAACTAAACCTGCCAACTCTTAAGACTCACCCATCACTAGGGGTAGTGACACCTTTTCACCCTGTAACTTCTAGAGCTCTCTTACACATTTCACAGTCGTGTGTACAAACAGTTTGGTGATTTCCCTATAACTCTGTCTCCATTTTTGTCTTTTTTTTTTTTTTAAATCCAGCTAAATACTGCACTTTGGATAGTGTCTATTTTAAACCCTGTAAAATCCCTCACTTGCCTTTTTGTTTTTTTTAAGCATGCATTCAAATAAGGGTGATTATTCCAGGAGCATTTCAGGCTAGCAGTACAAATAGTGGCTTTTAATTTATTTTAGTCTTATGCTTGTTTGGACAGTCATGTTCGTTTTCGTTTGATTGCTTTTTGTTTTGTTTTGTTTTTCCTTCCTCTTTCTGTGAGAGAAAAGCTGCTGTGCTCTGAAGATTTGAAAGACAGGCTTGGGTTTCTGCCATAGCTTTATAACTCTATCTTGTCCGGTCCAATACTTGGACTTGGGTATTTCAGATTAGGTGTTTTAATGCAATAATAGTCATCTAATTCAGATCCTGATGAACTGTACCAGGAACTATGCACAAGTAGCATTTAATAATCCACATTGTAAATTTAAGATTGTAATTTGCTTTGTAAATGGAAAATCAAGCTGCTTTTATCAGTGTTTAACCTAGGCTACACAGCGATGTCCCTTGTGCAGGTGCTATGAGGTAAAAGTTTTTGCAAAGCATTTGAGGGAAAAGAGCTGGTTGTTACTAGGATTTTTATTCTTGTCAGAATTGTACATATGTCACGTTGGGCAGGATACCAAAAGGCCAGTGCAACATAGGTTGGTAGTATATGTACTGCAAAGGAGTTTTTCCTCAAGGTTTGCAAATTCTCAAAATTGAACGGTGAACTTGGTATCATGTACCTGAATTTGAGGTTTGATCTCTGCACAGAAAACAGTCTTGTAAATAATTATTTTCTAAAAAATAGCTAACTTACCAGCGCAGGGTGGAATGAGTTATGGAGGAAGTTAATGGCAGAGGCAGGAGAAGAATTGAAGTTGTCGAACTGCCAGCTCTGTCATGGCCATGGGAAACTGTGCCTTATTCAGATGTGTCCCTTCTCATAGGTAGCCTCTGGCTGAAGCTGTTGCACACCCCATGTGTCACGTTATGCCTTGTTTATTACCCACCACCGTGGCATCTGACCACTTTACAAGATACATATACGTGTGGCAGGATTGTGTATATGCTTTCTCTTGCACGGGATTTCCAGACGTTTTCACCTTATTGCTAGGCATCTCGTTTGGTGGCTGAACGGTTCTTTATTTCTCCTGACACAGCTGCACCATTCCAGATTGTGTGAGCTCCCATGGTAGTGTCTCAAGTCTTTCAAATGACCGAGCTGCTTGTATTTCAGAGCCATAAGAAAGTGGGAGCCTTATGGAGGGAGACTGGCCTCAGTTGGAGGGACTACTTACCTGAAGAGGAGGATGTACATACCTTTCTCATGGAACAAGTGAGTTAAGAGCAAGCATCTGCTTAATGACTTGTCACGCTGACTTTTGGCCTTCCGTCCCATTTGTGCATCCTGTTGCATCCATCCTTATGTATAGTTGGTATGGGTCATGGGATGAAATGTCTCCCTCATTAAGGTGAGGTTAGATGATTTCAGCACCTCCATTCTGAAATGCCAGCAGGACTGCCTTGTCCTCTGTGATCCGAGGCACGCGTCTCCCATCAGCTGGTTTCCTCCAGTAGATGTATTTCTCCAGAAGGGGGGAATGAACTCGAGAATTAATTTTGCAGCAAGCAGGACAGACAGCCAGCAGAAGGGTCAGAATAATTGATAGCAATTATTTACTTGTCCCACCTTGCAAATGATCTCAGAGGGTTTCACAAAGCAAGGAGCCAAGCCTCATGGAGGGCACCTTGCAGCTGTTGCCAGTTGTTGCCTTCCTAAGGAAGGAGCTCCATCTTCTTTTGGAGCCCCCAAGCTATCCACTGCCCTGTTTTGGCTCTTAGGAAGCACTGCGCTGCAGGAAATGAAATGGGTTACCAAGGCCTGATGATTGGTGGGGGGACTGCAGATCCTCTGTCACATTTTGCAAGAACTGGGGCGTTAGCTGCAGTTTTTTGAGTAAATGTCGACTCTAGTAATTGCAGTCCAGCTCCCTGTAGTTCTAGTTGACCAACATGCACTTTGTTTTGTGCATACGCATACTGTGCAGGGCTGGAGTTGTTCTGGGATGCCTGATTGTCTTTGCTGGATAATGCAATTCCCACATTTGTAAAATGTTTTGTAGTATTTGGAACAGAAGGAAGTATGTAAATCGTTGTAATGATAGCTTAGCATTTGAAAGATTGGAAAACAGAATGAAGTGTAGCTTGCTGCCTCAATTTGGTATAACTCAGCATAGGAAAGTTAATTTAACTAATTCTCATCATCACTTCTGATGTTGCAGAAGTTGGACTTCACGGAGTCTGACTGTTCCAGTTCCTCAGAAGCACTTTCAGAGAAAGAACTCTCTGCAGAAGAGCTGAACAAGCAGCTAGAAAAACTCATTGTTGAGGACAAGGCGAATGATGAACAAATCTTTGACTGGGTAGAGGTATAAAAACTATTTACACCCTCCCTGCACACAGTTTATTAACTGCTTTTGTGAATGTTTTCTCATCTGAAGGAGCATCTCTGCAGTCTGTCGGGTCATTTTGCATTTATACAGTGGCAGGCACAAGTTATCTGGGGGGATAACTGCTGGGAGACAGCCTTCAAGACCTAGTAACTGGCACAGAGTCCTTTCCTTATTGCTGCGTTAGTTCCACTGAGGTAGGAAACTCAGAGGCATTGACAGCCCTCACCTGTATGTTACTGGTTGAGACACAGATTATCTTCATGGTGAGCTGTCTCGCATCTTTTGTTTTAAAGGATTCCATTATACTTCCACAGTGCCTCCACACTTGCATGATAAAGTTGTGGTGTAACAAGAAACAGCACACCTAGGCACGGTCAGAACTGAGAAATAGTTGTGATATTTTTTTTTTCTTTTGTTCTCCTGTCTAGGCTTAGAACACTAAGATGATCAGGTCTCTGCAATCAACACTTCCAAATAATTGAATTTTATATATAGTTAATTGGTTATTACAATGTAGGCTTTAGGAAGAAAGATTTTTAGTTGTATTAACATGCAACTGTGTAACTTTCTGCTTACATGCCATAGACTTTTTGACTCCAAACACACTGCTTCTGGTCTGTGATTACTTTTTAGAATGAGTATGCTGCTACATTCTTTCTTCTCAAATAATGAAATAAAAATGTCTCATTGCTTTTTCTGATTGACCTTAGCAAATGATCCCCTGTCCAACTGCGTGCCGTGCCGTGCTGCAAAAATGTCCTTTGGGCAGTCGTTCAGGGTACACGTACCTTTCCCAGTGTATTGGACCAGGCTTTGCCCTCTGTCTGTGGCTGCATCCTTTAAGCCAGATTTTAAGCATTGTGCCTGAAATGATACTCAGCCTGATTCATTTAGATCTGTGCTGACAGCTAAATCTCAGTCAGCTTCATTTCAGTTATTTCTGTTGCTGGAGGAATGTATTCGAAATGTCATTCTCTGTGGCTGTTAGAGAAGTAGAAAGTGGAATGAAAGAAGCACTGAAAATCTGGGGACACCCACAAGCTCTCTTTGTAGTCTTGGACAAGTTCCCTAGCCATTCTGTGAATTTCTTCTACAGAGCAAACAAATCTGTATCCAAGGAGCATTCTTTAAAGTTTGTTGAAAAAGCCTAAAACTCTTAGCAAATGTATAAGGGTGCTGTAAATGCCAAGCATTGTTGTTTTAGTTTTTCTTGAGACAATGACTAGTTGTGGGAGTAGTTAAATGGGGTATTGATCACAAGAGAACTGTTGTTGCATGTTGATGTACCTGAGCTATTCCCAAGGACTGAATGGGAAAGCTGAAGTTCTGCACAAGGGTGAATTGGGTTCCAGCTCAAGCAGTTTACGCTGAACATGAACCTCCTGCCAAATTCAGCAGTGGAGTTTGGAAACAGTTGCTCTTACACACCCGCGTGTTTTTAACTGGTCCATTTACTCTTGATTTCAGGCTAATCTAGATGAAAGCCAGATGAGTTCACCTACATTCCTTAGAGCTTTAATGACAGCAGTTTGTAAAGCAGCTATTATAGGTGAGTAACTTGCAGTGTAAACACCATACAAACAAAACATGCAAAGAGTTATTTTACAGTTTTCGGGTTTATATCATTCCTCCCCCCCCAAGCTGTTTATCATCATACAGTAAAATTTTTGAACTCTGTTGAATTCTAGTGCTGAGGAGCAGGATGTCCATTCCCCCTGCGACAGCCAGGAACGTTGCTGGGTAGGGTGTTCTCAAGGCCCTGGCGTGTCCCAGTGACCTTGCGTGAGCAGATGTTTCAGACGACTGAGTAATACCAGATTGTTCATTGGTTTTTCTAGTGAAGGTGGAAATGTGCTAGACGTTATTAAGTTAATTAGCATTTCCACTCCTGTCAGCAAGCTTGCGTGGGCACTCTACCATCGCAGATTGCCACATGCGAGTTGGAAACGTGGGTTGCAGAACAGAAGCCAGCTTGTGTATCTGTCTTGTTAATAGTTTTATGTCCAAAGCAAGTTGCGTTTTTAGAAAGACAGTTTATATGAATTATTTGTATGTACAGCAGTTGGTTGGAAATGGAGGAGGTGGATTCCCAAGTCAGACATGTGAGCCTCAGACTCCCAGGGGTGCTTGAATAAAGCGCTGCAGCCAGAAACATCTGGTCAGTTCACATTGTTTTCTTTAATTTTACTGGTGGCATCTGGCAAGACAAAAAATTGTGCTTGTAAAGCACCCACTTCTGTTCCTAGCTGTAAGAGTCATGCTCAGAGAAAATGGTCTGAACTTCATCTTGTCGCTGGATGTGAGGGGCAAGATGCAGCCCGGCTCCTTTCTTCTCAGAGAACGGAACCTTTCTGATGCCACCTAGTGTTAGTGGCGAAGTGACACAGGATTTTATGACAAATGTTGAAGGGCCTCCTGATGAATCTCTGCTGGGGGTGTATCTGAAACATCTTGTTCTGTTTTACTTTTTGACCTTGCCTCTAATTGAGGATTTTTCTTTTGTTTTCAAAAATCACTTAATTGTGTTATATGATCTACTTTAAAAGCTGCTAATTTACCCATGTTGCTGACAGACTTCTAACATGTATTTTTATATATTCCTGATTTCCTATGTCGTGTGCAGCTGATGGTTCTGTTTCTGCCTTTAGTATTTTTAGGGGGGAAAAAAAAAGTTATCTAAAAACTTTCTATATAGCTGAGATTTTAACTCCAGCCATTGCACCCACTTTGGACATGATTTGCACTGCAAAGTTAGGTTGTAATTCTTTGTATATTTCAGCTGACTGGTTAGGGCCAGGAGCACTGCAGATGTTGGTTGAATTTGGGAAAGCGTAAAAATCAAGACTTCCAGAAAAAGCCTTTGATCAGAAATACTTCCTATTGTTTCTCATCGTGTTTTGTCTCAGAGCTAACCTGTATCTGTAATTTCTACTTGAATAAATAAAGGAGATAAAAGATCCACCCCTGCTGCCAGCTACCAAAGCTGATCCTATTTTCTTCTCTTCCCTTCAGCGGACTCTTCTAGCTTCCGTGTGGACACTGCTGTTATCAAACAGAGAGTGCCGATCTTACTCAAGTACCTAGACTCAGACACAGAGAAGGAACTACAAGCACTTTATGCACTACAAGCATCAATAGTAAAACTTGATCAGCCTCCTAGTAAGTGTTGTCTCTGAACTGGGGTCTTGAACCCTGACAGCTTAAGGAAAGGTTGTTTCTGTTAAAATCCAGCAATAGAGTCTGGAAGAGGATTGTGCTTTTCTTGACAATGAAAACAAAGTTTTACCTTTTTACATAGCGGCTGAGAGAAAATAGCATACAGTGGTTTCTGCTTCTCCAGATTCCAGCTTTTAGAGAACTGCAGTTCCCCAAATGCTTTGCTGGAGGTGGGATTTTCTCCTGATTGATCCCATAAGCAGCCATGCAGAAGGAAGGACAAATCTCAGTGATGGAAAGAGAGAGAAAAAAAAAAAAGTTATCTGTTGAGATTTACAATACCTGGACATATGAGAGCGCTGTGCGTTGTAATTGCATTATTTGCTGCATCAAAGGAGTTGGGCAACTGATGAGTCTTGTCCCAGAGACACTGTAGAAAAATGGTGTTGGAAAAGAGGCGGGGGACTGCAAGAGGAACAAGGGTACCCAGGCAGTCTGCAGCACCTAACGAAAGAGTGCACAAAACCACCCATCTTGATCATACTTAGCTTTAAGGGGCTAGTCGTTTGTTCTCTCTCCTGCTGAGCCACATAAAATCAGGTGTTGGAGAGGAGCCGAGCTGCATGATCCATGGAAAGGAGAATGGGCAGTCGTGGATTGCCAGCCAGTCCCTAAATAATATGTTCTCACGGCCACTTTCCCTTTTCTGCAGAGCATATGTTATCCCACAGCATCAGAGGGACCTGTTTTCCCTCTCAGCTGTGTCTAACCAGCCAGGAAGCAATAACTCAGTGACAGACCTTCCTTTTACTTGTGTCTGCATCTCTTGCATTAAAGGTCACATTAATCCCCTTATCCGTAACCACGTCTTTGTCTACTGACTCAAACTGCGCAGTACTAACAGATGTTCTCTCCCATTATTCCATTACTGCAGATTTGTTACGGATGTTTTTTGATTGCCTGTATGATGAGGAGGTAATATCGGAGGATGCCTTCTACAAGTGGGAAAGCAGCAAGGACCCAGCGGAGCAGAACGGGAAAGGAGTAGCGCTAAAGTCTGTCACAGCATTCTTCACATGGCTACGGGAGGCCGAAGAGGAGTCGGAGGATAATTAAAACTTAAAAATACAGGAAAAAAAAAGAAACAATTTAAGTATTTTTTTAAAAAGTTTCACATCTTCGCCAATCACAGTGCAGCAAGGCCAATTCTCGCGCAGACCCCCCCTTGCCCCACACATGCACGAGTGGGAGAGGTAAAAATAGATAAACACAAAGGTGATCATGGAGGAAAAAAGGTACTTGAAAAAAAGTAAACTTCAAACCTGAGGGCGGGAGCACTAAACCAAAATACATGTATTATTTATAGAAAATATTTTCTGTTTTAATCTTTTTTCTTTTTAAACAAGGACTCATACTTACATAAAACACAAAGCGAAACAAATCTGTTTAGCAAAAAAAAAGTTTAAAACTTTTAATTTATTATTTTAAGGACTGCAAATGCCAGTGTAATTTTTAAATTTGCAGTTTCTGTAAACAAATTGTATAATAGAACAAAAGCAGAGAAATAAATTTCCCTCCCCTTCATATGCACCTCAATTTTGTTTCAAAGCATGATAAAATAGACAAAACTTTTCAAGGGGGTTGGGGTAAGCTAGATGAGGAAGAGATCAAGTTTTTTTAATTGTCATCAGATTTTTCTGCCTGCATCTCAGCTTGCTTCAGAAATTAAAAAGAAAATAGTAATCAAAACATACATAACCTTGGAACAGAAGGAAATGCATTTGAGAAAACTGCTGTGGACCAGAGTGCTCCGAAAATAATTCATTCAAAACAGTGCTACCCTGGGGAAAAAGTACTAGTGATACTTTCAGAACCTTTAGAGCAACTTTAAGGCTTGTAAATACATAGAACAAATATTTAAAAAAAAAAAAAAAAAAGAAAAAAAGAAATTGACTCAATACTATTTCTTTTCACTTTCAAAATATAAAGAACAAAATAAAGACAAACATTGCAAGTTTAAAAGAAAGTAAAACGACTTCTCCTTTGACAGCTGCTGAATGTGTGCACCATATCTGAGCGGTGCTGGCTTCCTTTTCATTGTGTAGATCCTCGGTTCCAAATTGTGTACATATAGTGTGTGTATGTATGTGTGTCTACCAAAAAAGAGGGGTGAGAGCAATTGTTTTAAAAAAAAAAAAAAAAAAGGAAAAAAAAAATAGGGGGTTGCTGCTTGGGAGACCCTTTCTGCAGAGAGAACTTAATGGCTGCTGAGCAATGAGCAGCTAGCTGGGCTGCTGCACCACATAGGTCTGTCTGGTTCCCAGCATGTTTCTGCAAGGCTGGGAGGTGATCTCGGGGCGGTCGGTGCCCGATCCCAGCCTGGTTCTTCCAGCCATGTGACCGCAGTGTTTCGTGTGACTTGGAACGGTGGCGTTGTCCTGGGGACTTGTGACTGCAGTGACTCCGGAGGTTGCAGCTGTCCGAGCAGAGAACCGATAGCCCTTCTCCATGGCTTACGCATCCGTTGCTGCCCAGCTTCTACCACCGCCCTTTGCATCTGCTGGTTGCCTCGCTGTGCTTAAGGAACCCAAAAGCCCACACGGGTGAAGATGAAAGCGACCTACAAGAGTCAGTGGAACAAGCGCAGTGAGCGATGCGGTGCTCTTCCTGGCTCTGCTCACCCCGTAGCGGTTTCTGAAGTCTGAGCGCAGCCCGGGCACAGATTAACAGTGGTCACTTTGCGGTGCGGGTGGAGCGCGTGTTGTCTCCGTGTCCAGAGGGACCTCAGCCCTGCCCCAGTGCCGCACAGTCCTCCAAACTGAGCTGCTGCTGAGTACCTTAAGTCTCTTGTGTGTCTCTCTTCAACAACCAAAGATGACCTGCTGGCTCTCACTGTGAAGAAGCATCTACAATAATACAGTCTGCAAAGTTTGTGAAGCCCTAAAATGTAGTTTGTGAACTGTGGTCTGTGGACCACGAGTAACCTGTGGAGCATTTGCTGGTGGTCTGTGCAGCACTAGCTGCTCACATGATGCTGTCTTTTTCTTTCCAGCTGCTAAATCACTTTTTTTTTAAAAAAAAGAGGAAAAACAAGAAAAAAGGCTACAAATACATTAAATACTTTCCTAATCTTACTTTTACATGTAAACAATTGCTGTACTTGCATAAGGATGTTGTTTGATCACCACGGGGAAGGGAGGAGGGCGCCTGGTTGTGGCTGGAGGGGGAGATGTCCATGAGACACTTTCCCTGTTATCGTGTTCCACGCCATGAATCTGAGCTAGAGAATCCATGGCCTAAAACACTAGAGCATTGGTTTTTTTTGTTGGTTTTTTTTTTTTTAGTAACAATAAAACACTTTTCTCTGATGTTTTGTTAAAAAAAAAAAAAAAGAAAAGAAAAAAATCTCACCCTTAATATATGCATATGTATGTATCTGATGTATGACATCCAGCACTTCCTCCTCCACAGCTGCTTCCCCCTTCCCACCCCACAACCCTCCTGGCCTTGCAGACAGACTTACCAGTTTGTGATGGGTGCTCTCAAGATCTCCAAAAGGCTCATCCACATGGAAACCCCCTCCAGGAGGTCTCAAGGTGTGTTTTTTTTTTTTCAGGTTGTGTGGGTTATGGGAGTGCTCTTCTTGCAAAAGTAAACTGAAGCCAGAACAAGGGTGGGTATGTGATGGTTTGTAGCAGTTAAATAGTTGAATTAAATGGATGTGAGTTTGTATCAGACCAAATACATGCCAGGTTGCACAGTGCTTGCACCTGATGAAGTTCCTCTCAGAGGATGGGCAGCGTCAGACCCTGCTGGGAATGTCTCTCTGACACCAGAGCCACTCCATGCAAGGACTGTGATTTATGTGTTGATTGCCTTGAACCAGAAAGGTAGAAATTGTGAGAGCCTTTGAACAGCCACGTGAATCAAAGTGGGACAGGGCCGGGACATTCGTTTGGAGAGCTTCAAGAAGGAGTTGGAAAAACACTGGCTCGAGGGAATGGTGAGCACACGGGTAGAGGAGAAAAGTCTCTCCCCTCCTTGTTTGAGTTTTAATGTTAAATGTTCCGGGGAGTGGGAACTTGTCCTGTTAGTGTCATGCATGTGACAGCAGGGGAGTTTTCAGAGATTTTAAGAATGTTTTCAGAACTGTCCAAGAGCTCTGAAAATTAGGGTTTGCACCATGGCAAGTTTTATGGTATCTTTAGATGAATTAAGCTGCACAGGGAGCCCTGTGAGCACTTTATGCACTAGACCTTTAGGCCTCCAGCTGTGGATATGTTGCCTTAAGGTTCAGCATCCCACAAGTGTCACTACAAGGAGCACATTTGATACAAGTCTTGGACCAAAACTGCTTCCTCTGCTCCCCTTGCATTGTTTACATGCTCCTTGCTTACCTGTGTCTGTACCAAGCTGCGGCTGCTTTTCAGTCGCCTTCTAAATCAGCCCGGGTTTGCAGGCAGTTGTAGCTCTTCAGAATGTTGTCCATGAAGATCTTTGCAACACGTCCCCTCCTCTAGGGTGTTAAAAGACAAAAACTGTAAGAGATGCATGAAACAGAAAAGGAGGTAATTAATTATAAGAGGTTCCCATGGGAATGTGATTTTCAGAAGCCTCATTCTACGTAAATGAGGAGAGGTGAGCTGTGCTTACTCCTGCGTAATGATACAGCAGAGCCTAAGCAGGGAGGACAGCAAATTTCCCATAAGAATACTAAATGTTTGTGGTTTTGTCCTCCCTCTCGCCCCCAGTCCTGGTCCTGTAAGGCATTTAAATGTGTCTTTGGGCAGGCTTGTGAGCGTGGCAGGGAGTTAATGCAGCTCAGCACGAAGGAGCTGCATTAGAAGCCATTTGCACTGCTGGGAGCCCGTCTTGTGCTGGGACTGTGCGCGCCATCAAAGGCGCAGGTAAGGAGGAGCAGATGTATCACTTACGTCCCTGTTTGTCTTTATTGCTGGAAATGTCTCCAAACCTGAAGCAGTCAAACAGAAAATTTCCAGGCCAGGTGTGTGCCTAAGGCTGATTTCTTTCTAGGAAAGTGTTTTCAGAACCGGATCAGCTGTTTCTGTGAATGAGGTCAGGGAATACACGGATATCAGACCTTGCTCTCTGTCTGCTCCTGTTAGCATGTTTGGTTTTTTAGCCTTGTTTTCTCTCAATAAGCCTCGGGTCCAGGAGCAGACCTGGGTGTGCAACTCCTGCCTTTTGCTTTTCACCTGTAAAACTGCCAAATCTGGCCACGTTTCAGCTGTGCTCTGCCTGCGCTGAAGGGGACTGACGAGCGTTCGGCTCACTTGTCTGTTTTCCCCTGCTGTGCAGAGGGTACGCAGGGCTCTTCGCTTGCCACTCAAGTTGCCAGAGCTGTTCGAGGCCTTTGCCCTGGAGCCGAGGAGCTCCTGAACCCCCCAGGCTGCAGCACACTGCTACCCACAGGCACACCAGGGTGCTTTCCATTTCCAACCGGGGCAGTAGCACCCAAAAACTCGTGACAGATGTTACGGTTACTCTGCAAGTGAGAATTGGCACGGACAGCCACAGTCCAGGCTCTTGGGTTGGTTGCAGGGGATGTGGTTGTGACTTCTGTCTGGGACCAGTACTCCCTGGTGCAGGAGCTGGTAGCCAAAGAGGCCATGTGGAAAGAGGTTTGGGAAAAGGGATTTGGCTGCAGAGTTATTGGAGTGCACAAGGCAGGTTTAAGCAAGTAGTAATTTACATTGGCCCTTGCTGCATTTCCCTGTGACCCAGAGCTTTTGGTTCCAGCCCTATAGACTATTTTTTTCAGAGAAAGGTTAAAACAGGGCCTTTTTAAAAAAAGTCCTATTAACTTGCTGAGTGTCCTGAAAACACTTGAAAGCAGTAGCAAATGTGGCATCTTGATGCCAAGAGGGTGGCTGTGATCATTCCTGCTACGTTCAGTCCCAACAGGAGTCATTTTTATAGGGGAAGGGACCTGAAGGTTGGTGTGTTCAGAAGCGGTCACCGCAGAGCAGAAAAGTCACTGGGGCCATGCCCCCGGTGCTGGTTTGATCCATTCCACAGGCACGAGAGGGTTCAGCTTTGCAGGCAGTAAGCTCAAAATCAGACACGCACCCCAGAACCCTCTTGTGCCCTCACATCCAACACCTCTGGCTTCCCTAAAGACGACACCAGGGAAACGGTTGTAACTGCAGAGCAGCCTCAAGGCCACAGGTGGATGTGCTGACAGTAGGGGTTCGGTCAGGGCTGCCATGCCCGTGGGGATGAAGCAGGGGGCAGATGTTCAGCCTAGCAAGCACTCTGAGCTCATTTTATGTCGGTCTGGCAGGGAAAGCTTGGCCTCTCTGCTCTTTGGAAGAGGTTGGCCCTCTGCTGCTACCTGATCCCAGGCCAGCAGAGCGGCATCCCCAGCCAGACGTGCAAGCTCTTCACACGCTGCTTTCTTTTAATAAGGTGCTAACCCAGAGGCTTGTGTGAGCGGTCACATGCTGATAGAAACCCCAGGCAGTGCACTGGCATGGCCTGGGGGCCACATGCAAGCTGCAGCCAATGTAGGATGGAGCCTGAGGCTGAGGACGCTTCAGCCTGGAGGGTCCTGCTTGGCTGCTCCTCACCCCAGCTCCATGGATAAATTATCCTCAAGGAGCCATTGCAGGAAAACCACGGTGGTGAAGAAGCAACTGCAGCAAGCGAGAGATTGATTACCACTTAGCTTCCCGCAGTGTGACTAAATCCCTGCAAATATCTGAAAAAAAAAATGAACCAGAAGTTTTCTACCCTTGTATTTTCCGTGGGGCCCTGCTTGCTGCCTATGGTAATGGCCATGGAGCTGTGGTTTACTGAAATAATGCCTGCTTATTTAAATGCTGCTGTAGGGATGCCCTGACCATGAGCTGTGGAAAGCTTTGGTCATGTGGCACCGGTTTCTCTTCCTTATTTCCAGCTGCTAAATTGCAGTGAAATGGCAACAGAAATAAAGCCAGCTCCCGCTCCATTGAGTACTTTCCAATGGGGAATTTGTCCAACTGTGCAATTGCTGTCCCAGCTGCAGGGATGTTTGTGCTGTGACTGCAAATTGGAAAGGAGAGAGGGGTCTTGGGGAAGGCAATCGATGCTTTAAGGAAGTTCAGAAACCTTTGGATTAGAGTGAGCAGAGAAAACAGTAAAGCCTTGCTTTTGCATGCTTGGTTGTCTTGTTCCAGCCCCCCGTGAGGGTTAATAGCAGATGTTGTCGCAAAGCAGAGTTCTGCCAAGCTCCCGGGGTGCAGACCATTAACGAGCACCAAGGAGAGCACTGTTAGAAGTGTTTTACTACAGCACTGCAGAGAAGAGCTGAAAAGATCATCTCAGCTGGTACTTTCAGGTCTCGCCTGTGGAGGAAAATGGGTTGTTTCAGTTTTTCAGAACAAGCTATTCTGAAATAATGCTGGGTGTAAATGCTCTGCACTTCTAAAGATGGTCTTAAGTGAATGATCTGTTGGGCCTGGCCACCTCCCGATCGTCTGTGTGTGACCGAGTTGTGCTGGGAACCCGTGTGCTTCATCAGAACCAGGCAGCCTGTGAAGGGAGTGGGCACTCAGCACCCTGCAGGGCTGCGGCACTGCTGCCACGTTAGCTTATGGCAATGGGCACAGCCCACGGCTCTGTTCTCCTGCTGCACAGCCCTGCTTTGGGTGTTCAGGGCAGAAATAATTCCAGGGATCTGTCACAAAAGTAAACCGTAACAGCGGGCTGGTGGAGCCCATCCCGGCTGCTTCCCCCCCGCTGGTGTCTTACAGCATCGGTGCCTGCCTTGGGATCAGCTGACGCACGATGTATTTTTTATACAATGTGTTCATCAAATACAAGAAATTTCACACACCTTCTCTGCAAAAGAGAGGACTCAAGTGTTTTACCCATCCTCCAAGGAAAGGCAAACGGATCTCACTCTTCTGGCTTCCTCCACCATCACAAGGTAGTTATTTTGAGCAGGAGCCTGGGCTGTGGCTGACAAATCTCAAAGAAAAGCCAGTTGACAGGGTTTCCCATGGAGAGACAAGTGAGCCAGCACTAGAACTGTTCGTACGCCTCAAACAAGAGCCATGGCCAAAAATGCTTTGAGTTCCTGCTCAACCCAAGGGCTTTCTGTCTTCCCAGCAAGGCTTGCTGGCATGGTGATGCTCTGTTACGGCTGCAGGACCAGCGCGGAGGCCGGAGTCCAGCCAGGCTGCTGAATGTGCTGGGCGTGCTGCTGGTCGCAGGGGCGTACAGTGCATGTGCAGCAGCCAAAAAAGAGCTTTTGTGGCTGCAAAAGCATCCCAGCTGGGAGGTGTTCCTGGCAGTAAGTTATTACCTGCCCGGGTGAGGGGAGCAGCCGCTGCCTGCTGTGTGCTGCAGCCTGCTGTGAACCAATTTTAATCTGAAACAGCGTTTGGTTCAGAGAGCAAAGGGATTTAACAAAACACTAGCATTCCTGCTGCCAGATATTAACCATGGGGACACACAGCTTTGGGAGAGGTGTTTTGTCCCAGTGTGAAACACTGAGCTGGTAGACTTCAGCCTCTCCAGCTTAGGGGAGCCATCACTTCCACTTGCCAGCTGCGGGTTAAGAAAATCACTACTGTAATCCCAGAAGTGCTGTGGAAAAATCACATCTTCCAGGCACTGGTTTCCCAGTGATGACAGTAGCCTTGTTAGCACTAAGGATCTATTTTGGATTAGGGCATCTCTAGAAAAGCAGCAGCCCGTGGAGGCTACGTAGTCCACAACATTGTTCTGCAAGGCCCCTCCTTGCTGGTCAAGATTTCTGTCAGCTCCAGTGGCAGGTTCATTTCTATCAGACATAAAAAGCCAGCTTGGCTCCAGAACAGAGCAAACTTTGGTATGTTTAAGCATATTTTTATTCATTTGCTAGGAGCTAATATAAAAATGGGTGAGCAGGCCTGAAAGTGCACAGATGAACAGAATACCACTTGAAAAAGGGGAAGTGGTTTGACAAGAAAAGCTGACTGGGAGCCTCAACAGGTACCGTTAGGAGGGCAGCAACAGAGCAGCTGGGAGGTGGTATAGGGTGCCGGTGGAAAGTAGGACAGTCCATTGGAAAAGTATGGAGAAAAAAATTATTAGGAGGCTGATAATGAATAAAGAGATCAAAGGCGGTGTCTGGAAGGGCAAAAAGTGTCAGGGAATATGCGTTTCTTTGAAACCAGAAATGGGGTGATTTTTGCAGTTACAGAAAATATGGGGCTGACAGTGCAACTGAAAGGAGTAAGTATGAATTAAAGAGAATTCTGTTGTTCTGGGAATCGTTACAGATGTATGCTTGGTAAAGTAGCCAAGCAAGCCCCCAATCAGCAACAAAGTGGAAAATTGTGGTTAAAGAACATCACATCATCTCTTCCAAACGTCCATTTGGAAAAAATCCAGAAGTAAAAAGCAGCCTGAGCGTAAAGACAAGAATGGCGTGTGCTGTCTCAGTGACTGCGGGAACGGTGACGCCACTTCGTAACGCAGACAGACAAGTCCCTCGTCACCTGGTACGTGCATGTGCTGCCGAGGGGCTTCATACCCCTGCAAGGTCCCTGCATAGGGATGTGAGAGCTACGTTAAATGCAGTTAGTCTGTGATGGTTATGGGGTAGTTATGCTCAGCACCGTTCCCCATGCAAATCCCCTGTCTGTTAGCTGTGTCAAGCTGAAAACCTCAGCCAGACTGTGCCTTCCCGGCCTTCAAGTGCCTTCATGCCACTTGCTGAGCAGAAACTTCGAGACAGGAGAGCAAGGGTCCTGCTCAAGCGCTCTGTGGGTTTCCATAGATGGGTTTGCTGAAAATTTACCAACTGTGGCCACACACTGAAGTTGGCAGAGCCAGACCCCCACCCAATAGCGCGGTCAGGCTGCCAGCAGTGCCAGGCTGGGTCTGTTACAGCGTGCCTTGGCCTCGAGGTTACACCAAGCTGGAATTACCTCGTTCAGATACACGTTCAGAGAGAAACAGGTCTAAAGGGCAGAATTTGTAGGCACGTGCTACCCCATTTAAATTTGATGAAGGCATCTCAGGGAATCTTTGATTTGTTTTTCAAAGCACGAGAAGCTAAAGTAGCAGCAGAATGTGAAGCTTTAGGGATGAAAGAATGCAGCAAAGGGAAGGAGTTCCCCAGTCTGCTTGCAATTAGATGCAGAACAAAACAGAAAAAGACTCAAATTCTCCTTGAGCCAGGCTGACTCTAGGCCAAAATTTTTTAAAAAGTTTTTACACAACAAATGCAAAAGTCAAGATAAAAATGGAAAAATAAATTTGTCAAAGTGAGATAAGGACACGAGGCAAGGCCTAAATTATAATCAGCATTGAAGTTTGAAGCTGCAGGCCAATATTAAAAGAGAATTTGGTGACAAAGACACAGTGCTCACTTAGCCAGCAGGATCATGAACATAGCAGCGGAAGCTGATTTCAGTGTACACAGTGCACAGCGTGACGAAGGTAATAATAATCTTATGTTTTGTAGGGTATGTGGCAGGCAGCTGTTAAACAACACAGGACAATGATTATTAAATTATAAGAATTCACTTTAATTAAAAATTGTGACAAAAGGGGGGAAATATTAGGTAGTGTGGGGTAAAAAAGTAAACGAGAGTGGCTTTCAACCCCTGGAATGGTGACTCTGTGACCAGATGCACTGAAAACAAAGTACAACAGGTTTCTAGTGGGACATGTGGCATTGCTCTGGAAAGCCTCTAAAGGATATGGGCTGGAAACGGTAAATTATTTGACATGCAAATTTTATGGATACTCATCTAAACAGTAGCAATGTCTAAATGATCTTGTTTAAACTGTGAGCTGAACCGTACAGTCAAAACCCAAAGCTCTAGGCAAATTTGTAGAAGCTTTAGGACTGCTGGAAGCTGTAATAAAATTGAACAATTTTTGGAAAAAAATCCATGAATCAGTTGGGGTTCATACCATTGCATAGAACCTGAAAGGACAGGAAAGGTATTGAAGGTGCTTAGTACTTATTAGAAGTATTTTGTAATGATGATAGTGCTGTATACAATCACAGTTTGATGGCAATTTCCCTGTCCTGCACTGTTCCCTTCCTACTGTGCATCCTCACCGAAGCATGCAAGGTCACCATCAGTTCCTACAGCTCCACTTCTGCTAGTGGCACGCCCTGGGTGAACAGGGAGCGGGGCACAGATGCCACAAGGCCACCCAAAACGCGGGGTGGAGGGGAGAGATTCAGCAGGAACGTGCTCCCTCTGCAGCACGCAGCTGCCTTGCCCAGGCACGGAATTTGGGCAGGAGGCCTCCCAGCCCACTGGGGTCAGGCAGGCATGTGGCTGTAAGGAATGCACAGGGGCCACAGCTCCCCTCTGGGCTGGGTTTAGAGATTCAAAAAAAAAAAAAACCAGGGAGGGACAACAAAATCCTTTCTCCTCCTCTGCTTGCATCTCAGTGTAGTTTTGTGGCTCAGCAAACACAGGTGCTGGGGTATTGCACACAGGCTTGCAGTGAGCAAGGGGAAGGCAGCTGGGGTGATTTCATCTTTCCTTCATCGTGTCTTAAAAGCCTGCAGTAAAGGAGCACGCTCCCTCATGCTCTCCTCTCCTCCACCTTCCAATCCCCTCCCTCCTGCCAGAGAGGCACCGCTGGGGGGGGAAAGGCCAAAGAACACATTTTTCTGCAGCTGCACAGTCCTTATTTCGCACTCACAAGAAACGAAGGAATGTTTAGCAAAGTGGAGCCATCTGGCTAAGGCACTTCCAGGGCTGCTCAGTGCAGGAGACAAAGGGGAAAGCAAAGCACTACCGAGAGAGTCTGGGCTGGAGAAGATGATCGGCAGGGCCAGGCCTTGGTCACAGCAGCTTGGCTTTTGAAGGAGATGCTCTCAGGTGTAGTAGTATGCTGTTAAAGCAGCCACTTTAGGGAGGAAAGAAAAAACGTTGGAAAATGCTTAGAGCAGAAATAGCCACAGCACTATTCACTGCAGTGCGCAAACAAGACACCTCCACCGTTCTGAGAACAGCATAAGTGCCTCGTAAATGAGGTTTCCCATCTGTAGGAGGGCTGAAGGGTGCCACGGTGCCCAAATAAATACGCCAGTGCCTTCCCCACATCATGGAAGCACCAACAGCCAGGAGGAGGTCTGCAGCACACAGGGTTACGTGCAGAAAACAGCTGAGAAGCTGCCTGGGCAAGAGCCTACAGATGAAAAGCTTTGCGGCATTTGGAACAGTACACAACACGGACTGTAATACTTTGGGGCTAAAGACATTCCAGTCTGTCAGATCTGTGTGTGGAGCTCTGGGGATAGTTTGCAGAAAGTGTACTTGCAGCCCAAAGAGAACAGGAGCAGGTAGCAAATTGAGGAATTACACCTCAAACTTGGGGGAAAAAATAGGCCTAGGCAAAAAAATTAAAAAAAAAAAAAAAACAACAAAACTTGGAGCAAGATCATTGAGGTACACAGAAAGAACGAGTTTCTGCTTGCTACCTCAGCTTTCTGTGCACAAGCCTGAAGTTACCACACGCTGGTGAAAATACGGCGCGGGTCACGCCGCCGCTCTGCCTCACAGCCACCCTGGCACTGCCCCGCAGGGATCCTCCCCGCACGAGAAGGCGTTAGCACGCTGTGACAGCAAATTTCCGCCACGGAGGCAGCGTCACTGGGGCCGGCTTCCCTTGCCTGGAAACACCTTTTAACGGCAATTTCGGGTAAGGGCAACGGTCTCCGCTTGTGGAACACGAGAAAGGCAGCAGCGCGCAGCTGGGTAGCTTTGGGAAACGCAGCGCGCCGGTGCGGATCACGCTGTGTAAGGACAGGACAGGGAAGGAAGAAACACAGCAGCGGCGGGGGCGAGGCCCGGGCTGCCACAGGGGGACCCGGGGCCGGGGCCGGGGCCGGGACCGCGGCCGGGGCCCGTCCCTCAGCGCCCTCAGGGGGCTGTGGCGGGAACCGCCTCAGAGCGCGGCCGGGCGGGGCCGCTCGCGGCTGAGGCGGGGGGGGGGCGGGGCGCGGCTGTGCGCGGGCCCCGCCCCTTGTTTTGTTCGCGGAGTGGGCGGGGCCTCGGGGGGGGGGAACGGGCCGCCGGGCCCCGCGCACGCGCGCCCCCTCCCCCTCCGCCGCAGAGGCGGGAGGGGCCCGCCCCGCGTTCGAAAAATGCCCGGGGCCTCCCATTGGCCGGCGGCGCCGCCGGGGCCCGCCCCCCGCGGGCGGCGGCCCCGCCCCCTTGCCCCGGCCCCCCCCGCCCCCCCCGCCCGTCCCGGTTCCCGGCCGCCATTAGAGGCCGCTTTGTGTCCGCCGGGCCTGCTGGTGAGTGCGGAGGGTGGCGGCCGAGCTCGGGGCGGGCCCCCTCCCCTCACGGGGCGGCTGTCGGGAGCTGTCGCGATAGGTCCCGCGGCGGGGGGAGGGGAGGGAGGCCCGCCGGGGCTGGGCACGGGCCCTCGCCCCCACACGGGCCCGGCCCCGGGGGGCTCCCTCGGGGCGCCGCCCGCCCGCAGCGCCGCGCCCCGGTTCTTCAGTTTGTTTTTATTCCCTCCCCGAACTGCCCCGGAGGCCATGGGGGCACCGCTCGGCCGGGGGCGGGGAAGGGGCCCAGCCCCGGGCCCTCCGCGCTGCCGGGGGCCGGGCCCACGCGTGAGGCCGCCCGGAGCTGGGGGCGCAGCAGCCGAGCCTCGGGCACTAATTACGATCGTAATTATAATTACGGGCCCCCGGGTCCCAGCGCTGCCCCGGACGGCTTCGGGGTGGGGGCGCTGCCCGGCCCGGACCCCTCGGGCTGCTCTGTGCCTGCCTCCCCAGTCACGGCTGTCCCCGGGCCCAGGGGGCTGCTCAGCCTGGGCTGGAGCAGAAGTTAAGTGCCGGGAGGCCGCGGGTGTGCGCGCTCCTTGCTGGCGGTTCGCTCGCGCCTTTGGTATCTCAGAGGTTGCTCTTTCCAGGAGTCTCGCTTGGCCGCCGAGTTATTTTGGGGTTAACAGGCACGTAACTCCTCGGTTCTTATCAGGCCTTCTGAGTAGCAGCCGCTCTCTGATTTTTTTTTGATTTTTTTTCAGGCGTGCGGTTAATTTTGGTGGTGTTTGTTTATTTTTGCCACAACTAGTATTTTTAGCGTTTTTAAGAAATAGTTGGCCAGCGGTCTTTGGCAAGCAGTGGTTGTACCGTAGAGCGCAGAGGTACTCCTGGTTATGGACAGGGCTGTGCTGTTAAACTTCTCCGTGTGAGGACTGTGCACGGGGGGGATGAGGGGAGCGGAAGGGTGCAGGTGAGCGTGGGCTCTTTGAGAGCCCAGCTGTGCTGGTGAGCTGCGCAGGAGAGCGCTTACCTTCCTCGGGAGGGATTTAAAAGGGCTGGTGGATAGCAGGGGGGCCTTGGAAGTCAGGGGTGGGCAGGGGAAGAAAATACCCATCGCTCGTACTGCAGGTGAACAACTTAGCATATGTGCTGTGAGAATACCTACTGGCTTCTGCCCCCTTTCTCCCCTTTAACCGAGTGTGCCTGTTAGTAAACCAGCTTTTCAATGTTTCATGCGCTTCTCTCAGGTAGCAGCTGCTTGAGTTATTTTTGTCTCCAAAATCTCTCTTTCTCATGTGTTTTTCCTTTCAGTGGAAACTGATGTGTCTCTTCTGTGAGCGTTTTGTTACAAGTGGCCCAGGTTGTCGTGAGTGTTTTAAGTTCCTTGAGAGAGGAGAAAGTTTTACATTGATGGACTCCAACAGGAGGTGCCAGTGGTTTTGTGTAGAGTGCCAGCAATTCATAGCTTTTGTTATGTATAGTGTTTGTACTATGGACCAGTAAGTGATGGCTTAATAAGTAATAGTTTGGAAGGAGAATTTATATGGTGGTGTTACATTCATAGTGCGGAGGGTGTTGCCTGTAGAAGGTTCTTGCCCTGGTATGTAACACTAGCAGCCTAAGCATTTGTTTAAGTATCAGTGGTTTGTCAGCGTTCATAGTGCTGGATCCTGGATTTAAGGTATTTCATCCAAGACTGTGAAACTTTCAGCAGTGGATTTTGTGCTGGAGTAAGTTTACGTTTGTGACCTCAACCTATTATAAACGGAAAGCTGAACCTTGCGTCCCCGGTGCAGGCCACTTCGTTCTTTAGGTGCTTCCCAGCAGCAGCTCGTGGAGAATCCAGATCATGGATCGTCCTGGCCGGAATTGTTCAGAAACTGTTGTCCCATGTAGGTTGTCGCTGTCACAATCCTGAGCATCAGTGCAGAGAGGGATTATTTTTAGGCAGCTATGCAAGCAGAAATTTTGCTTTGTATCAATCCCTTAGGTGAAGTTTTTGAAAGTTTCTAGGCATGGTGGTGACATAATATAAGTTGCACATTACCTGGTTCTGGATGTGCGTTTTGACATGAACAATTACTCCTGGGTACGGGAAGAGAAGATAATCCTGGCCATGGAAGTCATCTGCTGTTCGTGTCTTCTGTATGGGTCAGAAACTGATGGAGAAAGAATCTGAAACCCACAGTTGTTTTTATATTGAGCAGGCGTTCTTGGTGGCGAGGAATAGCAGGGGTGAGGCATGGGTCTTTCCTTGTATTTTAATAAGCATCTGTTGAGATTGAGCTGACCTTGAGTCGCTGGTTTCATATCCTAGCAGAGACGAGGTGCTGAGCTCAGTCCCAGGTGGGTCGGCCCAGCATCAATCCCGCTGCCTCTTTTGCAGGGAGAGCAGCATCTGCGTGTGTAGAAGGGCAGTATTTAATCTTTGCTTTGCTGTGTAAACTCAGCAGAAGAGGCAGGGCGTAAGTCAGGTTCTGTTAGCGGTGGTTGGAGTCAGAGGTTCAAATTCGCTGCTACCCTGAAATGAGAATGCATCTTTAGACGTAGAAAAATCCTCTGGCATTTGGGTCTCTGTGTGTAGGAACGCATGTGTGTGAGTACTAGAAGTGCAAAAGATTTTCTCTGTGTTCCCCCAAAGCCTAACGTGCTTGAGATTTGTTGCTCCCTTCCTTACCAGAGTGTAGGCAAGGAGTCGACGGAAATAGAAGCTGTAATACTAGTCAAGCCAAAGAATTTCTTGCCTGCCAAGTGGTGAGCTATCGGATCTTTGTATTGGACCACTGTTCTTCTTTAATTGAAGCAAGATGGTTCATAATGCTTCTAGCAGCATGGGGCTCAGATAGCCTGTAACAGATCTCAGGGAGGCTGAACCGCAAGAGAGTCGCAAATGCGGTCCTCGTAGCTGAACTGAAAGGTCTGTGGAAGTGGGACACCTCCTGGGGAATCAGCGCGGTGGCCATAAGGAGCAGGGACTGCTGCCGGGTCGGGGCAGTTAGGGCAGGGCTGGTGTGCTGGGAGCGCGTGGCGGTGGGAGACGGGGGGGGATTTCCGAGCAGGCTGCCAAATAAGGATTAGAAGTGGGGACTAACTCGTATTCTGGGCTCAGTAAGAGATCTTATTTCTCTGCACATTTTTGGGCTGTTTTAAATGACTTAATACTACTGGTCTGATTTAATCAAGACAACAGGCTGCTCAGTCGACTGCAAAACAAAAGGGAGATCAGGAAATGCTGGAACGTCTTTGCGAAGCAAGCTGAGAGAGGCAACCAGCTGAGAACTTTTAATAGATCCGTTCTGTAAAACAAATTTGTGTCAAAGATGTTGCAGGATGATATATTCAGTGGCGTTGTAGATATTGAGGGGTTTGGTGTCCTCTGCGTGAGCTGGATTTCTGGGAAGAGCTTTGAGGATTTCAGAGGTCCAAGTTGGTCAGCTTGCAGTTTAGAAGGTAACGTTTTGGCATGTTTGATTTGGATTTCCATTTTCGCTTTGCAGAAATACTAACATGTCCCTGTGCTGTTTTTCCTGCGGTTTCTGAGACATTTAAACACTCCGCTGTTCAAAACAGCATTAGAAAGTAGTAGATGATTGCATGATAATCAACGACCTCTGTTTGAAATCCAGTTACGTTGCTTTTTAAGCCTTTCTGATAACAAACAGTCATTCTTGCTTGTGCTGCTTGTAAGGCTGGCGGTTTTGTACCCCTCATCAGCCTGGCTTCAAATCTGCAAGGACGTACAAACTTTTTCTGGCCCTTTTTGACCTAATTTCTGGACCCGTGCTGCATAGGGTAAACCAAATCATGTCTCGGAGCACCTCGATGGCTGTTGCGTGTTGTGTGACAGTAAGGGGACACCCGTACGGCGCGGCGCTGGACACGCTTTCTCACTTCTCCACTGCATATTTGTTTTCAGACCGCTCAGCCCGGGTACCCTGCCAGGAGTCTTGTGACCTGGCATTTCCTCCGGTGCGACAGTTGGCTTGCCGTGCTCAAGACCTGATTTTTGTCCCAAAATATTTGAGATTGGAGTCTGAGATAAGCTGGAAAATCTTATGGCCTTGTCTTACAAAAATCCGAGGAGTCAACTGGCCTCAAATAAGCTTTTTTTAAATTCCTGTGCCCGTTGCATTGATGAGGGGACTCCACTCATTGGAAATAATATCCAGAACAGGTGTGTCTCAGCTGAAGCCTCTGGTTATGTGGTTGTGTTCTGTTCTGTTTTTTTTCTCCTCTGAACAGTTTGCTGATAGATTAGGAGGAAATCAGTACAGGTACTTTTTTTCATAGTAGTTCATGGAAAGCTACTGCACCTTTGATTGGGTTTTCCACTAGTGGTCTCTCCTTGAGCTGGGGGACTGAATGCTGTCGAGCATTTCTGCTAATCTAGGAATCCAGAAAGGGTTTTTTGTTGCTTATCAGCTCCCAGCTGGGTTACCAGCTTTGAAAGGGCTGCTTCACCATAGCATGGGAACCTGCGATCTGATCTGTGGAGCAGTTCAAATAGCCCGTGGGAAAGCCAGCGAGCGTGGCAACATGAAGAGTTACTGTGTGTGCTCGAGCAATTGTGTTAATGGTTAGTATCCCGGTGTTCCTTTCATTGCTGACATGATTTTCTCCTGACAGCCGACCAGGTTTAAGTTGACGTGAGTTACCCAACGACCACCTTCAAAACCTGCATCCTCAAGTGATGGCCTCTTCCTGAGCACGGTGTTTGTGTGGTTGACATCCGTGTAAATACAAAACATGGTTATTACTTCCCAATTCCTTAAGAGCAATGCTTGCAGTCATGGCCGTGGGACACATCTAAAGATGCCGTAGCACCCACACATGGAGCTAGGGTAGCCAGGTAACAGTCGCTTTGGGTGGCTTGATTTTTCTGTTAAACACATCCTCTGTTCCCTTTAGAGAGGGGAAGGAGAGGAACTGGCTTTTTTGTGCATTGCTGTTGCAAAACTTTCTTGCCTTTTGCTTTATCATTTTGAGAAACCAAGTTCATTCCTGTTTGTCTTATGTTGTGGTATTTCACACGCAGTCCAGAAACTTTTTTTTTTCCTACTTCAGAAATCACGTTTCATTCTGACCCCTCTGTGGGAAGACGTTGGCTTTGCCAGAGCAGTTCCTGAACTGTGATGCTCGCACACAAGACTGTGGGTGCTCCTGCCTTTCCCCTTTGAGACCCTCGGTGCTTTAGAGCCGATGGGAGGTTACCCCCTGCCCCTTTGATCCCCTCGGCCTTTTGAGCAGGATGTGACCCACACACAGGAATGCAGAGGGAAGCAACAAGCCCCTGTTTGGGGACGTTTCTGCTGGGCAGTGGCACAGCCAGGTGTGCTGCTGGCGCTGAAGCTCTGGAGTGCGCTGTGTTAACCTCTGCTCTTGAGAGCAGGAAGGCTCAGGTGCTTTATGCTGTGGTCAAAGCAAAGGTTTTTTCAGGACTTGGAGAATTGGAGGACAAAGTTGGGACGCCTTTATTTTCGTGTGTGTGGCATGCAGCTCACCAATTGAAAAATGAAAAGAAATAAAACCCACGAGCATGTTGGCCACAATGCATGCTTGTGTGTGTGCATTCGTTATCCCAGGGAGAGTGTCTCCTGTAGCCTCCAGCTGATTTCTCTGAGTATAGATCTGTTATTTTAGGACTCACTTCAAAATGCTGGCTCTTTTTTTTTTTTTTTTTTAAGAGCATCAGGTTTTGCTTGCTAGAAAAAAGCAATTGACACTGACCTGAAGCCTAGTGGAATTTTTCATTTTTCCTCTCGCTTTCTGCCCATGAGAAAGGAAGGCTGCATAAAATAGGCAAAAAAAAAAAAAAGTGCTGGGCCACATGTATGTTCAAATCGGCGGTTAGTTCTTTTTCCCATCCTGAAATTTCATCAGCGAGTTTCATTCATCTCACTTATTTTCTCTCTGGAATTTATTTTCCCTTCGGAACATGGTTTGGTTTTTCTGTTTTGTCTCTGAAGGCGCTGTTACGCTCATCGGCTTTCACTGGTGCCGAGGCAGGACTAGGTTGTTGTCGGCTTTCAAAAAGACCCTCCGGTGTCACGGAGGAATGAGAGGTGCTGCAGAAGGGGCCTTTGGCTGCCGGAGGGCCCTGCTGGGTTGGTGTCCTCCCGTGGAAGCGCTGCCGGTGTGGCCTGCCCTCGCTGCACGCGGCTACCACAGCAGGCGGCTGTGGGTTCGTTAATTTATCCGGTTATTATTTGGGAAGGAGGCTTGCTGCCGTTCCTTTGTTGTTGGTCCTTGCAACCCATCTTCCTGCGTGTTGCCTTCGACTCTTCTGCCGCTGGTTTCTGAATGGAAACCACCTCAGAGGGCTGACAGTGCTGCGTGCCGGCCAGCTGGGCTTCAGTTTGCCTGCGAAAAGAACCGAGCTGGAGAGAATCCCTGCGGTCAGCGGGGAGTCCCTGCTGTCAGGCAGTAAGAGGACCATGGTGTGGGGCAAGGATACGGAGGAATTCGGGTGGTATTGGTGTAGCAGGGAGCATTCACCCTTGCAATGGAGAGTGCTGTACAAAGTGCTGAGACGGTGGTGAAAAACACGTTGAAAACAAGGTCAGAAGCGGTGTTGTTAGCTTTCCATTCAAGAGCAAGTCTCTCAGGCTGGGGAAGCAACCTGTTAAAAGTGAAAATGTGTGGTTTGTGTCTGCCTTCTCATCTGAGCAAAAGAAAACATCAGGATAAGTAATCCGGAGCATTGGGCCCTTTCCCTGCAAGGAAGGGAAGAGGGGAGCTGGAGCTGACGGGGCGGGGAAGCAGGCGCAGCCCCGCGCTGTGAGAAGTGAGGTTTCGCTTCTCAGGTTGTTAAGGGGATGCTGAGGAAAGCAAGCGAGTGAGAAAGTAAAGCCTCCGTTTGTGGCAGAAATGGTGGAGCACCTCTCCTTAGGAGAGGCCAATGCAGGTGGACGGGCAGCAGGTAAGGAAGGCTGAAGTGAAATGGCAGTGAGGGGTGAGACTTGGTGAGCCTAACCTACCCGTGACTATGCATGCGTTTGGAGGAGAGCTTTGTGAAGCTTTATATTTTTGTGGAAGGTCTGGTGACTGATGTTTTGATGGGTATTTCCTTTTTCAAGGATTTGTTCATTTCCTTAAATTGCATGGGGTTTAATTTGGGAGGGGCATGGTCCAGGCCTCCACTGTGTGTGTTTTCTCCCTAACGGATTAAATGGTTTAATTCCTTAGGCAAGTAGAAGCTGGATCAGTGTCAGTTCCTGGTTTTCCCCCGAAATGAATGGCTTACTAGTTGGCTCAACACTTTGCTTTATGCACAGTGCAATGTCTGCTTTTTGTTAATGCTTCCTGTTAATTTAAATAGCATCTTTATTCTTTCAGATCTGTTTTAATGGAGCAGGCTGCAGGTCTGGCTTACACCTTTGCCATTTCTGCTACATCCATAGTACTCAAGTTTGCATACATGTTTTAGCATCTTTGTTGAATGCAGGTGTTGATTGTCAGTTACGTTAGCCATAAGCTGTAAGTCATTTTTTATTCTTTTCTTTTCAGTTTGTTAGATACATGGACGTAGATGTTTCTGTTTTGTTAATTTTCACACCACATCTTTTCTGTACTTTAGGTTGACTGCTCACTGCACTGTGAAAACCATTAGGAAAAAGTCCTTGGGGTTAAAACCTGGGGCTCCACAGTGTTACGTGCACTTGGGGCTAGAAATTATTTTAAATGGCGACTGATCTGTCTGAAGCTGAACCCGTGCATCATAAGGCGCTTCCACTCTTAACGGGAGCTCAGCTGATCCACACGGACAAGTTAAGTGAGGTAGGGGCTAGCCCATTCTCCAAGCTTGCCCTTGGATCAGTCATTGACTTCCAGTCCTGCTGAAGGTTTCTTGGTAGTCTTTCTCCCCTGATTGTAGGAAACTCGATTGGGAGTCTAATAAGCCCTATAGGCACTCTCCTTCCCCCTCCCTGCTTTCCCTGAGATGCCGTAGTTGTCAGAATCCTCAAATGTTCATCTCATCCAATTTGGAATTGGAAAGAAATTATTTCTTTTATAAGTGTAAAATACGAAACTATCCTCTCCTGGTATGCTTCAAAGATTGAGTATGTACTGTTTTTTAAAATTCTGAAAAATATGAATGTAACTAGAATGTTTCTACATATGCTGCTTTGATTTACTTTAATCCCATTTCAAAAAATTTCTGAGTCTTTCCAGTACCTGTACTGATTTACAAATGCTTTTTGTAGAAAGTTGAAGACGAAACGATGCCGATCCGTCGCTCAGTGAATTCTTCTTCCCGAGAAACTCCTCCCAAAAGCAAACCTGCTGAAGGTGGTGAAGAGGTCAAAGCAGGTACAGTAGCAATGCTGTAGTGGACTGTTATATCCAAGCATAGTGTTGATGTATCCAAATGTAGATTTTTATGCTGAAATTCCTGAAAATCCCTGCTGCCATGGTTAAAATATTACCGATGCTTAGCTTCTTTTCACAGGCTTTTCCTGGATTGTTGGAAATTGCATGTTGTAGTCTTTTCAAGTGGGAAACCATTTGTTTTGTCCTTCATACTCTGTGTCAAAGCCCTGTCACTCCAGACATGAAAATATATCAAGTATTGTCTCTTTCAAGCTTATACATTCTTGTGATTAAAGGTAGAAATCATGAACTTTCAGTAGTGGCAGGAAAATGGCTTGGGATCAAAAGGTGGAAATGGATGGAAAACCAAAGTATTTATTTTCTTTGTTCAGGAACAGAAAGATTTTACCACGCTGCGTAATATGGCCTGCCATTCATGTGTCTGGTCCTAGCAGCTTCACCTCTCTTTCTCAGAATGTGCCGTGTCAGTATCACTTTCAGTATGTTTCACTGAGTTTCTCCTCTTTGGTGGGACAAATAAGTACATTACATAGGAGACTATTAGTACAGTTTTTATTTCAAACATATGATGCCTCCACAGGGAAACTATGCACAGGAACAAAGCAGGAGTGCTTAAGCTCCTTCTCATTGATAGACAACATGCCTAGTGCATAGAGCAGTCATGGTAGACTGCTCTTTACCCAAAAAGTGGGTAATAGCAGTTTATAAGCATGTTGTCTAGTAGGCAGTCCAGTCTTTAAGGCCTGCTCTCAGCTAAATATACTTGATTGATTTGCTCAGTAAGTTGATTTCTGGCTGGGTTTGATCCTGCTGATAGACAAATGCTATTGCCAATGCATGTGCAATCTAAAGTTTTTCCAAGTCTGGAAAAATGTGGTTGAATAGTTAAAATCGTTCAGGTGCCACAGTGTGTAGTGCAGAAACGGCGATGTTTAAAAGACATGTTTGTCACAGACAAAGCTGCTTGTATTTATTTACTGTAATCTCTTGTTGAATTGTGTGGTTTTGCACCTTTCTGGGTTAAAACATGTAAACCTTGACCCAGGGGAAAATCTTCATGCTTCATGATACTGAATTCCTCCTCTTCTTCTTCCCTTCCCCACCCATAGGCATCTGTGATGAGGGATGATTGCAACAGTGACTTCCTGGAGTTAAGAGAAGATTGGGGGAATTAGTTCATTGTGAAAATGCTAGGTGGTGCTGTTTGAAGTTATTCTGGCATTTGATGACTGATTGCACCTTGTTGAATCTCTTTCAGTACGTTTGTTCATTTTCTAAATTACATTCAAATCATCCATTAAATTAGAGAAAAGAAAGTGCTGGGAAATCATTTCTGGGGTGTGTTCTTATTTTTTTATCCTCTGCCTTCCTGAAGAATACAGGCTAGTTTTAGACAGTAACCTGATGTGGTTTTACATCTTTTAGATGCAGAAGCCACCTCTGAGGAGTCTGCTTCTGTTGGAGAAGAACAAGAGAATGAAACCTTGCCTGCTGCATCCAGTGAAGCAGAACAGCCAAAGGAACCTGACAATGAAGGGAAGGGGGAAACAAAGTCCTCGGAAGAAACCAAAAAGGAGTAAAGCTTGTTTAGTGCTGAATTTAGGAATTTGAGTAGGAGAAAGACGGGTTCTATAGGTAGAAAAGATTATGGGAGACATGGGGAAAATAGGATGCTGAAAAAGCTGCTCACTTTTGCAGGAGAGGAAGCTACTGATCACGTGTAGCAGCTGTTCAAGAATATGTTTTGAGAACAAGTATCAAGAGAGGGCCTGTTTGGGGCGGGGAGGGGTTGCATCTTTTTGAATAGAAACATGAAAAAGTTCTTTTAAATTATTCTCCATAACAAGTGTTCTGGGCGTCTTTTCTTGTTGTTGTGCATGTTGGCTTGTTTTACAGTGTCTCTTATCTTACTGTTGTTTTGCATTTTTCCTAAGTGAGAAGGATCAGTCTAAGGAAAAGGAGAAGAAAGTGAAAAAGACCATTCCTGCATGGGCTACTCTTTCTGCTAGTCAGCTCGCTAGAGCACAGAAGCAAACTCAGATGGCTGCCACTTCACGTCCCAAGATGGATGCTATTTTAACTGAGGCCATCAAGGTAAGCAGGAGTCAGATGTTTCTTCTGTTCACCTGTCACAAAGATGAGTATATTGTGTGCCTAAAGTCTATGTTTTCAACTTGCTGATGGTATAGGTGATAGCCTTTTTAGCAGGAAACTTGTGTAAGGCATGCATGTTTCTGTCTGGAAGCCCATGGAGCTGAAATGTGAGTCCATGATGATGATGAGGGGCCCTGTTGCTTATTTCTTAGTTCAGAATGTTTTCCTGTTTAAATTATTAGAAACAGCTATGATGACATACCCTGGTTAATTATTGGCATCATTTAATTTGTTGTGTCTTCTAGACATATTTAACTAGATTTACCTTGATTAATCCACCTGTTTGATACATGCAATTTTTTTCTTGTTAACTTATCCTAATTCAGGACAGATGGAAATAGTGTAAACTAGCATTCCGGAGTGGTGTTGGTCTTAGTTTTCTTATAACCTGAAGGAAGTATACAGTAGAGACCTGTGCTGTTGCTCTGCAACTCTGCTGCCCTCCCGTTGAGGCTTGGTTCATGCAGGCTGCCTTCACTGGAGTCCTGGACTCCATCAGCCTTAACTGCAAGATGGCCTTTTGAGCCACTGAAACATAGAGCTGTGCATCCAAGTCTGTTAGAGAGAAGTCGTGCCATAAACGTCAGGTTACTCTAAGCTTTACCTTTCTGGCAGCTGTTTGAAAGGTTAGGTAATAGAGTAGGATCTACGGTGCATTATTATACTGTGCGTAAGTAAACTACATCCTCTATCGTGCAACTGTGGGTTTTGCGGTAGTCTTTCTGAAGCCATGTAGATCTGGTAACTTGATTAAACAAAGAGGGCTTTATCAAGTCACAGTTGGGGTTTTCTACAGCATGTCAAATCTAAATTTTAAAACAATTGTTTTGGTGTAGTCCCATTCTGATCCCTAACTGGAGGACTCCAGCAATACAGGCAGGCTGTCATGAATCTTCAAAGACAGCAATCTTCAAAATAAGAACTTCAACTTAGTTTTTTCTTTTTTTTAATTAGTTTGCTAATGCCAATCCTGTCTCCTTCAGAAATCAGCAACTTGTTCTGATTAACCTGTTAATGATTGCTCTATCTGACATCAGTAAAATGACTTACTGATGACTTACTGTTCGGGCAATGCTGGTTTGCCCAAAGGTAACAAGTTTTTGTAAGAGCATGTAGTGTATATGCCATTACTTGTACGTGCTTCAGAAAAGGGGATTAGTTGACACATGCGTTCTTCCAGTCCCACAGCAAAGTAGTTCAGTCCAGAAACTTTTTACGAACATCTTGCTACCGTTTCAGGCATGCTTTCAAAAGAGTGGTGCCTCAGTTGTTGCAATACGTAAATATATCATCCACAAATACCCTTCCCTGGAGCTCGAGAGGAGAGGCTATCTTCTAAAGCAAGCATTGAAAAGGGAGCTGGAGAGAGGGATCATTAGACAGGTAAGAGTTGCTTTGTGGAGCAGTGGTGGATGTGGTATTACTGAATTACACAGGACTTCAAGAAACTCTGTTAGCTGGTCTCTGGAGTGGTTGTTTTCTCCTTCTGTTGCTACTTTGTTAGGAATGGACAGATCTGTCAGTCAAATACCTTATCTTTTGTGAAATATGGATGACGATTTCATGGTGTTGAATTGTGTCATACGGCATTGCAGCAGCATGTCCCTTCCAACCTGAGCCGTTCTATGATTCATATGCCTTCAACCTGAGTCTAGCAACATCCCTTCTGCAGGAGCATGTTTCCTTTAACACTATAATATGTGCCTGTGATATCAGTTCTGTTAGGATCTCCTGGTCAGGACAGCAGAGGGTGTTTCTAATATCTACCTGTGGTTTCTGATCTACTGAAGTGGATTCAAGTCAGGCCTGCGCCCCTAACAGCCCATCACCAGGATGGCAATGCATTCTAAATCTGTGTAAAGATGTTGATTAGTCTCTTTCAAATTGTTTTTATCCTGAGTTACTTTGTTAAAGGCTGACTTTCTTTTGAACTAGGTGAAAGGAAAGGGAGCTTCCGGGAGCTTTGTGGTGGTGTCTAATGCAGGAAAAACTGTTCCAAAAGCCAGAGACAGAAAGGTAAGATGGATCACTTTAAACAGTACTCTGAAAGATCTTTCTTGGGTTACACTGAAAACATGCATCTTACAAAACGTAGTCTAACCCCAACCCAAACAGTTTTTTCTTCTTTGATGTACTTCTACTCCCCAAATACAGTAATTAAAACATCTGTTCCACTAAAATCAGAATCAGAAAGTTAGTATGACAAATTAAAAACAAGTAAAATAATCAAAATCTTAGTTTAAAATGTTTACATTAACCCCCTAGGCTTTGGTTCAGAGGCAGAAAACTGAATAACCATGAAGCTCCTCTTCTGTCTTTACCTGGTAGAGAGAGATGCCTCTCAGGTATTGTAAGAGAGCTTTATGCTACTGCTGTTTCTGTTTTATCTGTTGCATGGATGAATGGGAGACTTCAGTCTTCATGACTGTCAAATGAACATCTTCCATCAGCTGTGAGAACAGAGGGAGGAAGAAGTAAATGCCTTAAGGCTTCTGGAAGAAAGCTGCTAAACTTGGGTGTATATTGTTCCGAGGTAGTAAAATGTGACGCGTTTGAGTCTAGTCCTCACAATTAGTCGTGGTTCCAGCACTGCTTTTCTTTGCTCCCCACTGCACTAGGTGTATGAAATGCATTTCTAACACTGCAGTTACAAAATGCTTAGCTGGAATTGCTGATCCCCTTATGGCATAGACAGGTGAACCCAGAGTGTGTTATAACAAAGGGGTTCTTACCTCTTGGCTACTGCAAGTAGCCAAGTACCGCAAGTCCTAAACCTGAAGGTAACAGTGACACACCTGGTACTAGGGCACTGAAGGAAACTAATTGGAATGTGACATCTTTTTAAATAGAGCTCATGGACTCCATGACAAGTTTGAGTAAGGCACCTGATAACTGCTAACACATCACTTTTCTTGTCTGCAGCCTATTGGTGTAATTGTTCTTAGGTACTTTCTCCATGTTGCAGCAAAACAAATAGCTTGCTTTTGTGTCTGGTGAATTCAGTTGGCAGTCAAGCAGCTGTCTGGATGAACAGCACCTTCACCTGTTTGACCATTTGCAAAACTCCAGTTCAGCATCAAAATCAGTAAACGTCAGCAGATTTCCCCACTGTATTCTCTCTCCTCTACAAAGAACATGATCATCCCCTACTGATAGCAACAAAGTGATGGAGGAAAATTCAGGAGAAAGGAGTGTTACCTTCAAGCAAGACTTCGTGCTATGAGTTGAACAAAAATGCACTCCTGTTTAGCTGTATTTTGAGAAGATTTAACCTGTGTAAACGGGTTTGGTCTTTGGTTTTTGTTTTATGCCAACATTTAAATTGTTTCACCTCACTTTCTCATTGAAGGGTAGCAGAGGAAAGTGTCTGTAAAAAGAGGAAGAGGGAAGTGTCTATAAAAAGGAAACTGGGAAACAGCTTTTGCTAAATACTTGACATATTTATAAATATAAGACTTTCCCTAAGAAAATTCCCATGAAAATTCCAAACAGATTTGCTAGATTTTACTTAAACAGCTGAGCTTTCTAAATTGCTATTTTAAAGAGCTGCCTTATAGAACTTGTTTTTCCAGATCTGTGGCCAGTGCCAGGAGCACTTCTCACCTGTGCATTGCTGGTTCAAAAAACCTAGAGTTTTAGGCCCCACTGATGCGTAAAAGTATGTGTATTTCAGAAAAGCACTTCCGCTTCGACTCCAGAGCAACAGGTCAAGCTGGAAGACATCCTGCCACTGGCTTTCACCCGCCTTTGTGAGCCGAAGGAAGCTTCTTACAGCCTGATCAAGAAATATGTGTCTCAGTATTACCCCAAACTCAAAGTAGATATAAGGTAGGTGCAGGTGTACGCTTCTGCAAGCAGGGCTCCAGAGAAGCTGTGAAATGCTGCCTTCCTCTGGCTTCGCCTCACTTCACAGTGATTCAATTCAGCATTTCATCAGGCAGCAGACAGGTGGTGCTCTGTATCATAGAGCCTACAGGAAAGCTTGAGAAAAGCTGTGCCTTTTCTCTACATCCCTCCACACCCAATCTTTGTTCGTGATGCCGACATCAGCATTGTTGTACGCATCTCTGCCCTTAGCGAAAACTGGATCCTTGTAGCTGCATGGATATGAAGGCCTCTCCTTGGAATCTTGTCCCACTTGGTTCTGAATGCTTTAACCGGCACACGCTTAATATGATCTGTTTGCCCATGTGGAGCAGGTCAAAGGTTGGGGAGGAAGCAAATCTAGGAAAGTCCTATGCATCACCTCTTACCAGGGCTTGTTGTACTCAGTCCCTTTTTTCTCTGAGCTGACTGGCTCATTGCCCACTGAGTCCAGTCTCCAAATGTGCATTTCAAAATGAGTAAATCCTTCCAAATGAAGCTTATCTGTTTCTGGATGCGCAGTGACACCCAGAAAGCATTGCAGTTCAATTTCCGCTAACGTACGTTGTTCCTCTCATGTAATCAGCACTTGCTGACAGATCTCCATTTAAAATGTCTGTATGTAGGCAGATACCACTTGCAAGTACTGCTCCTCTCACACTCTCTATAGAGAGTGTTGTTTCTCTGTTTGTTTTTTAAGCTGTCAGTGTGTGTCAGTAAAGCTTTATCCTCCTGTATTTCAGACCTCAGCTGTTGAAGAATGCCCTGCAGAGAGCTGTAGAGAAGGGCCAGCTAGAGCAGATCACAGGGAAAGGAGCGTCTGGGACATTCCAGGTCAGAGCCAGAGTTCGTCTTGTTTTGTTGAGTGTACTGACCACAGAAGCCTTGGATATACGTTTACATGCCCTCCCCACCCCAGTTTTGTTGGGTACACCTTTCTTTAGCAGCCTGTCAAATTCAGCACTTGTGAAACTATGAAGCAGTAGGACTCTTTCTCCTCTTGGTCTACATTTCTGGAACAGACCCCCCCCCCACCTTCCTTGCTTAGCGTGTTCCACACGCTGCTTCAGCTCTGACTCACTAGCACAGTAGGGGGGATGGTGGGGTAAGCTTTCCTTTCCATCGCTAATTGTAAGTGCAGTAGGTTCCCCAGATGTCTGCAATGTCTTTTCCTCATGTCTATGCCATAGATGTCTCTTGGTTACATTTGGTCTGTGGGATGGAGGAAGATCTGATTTATTTCCTTCCCTGAGTGACGGGCCCTTAGATCGCCATACCCTTGCGGTGTATTTTGGGACTGGGACAATGTGTTAGCAGTGCAAAGCACTGCAGGCCAGTTGACTGAATAGGCCTGTCCTACCGTTAAAGCTGGGAGGGCAGCGTTCCCTATGCAGTGTTTTAATATAAAACGTATCTGTGCTAATGCAGGAGCGCCGACCCACCTGGTGCAGAGGAGCTTGTCCTGACCTGGTTTGGGAGAATTTTGTCTTGATGCTTTTCTCTTCCTCCTTGGAAAATAGCTGAAGAGGTCAGGGGAGAAGCCCCTGCTGGGTGGGACTCTGATGGAAGATGCCATCCTGTCTGCTATTGCGGCCATGAATGAACCGAAGACCTGCTCCACCACAGCACTGAAGAAGTATATCCTGGAAAACCACCCAGGGACCAACTCCAACTTCCAGGGTAAACTATATAACTTTCCTTTTTCACAAGCTGAAAGAGAATTCTGCAGCTGCAGATGTCTGTGCAGCACCTTTAAACTATTTGGTTGAGCTTGCTAGGGAACTGACAGCTGCTCCGCTCTTTGTGCTGCAGAGATGCTCAGAGTTTTTAATTCCCATTAGTTCCTTTCAAGCCTGACAAAGGCTAGTTTCTGAGACAAAATGCGTGTTTTTCTTGTCTGTAGCGTATTTCCAGGAAGGGGGGATAGTATTCAACTACTTTATTGTTCTTAAATCACCAGCTGGATTTCTATATATATATATATATATTGAGAGGCTACAGCTTGGCATAAGTACAGTTCCTAGCTGCTTTTAATTTAGAGAAGTTGCACAGTCTAACTTTAACAAATAAAATAAAATCCGCAAGCATCCCTCTTACTGTTTTGTTTGAGGTCCTCCTCTGGCTCAGATTTTAAAAGGTCAAGCAAGTAAGGAAAGAAACTAATCCAGTTGTATTTGGAAAAAGGTGTGGCACGTCTTCATTCCCAGTAATGACAATGTCTATTTTGGCTTTTGCACTAGCAGTAATAATACTAATAGAGACTTTAAAGTAGATCTGCTAATGGCTTATTTGCATTACTTGGTCTAAGCCGTGATGCAATTTAACGTAGGCTGAAGGTCATTTGAAG
Source organism: Cygnus olor (assembly GCF_009769625.2). Lineage (NCBI taxonomy): Eukaryota > Metazoa > Chordata > Aves > Anseriformes > Anatidae > Cygnus > Cygnus olor. The sequence goes on along the minus strand of NC_049189.1, from coordinate 8,276,757 downwards.
CAGTGTGAGCTTGCAGCAGTATCTAGCAGAATCCGACCTGAAAATAGATCAGTTTCTTGCTGTAGTGTCATGGTGCTGGTGCCATCCCACAGGAGCAGGGGCTAGAGAGGAGCTTGCTGATCCCACAGGCATCACATGCAGATGAAGCACAGAAATCAGCACAGGTCTTTGAAGCAGAGCTTACGAACGTGTAGAGGAGGATCACAGGCTCCCTGCCAGCAGCGGGGCCTAAAGAAGTTGCCTGAGGCCTTCTGCCAGTTAGAGGCTGATGCCAAGCATGACTTCTTAATCTTGGGGCAGGGAAGAGAGTTCCCAGGCTTACTAAGCCCTTATGTTATTTGTTTTCATGACCATAGGAAGCTGCCCTGGTCCCTAGAGGCCTGTGTTTAGTCAGCCTCGAGTGCTTGTCAGCCTTGCTAGTCAGATAAGGGAATTTCAGCTAGTAGTCTGTTGTTTTCTTTCTCCCTCCATTGCATAAAAATGATTTTGCTGTTCTCTGCTCTGTTTTAGGAGCAACCAGAGAAATATGTGGTGAGATGTAAAAGCAGGCAGGTACACACTACAGAGCCAGTATTCTACACTGTTCCCCATTTTATACCTCACCCTTACAACTCCAGTCAAATCCTTTACATGCTGCTGTTGATCTTTGGTACCCCAGGTAGAAATAGCTTGATGTTGTTTGTGTTGCTCCTTTTTACAAAAGTGTGGAGTTTTTTGTAGTCCAAGAACTTTTTAAGAGCCTAGTGTTGCAACACTAATAATTTAATGGATACAGCAGGTTCAAGTAGCTATGCAAGCCTTTCTAGTGCCACTCAAATTAAAACTTTTCAGCAGAGGTAGTCTGTAGGATGGTGAAGGTATGGCGTTGTCCCAAATGATTCTCTTACTGTGAAGTGTCAGTTCTTGATAAAAGCCCATTTCAGAAGTGCTGAATAAGGGGTTAGAGTGAATACCTTTGCATTAATCATGCAGAACAGATTCAAGTGACAGCATGTTTCTTTGGATTTTTCTTTCCATTCCTCAAGTGAACCTCTTTAGGATATGCTTGAGGGCAGGCCTTGCTTTTCCATTTGTTTCAAGGGAGCTAAATCTGTAAACTGTCCCCCCTAGTTTAAGCCAAAAATGGTTTTGAACTAAAACAGTTCCATACCTTTACCTGAGACAAACATCCCCTTCATTTGCACACGTTTGATAAGAATTCTTATATGGTGCACAGTGGAACAGAAGATTGGAATGAAAACATCATTTGTCATACTTCTAGACCAAATTTCCCATTAAAGAAAATGAAAACGAGGACAGACGTACTGCATAAATTTTGGAACGTGAGGGAGATGAGGGCAAAAACAGAGTAAAGACTTATTTTAAACATTCTAAAAGAATATGTTGAAGAAAGCTTTAGTTACGTGATGTTTTTGAATGCATTTATAAAGAAGGATCCCTTGATCATGACTTCTTCCTGCAGTGAATTTAAACCCATTCTTGATAAGTGTTCACGAGCCAACACTTGAATCTTGTATATTGCTTGAATTTTCCAGAAAATTAACTGTGAAAGGATTTCCCTTTGAATATGACATACTAAAACTTCTAAATGCAGTGGTCTAGCTGGGTCCTCCACAAAGCAGATGGTCTTTGCTGAGTGCACAAGCGTGCAGTGATGTCTACATGAGTCGCGGGTCTCTGGTGCTGTTTCATTTCCCCGCAGGTGTCCTGGGAAAGGAGACTTCATTCTGACTCTCCATCTCTGATTTCAGAGGGCACTGCAGAGAGCAGTAAGGTTGGACAAGTGGATAAAGATGGTAACACAACCTTTCTCTGATTTTTCACAGTGCATCTACTGAAGAGAACCCTGCAGAGATGTGAGAAGAATGGCTGGCTGGAGCAGATTTCTGGAAAGGGCTTCAGTGGAACCTTTCAGCTTTGTTTCCCTTATTATCCTAGGTAAAGAGCTTGGCTGTAAAATGATGTTGAAGATAAGTGTTGCATAGATCAGCCAGATAGTGTTGCTGAAGTTCATAGGCTGACCTTCTATTTACAGGGAAGTTTGTGGAGGGTTTAATAACTGATAAACCACAACATTGTCACCAATCTCGCTCTAGATAATGACGTTACTTGGATGTCTGACTGTGAGTGGACATAAAGCTGACTTCATTAGCAAGGGAGGCTTTTAAGGACAATAAAAATATTGGGCTAAATGTTTTCAGGAGCTCTGTTGTGATGTTTTTTTATAGGGTAGTGGCTATTTAAGTGTTCCCATGCTTAAACAAATTCACGTAAGCAGGTATAGTGTACTGTTCTTAATGCAAGGATGCTCATAACAAGTAGGACCCAGTTGTTTGCCTCTCTTAATGCCGATGTGGAGGAGGGGTGGGAGGAGGGAAGATGACCTAGATTAGCTACTGTGAGACTAAAACAGCCATTCTTCTCCTGCTGTGAACATATATTGTGCTGGGCCACGTGGAGCCCAGGGAAGCCTTAGTGTCCTATGAAGAGCCAAATGGCAACACAGTCATTAAAGTCTCTGCTTCCCACCTTCTTTTATTACATACATGTAAAGCTCTCAGTGGCTTTGGCATGTGTTCAGAGTCGTTGAAGTCTGATTTTGTCCCTCTGTCTGTCTTCCTGTGTTTGCACAGAAGGAGCAATGAGGAAGAGAACTGGAGAAAGGGCAGCTTATGGACAGGAGTGTGGTGGCATTCCTGGTGACTTAAAAGCTGTTGCACTTCTGCCGTTGCAGAGACTAAATGTTGGTTTCAGACAAACCCAAACAAATAGACTTCTGTGCTTGCTGGTTTTTTTTGGCTTAGGCTCAAAGCTGTAACCTTAAAGGATGATGGGTGATGGGCAGTGGTCCCCGATGAGAATCAGGGTTACCTAAGGTTTGCTGACCCTGGAATCATATCCCGAGAAGTAAGTCCTGCTCTGACAAGAATCCTCTTGTAGCCCAGGTGTGCTCTACCCGGAGAAGCAGCAGGATGAGGACTCTGCAGAATCTGATGAGGAAGAGGAGGAGGAATCTGTGGAGGAAGAAGAATCAGAAGAGGAGGAGTCTGAGGAGGAAGAGCCACCACCAAAGAAAAGGTATGTGACAGCATGAGAGATAAATGGGCTCCTTTAAAAATGACAGTCACAGCTGTAGTGTGCACAGGTTTGTTCCTTGCTGTGGATATTTATCCACAAGGCTGTCACTCCAGTGGTACTGGAAAAAGAAGTTTCTAATTATGGTTGAACTCCTGAGGTACTGTCAGGATGAGGACTTCTCTGGGATGTGTGAAGCCTGCAGAAGCAATGCCTTGTTCCAGAGAGACTGTTGTCTTCCATTCTGTAGTTGGAAGCATCTCTAGATGAGAGGAAGAGCACTTCTATTTATTATCTGTGTTGCCTTTAGTCTCCCATGTGTCTGTTGTGCTTTACAAGAGTGTGACTCTTTCATGTGGGGCTTCCTGTTATTTATTAGGTGTTTCGTTAGGAAAACTTTTCCCTACAGTGTTATTTGCAACTCTGTAGCCAGATATGAAACCTGTCTCACTCAGAATGTGGATTTAAGATAAGTGTTATTCATCAAGTAATAAAATTTCTCTCAGAGAGCGAGAGAGGATGCTTAGGTCACTGAATTGTTCTGACAATTGACTTACATTCATTGTCATTATTTGTATGTTTATCTGTCTAATAAAGGAGTTAGAAACCTTGCTGGCAGAACTCTGGGGATTGAGAAGTGCTTAGCATGGCAAGATCCACGACAGGATTTCTTGCTGTTTGGGATTTAGCTAATGAAATGTACTGCTGCATAAAGGAACATCCGTGGTAAAGAACAAGGATGCCAAGATCTGCTTCATTTATGTAAATTGACGACAGCAGCTCTGCTCTGGGTAGCATTTGTGCCTCCACTGAGATCTTGTGCTGCCTTTCTTTCTGACAGGATGCAGAAGAGACCTCCTCCGAAATCACGGAGTAGGGCCCCTCCGATGAAACGGAGAGAGTCCAAGCCCAAGCCAAGAAAAACCCCTGCAGCCCGCAGGGGAAAAGCAAAGCCCCCACCCAAGGTGAAAACCCCTGCTAAGAAAGCCAAACCAGCAGCCCCAGCCATCAAGAAACCCTCTGGTGGCAGCTCTTCCAAGAAACCAGCAGCCAGTGGGAGGAAGGAAGTGAAACCCTCTGCCAAGGGCAAACCTACCATGAGGAAATCTCTCCGGGCAAAAAAGTAAATATTTCCAGTGTCAGGGAATCCCATGGTCAAATCTGCAGTCTTGTTTTATAAAGTCAACGTGCATTTGTATTTTAGTTCTGATGCTTAAACACTTCTTTTTTTTTTTTTTTTCCCTTGGATGATGGGGAAAGAGATGAAAACTAAATCAAACCATCCCAAGCATCTGTTAATCTCAGTGCTGTGCCTCGTGCCTACCCCTCCCCTGGAACAGGTCATCTTTAGTTTCTGCAATAAGGACTTTTCTAGGACGTGTAATCTGTACCTTTTATGGTGTTCCTCTTGGGTTTGGAGGGAGGGGGGTGGCTTTAAAAATTCTTCAAATAAGTTCTTTGCCTCTTTAGACAGTAGGAACGTGGTAATTGGGGAAATAAGATTCTTAACTGAGAAGGTACAACGGCACTAGAGTCCTCCTTAGATCCCCTGCATGATGAGGTCCTTCATGCTTCTGTGAAGAAGCAGTGTATATACAGCACTTGCACTGAGTCCTGGAAGTGCTTCTTTCTGCTCGGCTGTTGTAGTGACAGGCTAAGGGGGTGGGGCATTTGGCTTCTTCAGACCAGCACGTTTTGGGGGTGAGTAGACATCTTCAGTAACCGGAGGCTGCCACATGTACTGATCGTCTGACACCAGGGGGGATTGAAAAGGGGTAGTTCTCGGTTGGGTGGGTGATTTGAATTAGTGTTTCCACACCACATCTTTTACCTTCAAACCAAAATATATAAAAGTCTTCTTGAATCCAACTTTCAAGCATTTTTAAGAGATGAAGAGCCTAAGTTTTGTCACTTCTTGTTTACCCTTTTTTAAAGAAAAGTTGGAGAGCTATACAATTGCTAATGTAGAGATGTTGATAAGTGAAGAACATGCAGTTTGCTAAAATAAAATGAAATTAGATTCCAGGCCCGCTTTGTGTGTCCTTTCTCTTCCTCGCCACAGCTTTCTCCTCCTGGAAACGAAGAGAGGAGGGAATTACAGTAAGTGTGGTTTGCTGCGGAGGCAAGCCTTTGTTAGAAGTACGCTGACAGTGTGAAAGAGTGGGGCTATTTTAGTCTGAGCCCCTGCCAAGCTCTGTAGTTGGTTGGACTTGTGACTTTTTTTCTTCCCTTGGTTTCTCTGGAGACAAAGGTGAGCAAGAAGAAAGCTCTATTTGAACCTCTTGCTGCTCTTCTTCCCCCTCTGACCCAAACAGTGTCCAGTGGGGACAAAAAAAAAAAAAAAGACCGCATGAAACCTTCCCCCCCCCCCCCCCCCCCCCCCAGCCCTGCTTTCTGATACAGAGCAGTGCCTGCGTTCAAAACATGCTCCGGCACATCCTCGGCTCTCCCTTGAACAGGGCAATGCAAATGGTTCCAATGTGACCTGACAGTCTTTTTGCTTAACGTGCTTTTGGAAAGAGCTTTGCGTATACCACACTGAGAGCAGTGGAAGTATCTCTAGAAATAAAATGCAAATGGGAGAAAATAGCCTTACTGAATTTACTCTCTTCAGTTGCAATCCCAGTGTGCTACCTGCAACAACTGGGAGTTTAAAGATTCTTACAGAAACACCCTAAATTGTTCCCAGCCCTGTAACAAGGGTGCAAACAGCAGGCTCATGAAATTATGGCTAACATAAGACTGGGAGAGTGAAGACACCAATCAAAGAGTAACTTGCAAGGATGTAAAGCAATTAGAAAGTTTAGTAAAGGTCTCTTTCCTAGCACTGCGTGTACTGAAACAGTGGGTTTTGGCAGTATTTTCTTCCAGGTAGGCATTAAAGTGAGCCAAATTTGGGAAACGGTTTTCTCATCTATGGGGTGCTTATGGGGACGAGGAGTCCTCTTCCCAGCTGCTGGCAATCTTGTGGCTTGGAGCACCATGCAACCTCCCCCCTTTGCAATAACATTCCCATGCCAGCAATCCAAGAAGTACCTGTTAAAACACTGGTCTGGGTAACACCAATTCTTTGCACTTGAGCATGGCTTAATTTTGCTGCAGGTCATGTGAAATTAGAGCAAAGTCCTTCCTTTAAGGAAAAAAAAAAGCCAACTGGCTTGTTTTTAAAGACATAGTTGGCAATGAATGAAAAAAATAAATGTGAAATTTGGTTTTGGGTGATGAATCTCATGGTAGACTGCAGCTGCACCAACCTAGAGAGACTTCTGGTGGTCATAGTGGTCGATACTAGTGGTCAGACAAGCAGAGCCTTTACTTATTTTTAAAAAAGCTGCGACTTGTTTAAAAGCGTGTGTGTGTGCACTCCTCCAGTCTTTTCAGGTGTTAAGCACTTAGCCTTGAGTTTATCTTGGGGGATGAATACAAGGGTTGGGCTAGAAACAGCCATTTGCTCCCTCAGTCATCTCCAAACGCTTTTTGGCTGGGGCCTTGATTGCTAATTAGCCCATTTCTTTTCCCAGGGCAGTGCCGAGCAAGTGGGTGCCTCCAAACTGGGCTTGTGAAGGGGAACCCTGGGCTTGCAGTGGTGTCGCTGGCAGAGCGATGGAGAAAGCAGCGGCTCTGCTGTGCCTTTGGGAAGGTTTGCACCGCATCTGCCGCACGCTCTTCACCAGGCTCTGCTTCCTGGCCAGACTGGCTCTGTTATGTTATTTCTTCAGGCCCATCTGTCCATCTTACGTTTTTTCTATGCTATCCAACTCTTCCGGTGGGCCCTGCCGGGGCATTGTGTGGCGTCTTGAAGCAGCTGATGCTGGCGGCAGCCCAAGGCTTGAAAAAGAACATGGGAGCACTTTTCCTTGCACCCTTGGGTGCACGGGAGTATGAGACAGGGCTAGCACGGGGATTTTTGGAGGCATCTCCTAGGGCTTAGACCCCATTTTCTCCCCAAACTATTGCTTTCACCTTCCAGGCACATCCCTGTAGCTGGGGACAGCTTTTGCCTTGGTCCCATAGTTTTGGCAAGCTGGAGCATTTTGGGGATCCCCAGGCTTTGGCTCTGTGTGGTTCTGTCCCCTTCTTTGCAGCAAGGTTGGAGCCACCCCTCTTTATTTTTTTCAGCTGCACAGCCAAAAGTGGGGGATGAGGAAGGCTGACCAGTAGTGGGCAAAGGGGAATTTGGAAATTGGGGTGAAATGTGGCTGAGCAGCGGGGCGGGGGGCAGGCGAGTGAGCAACCACGTGTGTGCAGCAGGGAGAGGGTTAGGAATTGCTGCTCTGCTGGGCAGAAAAAAAAAGAAAAAAAAAACAGAAACCAGTTGCAGCCGCGTTTTCCAAAAAGCCCAAGCGTTTCTGCTCGCCGTCGCTTCCAAGAAACGGAGAAAACGGGGAGGTAAATTGCAGTGATTCATCGCGGGCAGATCGGAGGCAGGAAATGAGAGTTTGCCGCCTGCCCCGTGCCCGACGTGGGCTCGGGCTCGCCTGGGCCTGGCGTGCGGCAGCGGCCTGACGCCCACGGGCGCAGCATCCCCGTGCTGCGGCGAGCGGAGCCCCCCGGGAAGGAAACCAAGCGGCGAAGGCCGAGAGCCGGAGGATTTTCGCCTGCGTTTCTCCAGAGCCCCGCGAGCAAGCTGCCTGTGAGCGGGGGAGCGGGAGCCCACGGGGCTGGGCGAGCCGGGGCTGCAGTCCCGCGGGGGCTGCCCGCTGGCGGGGTGTCCGTCTGTCCCCCCTTGGGGACCCGCGGGGTGGCGGTGGGCTGGGGGGCTCCATTGAGAAATGGAGCGTGGGAAAGAGGGGGCGGGGCTTGGGGGCTGCCTGCCTGCGGATTGGCTGGGGGTGGGGGGGGAGAGACCCCCAAATAGTGCCGGAAAGGAGGGGGCAGCCCCGAGCTCGCACCCCGTTGGGATGCGCCTGGGGCAGCCGGACCCCCGCTCCCCATGGCTGTCCCCATGGCTGCGGCGTGGCCTCGGTGCCACGAGTTGTGCAGGTCTCAGCCCGGCCGGGGGCTGCGGGGGGTGAAACCCCCTTGGGGCACCGCGGAGGGGTCGGGCACAGCCCTCGGGGGCAGCTGGAAAAGCTGCCCCAGACCCGCTGCCGCCCCCAGGGGTGCGGGGACCCCGGCATCTCGCTGGGTGCGGGGCTGCCTGCACCTCGCTTCTTGCATGTGTGTATCGTGCTTGGGGTCAGGGTTTGGGGACCTCTGCATCGTGCTTGGGGTCAGGACGTGGATGCTTTCAGCATGCTTGGGGCAGGGGCGTGGGACACTTGCACGGTGCTTAGGAGCACACCACTGGGACCCCGTTACCTTGCTCAGGGTCAGGACGCAGGGATGCTTGCGTAGGGTTGGGACGTGGGGGACTTTGCATCAGGGCAGGGGCTGGATGTGGAGACGCTTGCATGGTGCTGGGGGTCAGGACAAGGGGACCCTTGCATGGCACTTGGTGTCACGTGGGGCCCCTCGCACGGTGCTCAGGATGGGGTTGGGGTGCAGGAGTTTTGCATCAGGGTTGGGGCTGGGACTCGGGGACCGTTTATCAGAGTGGGTATGGCAGGACCTCTGAATCAGGGTGAGGATTTGGGAACCTCTGCGTCGGGGTCAGGACCTGGGGACTGCAGCACCTCTCGGGGCTCAGCAGCTGGAAGTGGGGGGTGGTGGGGGCAGGTCGTGTCTCTCCGGTCCCTCCTCGCAGGGATCCATTCGCCGAGGCCCTGGGGCCCCCCACATCGCCCCTTGCTCCCGCTGGGTGGCTGTGGGTGGCTTCCAAGCCAGAGCACAACAATTCTGATTCGGATTCGGATGCGGCGCTGGAGCTGTTTTAACTCCCCCTTGAGCTGCCCCGACCCGCTGCCATGAAGAAGAAGACGGCCAACGGGAGGGGGCCGGATCCGGCGGCCCCCCTGCCACGTGCCCGGGGCATCGCCAAGCCGGCAGAGGTGAGGTACTGGAGACAAGGGGCCTGATCCTGCCCCCTGGGGAGCTGCAGGCAGAGCAGCAACCCCCCCCCCCCAGGGCTTTGCAGGGTGGGGGGATTTTGGTTGGTGTTCCCCCCCCACGATTAATGCACCCTGAAGCTGTTGCACCACTGGGGAAATTTGGGTGCAACCCTACAGCATTGCATCCCCACTGGGTGGGAATTGCCCCAGGAGGGGGCAATTTTGGCATCCTGGCGGGGGGTGGTGTTAAAGTGGGGTGAACTTTTTGCCCCCCCTCCCCCAGTACGTGGGCTCCTTCGCGGTGGAGGACCTGGACCTGCAGGGGCAAGCGGGGCGTCTGGAGGAGCAGCTGCGGGCGCTGAAGGTCAGGCGACCCCACTGGCACAAATCGGGGGCACCCCAGGGTGTGGGGGGACCCCCGATGGCACGGGGGGGGACCCCACTGCTGCCCCCCCCTCTCTCCCACCAGGACTGCCCCAGGAAAAGGTCGGTGGTGCTGAGGTTCAGCTTGCAAGGGCTGAAGGTCTACGGTGCTGACGGGGAGGTGGGTCCAGGGTGCTGGGTGCCACCTTGCAAAGGTGCTTTTTGGGGTTGCACCACTCGGGACGTTGCTTTTTGCTCAGGAAACCTGCTTTGCAGCCATGCATCTGCAAATAGGCTCGGGCCAGGTGTTGCTCACACCCTGGGGGTGCCGGGTCCCAGCCAGCCCCCCCTTGTCACCGCAGACGCTGCTGATGGCGCACGCTCTGCGCCGGATCCTGTACAGCACCTGGAGGCACGCTGAGCGCCAGTTTGCCTTCGTGGCCCGCAACCCCTACAGCCCCCCCAGTGCCCTCTTCTGCCACCTCTTCGTGGGCCCCCTGGGTGAGGTGCGTGGTGCACACCCCAAACCCTCCAAAACAAAAACAACAAATAAAAGCCAATTCCAAAAGCAAAAAAAAAAAAAATTCATTACCCCTGGCCCCTGCACCCACCCTCTTCTTTGCACCCCGCCAGGTGCAAGTCCTGCACCTCCTGCTCTGCCGCTCCTTCCAGCTCGGCTACCTCCTGGCGCACCCCGAGGAGCAGGCGGGCGAGGGAGAGCTGCCAGGTGCCGGGGTGCTGCGGGAGCCGCTCAACCCTGAGGAGGTGTCGCGAAATGTCAACGCGCTCGTCTCCTTCCGGCGCCTGCCCGCGCCCATTGGCCTCGGCTCGCTGGGTGCAGGGGTAGGTGCAGGCCACGAGGTGCTGGGTGCTGCCCCGTGTACCTGTGCACCACGTTTTTTTTGCAAGGTGTTTTAGCATGGCACTGTTGCACAGCACTTTGTACAGGGTATGTTTGCACGGCACACTTTTGCACAGCACATTTTTGTGTGATGTCTTGCAGGGCCTTTTTTTTTTTTTTTTGCACAGCACCATTTGCATGGCGTCTTCCCTGGCAGTTATTACACAATCTTTCCTTGCAACATTTTTTGCACAGTATGCAGTTTTGCATGGTGCCTTGCATGGCATGTTTTGTGCAGCCTCTTCTTGCATGCTGTTTTGCAACACTATTTCCCCTGTTGGCTTTTGTACACTGTTTTGCATGGATCTGTCTTGCATGGCCTTTTCTGACATGAAGATTTGCACAGAACATTGCATTTTGCATGGTCCATCCTGCATAGCTTTTTCTTGCAGTCTTTTGCACAGCCTGTTGTACATGGGCCTTTTCTTGCATGGTGTTTTACTCTGGGCCAGTTTGCACAGCACTTTTTTTGCATAGCACCTTTGCATTGTATTTTACACAGCATTTCTGCATGGTTGTTTATGTGGCATTTTTTTCTTGGTGTTTTGCATGTCATTTTTCTTCAAGGTGTTTTTTTTTTGTTTTTTTGGTGTTCTGCATGACTTTTTTTTTTTGCATGGCAGCTTTTGCTTGGTGTTTTACATAGCAATTTTAAAAATGTTTTTATGGTATAGCATTTTTTACTTCATTTTTTCCTTGGAATTTTTGTATGGCATTTTTTTTTACATAGCACTTTTGTGCATCATTTTTGCATGGTATCTTACATAGCTTTTCTTGCACAACATTTTATACATAGCACATCTGCATGCCTTTTTTTTTTTGCACAGCACTTTTTGCAGCTCATTTTTTGCATACCTTCTTCAGGGTGTTTTGCACGGCTTTTTTTTTTGCATGGTGTCTTGCAGCGTATTTTGCATTACTTTCTTTTGGCATGGCCTTTTTGCACAGCATTTCGCGTAGCGAGTGCCACCAAAAGCCTCTTCCCTGCTCTCTGCTGCAGGAGCGGCGGCTGGAGGCTGAGGGCCGAGCTGGGGGCTGGCGCCCGGGGAACCCCTACTGCTCCCCAGTCCTGGTGCGCAAAAAAGCCATCCGCAGCAAAGTCCTGCGCTCGGGCGCCTACCGTGACTGCGGGGCTGAGAGCCAGCCACACCAGCCGCCCCGCGAGGCCGGTGAGTGCCTGGAGGCGACGCTGAAGCGCACGGGGCTGGGGGGACGAGGCCTTGGGCTTGGGGGTGAGGAGGGGACTGACCGGCTCCTGCAGCAGCCTCGGGATGGGAGAGCAAAGGGGTGCGGAGCCTGGCACTGCTCCCCGAGAACGAGAGCGTCCTGGCTGAGAGCGTGTGGGCCTTTGCCGGCATTGCCAGGTGAGTGCACGGCAGCCCCCAGACCCCTGCCACCCCTCGCGGTGCCCACCCGCCTCCTCGTCCCCCCCCCCCCAGGGACGGCGGCATCGCACTGCTGCGCAGGGATGTCCCCGGCGCCTTCCTGCTGCGCCCCGAGCCTGGCCTGGCCAAGCGCTGGTGCCTGTGGGTGCGGGCGCCCTGCGGCGTCGTCCCCTACTGCGTCTTCAGGACACCCCAGGGACGGTTCTGCGTGGAGGTGAGAGCGCTGCACGGGGCAGGGAGCAACAGGGTGTCGGGGCTGGGGGCGCTGCCGTGTTCGTGCACCAGGGTGGGGGTGCTCCGGTGCATCAGCGTGTCGCAGTCTGGTTGCATCAGTGTGTAGGTGCACTGCACATTAGTGCACGGTGTGGAGTGCATCTGCGCATGGGTGCCCTGGTGCATTCCTGCATGGTGTGTCAGTGCAGTGGTGTGTGGGTGCAAGTGTGCATCAGTATGCTGGGGCATGGGTCCATTGCTGCATTAATGCATCAGTGCGGGTGCACCGATGCATGGCTGCACAGGTGTGTTTGTCATAGGTGAGCTGGCACATTCATGCACGGGTGCGTCAGTGTGCATGTGCATTTGATTAACGTGTACACATGCACATGGATTGCTTTTGCTTCGTAGCTGCATAGGTGCACTTGTGCATGGGTATGTGGTTTGCAGGTGCACGTGTGCATGGGTGCATAGGGGTATCGGTGTGTGAGTCTGTTGGCGCATCAGCACATGGGTGCAGCGGTGCATAAGTGTATTTGATTCATTTGTGCATGGGTGCATGGTGAAGAGGTGCATTTCCTTTCTGGCTGCATCACTGCATAGGTACACAGGGGTATTGGTGTATGGGCACACAGGTGTAATTGCGTGGAGGTATATGGTGCGCAGGTACTTGGGGGCATTGCTGCATAGGTGCATGGCTATATGCATGTATGTGCCTTGGTTTCATAGGTGCAGGGGTGCACAAGTGCATGGGTGCATGGTGCATGGGCACGTTGGTGTGTGAGCGCATTTGATCCATGGGTGCCTTTGAGTTGTGGGTGTATCCGCACACAGTTGCGTGTGTGCATTTGTGTGTGATGCGTAGGTGCATTGGTGCGTGGGGGCTCTCATGCACTTGGTGCGTGGGCACAAGGGTGTACCTGCCTTGTGGCTGCATCAGCACACAGCTGCAGCTGTACATGGGTGCATGAGTGCACGTGTGCACAGCCGCAACGGATGCATAGGTTCATTGGTGCACAAGTGCACCTGGTAACTCACGTGCGTGCACTTGCACACGGGTGTGTGGCTGCATTGGGTGCCCCCGTGCCTGCCTGCCGGCTGCATCGGTGTGCGCGTGCGCTCGACTCAGGCGCGTGGCTGCGTGGGTGCACGGCGCACGATGCCCGCCGGCGGGGGGGCTCACCTCTGCCCTCTCTCCCCGTGGTGCCAGCACTCCAGCGCGGAGTTCGCCAGCGTGGCGGCCCTGCTGGCTCACTACTCCGGGGCGCCGGGGGGCTGCTTCTGCCGCCTGGCCCCCGGGCGCTGCAACCCCGGCTACGAGGAGCAGGACCCCAGCGGGGCCAGTGCCTGGGGGGAGGCCGCCTGGGCCCCCGCCGTGGTGCAGCATGAGCGGGGCTAGGCCCGGCTGCCCGCGGCCCCCTCGTAGCTTTAAGTCGCTGCCGTCTGCCTTATTCATTCCCTCCCTGCGCGCCCGGCGGGCTCTGCGGCTCCGCGGGCAATAAACGGCTCTCCTGCTCCCGGTCTGCCGCCGCCTTTTTCTTGCACTCCCGCACCGCGTTGCTGCGTGCAGGCGTGCACGCTCGCGTGCTCACACCCAGGCACCCCCCCCCCCCCCCGTGCAGCTGCATGCCCGTGACCTTGCACGCTGCCACGCGCTTGTGCTCGCGTGCGCCTGCCAGCTCAGGCACGCGCGCTCGTGCGCATTCCTGTGTACACGTGCACACGCACCCGCGCTGCTGTGCACGCGCTCTCGCGCACCCAGAGGGCCGCGCAGCGCCCCCATGCCCTGCACGCCCCGTGCACGCCCCCGCACCCTCCCCGGCCGCGCGCGCGCCCCCGGCCGCACGTGACCCGGGGGGGCGGGGCTTTGGGCGACACCGCCCCGTTGCCGCGGCAACCGCGTCGGGGCCGCTCCGCGCCGGCCACCGCCTCCCCGCAGCCCCCCCGCGTTGCCCCCGGTGCCCCCCGCCGGGGCCGCCCCGCACCGCCCCCCCCCCGCCTCGGCCCCGCCGCTCCCGGCGCTGCCCCCCCCGGGGCCGTTCGGGGGCTGCTCCCCCGCTCCCTCAGGTTCCCCCCCCCGGCCCCGCTGCACCCAGGGGTGCTGCCCCCGGCTGTGAGGGCCCCCCCGCCCCCGGCGCCCCCCCGGTGGCCCGAGGGGCCATGGCGGCGGAGGCGGTGAAGGTGGTGGTGCGCTGCCGGCCCCTGAACGCCCGCGAGCGGGCCCTGGGCTGCGCGGCCGTGGTGAGCGTGGACAGCGCGCGGGGCCGCTGCGCCCTGCGGAACCCCGCGGCCGCCGGGCAGCCCCCCAAGACGTTCGCCTTCGACGGGGCGTACCGGCAGGAGCACGGCACCGAGCAGATCTACAACGAGGTCGCCTACCCGCTCGTCGAGGTGAGGGGCGCCCCGCGGCAGCCGGGGCCCGGCGCCCCTTCCCACGCGAGTGGCCCCCCCCCCCATCCCGCGCGGTTTTTGCCCCGCTGTCCTCCTGTTCCTCTGGGTGCGGAGGTGGCTGAGCGTCACCTCGGGGTCTGCGCACAGACGGCTTGCTGCCTGGAGCTGGGCCTCGCCCCGGCGAGGTGGCGGGTGAAGCTTTCGCTGTGACTGTTGGGGAGCTTGAGCGTAGACGTTACGCGGTACAAACCCGCGTGGATTCACCCAGTGCATGGGAACGGGCCTAGCAGCGCAGGAAGTTTTACCTGGGCAGGTGGCCCCTCAGTGGAACCAATGCATGAGACACAAAGAGCAGTGTCTGCTGCTTCAAGAGGCTTAGCAGCAAGCCGGGGGTGCAAAGGAAGGGCTGAGGACAGCAAAGAGCATCCCAACAGCAGGCTGTGAAATTGGGAAGAAAAACCTTTTTCAGCAGCCAGCAGAGAACAGAATTACACTCAATTGTTCCAGATTGTCTCAGGCAGGTATTCGTATGAAAGACAACCTCCCTGAGCAGGCCCAAGAGATGGTAGCTGACCAGGAATTGCAGCACTCTTCTCCATTTCCAGCAGGTACAAGCACAATGCTTTTAGGGACGTTTTTACTGTCTAGCAAGAACCCTTAGAGAAGACAAGGAATCTCAGCCTGTTTTAGAATAGCAAAGTGAAAGCTGAGAGGGACTGTGTCTGTTGCCTGTTAACACATAAGCACGGCAACCAGCTAGGGTAATGAAAGAAACAGTCAAGAAAGAAAGAAAAAAAAAAGACGAACCCCAAACCAAAAAAAGCCACAGTGTTGTTAGAAGAAGCACCAGGGATAAAATAGCCAGTGGTAATTTTAAGATGGAAGTTCCAAGTATCTTCTGTTCTTACCATGGTTCTCTGAAATAGGAACAAATGAAAGCGATGCCTACGTTCAGCCAGCCTTCCAGGAGAAAAGGATACTAAGCTAGATACCATCCTTTGGATACCCTACAGTCAGCTAGCATCCTCATTGTCTCTCTGAATTTTTTAAGATTTTCTGCCCTATGGCAAAACTGTTCTGGTCGTCTAAGCATTGTCAGCCACGCTTCCGTTTTTCAACACTTGCGTTTCTTCAAGGCTTCTATTTTGAGAGAAAACTGACAACTTATATGGTAATAGAATGCATTTTATTATCATTTTCTGATGGCTTATTAAGATTTTTCTCGTGCTCTAGTTTTGTATCCTTTCATCTTTCCATTTCAGTGACGTGTCTAACCAAGTTCTTGTTCAAGAACCTGAGGGACTTCAACGGTGATTTCAAAAAGCATCTCAGATAGCTGCATTTCATTCACCTCCAGGTTGCCCAGCCATGGCTTTGTTTACTTCCAGCTCTTCCTTTACAATACCTTTTACAAGGCAGGAGAGAATCTGAATGACTAATTTCCAGTTATGCCAAGGATAACAGCCATTTATTGTCTTTTCTCCATTTCCAGGGTGTCACCGAAGGTTACAATGGCACCATATTCGCCTATGGCCAGACTGGCAGTGGGAAGTCATTTACTATGCAGGGAGTTGTGGATCCTTCTACAGAGAAAGGCATAATACCTAGAGCATTTGAACACATTTTTGAGAGCATCCAGGTAGGTGTGTAATGGTGCGGAAGAGATCCTGTTGTAACGTTCAGTGTTACCTAAAAAGATGATTTTTGCGTATTCTGTAGTGTCATACTCTCTGAGCCACAGGCATTAAAGTATTTATCCTGGCAACCCTTCTGGGAAGTAGAGGAGTAATATCCACGCTGTTCTGCTCTTCTTTTCTCTCAAAATCACAGTTGTCACAGAGCTATGACTAGTGCTCTAATCTTCATCCCAGTAAAGTGCTTTAACCAAAACACTGTTTTTAAACCTAAATGCATTGGTAGAATAGCAGGCAGAGAGCTGGACAGGAATGAACCAGGTCATGTGGGACTTTGGATTCTCAGTGAAGTGGTGCCATTTATCATCTTCTTCACTTCTGGAAGCATCTTTTCCTCCCCCGTCTCAGTTGCACTACCGGTAAAATTGTGTTGTGTGGCCATCAGGGCAGTGGAAGGTTTGGTTCCTGTGAATTTTCAGTCTCAGATGCTGTAAAATACCGTGATATTTTTATGCAGGGTGGCAGAAAAGGCTGTGGTGCTAATTTAACTCCAAGTACAGCGTTTAAATTATCTCAGTATAGACTCTAACAGAAGGTTACCATAATATAGTCCTGCATATCATTAGATGCCTGATTGTTTTCACTGGACAGCAGGTATATAATTCACACAAATGCAAGGGTCTGCAAAACAGGTGTCTGCTTCTGAGAAATCACCTAAGATGTCCTCTCTAATTGGTATGGCCAGAAAGCTTTTGGGTGTACTGACCATGCACAAGCCTCTGCTTTAGGATGAGAGGCAGATGAGCTGCACCCACATCTCTGCTGACTTTATGGACTCACACCTGAGAAGTTTAAGGTCTGGAAGCCTCTATAGCAAGTGTGTTGAGTAGTCACACCTGGGAATGAAATGCCATGGGAGATTTGATGAGGTGCTGAAGGGAGGTAGGCACCCAGCTGGCGCTGAGGATCTATGTGGGCTGCCTGGTTGCCTTAATGTTGAGAACCTTCTCCTGAAATCGTTCCTGTTTTGTGCAGTGTGCTGAAAATACCAAGTTCTTGGTGAGAGCTTCCTACCTGGAGATTTACAATGAAGACGTACGAGACCTTCTAGGAGCTGATACCAAGCAGAAGTTGGAGGTGAGGTGAAGTCAATGTCTTAATTAGGACATGCTTTAATTTGCTCAGATAAGTGTTATCACATATGCCTCACAGGAATGCAAGAAAATGTTCTGTCAGAAGCTGAATGCCAGAATATAAACACATAGTGATGAATATGGAAGCCAAGAGGAGATTTTAAGGGACTTTATTGAAAGTTCTGTGGCAGAAGGAACAGGATCTGGTCAGAGATGTGCCTTGTGTGTCCTGCTTGATAGTGGCCAGTAGCTTAGCAGAAGCTGTGTGAAAATCGTTACAGGACAAGGATGGAATAAACTGCTCATGGGGCAATTTCTTCCTAATCCTCTTCATCTCACGACTATCTCTAAAGCAGGAGGATTCTGCGCCTTATAAATGTTTAATCTGATCCAGCGTAGCCGTGGATGATCTCATTATCTGTTTAAAACAAAAAAAGGCTGATCCTTTTTGAGAGGGCAGAGCAGATATTGCTCCCCATTGGAATGCACGGGCAAGGAGGGCAGCTCCCAAGAAGGGAAATGCACTGAAATTCCAATCAAGGGGCTGATTTTTATAAAATTTGCCTCTTGGTGGCTTTGCAGATCTCTGCACGTATTCCCGGTGGGACCTGCAAATCCCATGTCCTAATTTACTCTCCCCTGCAGGCCTGCCCGTGTGAGGAAAGCCGAGGCACTAGCACCATCTGCCGCACAGAAGCGCTGCGGTGCCAAGGGACCCAAAGTGCCTCCCTGCGCCTTGCAGGGCGGATTTTCCACGGGCTCCTGGCCTTAAGGGAGGCAAATCCCCTGGCGGGCAGCGCCCTGCTTCGCTTTCCAAGCGCGCCTCGCGTGCGAGCGCTGGGGAAGAGGAGGGAGAAGGGGGCTCTGGCTGTTTCAGAAGGCGCAGATCCCCATCCTTTGTTCCGCATCAGCAGTGACACCGTTTCCATGACGACTGCAGTTGGCACCGGGAGGGCAGGACTTGGGCAGAGCAGTTTCCAGGGAAACCCCATCACAGCCGCTGGCTGCTGCTGCCTCCGCCGAGTGAAGTAATTAATTGAGCCGTGTCCTGCGGGGACAGAAGGCCCGCGCTGACCTACCGCTTTCTGCTGTGTCCTGGGGCCTGGCCCCCGATTCTCCTCCAAAATCCTGTTTCTGTTTGTTCCTTTGCCTTTTAGCGGCAGTGGCTTTGTTGAGTCTGAAGCACCGAGGCTTGCAGTCGCCTGCTGTGGAATGAAACCCTGAGAAGAGCAGGTCTTACGGAGCTTTGCTAGAAAAATGCCCCGGTCAGGCTGCCATGGAGTTAAACAACAGCCATGTCCCCGCCTGGGTGTTCCCCCAGGTCTCTGCAGCACTCCCAGCTGCAGCCCTGCCAGCCGTGGGGTTCTCCTGTAGCACAGTCAAAAGTCATGCTGTACAACTGGTCTGGCTGTGGCTCTGTAACTGGGTTAGTTCTGGGCAGTCGTGGCTTTACGGTGGACATGGAACAAGGCTAAAATCCTGTTGAGTTCAGGTTTCAGCCAGTTCTGCTCCATTATGCACAGATTTTCTTACAGCGAACGCTCTCTTTTGCATCACTTCTTGTAATACGTGCATCACCCAAAGGTCTTCTTTGGAGGTCACGCTGCCAACTGTGGTATCTATCGCATCTGTGACACCGAGTCATGACAACTATCTCGATATCCCAGCTGACACGACAAAGATAGAATTGTAGTTATGAGCTCAGCGGACGTGGGGCGTAACATAGCTGTTGAAAATGAATTCAGCTTGTTTAAAATTCCCAGTGTGGAGGGAGTTTCAGAGGGGGCTAGTGTGGGAGTGCAGGAATCTCTTGATTGTTTTGTGTTTTTTATGTAGGTTTGATGGATTGTTCAAGGCTTTGAACACTTCAATCATTTATTAACATGCCGTATGTTTTCTTCTGCACGATTAGTAATTTCTGAAAAGGTGCTATTTGGTATTTAACGTTGTCTCTATGCAGGTGCCTGAATAGGATTTTAAAGCATCTAAAAAATGAACTAATCTGGAGAATTATTATAGTCCGCCCTTGCGTGATGGGTGTGATTTTGGGGAATTTTGTCGGTGAGAACAAGACGCCCTCTCAGAGTGGAGGGGTTCAGTAAGGCACTGGTAACAATATCTGTGACTATTGAATCTGTGCTTTGATTTTAAAAAGCTCCCTGTGACTGAAGATACATTAGAGATTTTGCCATAATAGGTGAAAAACATTTCAGTTCTTTTTAAAATATGCAGCTTAATAATAGGGGAGGTAGAAGGCAGCTCATTGCAGAGAAGCTGGGTTTCTTGTGGCCTGGGAGATGACTGAATCAAGCAGCAACCTCTTAACGTTAATCCCTTTTGGCTGCAGAACCGTAAAGGTGGTTCCCTCTTTTTGTGTGGTTTTATTCCTGCTTCAGAAATACGAGGTTTCTTGGTGGCAGCCAAGTGCAGCTGCCAGCTGAAATTGCAGCTGGTGATGGGGCGTGCCAAGGATGGCCACCTACTGCGTGCGCCCGGCTCCCACTGAAGGTGTCAGGAGGTGTGGACGCTCAGCAGGCCGATGGCAGCCCTCAAAATCAGTCTCGTGTTTTTCAGTAACTAACGATAAAGTCTTTGCCACCCTGAGGTTTTCAAGTAAGCGCTTTTTCTTTCTCCACACGTGAAACGCATGTAGCCCGCGAGCTTGCAGGCGGCTCCCAGCGCGCCTTCCCGTGGTGCTGGTGTCGTGTTGTGACCTGCGTTGCCTTCTCCCTGTTTGCAGCTGAAGGAGCACCCAGAGAAGGGGGTGTACGTGAAGGGGCTTTCTCTGCACACTGTGCACAGCGTGGTCCAGTGTGAGCGGATCATGGAGACGGGCTGGAGGAATCGAGCAGTGGGTTACACCCTGATGAACAAGGACTCATCCCGCTCCCACTCCATCTTCACCATCCATATGGAAATCTGCACCGTAGGTAGGTGCTGGAAGTCCTGCGTCACGCCTGGGGCTAGCAGAGCGTGCAGTCTGGGCATTCTGACAAGGCATCCCCCAGCAAAATTCAGATCCTAAATGATTTTAGGTCCCATAGAAATCAGAATTGTGCCCTGACATTGACAAGCTTCACAGAGTGAAACAGCTGCATATTCAAAATCTTGTCTCCTCCATTCCGCTTGGGAGAGGGATATCTTACGCTCAGACTGGAAACATATTTCATCTCCTTCTGTTTCTTTATCTTCTAAGACCTTTATTTTCAGCGAAGGGTGCTAAAACTCAGCCCATACAATGGCTTGGAGCTCATGCTTTGTGAAGCCTGGAGAAACTTGTATCATTCTCTCTTTTGTCTGACCTTCTTTACAGTGCAAGTCAGATCACTTCACCCAGTGATTCCTTCATTTAGCTTAATCGTGGAGCACATCTTTTAAGCAAACAGCTAATCTGGGTTTAAGGATGGAATAAAAGAGTCCCTTAATAATGTTTTGGTGACTAATTTTCCTTTCCCAAGTAGCTCATTTCCACTGGCATTTCTTTAGCTGATAAAGCTGCCTCACTGGGTCTGGACAAGGACATTGAAAGGTTTTCTCTTGGGACTAAGAAAGGAATTAAGCTCCTATATTCCGTCTGGTCCTTGACCCCAGCTGAGGCCGTGAACAGCTTGACTGCATTTTCTTCAGCCGTTTCAGTCATGGGGAAAGTTATACAATGCCTTGCTAAGTTGTAGTTCCAGATGTTGATGACAGTACCTCATTTTCATCTACCCAAACGGGTGGGGGGGGGGGATTTTGGGGATTTCTCAGTTAGCACAGCCAGTGGATGCTAATCCTTGCATTATTTGGGTCCATCAAATCCCAACTTGAATCCTAACAAGGAAAATGAAGTATTTACACTCCTCTTTTGTGTTGGGTGCAGGGCTCTTAATCTACTCTGCAACAATTTCTCTGATTTAAAGCTTTAGAAGCTTGCTATGCACAACAGAACAGCTGTGCAGAGGTTTTGCCTGCTGGGGGACAGTTTCACTGTCTGGCTGTGGTCTCACCTCCTCCTTGGCAGAGCTCTGTGTAATCCCTGGGCCTAAATTGTGTCCCAAGACCCTCGCCCTCTGTGCCTTGCCATCAGACATCAAACTGGAAATTCTGCAGCTCACTTTCATTTGTAGTTAAAAGTGAATACAGGCGAGACAGTGCTCCCTTGTCTGCATTTAAATCAAATCAATTTTTACCTTTTCGCCAGTTCCTCAGTTTCTGCCTTAAGATTTGTTACTGATCATCTGGTGGTGGTGAAGCACAAAGTTTTGGCAGTTGAATGGAAGGCAGCTGGCATATTTGAGGAGAGAGTTGACAGTTCTCGCACCCTCCCATAGCTGGATGGTTCTACTAGTGTAATCCCTAGCTGAAATAGTTAACTGCATTGGTATATTGTCATCTCAAAGAAGTGCGTGGGCAAGTTCAAACTTATTTTCCAGTCACACATGTAGTATGTTGTAGTTTTCAGGCAGTTCATATTTTAAAGGATCTCCTCACAGTTATGTAAACTTTTTAAAAGTGAAAGTTCAGAAACAGGATTAAGGCAAACACCAGGCTCTGGCTGTGAAAGCATGAAATATGCAAGTTACCATCTGATTTTACAGTGGCGTTGCAGATGTTTTATTTCTTTACATTGTGCTTAGGGATTGATTTGTTAACAGGAAGGCGTTTTAGTTTTTCTGCCACAGACATGGCTGACGGGTTTGTGCGAGAATTAGACAGGGGAGGCTTTCGGGTTGCTGCAGGCATTTCAGCAATAGTCTGGAGACCTCGTTACACCATGGATACTAAACCACTAAGCTCCCTGATTGAAACAAACAGCCTTCTTGGGTAAAAGGACTGGCAGGAACCAAAACAACTTTTTAATTACCTGACAGTGTTTATATAAACTGGGAGAGGGAAGGAAAGAGTTAGAAAACCTGTTTTTTGTGACTGTCCACTTACCCTGGCGCTCAGAAAGGATGGTGAGAGGGTGCTCTGTTTAAGCTCCATCTGTTGTTTCGTGTTTTTTTTGTTTTGTTTTGTTTTTCAATTTTCCCATGTCTTGACATGCCACAAAGATCTGGAGTGAAACAATGCTCTGCTGCAAATAGTAGGTTGCGCAGTCAACAGCCTATTGCTCTAACTAGTGAAATATCCTGGGGCAATCATTTTTATTTTTTTTTCATGCTTACTGTAAATTTTTAACTTTCCCCCATGCATCAGATTATCCATTATTCACATTTAGGAGTTCTCCACATTCATGAAGTTTAACTCAAACTAAATTCAAGGTTAGGTTTTGTAGAAGTCTGTCCAGAAAAGGTCAGACTCTGTTAAAACCTTGGGTTCTGGTGTGAATTTGTGCTTGGACCATTAAAGAAGCTCTTCCCTTGAACTTGGGTTGCAATTATGAGGAATGACTGAGGCATGGACATTCAAGAGTGTGGTCCTGTGCTTTGGACAGTAATCTGTGATTTGGAAAAGTGTTTCTTTGCTCATGAAAACTCTCCGTGAACCTGGGAAAATTAAGTAGCCAGCGAAATTGAAGGGTTCCTAGAGCAACTGGACCCACTCTCTCTTAGTCACAGATTTGTGTCATCGTGTTAATCGTGCCTCAAAATACAGGTCAGGGAAGCAGACATCACATGCATGAGGTGTGCTCCTAGGTAGCTGGGGAGCTAGCTGTGAACTTCAGCTCACATCTCCTATTATCCTTACATGGTACAATGGGAATGGCACCAGCTCGCTCTGTTGGACTCCTCGCTCACTGAGGTCCGAGGTCTGGCTCCTCATCCAGGTGGTTAGGGCCGAGCTCAGGCCTGATGTCTGGGAGTTCTGTTTCTTGCCTGTGTTCCTTCATTTTACTTTCTCACTGAGAATGTCATTTGTTGAGGAGGAACAGATGCTGCTGAGCATGCTTGTGTGCTGAGTCACTGCGCTGCTCTATGGGCGAGGGGGAGACCTGCTGGGCTTCCTGAGCGATTGGGCTGTCTCAGGACAGAAAGCCAGGTGGCCGTCCCCGGTGGTATTTGGGCCCCTGGGAGGACGTGCTTGTTCTTCTGAAGCATAGCAAGAAACTTCTTGAATATATCCATTGATTAAGGAAGGTTGGATTCCAGCCTTGAAATGCTCTTGTTTGGGAATTCACGGAGAAACTGTTTCCCACCATAGTGGTTACTCCAGCCTTTCCACGGTGATCTGCAGCACTAACCTTTCTGCCTTCCCCCTCTCCACATCACGTAGATGTTCAGAGAGCCTGCTCTTTTGCCTGTGCCCTACATCCAGCCTTGCTCCAGCTGCTGCCCGTTGGCCGCTGTTCTCATTTCATGCTTCCTCCCTTCTTTTTTTCCAATTCTCAGGCATTGTTTAACTGCACGATGCAATCTGGGGAGAAAAGAAGTTGTGTAAAGTCACGGTCTGATCTTGTTACTTGCTGAGGGCTTTGCGTGAAATTCTAAACACTCAGCTTCTGTGGAAATATGTGGAGAGTGTGTGTGTGTGCGTGCATGTGTTCAGAGCTCACTGGGATAGTAAGAACAGTTAGGAATTTTTACCATGCAGGGTCTTGTTCAGGAAAGCACTAAAACGTGTAGTTAAGCAGGTATTTACTTAAAGGAATTAGGGCCCAAATGCAGACAAAGAACAGGGCTCTAAATGAAATGTAATGCCAGAGTTCTTGTTCTTGACTGTCAGGATTCTGCTTCTTGAGAAGAGCCTAACCCAGAATTATTTTCTTGCAGATGAGGGAGGACAAGACCACCTTAGGGCTGCAAAACTCAATTTAGTGGATCTGGCAGGAAGTGAGAGACAGTCAAAAACTGGAGCCACAGGGGAGCGGCTCAAAGAGGCCACCAAAATCAACCTGTCCCTCTCCGCTCTGGGCAATGTCATCTCAGCCCTGGTCGATGGCAGGTGCAAACACATCCCCTACCGCGACTCGAAGCTGACCAGGCTGCTGCAAGACTCCCTTGGAGGGAATACCAAGACCCTGATGGTAGCATGCTTATCTCCAGCTGATAACAACTATGACGAAAGTCTCAGTACTCTGCGCTATGCTAATCGAGCAAAAAACATCAAGAACAAGCCCTGTATCAATGAGGACCCCAAAGATGCTCTGCTGAGGGAGTATCAGGAGGAGATTAAGAAGCTGAAGGCCATTCTAGCTGAACAGATGAACGTGAATAACTTGTCAGGTAAGAGAGCCCTAGTGGCTCCAAAGGTTTATCTTTGACAAAAAAAAACGTGCTTTTTCCACATACAGTGCTCACTAGATTTTGCCTCAACTTTCCCCTCACCTGTTGCAGGAAGAGGTTTCCATTCTAGTAATGTACTTTTTCTTTACTTACTGGTGCCAAACTGACCTTATTCCGCTGGTAAAGAGCATCTGAATTCACTAGTATTTTCTCTAGCTTTCAAGAACGACAAATTTTGTTAAAAAATGCTGATGTGATTCCAATCCTCGATTCTTCTTGATGATTCTGGCTAGATTTTGGTCAGTCACAGAGTGATTTCAGCTGGCAGAACAAAGATGGTAAAGAAATACTAGTGTAAAATTCTTTATTATGTATAAAATGTTTTCAAAAGTAGCATTCATCCCCTGTTCTCCTAAACCATGATTTTTTTGATGCTACAAGGAAAGTTTTGCTTTGTTAGCAGCATTGCTTACCGAATGCCTTGTCCTCTCTTTGAGGATTCAGCCCAGCCTCAGCAGACCCACTCTTTGCTCTGAAGTAGGAATAGCAAACATGGGAATAAATGGGTAAGAGCAGTGTTTAGGGACCTGATCACCTTCTGAGAATTGTACCCTAAAAAGGATAATTTTTATCAGAAGAATAAGGCAGTAGGATTTCTTCTTCCCTTTTCTACCACTTTTCAAAAACAGCTGTGAAGAAAGGAGGCAATTTCCTTGCACTTCTTATCGCCTTCCCAGCTTATTTTATCTTCCAAATCTGTTAGCATAGCCCTGGAAACAGGTCTTCTGTTACTCTGTGACAGAGATTAAATTTATAGTTGCTTTCATATACCCAAAGCTTAAACCTCTCCCCCTCTGCTCAGCGCTGACTCCTTCTCTCCCCACATCTTTGGAGTCCCAGGCCAGTAGGCGTTTTATCAGCACAGATGCTGGCACATGAGTGCAGTTTAAAGGAGCACACGGATTGAGATATTCTTTGCTCGTAGCCAGGTTCTTTGTTCTGTTTCCAAGCATTTTGAAGACAATCCCACCCAATAATTGTGTGTGATGTTTATTTCTGCTTTGCTTCACAGGCCTTCTACCTGCCGAGACCGCTCACTTGGAAGTGAAGCCAGCTCCCCCCCTCAAACCCCAGCCAGATGTTGAAGCAGAGAAGCAGCTGATCAGAGAAGTAAGTCAGAAGGGGCTATGGCCTAGTGTCTTTGAAGCTTGTGGGTTTTTATAATACTTTTATAATATAATGTAGGGGTGTGTGGTTCAGCCTTTCCAGTATACTTTTCATCATATTTTTTGGTCTTGGGCCTTTTCCTATGGCCAGAACATACGTTGTTGGAGGCCTTATTTACAATAGCATTTCTTTCAGTATTGTTCACTCCAGTTCATCTCCAGAGAGGTGGGGGTTCCCAAGATGTTTTGAAGTACACATAACAAGAAGGGGAAACTACGTGCGAAACTTAGATTTGTTCTGTAAGAGGAGGGAGAAAAGTGGTACGCAAAGACATTGGGAACAGTAGAAGGGTGAAGATAAAGAGGGGAGACAGAGCCAGGAGGAAGAATGAGGAGTTAAATAAACTTTCTTCTTGCTTGTTACAAAACTCTTTCCAGGGTATCACATCTGCCTAAGAGAGCAGTTTCTAGGGCTAATTAGTCACCTTTCATCAGTACTGTGTTGACGTAAGTTACAGAAAAATGTAAAGAATAAAAAAGTTTTATTGGGGTGAACGTAAGATGTGACCTCGTGTACAGTCAGGAGCAGCACTGTTGCATCAGGCTCTGCTGTGCCTTTCAGGAGTACGAGGAGAGGCTGGCCCAGCTAAAGGCCAGCTACGAGGCAGAGCAGGAGTCCCGTGCCCGCCTCGAAGAGGACATCAGTAACCTGAGGAACTGCTATGATCTCAAGCTGTCTGCTCTCGAGAAGAACCGCAGGAAGAAAGCAGGTGTGGATGAGGAAGGTGGAGGGTGCACAGCACAGGCTGAAAATTCCCTGGTGCTGTTAATACACAGGGCTTTGGGCAAGAGCTGAAACAGACGGTTTCTTGCAAAGTCTGCCACTCTGAAGTGGCGGTGACTGCTACTGCAGCAAGTGCTGCCTGGCAGCAGCAGCAGCCTCTGCTCTACCCCTCCCTTACCAACAGCAGGAGCAGTAACTCTGCCTCCAGGGCCATTCATAAGACTCTCTGTCCCAGTTTGTCCTCTTCCCTCCTCCCCGACCTCTTTTCCATGTCAGGACCAGCCTGGCCCTACCCTGTAAGCCTTGAGGCAACAGAATGCAATTTTGCCCACGTAGCTGTGAGCTTTCTCTGCCTTAGAGCAGTGTTCTGTTAGAACAGAGGTTTGCGCTGCAGAGATGACTGGTCTCAGCAGGCAGCACTCTGTTTTGATCCAATTGGCTTCCCACAACTCACATGCCCGAGATGAGGGTGGCTGCAGCATTATCTTCCATCGCATACAAATTTGACGCAGCTCTTGGTCTCCTGGTGGATTATCAACACCATCACTTTGCTGGAGGGCAGGTATTCCTGTCACACACCTATAAGTTGTTGCCAGATATCCTCTTCATTATTGCTTTTCATTTATACTTCTGCAGTGTCTCAGAGCATGTTTTGTAACGTGCTTACACAGCACCTATTACCCAATATTAATTCTTGAACCTATATTAATTTTTGATGCTATCACTTTCTAAGGTGAGAGGTTAATTTTTTCCCCTCTGATTACAAGTGTGCACCCTCCAGGCCTCTGAAATAGATTTTCATGTGAACATGAGGATCCAGGCTCTCCCAGCCCTGTAAATCTGTATTCCTCGCCTGACCCTCTGGGTCTATGGCTTTTTCTGACCAACGGCATAAAAAGGTAAGTAACAGACTTTTCCTCCCAGACAGACAGCTTTTGACTTTTGGGGAAGATTTTGTGTGATGTTTTCACAGGTTTATACTCTATGCAGAGCTCATCACTAACATTGTGGGTATTTGCTCTTTTATTCTTCAGTTGCCATGAGGACTGAAACTGCTCCTGATGAGACATCTTTGCCTGAAGACTCTGTTGCTGCAGCGGATGAAGAACCAACATCAGTCAAGGTACCCTTCAGACCACTTCTCCTTCTGGGGCTGAATACACCCAAGTAGGTAGTGTCATGCTTCGTCTCTCCCAGTATTCATGTTGCATCTTTTCAGAGCTGCAGCCTTTCATTTCCTCTTGTCCTCAGGACCCAGCAGCGCCTCAGACTGTCCAAGGCGCTGGTGGTGTGAGCAGGGGAAGCACTGGAGCAGAGGTGGCTGTCACCATGGAGGGGATTTCAGTGCCTGTAGACCAGCAGCAGGTGCTTGCCAGGTCAGTGACTGTGCTGCTGCTGCTAACTGCCTCCTGTGCATCGCACATTAACTCACACAGGCAAGAAGCAATCCTGTTCTTGCGTGGTAGTACAACTGTTGAGCTTTAGCAGTGTGTTCCACACAGCACAAATCTAGGCAGATGTATAGTCTTTATCCCAAAATTATCTTTTATCCTATTTGGATGGGTAAATAGCTGTTAGCTACAGTACTCTGATGCCAAATGCCAGAATTTTGAGAAAAATCTAGAGAAGTCTGTGTCAGCGGAAGAAAGTGAGTGTGCTTTCTGGATAACAAATCCTGCCAAGATCTTTAGACAGGGAAGTCTCCTTCTCTGGATTTTCGCAGGTGTAGTTTATAAAGTTGAGCCTGGCTGTTACTGACAGAGTTTAAATACCCAAAGTTCTTGGGCTGCCCAAAGAACTTAAAGGTAGCCTCCCTTTCCTCTTGGAAAAATGTTCTGGAAGAGCATTTAGAGCCCTGTAATATTAGTATATGTCTGGTAGCAGGTCTTCCTGCTGTTCGCTGTGCATCTGGATGGATGGGATTACATCCTCTGTGACTCTTCATTGTCACCGAGATCACTTTTGCCTCATGCATCTGACAATGTTTGCCAATTCTGGCTCAAGTCTTGCATCAAAATTACCCAAGAACCGAATTTTAGGGGCAGCATTAGACTCAGGGCCTGGACCTGATGGCTGAGATGTGAGGAGTGCGGGGTCAAGTCTTGCGCTTGGCCAATCTCAGGTGCATCCTGTCTTGAAGGTTTTCCTCCAGGTGAGAGCTGCCTTGAGAGGATTCTTTTAGTCAGACTACAACCCAGCATACTGAGACAAAATGAGGGTTTAGGGCTGTTTCAGAAATCCTGCTGATTTCTGTTTTGCTCTGTTGCATAGAATGTAATGTGCATGATAATGTTTGATTCTGAAAAATTCTGTTTTTTAACTAAGTGTTTTAGCTTCACTGTGAGCTCCTGTGACACATGCTTGCTCTGCTGGGCCTCTCCCAGCTGAAAAAGGAGCTATTAAGAAATCTAAAATAACATTGTTTGTAATTTGTGGGCAATTCTGTCTCTTTCTAATGGAGATAGCTCCAAAGAAACCAATTGTTTTGACTATATATCAAATCCTTTTGCAGTTTTCCGTTTTGTGATAAACAAGATAAAAATACTCTCCCAATTGCATCGTTAAAATCAAAAGTTCTCTGCAGGTTAGGCAGGAGGGTTTGATTCCACAGGTATGGGACTTTCAAAGGCGCCTTTTAAAAGCTTTACGCATCAGGATGGCTGTGAGCTCTCTGATACCCAGCAGAGCAGGATTCAGTCCTGCATTAAGCAAATGAAACTGAAGGCTACTTGGCAAGTGCAGGGGAGTAGAGTAGCAGGTCATCTCTGGCAGAGAATGAGCCCTTTTGGATGGGTTTGAAGATAATTAAGAGGCTATTATCAGCGGAGCTTTTATCAGTAGTGGGATTTTCTCTGATTTGAGCCAGTGCTGGTGAACCTGAGCTATTTGCTCTGCTGCAGATCCCAGTGCAGTCAGAGAGACCAGTTCTGGAACACAGTATGCCCTGTCTGAACAGGCGTGAGCCACATCAGAGAAAATGGTGCCTAGTGTTGTTCGCAGCATCACTGCAAGTGGTTTGAGGGGCAAGCTGCCTGGGATCTGAATTCCTCACCACAGCCAGGCATTAGGAGGACTCTTGGTTTCAGCACTTTGTCAAATACGTATCTGCCTTCTGGGAGTTTTACTGCCGGTGTAGGATCAGTGGGACTAAATCACTGTTGCCCTTAAAAGGTGGAACAAAGCACGGTAAAGAGTGGTGGCATGCTCCCAGACTGGTTTTAAAGAGAACAGCACTGTTTAGATGATGCTGTGCAGTGTTTCACGGTACCTCAGACTACTTACAAATCCCCTTGCACTCCTGGCATGAGGTACGAGGGCCTGCTTGGACAGTGCTGTAAGAACACAGGGGAGCCCTGGCTCTCTTGGGCTTTCTTTGTACCCGTGCTAGAGCGTATGGGGCCATGCAGTGTGGATGTGGGCCCATATTTGAAGCCAATCATCTTGTGCCTGCACCCAGGCAGCGATGCTGAGGTAACCCATGTCATTAACTCTGGCTGATATTGTCCCAAGAAAAATTGTGTCATGGCTTGTAGCCATGCCACTCCACTTTTCGCCATTTAAAATACGTTTGCATCATTTTGGCGCCTTCTGTGCGTGCTTTGAGAGACTTTCAAAACAAGAAATAATAACTGAATGATAAATTCCATAAAACTTTTTTTTCTTTGAGTGTAGATACAGATTTTCAGTCACACATAATGACAAAGGTGATCAGAATAACCCGTGTTTCTGTCACTAGAAACTCCATATGAGTATATATGACAGAAACTGTTATTAAAAGTGGAATTTGCCATGATTACTCAGGGCAGCAAATCTCCGCAGAAGTCACTATTTCTGTATTGCATGGTCTCAAGTGTCATTCAGGTAAGGAAGAGCATCCTTCGCAGCTATACAAATGTTTCTTTGTACTGCTCAGCTAAGAGAAGCATTTGCCTTTTCCAGGCTGCAGATGCTAGAGCAACAGGTGGTAGGGGGGGAACAGGCCAAAAACAAGGACCTCAAGGAAAAGCATAAACGCCGGAAAAAGTATGCAGATGAGCGGAGAATGCAGCTAGTGACTGCACTGCAGAAATCTGACGAGGACGGCAGCGACTGGGTTCTGCTTAATGTCTACGACTCCATCCAGGAGGAGGTTCGAGTCAAGAGCAAACTTCTGGAGAAGATGCAGAAAAAGGTGAGCCTCCAAAAGCAGCTCCCTGTTATCCCTGCTTAAGATTTAGGGAGCATCCAGTGGAGTGAGTTAATCTCAGGATGGCTTTTTTTACCTTTTAGTTCAACACATCCACATCCATCTTTCCTCCTCTGCTTATGTTTTTTTTTTTTTATGCTAATGAGATGTTTTAGGGCAGTATGTTTACAGAATGAGTCCGGCTGTGTAATATTTCATCTGTGTCTGCGTTAGTACTTACAATGCTTGCATGCATTTTTATGAAACGTTGGATGGAACTGCCCTCACTGAGCTGTTCCACGACTCCAGCCTTCTCAAATCCCTACCCGAGGGCTTTAAAAGCCGGTCTCTTTATTGTGTAACACACTGCCCAGAGTAACGTGTCTGTTCATGGGAGAGGATGCAACTCCCTCTGCTGACGTACGCAGCCTATTGCACAGCTTGCTACGTCCTCGGCAGCACCAGTTCTCATCACCCAAGAAATTACACTGTGAGAAGTTCTCTAGGAAAAACAAACAAACAAACATGCAAATATTATAACATTTATATATATAAAAGCAATGCTCTTAAATTTTAGGCATGCTTGAAAGTAAGCTTTGCTCTGATGGTATAAAGCAGACTTGGAGGAGCTTCAAAAAATGTGTGTGTATGCAGCCAGAAATCTGCACGTGAAGGATTTGATTTAATTAGGTTATCAGAGAAATATGCCACCTTTTTCAGCTAAGCTAGAAAACCCCACAACTTTATTAGCACAGGACACAGAATATACCTGTGAGTTTAACTTTAAGCCTATTTGAAGACTCAGTAATTTATAGGATGATGTGACAAGTCTTCCATTAAAACAGATGTGGAATGACCTTTCCAGATAAATCTCATCCTAATTCTTAATTATAAATTAGAAAGCTTTCCAAACACTGATGAAGCTTTTGTTTTTAAGAGTGGGAGATAACAGTAAGTGCTTATTAACTCTTTTATCTTTTGAATTTTGTTAAATTACTGGCTTCAATTGAGATCCAGATCACAGAACCCTTGTAGCATTTTTGTTTTTCCACCATTGCTTTTCTGTAAGCACTTCCTCATTCTTGCGTAAAGGGACAGTGAAAGTAGAAGTTGTTGATCCACTTTCGCCAAGCTGTTAATTTTCATGTAGTGTTATCACCTCCTTCGTATTTGCCTTCTGAGTAAACCATCCGACTGATTTCCATCTCTGTGCCTAACAAATGTTTATGCTCGCAGTAACCCGCGGTCCTCTCTCTGTTATAACCCCAACTCGCCATTTTGCTTTTATGACACAGCTCCAGGCTGCCGAGACCGAGATCAAAGATTTGCAGTCAGAGTTTGAGCTGGAGAAGATTGATTACCTCAGCACCATCCGCCGGCTGGAGCGAGACTCGATGCTCTTCCAGCAGCTGCTGGATCGGGTGCAGTCCCTCGTCCGGCGTGACTGCAACTACAGCAATCTGGAGAAGATTAAGCGCGAGTCTGTCTGGGATGAGGAGGCTGGCTGCTGGAAAATTCCAGAGCCTGTCATTCAAAAAACCCACCTGCCCGCAGGTAAGAGGAGCATCTGGATCCTATGGCCACCATGTGGCTTCTTCCGAGCTCACCAGCACGTCGATAAATGGTGTTTGGACTGCACTCACATGTAAAATTTTCCACGTATAGCTGAGGCCTCTGCCTTTCTAGCAAGTTCGAGTAATTTAGTGAGGACAAAGCTGCCTGTTTCTAGGTCTGCACAAATATTTGTGCTGAGTAGGTGATATGGGTTGGGAAGCAGGCACAGGACTCCCCACTAAGCTGCCTGTGTTCGATAGCGCAGTTCTATGCGTGCCTTCTGCGGGGAGTGAAATCACAATTAGTGTTTAAACAAGTAAGATGCCCTTTTTAAAGCTGTTCCTCCTAGGATCTGAAAACACTTTCACATTAATGAATAAGCCCTACAAGGGTGATACTACAGGGCCTGTTTCAAACCTTTAGAAGCTAAGGTGAGGCGACTTTCCTGAAGCTTCACAGCAGTATTTAGTTGATTGAGAATTAGAATTCAGCGTCCTTGTGTAATTCCAGTGTATGAGTTGCCTCAGCCTTGGAGACGCGTTGCCATTCCTGCAAGACAAGAGCTGTTGAACCATGTGCAACTGCTTTAGCTGATCCATATCCTAAACCACTCACTGGAGATGAATCACTGTACGGCTCCTCCAGGCATCTGTTAACCCAATTATCAGCGATTTGAGCAGTGGTGGGGGATCAGGGAGTGCGTAATCGTTTTAGAGATGATGGCCCTTTAATGCTGTGCTTTTCTCATAGCAGTTCCAGCACTGCCACAGTCTAAATCTGCCAGAAAGAGCCCTTCAGCTGAGAGTGGAGAACCAACGGTAAGCTGTATTTCTCCTCCTGAGGCCCTGAAAAGTCCTGCTCAGACATCACCACGAGACATGGCCGTGCTCTGGGTGCTGTGGGCAGAGTTAGGTGACTGCCCAGGCACGCGCTCACAGCTGGCGTCAGCCAGCAGGTTTAGCAAAGGACCCCTGAAGATGCGTGTCAGGAAAGAGCTGACCTTGTCCTCAGATAAGAAATTGCTCATTTTGGGCAATTCACCTCCTGGTCTGGTAGCAGAATTGCTTTTATTGCTTTAACTTTGCATCACTCACAGCTTTGCCCAAACCAGACTTGACCATATACCTGCTACGTGCATTTCACTGTGTCACTGTGCCCAGGAGCTTGCTTTTTTATCCTATTTACTGTAGTTTGTGGTATTTCTAAGCCTTAACCCGAGATACCTGGGTGCCTAAGGGCTGGTACAGAGCACAGCGCTGCTGACGGTGCTTTCTGATTGCAGCAAGAGGAAGACCGCTACAAGCTGATGCTGAACAGGAGTGAGAGCGAGAGCATTGCCAGCAATTACTTCCGATCCAAGCGAGCCAGCCAGATTCTTAACACTGATCCAATGAAGAACCGAGGTAAACACATCTTTGTGGTCTTTTGTCTGATATATTGTGGGCATTCATATTGTTTTTCCAGGAATAAACTTCATGGGGGTTCTAATTCTTTTGGGAACACTATCCCAAGCCCGTAGCGTTCTCCTACAGATTGCTATGGACGTAGTCCTAAGTCACAAGTGTGATGGACATGGTGAAAATCGGTGTAGGGATAATTAAATAGGAACATTCAAAAACTTGGTTGGTGATACATACAGATCCCTTGAACTTAACAGGAAATTTCTTGCAGGATGAGGTCTGTTTCTGTTTTTAATTAAAAATGTTAATTTCATTAATAATTAAAAAATAGCTGCAGAACCCCAGAGTGTTGCTGTACTGACTCACAAAATAGGTGTTGTCAGCCAGCACGAGATGTAAAGCATTTTACCCCTGGACAGTGACTGCACAGGACAAAAAGTAGCGCGTGGAGAAGAGCAGGGCTGGGGGGAGGGATTTGTTGGCCCCGTGCTGGTCCCAGACGATCTCTGTGGCAGAACCAAATCCACTCTCGGATATGTGTGATGGCAGCTTCTGAGAACAGAGAGCACCTGCTTGGCTCCCTCTGCCCTTAGGGAATCTGCCTGGGGCACGTTGATGAGCGATGTGGAGAATGTTGCTGGGAATAAATAGGCTCATAGAATCACTAAGGTTGGAAAAGACCTCCAAGATCCTGTGGTCCGACCGTCCCCCAGCCACCACTATCACCCACCAGACCATGTCCCAAAGCACCAGGTCCCACCTTTCCTCAAACACCTTTCCTTAAACACCCTTCAATAGCGTTACTGCCCTTTTTTGCCCATGTTTCTCTCCTTTCCAGCTCAGCCCACCGCTCCCTCGGGGCTGAACACCGCTTTGACCAGCACCTCCGCCACGCTGCCACCGCCAGAGCTGCCCCAGCCGCGTCCATTCCGCCTGGAATCGCTCGACTTCACGCCGCCGGCCTCCAAAACCACGTGGAAAAGGGGCAAAGGCGGCTTGGGCAGCGACGCCTCCTGAGTGTGGGGCCAGGGCCCCAAGGGACTGCGGGTGTGTGGGGAGCCATGCGGGCCCCAAGGCTGTAACTCCGTCCCAACACGGGCAGCGTTGCCTTGGGGCTGGCGAGTGTGTCTGTGCGGTGCGGGCAGCCCTGCGCCTGGCCCTCGGCTGCTCTCCTCGTCCCTCTTGGTCCCCACCCCTGCTCTGCCCCCCCGTCCCCCTCCTGCTGGCCCTGGGCAGCGCGGCCGCCTTGGGCTCGGCCCGGGTTGAGGGGAAGCGGCGAGGCCGGGCCTCGAACCCCGGTCCCCAGCCCCAAACCCGGCCCCTCACCGCCACCCCCCCCACACCCCACACACACACCGCGTCCCGCCTTCGGGCCGGGCCCGAAGCCCCACGCTGATTGGCCGGCGGCGCGGAGCTGTCTGCCGCTGATTGGAGTGCGGCGGCGTCGGGCTCGGAGCCGATTGGCCGCCTGCTCTCGGCCCGCCTCTTCCTGGGGAGCCTGGCGCCGGCGACAAGATGGCGGCGGCCGCGGTGCGGCTGTGGTGGCTGCTGGCGGCGGCAGCGGCGACGGCCGGGGCCGGGCCCGGGCCCCGCACCCTGGTGCTGCTGGAGAACGGCAGCCTGCGGGACACGCACTCGCTCTTCTTCCGCAGCCTGGCGGGTAGGGCTGGCGGCGGCACCGCGGCCGGGCTGGGGGCGGCGGGGAGGGGCCGGGGCCGGGGCGGCGGCGCTGGGGGCCCGCTGCCGGCGGGGCCGGGGCTGAGCGCTGCGTGTGGCGGCCGCAGACAGGGGCTTCGAGCTCACTTTCCGCACCGCGGACGACGCCGGCCTGTCCCTGATCAAGTACGGGGAGTTCCTCTACGACAACCTCATCGTCTTCGCGCCGTCCATCGAAGGTGAGCGCGGGGGCGGCGCTCGGGGGGCGCCCGGAGCCGGCTGGGGGGGAGTCACGGAGCTGCGCTGTGTGCCCCTGCAGATTTCGGTGGGAACATCAACGTGGAGACCATCACCGCTTTCATCGACGGCGGCGGCAGCGTCCTCGTGGCCGCCAGCTCGGACATTGGTAAGTGCCAGCCCTCGGCAGGGGGCGAGGGGGCCAGCAGCAAACCAGCGTGTTTCAGCCGCAGCTCATACCACATTCCTGCTCTGCGTGCGCCTTGCGACCATCAAGCAGTTCGTTCATCCTTCCCAGAGCTTCTGCAGAAAAATAAACAGGATGAGAAAAAAATGTGTTACCTGATAGGCTTGTAGGACAGCGTTCTTCAGCTCTGCATTTGGCAGATGCGCCGGAGAAAAACATGCTTGGAAAGGAAAAGACTTTCTGCGCTCTTTGTGGAAGGGGGATTTAACTAAATGGTACTTCATGCTTGTAGTTTCTTGTTGCGAACAACAGGGTCTGTACTCTGAGGAAATGGATGATAGTTCTTGGGATAAAAAAAAAAATTCTTTATTTCTATTCTAAATGGGAATTTAGTAGAAAGAGGTTGTGATGCTCAGGGTTTGGCCAGTAGAGTGTCAAACATGTCACTGAGCTGAATTTACTTGTTATTTTGAGTGTTGAGACTGGTACTGTGACCTCCAGAGCATGCTGCATAACAGAGAATCCGTTTTCTCCTTTTAGGTGATCCACT
This sequence comes from Cygnus olor, assembly GCF_009769625.2. Classification (NCBI taxonomy): domain Eukaryota; kingdom Metazoa; phylum Chordata; class Aves; order Anseriformes; family Anatidae; genus Cygnus; species Cygnus olor. Next base: position 8,240,885 of record NC_049189.1, on the reverse strand, counting down.
GCGAGAGCTGGGCAGTGAGTGTGGGATAGAGTTTGATGAGGAAAGGACAGCTGTTATCGACCATCACAACTATGATATATCAGACCCAGGCCAGGTAAACGTATTTGCTTGTTCTGGGCTTTGTTAACGAGAACCTATGTGGAAAAGTTGAGAGATGAATCTTCTGTTCTTACTTCCTTTTTTTTCTTCCATCCATTCTCTTCTGTCCCAGCTCGTTTCCAAGAAAGGCATAAGTGGTGCTGTTTAACAGCGTCCGGTCGTGCTGCAGCTAGAGCACTGACGTAATAGCACAGAGCTGTGTGCATGGGGAGTTCTTGCCCTGAATTTATCCCTCTGAATTTCCTGGGTTTCATCTTTCTGCTCCCCGAGTAGTTTCAAAGCGTCACTGTATGTCAATTTGTAAAACCATAGTTAACGAGGGTGTTGAACCATTTTGGAGCGGGAGAGCTGAATTTCACCCACTGGTGAAGTGTACCTCATTTTACTTTTGGTAGGTGAAGAATGAAAGCGTGAAGTGTGATGCTCCAAATATGGGGAGGGTGATTTTCAGTTTCAGATGCTATTGAGAGAGATGGTTACAGAAGTTTACACGTTTGTTTTCTTTCCCCAGTGCTGTTCAGTACTTTAAAAAGCCTCTTAAGACCTGAACGTGCTTCGCTAATTTTTATTTACATTAAATTGTTCAAGCAGTACATGAATGTTGTCCTGTTCTAAAGATGAAAGCTACTAAGATGTAGGGGAAGTAAACCGCCGTAGCATTGCTATTTTTATCAAAAGGTGTTTCGTATTTCCTTATATACCAGCATCTTAATCTGATCACGATTAAACAAAAAAGCTTTTTTTTTTTTTGCTTTTTAATTCAGCTGTAATCCAAAAACTGTTCAGTTTTGATTGCCTGTAAAAACAAAGTTAACTTTCAAGCAAAAAAAGAAGCTGTTGCTTGCTATTCTAAAACCTGAAAGTTACCGAAGGTGCATATAAATGTATTTGCCTGTGCAGTGCATTTACACAGATCTCTCGTTTCCTCCAAGCACACGCTCATCGTCGCAGATGCTGAGAATCTACTGAAGGCTCCCACCATCGTGGGGAAAACGACGCTGAACCCCATCCTCTTCCGAGGAGTTGGGTAAGTGACCTGCCACGGGGTGTGGACAGGGAGGGTGTTGGGGTGAGATGGCTGTTGTTGGGGAAGCAGCACAAAAATCTTGGTGTTAGTGCGAGCAAAGGGCAGGGTTAGCCAGCTGTGAACTCCTAACATGAGAAATCTGTGTTGATTTTGAATAATGATGAAAAGAAAATCTCCCAAGTGGCTTAGATCTTGACTTGGCGATGTTTCTTAGTAGAAGTTAATGAAGCTTAACTGAATATCTTGAGAAAGTAACTCGTTTCTGTAAGGGTGCAAGTTCTGCAGCTGTCTCGCCACATCCGAGGGTGAGAAGGTTTGTGCAGCTTAGCTGGTGCCTGCACATTCCTGTGGGTGTTCGTGCAGCTCATTGTGCCTCTCCCTGCAAGGATGGTGGCTGATCCTGACAACCCGCTGGTGCTGGATATCCTGACCGGCTCTTCTACCTCTTACTCCTTTTTCCCAGATAAGCCCATTACTCAGGTATGTTCGCTGATTCTTTTTTTTTTCTCTTCTGGGCTGTACTTCTTTGTTCAAATCCCTCACATTCCAACAACTTGGAAGAAAGCTCTTGTGGTGACTTTGAAAGTCACCTGCTTCCTGATACCTCCCTGGGAATTTTTCTTCCTCCGTGCTTTTTGTTGGTGACAAAATGTCCAGCATGAATGATACTTTGGAATAAATATCAGCCTAGATCAAAGCATATCCCCTTCAAGGGGCTTCATCCCAGGCAGAGAGGGTAGGAATAAAATGCTATGGATCCCATTCCTTGTTATTCTGAGCAGTTTCGTATCTTCTGTTTAGCTGTGAAGCATGCTCCCTGTGGTCAGACTGTTCCACCTCGAAGCAAACCTGTAGCAGTAGTGAAATCAGATAACTTAGAGATTGACTAGCTCTTCTTTACTTGTCCCTAAACTGGCTAAACGTCTTTTAAATGTGCTCCTTTCCAGTATCCACATGCGGTTGGGAAGAACACCCTTCTGATCGCGGGACTCCAAGCAAGGAACAACGCTCGCGTTGTTTTCAGCGGCTCTTTGGATTTCTTCAGTGATGCCTTCTTCAATTCTGCTGTGCAGAAAGCTACTCCTGGCTCCAAGAGGTGCGCTAGCTTCTGGGCATTCCTTCCCAAGGAATATTTGGGGAGATGGAGGCCACAGGCAACAAAGTTTTCTGCTGCGGGAAACAGCAAAAAGCTTTAATGCAAATAGGGTGTGATACATTGCTTTGGCCTTGAGGGATGAAGTACGTTGGAAAATAATTCTCTTTTAATCCAGGATAGCTTTTTCTTGCTTTCAGATCTGTTCATGGCTTTTTTTTGGCATGTAGTGTGTTTTTCAGAGTGGCTGCCATACTTTCTTTGCATTCCTTCATCCCTAGGTACTCGCAGACTGGTAATTATGAGCTGGCTGTTGCCTTGTCCCGCTGGGTGTTCAAGGAAGAGGGCGTGCTGCGCGTCGGAGCCGTGTCTCACCACCGCGTGGGAGAACTTGCACCTCCTAATGCCTACACCGTCACTGATCTCGTGGTAAGGCTGCGCGCAGGGTGGCCTGCTTGGAACAGGCTCCTGTCGTGTGGGCAGGAAGAAACTAGGAGCTGAAAAGTGTAGTTGGATCCCTTTTCCTACTGCTGTAACATAGGTATTTACTTACTCTCTGACCAGTGAGAGCTGCTTTGATTACTGATCCCTAGTCTGTGTTTCCAAGAGGGACAACTTACCTAACCAGCTTTGGAAAAAGAAATTTGGGGGAACTCCCTGGTCACTTCAGACCGTATCCCTTCTGGAGTCTTCTGCTGGGGTCGAGGTGTGTTTTCAGGCATTGCTCCTGACTCCTGTTCATGCACGGGTTTGTTCCAGGAGTACAGCATCGTAATTGAAAAGCTTTCCGATGGAAAGTGGGTCCCCTTCGACGGAGACGATATCCAGCTGGAGTTCGTCCGCATCGATCCGTTCGTGCGGACTTTCTTGAAGAGAAACGGTAGGTTCCCCTCACCTCTCCAGCCCACGTTGGGATGTTTTCTCCTTGGCATGGCAGCATTGTAGCAGGAAGACCTGTGAAGGCTTCCACAGCTTCTGTCTTCCAATTTCTCTTGTCAGTTAAATGTTGCGACTCTTTCTTAGGTGGCAAGTACAGCGTGCAGTTCAAGCTGCCGGATGTCTACGGAGTGTTCCAGTTTAAAGTGGATTATAACCGCCTGGGTTATACCCACCTCTACTCCTCTACCCAGGTCAGTACGGTGGGAATGATTCACGCAAGAGGAAAGGGATCTCCGTTAAGTTGTTATTGAGGTGCAAGGTACTTGAATGTACATGGAATTTGAGCACTTCTGACTTTGTTTTTTATTTGCATTTTGGGGTTTGGAAACAAGCTGTGCAAGCAACTGATTGTGGTTACCCCTTCTTTGGACAAGCGTTGTGCAGTTGCTGCAAATGCCAGTGCAGAGAGCCTTACCATTGTGCAGGCTTGAACTGAGCAAGTATTTCCTCCCGCGTAGAGCATTTGGAGCTTTAAAAATATGTGGGACACATTAGAATGTTCTTGGCTAAAAGCTGCGGTTCAGCCCTAGAAACAAGTAGTTCAATTGCCATTTCAGTAACCTAACAGGTGCTGAGGAGCACAGGGAGTCAGAGGTGCGTGCAGAGGATTATCTTGATCCGTTACTGGGTCCTGCCAAACTTGAAAGGGATGCCACCTTTTCTCCTAGGTGTCCGTGCGTCCCCTCCAGCACACGCAGTACGAACGTTTCATCCCCTCGGCGTACCCATACTATGCTGGAGCCTTCTCCATGATGGTGGGCCTCTTCATGTTCAGCATTGTCTTCTTGCACATGAAGGAGAAGGAGAAATCCGACTGAGCTCCCTATGGGAGGAAGAGCCTTTTCCCTGGCACTGTGCGGAGTTGGGCAGCACTCGGGGCCCTTGCAGTAACTGTGTGAGGACTGGTAGGTGCCAGACTGGTTTGGGGCTTTTTTTTTTATTATTACATATGGGTTGATTAACAAGAGAGAAAATGAAGTAAATATTTGCAGGGGATTTGTTGACAAAATGTTTGCAAACACGGAAATGTGACAACTATGGTCTTGTTGCTCCTTGATCGGTTCGCAGTGCTGCTGTTCTGTTTGTCCCACCCCGTGGCCAGAATGATTTTGATTTGAGATTAACTCCATTTTTGAAATAAAGTCTTGTTCCTCTCACCGTGTATTGAAGTGAGTGAATTACTGAGCAGGGCTCTCTGATGAGGAAAGCCCATGGTCAGCACGTGGGAGGAGGTCGGAGGTCGGAGGGGAGCGCTGCCTGTGCCGCTGGATCCTACCCTGCTCCTGGTGCAGAAAGCAGCGAGTACAGCGGGGGTGACGTACGGCGCGGGCCCCATCGCCTTGCCTGCTGCTTTGTTCCTGGGGCTCGGTGTCATCCTTCCGTGTCATCCTTCCGTGTCTCAGTCCAGCCTCGCAGCGGTGTACCTGCAGGGCAGGCGGGGGTTTCACTGTTGCCTGAGGGCACTGGCCCATCCTGCTGCACCCCTCTCCAGCTGCTTTGCCTTCCTGGGAGCCTCGCAAACAAATTAACAATTAACGTTCATGTTCCTCACCACTTGGGGAAAAAAAAATAAGCCGGCATGGCAACAACAGCCCTGCAGCCTTTCCGGACAGCCCTGCAGCCTCGTGGGAGGCGTGGGTGGGTTGGAGCAGCGCGAAGGCCCTCCAGGGATGTGGCAGCAGGAAAGCCGATGCCTGTGGTGCTGGTGAGAGCTGTGTGGTGGTGGGATCCCCAGGATCTTAACGTCCCCCTGTTCCCAAAGGGCTCCCCCGTATGCTGGGGAGGGGGGAACCAGCCCTCCTGTGTATTTACACACGCTCCCCTGCACACCAGCCTGTGGTGTAGTTGCCTCCCCCCCATCCACTGCTGCCTCCTGCCCTCATTTCCCCCCAAAACGAAGTGGCAGAGACTGCTGGGGGTGTTTGGGCTCCGGGGCGACTTCTGGGGGGGGTTTGGGCGCTGGGGCAGGGAGGGACGGACCCGGGGGGGGGCTGCTGCTGCGGGGGGTGCCGGCTGCTGCCTGGCCTGGCCTGGAGGAGAAGTGCGAGCGCTTCGGGGCACCGCGGGGGGGCGCAGCACAGAGCCGGGGGCACGTAGCGGCACCCGGGGGGGGGCACCGGGTCCGGGCCGCCCCCCCCCCCCCGAGCCCCGGGCTGGGCTCGGGGCCTCCCCGACCCCCCCTCGGCCCCGCCTCCCGCTGATGGCTCGGGGCGGGGCTGGCGGCGGGCGGCGCTTTGCGACGGCGGCGCTCGGCGGCGGGCGGCGGCGCTTGGCGGCGGCGGCGGGCGGCGGGGGGCGGCCATGCTGCTCACCGTGTTCTGCCTGCGCCGCGACCGCAGCGAGCTGACCTTCTCGCTGCAGGTGGACGCCGACTTCGAGCTGCAGAACTTCCGCGCGCTCTGCGAGCTCGAGTCCGGCATCCCGGCGGCGGAGAGCCAGGTCAGGGCCCGGCCGCCGCGCGGGAGGCCCCGGGGGGCGGGCGGCGGGGGATACCGGGCCGGGGGGCGCCGGGCCCGGCCCGGCCGCGGATGTGTCCCGGGGGCGGGGGGGCGGGCCCCGCTTCGCGACCCGGCGGCCCCGGCGGCCCCGGAGCCGCCGCCCGGCCGGGCTCTGCCCCCCCCCCCCCCGTTGTCCCGGGGTTTCCTCCCGTGCCGGGCTGGGGCAGGTGCCCGGGCTCCGCTCCCCCCCCCCCCCCGGGCGTCCCTCGGAGCTTTCGTCCCCCGGAGGATCTCTCCGGTCCCGCCGCGGCGGTGGCCCCGCAAGAACCCGCCCCCCCCCCCCCCCCCCCGGGTTCCCGGCCCCCCTGGGGCCCCCCCGGTTCCGAGGCGGTGCGGTGCGGGCAGCGCCGAGCGGAGCCCCCGCTGGCCGGGCCCGGCTGCAGGCAGCGGCGGTTTGTGCCGGGCAGCCCCGGGGAGGCTGCTGGGAGAATGCGGAGGGGCAGCGCCGGTGCGGGGCCGGCTGCAAGGGATGGGGCAGAGAATCGGGGCCGTGTGGGTTTTCGTACCGGGGGGAAAGCTTTGGGCTGTGGTGGGTGGAAGGAGAGCGACCGCTGCGGGCAGAGAGGCTCCTGCCGCCGTGCCGGCCGGCTCCCGGTGCGTGCTGCGCCCGCCGGCACGGTGCCGGAGTCCCCAGTGGCTCCTGCGGCGGTGACAGGGCCAGGCTCTGCCCACGGGGCTCTGCGAGTGCTTGTGCTTGGTTGCCCGACTATCTCAAGGCACGTGGGGCACGAACTCCTTGGTTTTGGAGCTCTCTCGCCTCACGGTGACCTGCCGGCTCTTCCTCTGTTTTGGGACAACGAGGGGTCGCGTCCTTCCTGTGCTTCTGCGCTTACTTTTGCCGGGAGTTTTTCCTTTGAGCCTTTGCTCCGCTGTGATTAAATCGCTGCAGATTTCCGATTACACGGACTGCAGGTAACACGGACCAACCCTGTGCTTTTTGGTAGCACCTTTGCTCTCCTTCTGTCCACCTGTCCTCTGCGTGTGCATTATCAATCGTGTTTCCTTTCCTAACGTTTTTGAAGCATATGTTTATTGTTCCTTTATCTACTCTTTCTGCCCAGTGTTTGTTTAGTGTTCTTTGGACCTTCAGTAGGAAAAAAGTTTTGAAACTACAAGTTATGGGTGAAGTAGCTTGTTGTACAGAAAGATTTTGTGTGCCCAAACCATCCCCCACAAGCAGGTAACAGCGTGGGTCTTGCTGTGGCTCTTCCTTACCCACGGTGTGCATCGCTTTGCGGGTGTCACGTTGGCTTCCCGGCACAAAGGGGAGATGTAAGGACCATGCAGGGTGGAGCAAACCACAGAGGGTTAACAGAGTCCCATTCTCTGATCTCCCACAAAATGAATTCTGGGGTGGAGGTGAGTGCTGAAGCACTTGGCTGGCGTCGCAGCGGATCGGAGGGTGCCGGGAGATAGCGGGCACGGTGGCCGGTGGGCCCTGCTGATAAGGGGAGGTGCAGCAGGGAGAGCAGAAGGGAAATAATTCAGCTCGCTGTGGTTTCCTTTTCGTGACGTGGAGGTGCCTTTTCTGGAGAAGGAGAGGAAGGCTGTCGGCGTTCTTCTGGCAGTGGCGTTATTTCCTTCGTTTCCTTCTCTTTACGCACTGTGTGTCCCCTGACCTCAGCTGCTGCTGCCACGCAGTTCCAGCCGAGGCCGCCGGGCTGGGGGACACATCCCGAGGCACGGCACGGAGCAGGCTGTGACGGCCGGGATCACAGCGCTCAACCCTGGGTCTTGTTCAGGATTTATAGAGTGTTTCTCCAGGAATCACACATTCCAAGCTATAGATGGCTCGGAGCCAAAAAACAATTAAAAACTGGACGGGGGTTCTGTGTTGGGTTTGATTTATGGTTGCTGGGGGTGTCTAGCCAGTGGTCCGAGGCATGGTGGCGCACTGAGTCACCCACAGTGGTTGCTTTGCTGTCAGCCTCGTAGAAGTCCTCAGCCATCCTGACCTGCAGACTTGAGATGTGGGGCAGGTGAGAGGAGGCACAGAGGAATTGAAGTGGATGGCCGGGGCCCTCAGGGTGTCCTGACAGCAGAGGCTGAGAGGAGGTGAGGTGGGTGTATCTCTCCTGCATAAACCTGGGGGACCATATATATGTTGGGTAGGATTTATAGTCTTTGTGGGTCTCTTGTTTAAAAGAGCGATGTTTTTGCTATACGGACTTTGTTTTAATGACAGCTGATTACTTGAGTGGGGTTGCTTGCTCCACAGAGACGTTCTACCCAACACCACTGTGTAGAATCCGGCCAGTGCGTGATGTTGGTGCCTGCTTCCCTACCCAGGCTACCTCCGGAAGGGCTCGTGTCTGGTGCCTTGGCCAGCTTACAAGCTTGCTGTCTGAAATGTGCTGCAAAGCAGGTAATCTGAAGTACAGCAAAATTAAATCAGTTTATTTTAACAGCAAAGTGGAAAGGGTCAAAAACATATTAAGCTGTGCTGCTAATGGATACGGAGCGAGTGCTAGGCACATAATTCATTGTCTGAGGTGTGAAGGCTGAACGCTCATAAATCCAGCCCATGAAGCAAGATGACAGAGGTAAAACCTCACTTAAACTGATTAGCTCGTGTCTTCCAGGCCATCTGCACAGAGAAACTGTCATTTAAGATTTGCGCGTGCAGCTGGGATTTATTACAAGCTTGCTTTCTCTGTGCACAGCAGCGTTACCGAATCAGGTTGGGCAGGGTGTGCGTGGTAATGTGAGAGGATGCGCTGGGACTCCTCCCATCACAAGCTAACCTTAATAATGCTGGCAATGTCTTGCAAACCACCAGAGCAGTGACTGAATGCCTTAATATAGCTTGCAAATGGATCCATGTTTGCTTTGAAAGGGACCCACAAGCCAGTCGAGTGCAATGCCATGGATGTTGTGAAGTGTGTAGTGAATGAGAAGATAGAAATGTCATCTTTGTTTCTAATTGTGTGTATTTTTCAAATTCTGATGGTTCTGATTGCTACGTCATACGTGGCTATTATTTTTACTTCCTCTGTCTTTCTTACTTTGATACCACCTCTGACGATGGATCTCTGCAACCAGGGTGCAGGAGTTAGGATTCTGTGTAATACTTCTGAGCCGATGAAGTAAAGCAGCCAAAGTCTGTAGCGTCTTCCACACTTCGAGGAAGACGCATACTAATTGTCTTTTTGGATCTTCAGCGTGCTTCTGCTGCTTGCGATAGCATCAGGTAGTGTCGCAGCCCGTCCAGGCGAGTACTGTGAAAGCGTCTCCCACGCGGCTTTGCCAGTCCCGACCTGTGGCAGACCTGTTGTTCCTGAACCAGGCTTTTCCAGACCAGGGAGAAGGTCTTGCTAAATTACGTGGCAAACGTGAAATTGGATCGTACGCCCAACAGGGTTAGGCTGAGTTCTCCAGCACTTCTTGCTTTGGACTTCTGCCAGGGGTAGGAGACTGTCGAGCTGATCTGCCTCGTCTCATTGTGCTTTGATGAAGGCACAGAAACCTTAATGCCGAACAGATACTGTTTCTGGGATGCCAGAGACACGTCTTCAGCAGGAACTTTCGTTCCTCTAAAGCACATCTTTATTTTTATGGGTTGTGTTTTAACTAAATGACAACAGTTTTGTGGAAGCAGAACATCCTGGTTCCTGTGCTTGGTGAAGTTGGTAACTCCTCTGATGGTATTCATCTGCAGTTACTGCCTGTTGAAATTTCAAGGGGAGCACGGGAGTAATTTAGGACATCTGTAGGTATCGCAGAATCTAATGTTAATAGAAATGTTTCCATGGTGAATATTCATTTTTTTATCTCAATATGTTTTTATATTTAATCTGTGGACCTCTTGTTAAGTTATATTATGATAATAGGAAATTATGTGACTGTGTTTTATAGCCAAAAGAAATTAATTCCTTGCCACAGACTGACTGCGGATTCAGGACTGGTATGTTTGGGTGCTGAACCTTTGTGTCTGGATGGAGTTACATCACTGAAGTAAAGCAGAAATCACTGAGCTAATCACTGAGCTCCCCGTAAAACTAGTTATTTTGGGAACCATGTTGTGGGTAAAGGTAGAGATCGCTGATTGGTAGACAATCTGGTCCAGTGTCCCTCCTGATGGATGCTGCCTGCACAGTTGAGGCCTTGGTCAAGAGGTGCTGACCTGGGGGCAGATATCACTACAGAAAGCAGCCATGACTTGGGTAATAGAGATTTGAGTTTGGAAACGTGTGGTAAACAGGTCTGACGCAAGGCGTTCTTTCCTTTAAAGACTTTGGCCTCTAATTAAGAGAAACGAGTCCTTCTCCGAGATGCTGGGTTTTGAGAAATGGTTGTTGGGTTTCGGTAAGACCAACTCTGGGTACTTGTCCAACCACTTGTTGAGGTCTTTCTGTGCCTGAGGCCGAGGTGCTTTGGCAGGGCTTGTCTGTGCCTGTGGTGAGAATTGCACACCTTCTGTTCTGAAGCTTGAGGTGGGCCCAGAGGAGCTGCTGGAACGTTTTCCTAAAATACAAATAAATTAAAAGCAAGATTCTGATCTGTTTTGTCATGCAAGTTGTTTTTCCTTACATTCTCTCCGTGAACAGATAGTCTATGCAGAGAGGCCTCTAACTGACAACAACAGATCTTTGGCCTCCTATGGCTTGAAAGACGGGGATGTGGTAATTTTGCGACAGAAAGAGACCGTAGAGCCACGGCCTTCAATCCGTTTCCCAGGTGAGAAGGGTTGTGTTAACTTTTCCTCTGAGCATCTGAAGATCTTGATGTTTATCAAACACCTCAATATTTGTCAAACGCCAACTCCATCTCATTCGTCTCCTTTAACACCTCTCTAGACAAACTGCTTAGGAAGGGAGGGTGGCTACAACTGAGGTGGGGGACTTTCAAAATTAGCTAAAGGGCTTGTTATTTAATTATTTTTATTCTAAGCAAGTGAAAAGAAAGCGGGAAAGGATGGAAAAACAAAGAGAATTCAGAACAGCAGTTTGTGTAAAGGTATGTGAATTTTCATACGACTGCCTGTTCCCTTCCCGTTCTGTGTAGTGGTGTAATAAACATGCGCTCGGTGTGGCTCAGACACATTAAGGGGCTCTTGAGATGTGTACTCTGAATTGTGACAAATACCCAGAGAAGCTGCGTCTTAACAAACCAAGTTATGCAGTCATGCACACGTGCAAGAGGCTCCTCAAATAATGTGAGTGGAGACCTGGTCCTGTCTCTTTCCTGCCTTCTGCAGTGATTCCTAGCAAATCCACATCTTAAAAGCATCACCAGAAAAGAAGGATTGCTGGCTGAGAAGGGCTTGGAAGCATTGGTTGAGGTTCTCGTCCTCCTGCCTTAATGGGAGGGTTGGTACCTGCAATGCAGCTCTGCAGAAATGTTGCTCTTTTTTTCTCTACCTTTTTTTTTTTTTAATCTGAGAGATTCAGAAGTGCCTTAGAGACCTCAGGTTTAGCCTTGTGAACCCTCTGTGTGGCATTCACATTTGTGAAGCTGGAAATAACTAGTCTGTGATTCAAATAGTGCAATTCTAGGGATAAAAAACGTACGAGGTAGAAGAATAGAGCAGTTACATAAATACATGCCAGCATTCCTAACCCAGTAACCTGGGGATGTGGCAGTGCTTCTGACACGAATTGCTGTTCTAAGAATCTGGTCTAATATTGTAGCACGAAGACCGACTCATCTTTCCACAGTTTTTCCACTTCGTTTTTGGAGCAGAACTGTAAATAGGAAGCGCTGACGCATTTGACCTCTTTTCCCGCAAGGTCTGCCGAGGATAGACTTCAGCAGCATTGCGGTTCCCGGGACATCCACGCAGCAGCGTCAGCCACCAGCACAGCGTCTGCGTCCCTCGCCTCCCGATGCATCTTCGTTCCCTCAGGGTTTGGAAAATCCCGCATTGCTACGGGAGATGCTGCTTGCAAATCCCCACGAGCTGTCCCTGCTGAAGGAGCGCAATCCACCCCTGGCGGAGGCACTGCTCAGTGGAGACCTCGGTAAGTTGGGTTTTTATCTGCGTGAGGCGGTTTTGAGTCTGTTTGAGCTCAGCTCTAATAAAAGGCAGCCACAGGTTTTTAACTAGCTGGGGTGCTCACTGCCAGCTTATTGATGCTGCTGATAAAAGGTGCCAGCTGGGAGTACTGAAGTTCCTCTTTTTCTAACAAGACTATTTCTAGCAAGGTGGGCATATTTCTCCTGCTTGGCTTTTTGAATAGTTTCTGTCCCCTACTTTGAAATATCAGGTGTGTGGATATGTTGAGCTTCTATGAACACAAGTGGCTCAGCTCCTGATTGTTACGCTAAGACTCTCTGAATTCAGTTTCCAGTAATGGTGTTGCATTTGCTGCGCCCCAGAGCCCACTAAGACCTCAGCTGGGAGCAGTACACCGTAAGACCATCTCTCCCCGTAGTGATTAGCTGCTATAGAAGTGGACATCAGAGAGAGCAGAAAAAGAACAAGTAAATGGTGTCTTTAGGGACCTTTCCCAACAGACAGAGTCGTAAATGTTTACGTTCCTCTTAATCTTGAAAGTGCTCATGTATTTTGGGCACTTCACATGGCACAGTTGAATCCTAGCATGGTGTCCATCATTTTCTCTGCAGATGAGTAGCTGACCTTGGTTTCTCATTCTTCATCTGATGGAAGCTTTGAACTCTAGTCCTCTTTTATTATGAAGAGTGGTGTTTGGGGCGTTAAAAGACGTGCTTCTAAACCTCTGCAAGCACCTTGTTAGGAAATAAATCCTGTTGAGCTTCAGGAAATGAACGAAGTACCATCTAGCAGGAGACTTTTTCCCTTTCGAGGTTACATCCTAGTGATTTCTCTCTCAAGGAACACTGGAAGGGAACTCACATGGATGTTGTTGGCCTACTGCATTTTTAAATTCTGATGTCAGCTCATACTCTTGTAGTTAAATAGACGTCTGTTGTGCTCTCAAGCTTTTTCCCGCCTCTTTTGAGCATTGTGTCTGTAGTGCAGAAGAGAAGTTCTTCCCATCACCTTGAGAGGAATGTGCTGCTGCTGGCACAGGACACAAGGGGCTAAGCCAGGCACCCAGAACTGGCTAATCAGCCGATCTGTTCTGTCTGGTATGCACATAAGCTTTGATTCAGGTGTGCACTTTTAGTCCCAAAGCGCTGCAGTGGGATGTCAGAAGGAAGTGGTTTGATCTGGTTATACTCTCATCACTTTGTAATGCTGCTATCAGTGTTTGGGCACAGGTCCAGTTCAGCTCTGACTGATGTCCAAATACATGCACAGATACGTGCCGTGTGACTGTGCTGGATGCATCGCAGGCATGTTAGAGGGCACCTGCTATACAGAAGCCTAATTAAAAACAAAACAAACACACAAAAACGCCCAGTGCTTTCCTGAACACATAGCTATCTTTGAGCCACAGAGCTTCTGTATGGGAACTGCATTTCTTGAAGCAAAACCATGGCCTTCTGTGTTTACAGAACTTAATTTATTGCCAGGTCTGTTTGGGAATGTATGCGATCGGATCCAAACAGTAAAAAATAGCCAGAGGCTGTTATATATATATGGGGAACTGAAGAAACGTGCAGCTAAACTTCCTGAAGCAAGTGTCCCTTGTAGCATCTCCTGATTACAGCAATAGGCATTCAGCTTTAGGGATTATAATGTCTGTGTCTTAGCCTGTGTTGCTTGGGTTTAAAGTAAGTTTTGTTATTTTTTTTATGCCTTAGAATTTTGGGTTGCTTTTTGCTGAATCTACAGACAACTATTTTTCAGGGGACTGCTGAGTGTAAAATGTGATAGATTTTGCAAGCTATTCTTGTAGGTGGGCCATCTTATTGCAATCTCACGCCTGTCTCTGTCTGAAGTTTTTTCAAAATACACATACACAATTCAAATGAGAAGCTTGAGTGCAGGTTTTCTATTCCTGATTTCTGTTCCAGGTGTAATTTAGCTGCTGTTTTTTCCAGATTTTTTGGAGTATTTTGTAGGCAACTCTTGCTGCAATAGAACAATGAATTGCCATTTTAATGGCAGCTCTCAATTTTAAGTATTGGTGTCTTAGGAGGTTTTTTTCCTCCATTTTTCTTTCGTACAAAAGTGTATACAGAGGGAAGTTGAGTTTGACTGTGTCTTGATGTGTTTGGGTAGGAGAAGTAGCTCTGTCAAGTTGTTTTTCATCTCAGCAGATTCCCAAGTTTGCCACCAATCCTTTTGAGGTCCATCCACACTGCCTCCAGATGAGGCTTGTTGTGCTTGTGCTGCTGATTCTATCCCTGAGTGCGTGCTGGCACAAAAAGAGGTGCTTGCTGTGCCAGAACTTGATTTGTAAAGAGTAATTTCCAGTAAAAAGCATTTCTGTCTCTCCTTGTTACTGCAGAGAAATTCACCAGGGTGTTGCTGGAGCAACAGCAGGACCGAGCCCGGCGGGAGCAGGAGAGGATCCGACTCTATTCAGCTGATCCTTTCGACCTTGAGGCACAGGCCAAGATAGAAGAAGACATAAGGTAGCAAATCAAAGGCACCTGCATGCTTTGGAGGTCTTTGTGGCACTTTTTTTCCACAGGGTGCTTCCTTCCAACCTGGTGCTTTTTCCTTGGAGGACACAAGGAGTGTGTTTAGAGAGCAGATCCTGCCTTAAGACAGAAATCTGCTCGCAGGGTAGCACTCTGAGCCACCTTTGCAGGTGGGAAGGTTGGGAATTGGGACGCACGGGTGCATCCCATCCTTTAGAGGTATCCAGTTGAGCACAGACAATGGTGGCAGCACCGCTGTCCATGTGCATGATGTCTCAAGGCTGGGCCACTGTGAAACCAGTAAAGAGTGCTTGTGAAAAGCGCTGAGCCGAATCCTCGAGAGGTGCTGTTCAGGGCATGTCTTGAACCTGAGAACAGAGCCTGTGCCAGTGTCTGAGCAGAGGTCCCTGCACAGAATGGGGTGTCACTTCCCAGATGCCTTCGAGATTTGGTTTCGCTTACTGCTAATTATTTTGTATTTCTGGCTAATTCCAGACTCTGTATTTCACTGCTGTCAGAAGAGATCTTCCATAGAAATATGTTCTGCTCATCAGCCTTTGCTCCGTTTCTGTCTTCCAAACGTACTTGCATTGGGCTGAGGCTTGATTGCTTAAACTGGGTGATAAATCCTTGAGTTGGAACATGGCTGATGGTTTTGTCCCCAGTAAAGAAAAGTCTTTCTGATGCAGGCTCATAGTTGATCATATCCAGAATTAATTTGCGATAGGTCATTCTTGCGTTATAACTGACAAAGTGTTGGTACCAGATAAAGGCTTAGCATAGCGATGCAGAAAAATGTAATGCATAAATTGCATAAATTTATAGATGAAACATTGCTTGCAGGCACAGGAACGCTTTTCTTGCTCCATAGATGAGGGAGAATTGGGACAGATAAAGGTGATGTGCCCGAGGTTGTACAGCTATTAGGTAACAGTTCGGACATCTAGCAGTCCCCAGATTTCACAGCCCATTTAGTTTCTCCGGTTAGTTGAACTCCTTGCTTAATCAGGTATCCTCTGCCTGAGATTGATCGGGAGCTCCTGCAAGCATCACACTTTTCTGAGACAAATCTCTGTCCTTCAAGTGTATCTTAGGTGGACAGAGCATCAAGCACGGAGAAAACAGAAGCTTCAGATCGCTACATAACTGATTTGAGTAGCAAAGGACAGTACAATGTGCGGCTCTTTGTTTCACAGCTATATGAATCCAGGGCAGGGTAGCAGGGTGCTCCCAGCTGAGCCAGGTCGCTGTTAGCTCTTTCCCTGCTCCACCAAGAAACTGCATCTACCCATCCTATTGTGGAAAGGCTACAGAAAATGGATGAGAGAGGAGTTTGCTTTTCCAGTCCTCCTGCTGAGGAGGAGAAGTGAAGTGGCGTCAAAGTTGGAAGCCCTTTTCCTTTCACAGATAAGGCTATTTCAGTTGCAGTCACTGCAGATACCCATCACTTTGAAGATTACCGTAGGGGCCATGATGAGCTTTTTGATGAGTGTTTTTTCTGTAAGCTTGAATTTGCAGCGAGGGCTTGTGCTCATAGTGGTGTTCTCGCTGCAGTTTCGCTTATCTCCTCTCCTTCCTATGCCTCGAAGAGGCAAGATACCAGGGAAACGTTGGAGGATTTTAATGTTCAGCTGCTGTGTGGGATTCCGGTGTTGTAGCTACTGGCAACATCTTCATCATATGCCCTCAGTGTTTGCCTCTTTAGAGTGACTAATAAATATGCAGGTTTTTTACTTACAAGTTCTCCAGGTTAACTCTGTGGTGACAGGTTTTTGTTGCCAACACAAGGTTGTCAGGTGCAGACGTCTCCAATGCTGTCGTGTGAGCTACACAAGGTGCTGGAGGGAGCAGCCCTCCTGGCTGTGGGGGAAGCGATTTGATATCTCTGGATTAAGCCAAGAGCATTACTAGCAATCCCTCTGCTAAGAAGGCTATGTTTAGCTAATGAAGCAGCCTTTGTTGTGGTTTAAAAATGCTGTTTGTAGCTGATGCAAACTGCGGCAGGTGGGATTACATTTGTAAATTGGAGGGATGTTTATACCGTTTTGCTGATGGAAGGTCTGATTTTTCTCTTTTCTCCATTAAATTCAGGCAACAAAACATTGAAGAAAATATGACGATAGCGATGGAAGAGGCCCCTGAGAGTTTCGGCCAGGTGGTGATGCTTTATATTAACTGTAAAGTCAACGGACATCCAGTGAAAGCCTTTGTTGACTCAGGTGAATTGCTGCTATTTTCATCTTTCCCCAGAATCTCTTTCCCTCACTGAAGGAGAGAGTACACACTCCAGAATTTTTGCCCAGAGTATTCCGTTTCCGTAATAAAGAACTGTATTACAAGATTTTAAAGCACCTAATTAAAATTTGAGAACAGTCTGGGCTCTAAGGCAAGCAGAGCAAATTGTGGAGACGGTTTGTGAAGCGGTACAAATGAATGCTTGAACACTCCAGATCAAGGCCCCTGTGAGAATTTCTGGTGTCTGATGGCTGCGATGCCAAAAAGGTCACTGCCACATGTGTGTCTTATCTCAGTTTACGGATAGGGAAACTTTGTCTGCCTTAACGCTGTACTTCCCATCCACAGCTTTAAAGGGAAAGTAGTTGGGGCTGTTCCAGTTCTACCGTAGTACATACTTTACTGTCCATGCTGATCTGTGTGTGTAGACACAGTAAATTGAAAGCAGTGTGTGTCATAAAAAGCTTTTTATGCCATAATGCAGTTGACTGATGCAAGCAGTGTGGTTTCCCTGCTGCTGAGTATAAGATCTTAAGCCCTTTCAGGAGTTTCTTTTATTTTGCAATGCCCTGTCAAGAATTAACATGAATTGTGTTGCTGGTAGGTGCCCAGATGACCATCATGAGTCAAGCTTGTGCTGAAAGGTGCAACATAATGAGGCTGGTAGATCGGCGGTGGGCTGGCATTGCTAAAGGTGTAGGCACGCAGAAAATAATTGGCAGAGTGCACTTAGGTAAGTACTGGCATTCTTCTTAGGACAGCTTTAGCAGCAGTTTGACTGTATTCCCTGCAATCTTGGTACCAAAGAGCACCTGATTTAATGCTGTATTTGTTAGAAACTCCCACGAAGTAAAATAAAAGTGCATCTGCAGTACATTCATTTGACTTGGGCACAGTAATCTGGCTTCTGTCTCACTTAATGCTTTTGTAATGGAATTACCTCTCTTTTAGGTGAGAGAGTCTTCCGCTCCTGCAGATGTAGAGGAACCGTTCACTCTGGGTGCAAAAGCAGGGTTGATGTGAAGGAGCAGGGTGTCTCCTGTTTGGGGTGTGGCTGTTGGCCTGTGTGAGTTGCTCAGGAAGGGCTCCAGTATGGTGGAGTGCTTCATACTCCTCCAGGAGGAGAAGGCTGGCTGTGTTTGTGTGCACGTTTTCTGGATGAGTGGGGATTGTCCTTATTGCCTGAAAAAAATGATCCTCTTTACTGTTCTTGCTTCTTAGACTTGTGCTCTAATGAGCTGTACACTGCTCCTCTAGCAGTCTAGCTTGGAGGCTTAGGTGAGCCGTAGTTAAGGCTCTAGAGCAGATCAGCTTTGAAAACAATTAACTACCTCAGACCAATATAGACCCAATAGTCCCCGGGGCCTGCACATGGCCGGACTTCTCGTGACCAAAGCCGTATGTCAGAGCTCTAGCTTCAGTTTTACCCAGCAGGTTTGCACAAGCCTTTCCTAGGGGATGGAAGAGCAGAAGGTAATTTGCACTGTAGTATGCAAGGTGGTAACTTTTCTCCATTGTGTTTCAGCTCAGGTTCAAATTGAAGGGGATTTCCTGGCGTGTTCCTTCTCAATCCTTGAAGAGCAGCCCATGGACATGCTCCTAGGACTGGATATGCTTAAGAGGCATCAGGTATCGACACTTGTTTTGAAACAGTTACTGGCTCTTCCAAGTGAAGTGCTAAGCACAACATAAAAGCCATGCCTGTGAATGTGTTAGGATTTTCTGGGGAGAGAAAATAGATTATTTTTCAGCCAGTTACAAAAGAAGTACGTATGCTAGAGACATCATGGATGGATGTATAGGGTGTCTGGCTGCTCCAAAGTTTTTTGCTCTGATCAAAAATGCTCAGAGCTTTCCAACTGAATGATTTATTGCAAAGCAAGTCTTGTAGGGTCCTTTGCTTATAGCTGATGCTCTTGACCCACTTTGCTTAGGTGCTATGAGCTGTTCCCATTGAAATGGGTTGTTTAACCTTGTTTCTCCTTTTTCTCCGGGAACTGACTTACTCTTATGCAGGCCCCTGATGTCTCGATGCTCTTTCACAGTGTTCAATTGATCTCAAGAAGAATGTGCTAGTGATCGGCACGACTGGTTCTCAGACCACTTTCCTCCCGGAGGGTGAGCTCCCAGAGTGTGCCAGGCTGGCTTATGGGGCCGGGCGGGAAGACGTGCGGCCGGAGGAGATTGCGGACCAGGAATTAGCAGAAGCAATACAGAAGTCCGTAGAGGAAGCAGGTACCATAACGAGCTCAGCTGAAATAAGAATCTGCATAGTTTTCTTGCTGTGTATCAGGATGTCTGTTGGCAGTCACTGAAAGGCCCCTTCTCCCTTTTCTCAGTTCCTAGGAGATGTAATCTAATACAATATCAGTGAGTAAAAGGTAGAGAGAAGGGGGCTTTGTTCTTGCTTGTGGCTTCTAATTACACTTATCTTTTCCTTTCTGTACAGCAAAATCCGTCCACATGAAGGCATTTGGGGGTGCTTGCTGTTCAATTTGTGCTCTCCTTGCAACTTTCTACCAGCTCTGATATCTTGGTCTTCGAAGGTGTGGAGATAAGTGATTGTCTCTGGCACCCGTTCACCTGGTTCAAATTGATGTGCCTAGTCAGGGGCATGACTCAGTTACGTTGTGTTTTAGCAGCCTCACATAGGGTCACTTGTGGTGACCTCTGCAAATCCTGTTCTTAATAGCTACCGCATATAAAAGTAGAGGAGCTGTAGCAGTAAGTACAAATCTTTGGAAAGGAGGAATACCAGCCTCAGCAACTGTTTGGGTCTTATATGTGCAGTGTCAAAGTACATCTGTGCCTGGTTGCTGCCCCTCTGCTGTGGAGCTATAACTAAGCAATAAGCCTTTACTTGTAGCTTATTCCCACCTGTTTCTTTTTCAAGACAAAGTAAGTTCGTGACAATTTTTAGAAACAGTGTGCTATTTCAGCATTTTTGCCTTAGAATGGTGCTTGTGCCCTTGGAAGGTAAACTGTTTTTCTTACTAAAGATTACTGTTGCTCTGAATGTCAAAGGCAGCAGCTGAATTCACATCCTAATGTATATCAGCCTTAAAGATAGTCTGCAAAGAGAATTTTCCCCTCCTCTCCTAGTTTTGTTCCCTGTCACTCTGGAATCTGTAAGCTGCACAAATGAAGATGGTCTGGGCTCTGGAAGATATTGGTAACTGCAAATTTTAGCTAAATGGAGATGCCAAAATAGTTAAAAGCTGAGCTATAAGCCAAACTGTCTGAACCTCAGGTTTTCCATTTAACTCCTCCCTTAACTTCAGCATATGCTTTTGAATAAAGGAGAGCTTCATTTCTTTATGCTGACTATTATGAGAAGCCATAAGCAGCTCAGAAACTGTATTTCTTAGGACTTTTCCCAAACTGTTAAGGATAGCTTTTTTTTTTCTTTTTAATGCAGGTGGGAAGATGTTTGAGTTTACTTTAACTTTTTCCTTTGAAAGCATTGCACTAAGATTCTGCTTTCTGTATGTGTGCAGAACACGTTTAAGCTGATAAAGTTGATTTCTTCTGTGGTTTTATTGCTATTTTTTTTAATTATAGCATGCTTCTAATTAGAATTGAAGTCTGATAACATTTTTTAATATATATATATGAATATATTATAATGCACTGTGTTTTTTTCTTTAACACTTCCCAATTGCTGCTTGGTTGTCCAAAGTGTAAGCAGTGTCTTTTCTGCAAATAACCAAGGGGAGCACAGGACTGTACTTAACAGTCCCACTGAACAATATTCTTCTATGCCTGAAAGTTTTCACAGATATAAAACCTCCAGAGGAAGGCCAGTCTTTAGTTTATTGTCAAGAAATGGTTTGCATGTTTGACTTTTTAAACCAAATTAGAATGCTCATTAACTTAAGTTGCCGCAAGTAAAGAGTAAAAACAAGGATTTGACCTTGCTCCATCAGGTTTTGACATACCTAAATGTCAGACTTGGTGGCTTGGGCTCATGTCTCTTCATATAACCTGGAAGAGAAAATGTAGAGATGTAAATGTGTTCTTCTCCTGTTAAAATTCTGAGCTTGATGAAGACAAGGTTGTTTTTTGCAGTCTCCCCCCATTTCAGGTGAGTCTTTGCAGACATAGTCGGCTGGACTTAGTTCTCTGCTGAAAGAGAGGTCAAATAAAAAACAAACCTCTTGGCCTGAAATATGTGAGTCTTTATAATTAAAGCATTTTAGGCAAGTGCTTTAAAATGAAAAGTGTCTAAGATGACTTGCAGCTGCTTATATACCAATACTGTTCTAAAGACCATGAGGCTTTGTTCAAGCTAGTCAGCAATCTGCCATTTTCCATTGATACTGAGCCGTAGAGGAATGTAAAAGATTTATGAGAATAGGAAATCCATTTTATATGTTCACTTAATACTTGTAGAACACTAATGCACAAAATTAAGGTAGGTCTTGCTTAGATTGACTCTCTGCAAGCCTTGGACCTGTTACAAGTCTCTGACTTGCAGGCATCTTATTAGCTGTAGTCTGAGATATCAGACTATTAACTTACACCCTCTTGCTCTTTTCTAAAACAATTAACTGCTGCTAGCTGGTACCAGAAAAAACAAGTGAAAGAACAGTAAACTGGAGAGGAAGAGAGAGAGAGAGCATAATGTAGCACCAAGGAAACCCAGCTTCCCACAAGGCCTGTAATCTTTCGTAACAGCTTGAGTAGTACAACAGAAATCACTGTACATCTGTAGACTATTAAAGTTCTCATTTTGAATGCACCTGGGTTATTCTTGAGTTTTATTTAATCCCTGGAAGCCTACTTTTGTGAGCCTCGTGTTTTCTGTCAGCTGACTTGCTGGTGTTTCAACACCTGTGGAAAAGCAACTGAGATGGTAGTGAGGTCATGGTATGTTTTACATGTTTGACTGTGATCTACTAGATTCTCCATGAATACTTCATTTATTGTCTTGAGAGCTCATTCTTTTCTGCCAATATGCAGTGTCCTCCCCGCTATCACCACCCCTGGTAACAACCTGGTGGTTATGGAGGATTTACAAAACTGACAGCAAAACTACAATTGTCGTAGGAGGAAGCATACTGAAGTAGCTTATCCCGTGTGCAGCTTTTCATCCAGACAACCTGGCTATAAGAAAGGCGTTGCCTCCATATATGCAACTCAGGCTTTTCCTAATATAGAGAGGAATTTATCCCTGATGGTGCACTTTGTGGAGAAGAGTTTGTTCCTGGCGCTAGCTGGATCAATATCCTTGATGGGGTTAGGATTCAGCTCCTGTAGATACCCTGGGAGAAGGATGACAGCAAGTCTCAGAGAGATGGTGCTAAGGAGTGCTCGGCATAATACCAGGTACTTCTGCTGTCTAAATGACTACAACTCCCTGATGTTTGACTGATCAGACCCTGATTTTTGACTCACTGGGTCTGTAATCAGTTCTGCTTTCTCTCCAAAGGATTGGCTTGGAAGCAGAGAGCATGAACATAATGCTACCACATAGAAACAGAAAAAAATCCCTTCTGTTTGAATATGTATTCTGTGTCACGAGCCTCTTTGCCACCCTTATGAAAGATGAGCAGTCTGAAAATCTGCAGGATAATTTTGGATTTTTAGTACTGTAGCATAGCCAAGTTGTAACTGCATTAAGACCAGGTGTGTGACCAATAGAAAAGATTGCTCTGGTATAAAATAAAGGAGCAGATGCACGAAGTGTATTGATCAGAGGTGTGGTATCGCAGTATTTAGTGCACCTTTTTATCTAACAGAGAATAAAAGAAATGGGTACCTGAGGTGAAAAAGGCAGTCTTCTTCCATGACACAGAACAGGAGGCAAATCCTGGCTGTACGTGTGAGCGTGGTTAGTCAGCCCTCCCTAGTCCACTTGGATATCTGTAAAAAGAGGGAGACTTGAGGTTAAACAGTTGTGTATAATTAAGACCTCTGAGCTCGGAAGCTTTTGGGAAGCCATGGAGCACAATCTGAATAGCTGTTTGGGTATCTGATGCAGGACAGAGTAGGACCTTAATGGAAGAACAGGCGCTCTTACAGCAAAGGTCATGTTGGTGATTTAACGACAGAATGTGAGCTGATATATTAGCAAAATTAGACCATTAGCGAGATAAGTTCACTTATTTAATCTAGCCTGATACCTAGACCCAGCGTGTGGTGCTACCAATAGAGATCTGTACTTTATCCATTCTCCGTGTGGAGGAGGAAGCAGTTGAGCTGGTTTGACTTCTGGCTGTCTGTTCTTTGCTTTGTTCTTCAGTGCCTCAGGGAGCATTCCCTTTTGGGATTTCTGCCCTAGGATCTTTATGCTTCCCATTTGCAGCAAGCCAGTGTTTGCTTATCTTCTCTTGCCTGTGATGGCATGATCCATCACAAGGCAATTGCCACCGGGAGCAGTCTGAGAATTGTGCCATCTCAAACCTCATATCACTAAAAGTGACTCCTGAATGCGGCTGTATGGAGAACAATCTGGTACAGTGCTAGACATCTGCCTTGTGCTGCATATATTTTATCAAGTGTGCAGTATCACCCACAGACCGCTGTGCAGTGTAGGCAGTACAGAACAGCCCTTCAACTGGTTTTCAGCGGAGTTATTTTTGACTTGACGTAATGAATTACCCAGTCAGAACTCCTTTTGGAAGTTAGCAAACCTGAGGAGCTCCTGCTGCTCATGTCCTGTCTTTGTGGACAGTTGGGAGGGGAACTGCAATGTCGCAGGACTGTAACCATGCATGTTGCGTGCTTTGAATGCTAACGCAAGTTTGGTGTGTTTGTTTCCTAATCCAAACAGAACGTCAGAAGCCTTGATGCATGTAGTGTGTGTTTACTGCAGCTGGAGTGGGCCACAGACCAGGTATTTATAGCCATCAGTTTATAAGCTTTTACTACTACATTCACACTACCTGCAGCAGGACTGTCCTTAAAGTGTACTGGGGAGAAACCCACATGATGTGAAATTACCAACTCCTCCATTTAAGAGTGTGGAAGAACATTCCGCTTCGCTTGGCCAAAGGCAGCAAACCTGTGTGTTGCCTGTACTAGGAAAGTTGGACCCTCCTGTTCATGTGAAGGAGAGCCTTACAACTCTGACTTTCCTTCCTGTGCGCTCCAAGTGATGCTTGGTGCTTATGTAA
The DNA here is from genome assembly GCF_009769625.2 of Cygnus olor. Classification (NCBI taxonomy): domain Eukaryota; kingdom Metazoa; phylum Chordata; class Aves; order Anseriformes; family Anatidae; genus Cygnus; species Cygnus olor. The sequence goes on along the minus strand of NC_049189.1, from coordinate 8,217,419 downwards.
AACACTTCCGTTTCTTCAACCTGAGCTTCTGTCAAGTGGTCATCCTCAACAGAATGAACGAACTCCTTGACAGTTCAGAGGAGTCCTTTACACAAAACAAACCAGCGTGAGTCCCTGCTGAAAACTCTGTCCTAATATTAAATTGAAGTGGATCTGGTGAGCTGAAATGCCATTGTGCTGTTGTATGTGTACTGTTTTCCTGAAACAGTCTACTCGTTAATGCAACAGTTACGTTACAACTCCCCCGAGTCACTGGTTATTTGGGCTTATCTCTGACAAAAGTATTTTTAAAAGATTTTAAAGGGTAGGGAAATACTTGCTGATAGTGGACTCTAACAGTTTTAACGTAGATGCAGTTCAACATGTAATGGCTACATGTGCAGATTAACAAATTGAAATTGACCATTTATGTTAGGAGTCAGTAATTCCAGTGTTTGCATTAGATCTGGCCTGCATAATTATCTGGTCTGAAATGAAAGCAAGCGTGTTGGTTGTGCTAGTATGTAATACTTTTAAAATCTTGCATTAGCACTAACATTTGAATTTTGTGATAAATAGCTGTCTTTTGGCTTTAGGAGCCTGTGGACTCCTCAGTCTTCAGGGGTTCTGTAATTAAAGCCTAGGAGGCTGCCTGTCTCTCTTATATCAAAATTGCTTCAACATAGCCTGCTCTTAGAGAAACCAATTGGCAGCTAGTTCCCTTCCTGCTTGACAGCAAACAACATTATGTTGAAAAAGAATGAATAACTGACAAGTAATTTTATATCCACAATTTCAATTCAAGCTGACAAATCATATGGAGGATGTTGGCTGAACTCTGGGTATCTTGTTTTCTAATTGTTACATGCCTTAACATGCTGAAGGGAAAAAAAACAAAGATAACTGCTCTGTATGGCTAGAAGTTTACTTTGCTGCTGTTACTGCAGCTGCACTGATAACCAGATGAGAAAGTAATGGGGTTCTTTGGTTTATGCTCTTGATTAAGGAGAAACTTATGGCTAAAAGAAAACCTAAAGTTCTTTTCAGCTTGAGCAAGCCATCTGGGAAGCACCCCTCTAACTACTGTGTACGTGTATCCCATTGAAGCCTGCTTTCTGTATCACAAAGAGGAGTTTGGATCTCGCTCTCCTTTGAAAAATGCCCCTTTAAAGGGGATGCTGGGATTTCATCATCATCTCAGTGACTGCAGATATATCTGCTCACTTTGAAATGTAAATGTCCTCTAATTGTGAGCTCTTTGAGCACCCTAGAACTGGCTTCTTGTCTTTCACTGTCAGTAATGAAGTGTCTGCAGCTGGAATGTAGTTGCTGGATTTGCACTTGGTTATTCTTGGAGCACTCAGGACAGTTTGTAACAACTTCTTGCAATAGCTGATGATATGAATGGAGCGGTGCTCTGGTGAGTAATTTCCAAGCTGATATGCAAACTGTTGTCTTAGCTTCTATTCAGAAGGTATAGATATTTGAAAATCATGGTTCTCCTGTGTTCTAACTACTTCTTTCTTTCTGTCTTATGTATAGAGAATAGTGACAAAGAAACTACCTCACTGGAAATGCCCTCATTACCAGCTTCTTATGGGTTTCAAAATCCAGTCCAGTCTTCAGGACAAAGTTCTAAGATCTGTAATCCCACAAATCAATTACTTGATCGTTCTGTCTCTGCCCCTGCTTCAATTTGCTCATCCGAATCTAGCCTCGCAGAGCCCATTAATCCTAGAGCCGTCAAGTCTTTTGAGTCTTCAACTGAATGCCAGATAACCCCAGAAAAAGAACATCCTCTCTTATTACAGCATCTTTCCAAAAACTCTTCCTTGGCAGATAACAAGCCTTCTCTCCAGACAGGTGAGGTAACTAGTTGCAGTCCAGCTTGCCCTTCACAGAAAACACTCAAAGAAACATTTGTTGCTGACAGTCTAATGGAATGTAACGCTAAAGAACAAGGCTGTGGTCAGGAACCTCCTTTGGAAGTGACAAAAGAAAATAGTTTGACTAACACTGCTAAGCACGGGCAAATTGAAGATGTATCTCTGTCTTCAGAACAGGAGGAACAGAAGAAAAAGAATGAGCTTGCCATAGACCATCAGACGTGCAAAGAATCAGAGAAGCCTGAACCGCTGGAGAAACAAATTGACACAACTGACCCAGAGGTTCCTTGCAAGGTTGGTGGGGTTGAGAAACCTGTTGTGGAAGAAGAGGGCCATACAGCCAGCCAGCCAGAAAATCCTCCTGCAGAAACGAGAGGAGATGGACTAGAGAAAGCAGATCTTCCCTGCATGAAAGGGAGTATCCAAATGTCAGCCTCCTGTAGCTGTATGCATATGGAAGTAGATGTAGTTGAGCGGTCAGTAGCTGAAGTGCACAGCTCAGCAAGCAAGCAGAAGCAGCAGCCTGAGAATGGAAGTGTATCTGACCTGAACTCAGATGCCTCCTCTATGGAGGTGGAGTCGTTGAAGTCTGCAACCTCCTTGAGTGATCCAGTTTCCACCCCTGATGTGTCACAGTCCAAAAGCACCAGTGAAATTCCTGCAAAGTATAATGAGTTGTCCAATGAAACACCTGAAATCAGTTCTTCCCCCCCCAGCATCCACCAGCCGGACACAGATCCAGGAAGACCTGTAGAAGAGCCATGTTTCTCTCTAGCAACAGCCTTGAAAGAGCTTCACAGACTCTTGATTATCAGTCGTAAAGGAGAATGTAAACTCCTTGCATCTGAAGTCTCTCAGCTGGAAATGGTTCACAAAGAGCAAGCACAGCAGAAGGGGTTTTCTGAAGATGAGCAAAAAGGCTCACATCTAAATGGCCAGGAACGGAGTTGTTCCTCCTTTAAGGGGAGGTCTGAAGGTAGAAAAGCAGAGGGGAACCAGCCTTGTGATTCTGGCACAGAAAACAACCTTGGGTCTGTCAGTCACATGGAGTCAGCTATTGGAGAAGGTGCTTTAGAGATTCAGGAGTTTTCAGGTAAGAGTGATTTGATTTTAGTGACTTCTGCAGCGACATCTGACCAGCAACAGAGCTCTGAGCAGGCTGAAGTTTTGGCAGAATGGAATCAGAGTCCAACTAGTCCAGCCTTGGAACAAAACACATCTATTTCTTCTCAAACTGCTTTGGATGAAGATGCACCTCAAGATATTCGGGCACCATTCACAGGAGCACCTGGGAGAAGCAGCAGTTCTTCTCCTGAAGGTCCGTGGTCATTGGGTGGGTGTGAGGAACCGCTGCTGAGCCCACTTGCTGGCTATACTGAATTTCCCTTGGCTGCTTCTCCACCACCTGCTTTCCCCATGGCTGATGTTGATCGAATCCTTGGTGCTGGCTTTACCATGCGAGAAGCTCTCGAGGCTTTGGAACAAGCGGATGGAAATGCAGATCTTGCTCTTCTCATTTTGCTCGCCAAGAGTATTGTTGTTCCTACGTAACTACGGAGGAGGTAGCTGCCTGGGGTGTCTCTTCCTTTAAAGGATGTATCTAAATTACACATCACAATGTACAAGCAGAATGTTGAGCCAGATTTTTTAATTCTTTGCAGCCAAAGTAACTTGTCTCTTCTGTTTCACTTGTTAGATTTGGCCTTTTAAAAGAAAGAAAACGTCCTAGCATTGTGTGGACAAGATAGCTTTTAATTATGCATACTGGATTAAAATTAATGTTTTTATTTAAATGTAAAATTTTAGAATAAGCTCCAATGTTATGAATAAAAAAGCAGAAGCCATTAAGATCGCCACCCTGTCCAGCGCAAAGCAGATTGTGAAATAAGTTGAACGTGTGTGTGTGTGCAGCCAGTGGCGAGGCACAGCACGTGGTGTTACAGGACATGAGGTGCACACTGAGTTTGGGATGGTGCAGGCACAAAACAGCGCTTTTCTAAACGTACTTTGTGGGTTTTATCAGTTTTCTCTCTCCTGTGCTTTATAACCAAATGTATGTGATGCTGATGAAACATTTATGGCAGCTACTAAAGGCTATGTAGGTGCCCACAGATGTGTAAAACTTCGCAGAAGGAGTGGGAGGGTGTGGGGTGGTTTTGGAAGCATGTTTTCGTGTGTGCACAGGGAAAGCTGATGCCTGCTTTTGCCAAACGCTTTTATGCTTTTGGGCCAGTGTGTTTAAGTTTACAATGTGGGGATAAGGGATAGGGAGAATAAGGGAAGGGATAGAATTTGGTGCTACCAAAACTAAGAGATGTACTAACTTATTTGAGGATATGCTGGTATTAATTGTAGGTGGGGGGGGGAAGGAGTATTTTACTTTTTTTTTTCCTAGCCTTGCCCACACTATGTTCCCCCCCTACAAAAGAACAAGCTCAACTGCTGCAGGCAGAATGTTAATGATGAAACTGCTTAAGAAATCAACCGTGTGTTATGGTTCTTAATCCCCCTCTACCCGTGGAAGATGGATTCTCTATGCACTGCATGGGGGTGTGATCAGAAGAATGAAGAAATCTGCTTTGCACTAATTCATCTTGATGTTTGGGGGATCATCAGCCTCTCAGCTGTGGAAATGCAAACTGCAGAAAGTCTGTAGCAGCTGATGGGGTACTAATTTAATACCTCTTAAAGAGTGAGGGCTCCTGAATAGGGTTTATGAAACAAATGCACTTGACATGGCTTCTGCATTATAACCATCGTGGCCTTCCGGGAAGTCCTTGGTGAGTAGTAGCCTGTCTGATTCTGATTAGGACTCACTGAGGCTGTGTTGCAGGAAGCTCTTTCCAGATGCCTTTTTTTTTTTTTTTTTTTTTTTTTTTTCCTCCAAATGAACTACTTTTTGGTTTTCTGCAAAGCCCCAAAATACTGTTGGGGCTGGGGAAGGGAAAGGAAAGCATGGTTAAATATGATACCAAATTTTAAGTAGGAACTTTTCCTTAATCCCACTTGCAAATCTCTGAAGTGGATTTTGTGTAAAGTGTTCATCTTTAACTTTCTGCTTTGAGCTAAACCTGAAGTGATGGATCAGCAGTGGCTGGAAATACGTTTTGTTCATGGCTTTCATTTGTTATAATTGTCTCAGGCCTCTCCCTGGTGTTTTGTTTTCCCTGTTGCTTAGCAGGTTTGCCTGTGTGTATGTTAGGCTTTTTTCACGCAGGATAGCTTTTACACACAACACAAATTTGGTTTCATCTGCGAACTTGCAGGAGTTTCTCATGTCAGTAAGTGGTGGTTGTCAGATTTTTCTTAGACGCTTGGGTAGCCAAGAGATCCTTTATATTCTAAAGAGCTTTAAGGCATTCCTCTGTTGAATGGAGCTTTTGCTCAAGTTCTGGAGCTAGGCCTGGGGCTCCCAGACACATTTAGCTTATTTCCCACTACTTGTGGTGGCAGCAGTAGTCACTGTGCATGTGTTGGAAGCAGCGTTTGGCTGTTTGGGACCCCCTTGCCTGAGTAGCATCAAGTAATTCACTTCAGGCTCTGTTCAAAATAAGTTCCTGAGGCAAGGCTACAGCTTTATGATCTTTACCACGCAGGTGGTAAGAGTTTACCTGTGCTGAAGCTTTTTGATACTTTCCTTGCAATGAGCATCCCAAATCAGTGAAAGCCAGATCTGTAAAGGGTAATGCTTGGACTGCTACAGGAGTACAGATGTTGTCATCAGATGTCTCTCTAGAAGCTTTAGGAAATAAGATAACAATATTAGTCCCATTCCCGTATGGTTCACTATCAAAAGCAGCAACATGAATGAAGCTCCCAGCTCTCAAATCCAGAGCATCCTCAGTCTAAACAGCCTGTTTCTGCTCCCAATTCGCACCATGGGTCTCAGTGAGGTGGTCCTTGGAGCAAGCCCATCTCTGGTACACATGGTCAGTGCACCGAAGACACCAGCTGCGGGTGGTTGGCCCCCCTGGATGCGTGAGAGCTGAATTTGCACCCTTAGCCTGCAGGTTCATTTACTGCCAGCTTCTTTGAAGCATCAGATGTTAGCCATTCAATGTTATACCCTTTTCATATTTACACTTTTATGTTTTTAGAAGCAATTGCTAATAGCTAGAGAAAGTACTGCTGCTTTGCACCAAACTGGTTAAAGGCTCTAGTTTTATGGCCACGTTTACTTAGATTGCATATACAGAATTTATGCTATAAAAGCTTTAGAGCATCAGCCAACTTGCTTCAATGCTCAGTTTTATTCTCTGTCAAATATAGTTTTTGAAATCTGCCCTTCTGCCAAAGCTGTAAAGAAGCATTTATTGATATTGCTAGAATTTCCTGGGTAACTTTCTCTGAACTGCTAGAAACAAAGCCTGACCCCCCAGTTGATTAATACTTGTAAAATTATTTTATACCAAGTTGGTCCAAGCCTGGTGATCTAAATCTCTTCATTTCACAGAGCCTTGCTTTGAGTGAATGGTTATGTGCTGCTAAATTAGAGAATAATTTTGGCTTTTCAGGAGCAAGATTCGTGTTAGAGAAAATCTGGGCAGTGGTGAGTATTTAAGGTTAAATAAAATGTAGTAGTTAGTGAATGCTGTCTAAAAGTTGTCTTCTGTTTTAACGTGTATGTGTCCTCTCTGCTTTATGCACATACCCTTTGCTCAGCCTTTAGCAATCTCTTAGCTGGTCTCTCTGCTTACCTGGCCAACAAAGTGGGAATATTTGTATTTAAACGGGGATGGCAGACTGCTGAAGTTTTTCGGCTAGAGTGGGGGAAAAAGGTAATGCCAAAAGCTGTTTAAGTTTCCAAAGGAGCTAAGTAAATGTATTCTGGGCTAAAGTAAGGCTCTTCACACCCTTCTCTTGACCTCCTCATTCATCAATGCTCCAATATATTAACTGTCACATCAGCTTAGCAAAAGGATTTCACTATGAAAAGTCTTATCTGTAGAGAATAAAGCGACATTCAAGCTGCTTCATTAAGATGCCAGTGCCTGTGGGGACCCTACCGGGTCTGTAGGGTTTGTTTCTGGGTATTTCCCAAAGCCACTGTGGTCATGTACCTTGCCATTTGGTTTCTGGGAGGTATTCCTTTCCGTAAAGATACTGAAGGAATTTATTGGGCTTCTTGCTGAATGCCTATTTCTGTAAATGAGGCTCTAGGTAAGTTTAGTGATGTTCAGTGAAATAACATCTGAAAGTCTCTGGGCACAGATCTGTCTGACACGAGGAGGAAATATTTCCTGGTGACAGGCATGTTTACGGGCCGCTGAGCAGAGCTGCACTGTGCTGTATTACTGTGACAATCTCTGCCTTGTTGCTAATTATGTTTAACTTTCTATGTAGACACTTGGTCTCAAGGACTGTTAACCTTGTACCTCCTAGATATGTTCCTTTCTTTCTGTCCTTGTCTCTCCCTCTTTCTTGCTGTCTCCTTTCCTCCAAAGTAGCAATATTTAAGTGTACTTGTTGGATGCTTAACTTCCAGATGGTAAGTTTTCCTTAAAACACTATGCCATTTATCAGCAAAAGGAGGAACATATCGTAGAGGTTTCTTCACCAGACTTGGACTTCTTGCCACGCAGCTCCCCAGAACTCTAATGTGAATTCAAAGAGGAGAAACCAAGAGGCTTTTTGCCTGCCTCTCTCGGAGGTCAGCTTGGGAAATTGGGTTGGTTTTGTGTATATCATTCCCTTATGAAGCGTTCAAGAGATTTCTTCCTGCACTGTGTAGACGTAGCTTAGTCTGTGATCCAAATGTGTAGCGGTTTGGGTTTCTCTTTGACTGATGCTTTTTAGCTTAAGAGTTTTACAAACTCACTTAAGGAACTTGAGGGAATCAATACTCAGGAATCCTAAAGCTGGTTGCATTTGTGTCATTTACTCTTCTGGGCTGAACATACTGCAGTTGTCCTTGCAGACTGAAGGGAAGTGTGGTTGTATCATCAGAAAATGGGATGTGGTTCTGCCCAAAGTAATACACACTTGATTCTTTTTTGATTTTTGTTTTTTAATATTGGGGGACTGTTTATCAACAAAATTGATGTGTAAAAATTTGATATTTAAAAAAATGAATAAACACTTTATCATAATGTTGCTTGATTGGTCTGTCTGTATTTCTGAAATCACCATCCCTGCACTGAAATCATTCTCAGGCCATTTTCCCTAAAGTCAATAGGATTTCCTTAACATAAATGTTGCCATTTGAACTATAATGAGTAGAAATCGATGGTTAAAATGGTTGCAGTTGGCAGAGGCTGAGAGCAGGCATGAGAAATTCAAATATTCCCCTTCTACAGAAATAGGTTGTCGATTCCTTCAGGCATGGCTTGAAAGTAGAAGGGTATAATATAAAATGTAGGGTATGATATACAATATATAATATTATATTAATATATAATATAAAATGTAGCACTTGGCCACAATACTATTTGCTGGAAAAATGAACGGGGCAATCCTTGTGTCTCTTATGTACAGATTTCATTTTCAAACAGATTTGAAGATTATTTTTTTTTCAGGAGCTAAAAACTAATCTCTTGGGACATCAAAAATTTGGTATTTCTATCCCTATGAAGCTCCTTGTGTCAATTTTAATTAGAAATTACTTTTTTAATAATTCCATTCCCTTAGCATCATTTAATAGAACAGGTATAGGAACTGATGCAAAGAGGTGTCATGTGCAGCACTAAGCTGTCCCACTTGGTTTTGGAAAGGGGGAGAAGAGGATTTTCCTCCTCCAAAACCTGTAGCAACATTTGTTTCATGGACCAGTAATTCCTTTTTCTTATCTTGAAAAACAGATGCACTTCCCTTGAGAGAAGCACTGAGGTTTTTGACCATTAAATCTCATGCATCTGGAGAACAGGCAATGGTATTGCAAGATCAGCAGACACACTAGAAAAATAAAGGGTTATGAATCAGTTACTGTGACAAAGCAGTTCTAGGACAGTGGTTTCCTCCTCACGTGCCTGACATGTTTGGAGCTCTACATGTGATGCTGGTGTCATTATAGATGAGCTATTTTATGTCACTTAATTATAAAACTATGTTTTTAATTCTGGTCTTAGCGTGGGAAAGGTGAAGGTTTTGATGTGTGCACTGCTACTGCCCCATTCATACGTTGACCAAAATGTTGATTGCAGTCCATACCCTTGGAAGATAATTAAGGACTAAAGACTCTTACTGTTTGAGAATTATTTTGAGCACTTGAGCCTTGTCCATTCTGCTTTATGAAGATGATACTCTTTTGGTACTGTATACAAATGCAAATTAACTGCACTGTTGCAGTTTGGGTTTGTGATCGTCCAGGTCTGTCTCCATTAGGTCATTAACACTTTTACATCTGCAGCCCCGTGTATGACTAAAGGAGGTTCAGAACCTATGCAATAACTGTGAAGCCTACTGTGAATTGGTGGCTTTCACTGGTTATCTTATGGGATGTGTTAGGAGATGCACAAGGGACTCCCTAGTGGTCTAGAGTTTACAAATGACAGATGAAAGTTTCTTTGAGTAGTCATGTGGGTGCAGAAGCCACATTAAGACCAGGAGCCGGATGCAAGGAGATGAGCTTTGCATCACAACTTTCTGCACTAAAATAGTCAGCAGAAGTAATGTGACTAAACCACCACTCATAAATTCAGCAGTTTCACTCGTGTGAGTGCAAGTGAGCCACTTCTTGGACAGGTATGTCACCAGAATGGGATTTAGGAAACCCTGCTCTCCAGCCTGGCTTTTGATTTGTTCAATTAAGGTTGATTATCTGCTATACCTCTTCTTTTTCCTTGGAGTAAACTGAAGGGGGAAGCTTCCCCCCAGAAGCAGACTGCAGTGATCGCTCCACTATTAGTTAATTGTCTGTGACAACCAAGCTTACTAATTACCAGGTACTATTATGATTGCCAACAAAAGCATTGAATCATGCAGACAGCGACAGTGGCTGGTGGTTGCAATTCCTCGCAGTAGCAGCTACCAAAGAAGTGACTAGTTTTGAGCCTCTTTGTTAACAAATGAAAATGGAAAATGTTTTAAAATCAAACACTTGGGCCCAGTTGTGAAAACATAGGTACACTCACAAGGCTGTGGCCTGCACAATGTTAGAGATGCAGGGCTTGCTCTTTACTTATTCTGATAAATCTACAGTCTCTTCTCTGTCTTTTCCTAATCTAATTCTGAGCCCTGGCTCTTGAGAGGAGTTACCTCCCCTCTTCACACTCCTCAGTAAGAGCAGACTGTCACAATACACGGCCCTTTTTTAATGTAAATTTTACTGGTGTTTTGTTTTTTTTTCTTCTCCTTAAATCTATCCTACTACCTTCTGAAACATTTCTTGTCTCTTTAATTTTCTTCGTGATTACTGGTGAGCTTCTTGAAGTGCCCTGTGACTGTAGTGCATGATAAGGCATGTTACGTATCCTGGGACAGTATCTTGCACTTGGTACACATTGCTGTAGGAGGTGAGATACACCTCAATGATTCATTCTGGCCTTCTGTCTTTTTGTGATGAGCTCCTGATGGCTCCTCTCTTTCTGGATAATGTTCTTCATGTTAACTTTGGGCTGTAAATGCTGAGCAAAGAGCCTGCTGCTGTCCCAAAGAGTTGAAAATCTCATGGGAAGAGGGTAGGAAGCAGATGAGGATGTGGGGAGAGTGGGATGACAGCACCAGAGCTTGTGCAGGGGACAATGAGAGCTGTTTTTAAATGCAGGTGCTCCTGTGGGAGTTTCTCATGGAAATTCATAATTGTGTGGTGGAAGCTTTAAGGGATTACAGTCACCTTGCTGGATGCAACAGGTATCTGCAAACTCCCTGCTGTGCTGTGCAGCATTCTGTGGGGTGCAAGTGCTAAGTGCTGTAAGGCCCAGGTATGCCAAACCTGGACAGAGAAGCTGCAGTCAAAGCTAACAATATCTTCGTGCTTGCATGGGAAGCAGGACAAGGGCTTGGAGTAGAACAGGTACTTGGGGCATTCAAAACATCCAGGAAAACTGTAGGAGACCAGGAAGTCTATACTATGGGATTTTACAGTTACATATGCTGTGCTGTGTCTAGTGCCTTCAGAGCAACCAGGAATGCAAACAGATGCACTTCACTGCTGGCTGGTGCTGTGCAGCATGCTTTCCTTGTACCTCAATCATGCTTTAAATGCTAAAGTATACCAGTAAATAATGAAATTGTGTTGGCTCTGGTTTGGCTTCTTCAAAGGGGCTGACACTAGCTTGTTGGTCTCTCCAGCATCCTTTTAGGGATCAGACTTAGATGTTGCATGCCCAGGTCTGCTACTCAGTAGCTGGGTGCACTTTTTTAGTGGGGTTCTGACCCTCTGTAGTGTCCCACGTGAGTTTACCTTGTTCTGGTTGTGACCATTCAGCAGGAGAGCCCTCGCTTCCTTCCCTGTGTGCTGAGAATCTGCAGTCACAAGCTCTGATCCTTTTGGGGGCTTGCATGGTGCACTGATTCTGCTTCTCCTGCTGCTGGTGGGCTTGGGGGGAGCTGAGAAAAATAAGAGTTCTATGCTTTTGCTCTGTTTTAACCCAAGTGCATATGAACTGCGCTCTCTTTCTTTCCCTGGGAGTTTCTCCCAGTTTCCAAAGCTGTTAAACTGGCTGGGCTGTTCCCGCAGCAGCTGCAGGAAAGGCCAGACTTGACCTGGCACGTCAGCTCTGGCTCAGCCCATCCCTTCCCTCCCAGCAGGTTATTTACAGAGGAAGTGTTGTGAATGGTGCAGGGAATGCGCTTGTGGAGAGCTGCTGGCTTTTCCTTTTTTAACTGCTTTTACTTTCAGTTCCATTTTCAGTTATTAGCATTGAATGTTGCATCAGAGCCTTTCGCCTGAATCTCAAGAGTAGGGTTTATTACTAATTTTATCTTTTATTTCTTTATCCTCCCTTTCTAGGAGCAGTCAGGCTTAACTGCTGCACCCTGCACCAACTCCTCACTCTGTCCCACGATGGCTATTGGGGCTTGTATTTATTTGTTCCCAGCCCTCCAAAACAGCTGCTGCTTGTGTTTTCACATTTGCGGACTCCTCTTACAAATTTCCTTCTCTACAGACTGATGATCAGTTGTGTGACTGCTTTTGGCTCCTACCAGGGCCCACCACATTGATAAATGACATTGATGTGTTGATGGGCTGGTATTAAAAGGCTGCTGAACAGCAGTGGGAGATGGGCAATGGGTTTTGATGCTTTTTTCATTGGGACCCTTAGCCTGATCCCCTGTGGTGCTGGCAGGCAGGGGCCCACGCAGGTTTGGCCTCTGAGGGACATTCATCTGGCCCATTTTAGGCCCCAAGTTGCCAAGCGACCATGTGCACAAACCTTAGCAGAGCAAAGAGATGGGATCCTGTATTTATCTCTGTTTTTGCTGGAGATGCACGCTGCAGGACGAGAGGAAGCGTTGCTGTGGCCCTTGGTGGTTGGGTGCTATGCGGACCTGCTGTTTTTCCCTCACATCACTAAGTAGTGACACAAAATGTCACTTTCTGTTGACACTGGCCCCTGCCAGGCCCTGAAGCACAGCAAGGCCATGGGCATGCAGGGGGGTCTGGCAGCCACCTTGCCTTGTGTTCCCAGACTGGGGGACACAATGCTCCCCACCCCTCGACCCCTCACCGGGCCCCCAGTTGACATCTTCCCCACAAGTCCCCTCAGAGGGCTGCACAGGACCCAGCACTGTCACCCTGTATCCCCTCATCTCCCTTACGTCCCCTCATTGGGTCCAACACCATCTCCCCTCCCTGCACCCAACGCCATTTCCCCTCACACCCCCTTACTGAGGCCAGGGCCACGAGGGACCCGGTGCCCCCTCCCCACAAGTCCCCTCACAGGGTCCAACGCAGTCGCTCCTCGTGTCCCCTCCGCCATCTCCCCTTCACTGGGTCCTTCATTGTCCCCTTGTGCCCCCTAACCGAGCCCAGGGTCAGGAGGGACCTAACGCCACCTCCCCTCCCGCACCCAGTGTCATCTTCACTCGTGTCCCCTTGCTGAGCCCAGAGCTATGAGGGACCCAGCACCCTCTCCCCCCATCCTCCTCACATTGCCTCACTGTGCCCAGCACCACCGCCCCTCGTGTCCCCTCACCAACTACCCGACCGTTCCCCTCGTGTCCGCTCCCTTCATGCAGGGCCGTCAGGGACCCAGCACCAGCTCCTTGCTCCCCCCTCATCCCCTCACGGCGCCCGGTGCCATCTCCCCTCACCCCCCGCCACCCCCCGCCCCGTTCTCCTCGGGGCCGCCATTTGGGGCGGGGGCGGCACCGCTGGGCTCCGGGAGGCGGGCGCCGGCTGCGGGGCGGGCCGGGCCCTTCTCCTCCCCCCTGACCTCAGATCCTGGCGGAGCGCGGCGCCGTCACGAGTGCGGCCCGGCCCCGCTCCGCTGCGCTCCCTCCTTCCCCGCCGGCCCCGCTCGCCGTGAGGGGCCTCGGCGCGGCCATGGCGCGCTGAAGCGGCGGAGGCCGCCACCCCGCAGCCGGCGGGCCGGGCCGGGGCCGGGCCGGGGCAGCCGGCAGGACGGAGCCGGCCGGCGGGGGGCGGCGGGGCGGCGAGCGGGCCCGGCGGGCGACCCGGCCCTCGGGTTCCGCCGGGCGGGCGCGGCGGCGGAGGGCGGCGGGAGCCGGCGCCATGGAGCCGGCGGAGGTGAAGGACCGCATCCTGGAGAACATCTCCCTCTCCGTCAAGAAGGTGGGCGGTGGGGCGGCCCCTCCCCGGCCGGGGAGGCCCTGGGTACCCCCCCCCTCCGCTAAATTGTGGCCGGGGGGCCTCGCCGTGGGGCTGGGGGGAGGTCGTCCCACCTCCCCCCCCCCGGACATCTCTGACATCCCTGCGGGACCGCCCCCGCCCGAGGCACGGGTCTGGGGTCACCGCTTTGTGACAGGACCGGGGGGGGGGGATGCGTTTAGGGGTTCCTCTGTGTGGGGATGCCCCGAGGGACCCCCGGGCTGGGAGTCTGAGGTTGGAGGCGTCCTTTTTGCTGGTGCTGTGGGGCCAAGGACACCCCCGAGGAACCCAGTCAGTGGGGCTGGGGGGTCCCCTGGCAGAGGGGGTCTTGGTCATTCTTCCTGCACCCCCTAAAGGGATGCAGCCGGGGTTACCCTGGGACCTCCTCTGTGTCCCTGCTGTCAGGGACGTGCTGGGGTTCCCCCTGGGGCTCCCAATTCCAGGCTGGGGTTTTCCTTTTCACGGGGACCTCTGTGTCTGGGGCGGTCACCAGAGTGGGAAGTTCTGGGCTGGGGCCTTGCTTTTTGTCCTTCCTGGCCCAAATGTGAGCTCTGGCCTTGTTAGAGAAAGGCCAGCAACCGCAAGCTGCGTTGGGGGGAGCGAAGGCAGCCTTGTTTCAGTTTTCATCGAAAGTTCTGGGGGAAAGGAGGCCTTCTGGACTTGCTGACATTTCTCCAGTTACTGGGTTCCTGCTGCCTTTTGAAATTGGCGTTTTTCTGTGATCTGCAACGTGTCCTGACACAGATTCAGCTATGAAAACTTGTTATAAGAAGACTATCATGAGTGAATTTCCAGCACAATTAAGGAAGGGATGATTTGACAGTACCTCCTGGATGTAGGATGGATGCGCAAACCTCTCCCATCCTCTCTCTTTTCCGCTGTCGGTGAGCCTGTCCTCTGGTTTCCATCCTTAATTTCTAGAGGACATTCATTTTTAGGGTGAATCCCTTATCTACCTGGAAATGATGGGATGTTCATCTGGCTCCAAGCTCTGTTATGATACTCTGCAGCTCTGACCTTGCTACCTCAATTTCCCCATGTACATAAGGATACGCTAGTTTCCACTCAGAATTTGTTGGACACAATTTATTTACATCCAGAAAGATCTTCGGGATCCTTGTTTGGAAATGCTGTAAAATCAACATGGTGGGTTTTTTGGTTATTATTGTACTCGAGGAAGGCTCCTTGTCTACAGCTCTGCCAAGACATCTCTGCCTTGACCTGCACTGATCTCCGCCAACTGCTGTCTTGGTCTAGCAGCGAAGAGGGATTTTTGGATTTTTCAGTCCTGCCAGTTTGCTTTCCTGTTCAGTTCCAAGTAGGAAAGCTCAGGGAAACGAAGGAGACATCAGGCTGATGGACCTATTAATACCGTCCCGGTGAAACCAAGCTCAACCACATGGCAAAAGTCCAGCACTGGCACACCCCTGTGTTTTACCCTGGGATGCAATTCTGCTTCCTCGGGGAGACTGCTTCCCTTCAGCAATGGAATTGCTAATTTTTCCCAGCATTTCCCTGTCTGTCTTCATCCCTTGATTCTCTGACATCTTTCTTTTCTCTGTGTTAGTGGGAAGAATAAGATAGTAGGTCAGAGGAGCAGGTACGCCTTCTCCACACCCTCGCTGTGCGTTGGGAGATCCTCATCTCGTTCATCCTCTGCTCCCTGCCTCTTGAGTAATGACTCCTGGTTGCTGGGGTTGTGTCATGAGGTGTGGAGACTTTTCCAAGTATTATCTCTGATTTCAAAAGCTTTCTAGCTGTGTAGGCAGATCACTCCTTACTCTTGCTGTTGTTGCAGGTTTGATTTGTGGAGCAGAGGGTTTGGAAGTGTTTGCGATGATGTGTGTACCTTTCTGCAGTGTTTTTTGGCCAAATAATAGGCTTTCTTCTCTCAGCTTCAGACCTGAGGAAGAGTTTGTGGATTCTCAGTGGTCAAGTTGTTTTAGAAGGAGACCCCACCTCGAGACTGGGTGGAATTGGGACAAAAGCAAACCAGCGCCGAAGGCTGAGATACCTGGTTCCATAGCTGCCTTTGAGTAGCAGCAGAAAGCATGATTTTTCTGAGTAGCACAAGGAGAACCGTCCAGATGCTCATCAGCTTCCCTCTGCCTCAGACAGGGAGCGCAGCAAGCAGCAGCACAGGGCTGGGCAGGGCCCGTACCGCAGAGAGCTGCTCTGGTTTCTTGTGCCCCCATCGTAGTAGTCTTCGCTTGCAGCAGGTCCGGGTGTGCTTCTGAATTCCAGGAGCGGGAGGTCAGGAGGACGTTTTTTTTCAGAGCACAGCGAGTAAATTCTGTACAAATGGACAGCAGAAAAAGTGCTTCAATTCCACACAAACAAGTGAATCCCTCAAACCTCAGTGAATGGGAATATGTAGAAATATCTGAGGGCTAGAACATCAGCTAGAAAAACAGGGGTGCAAACCTCCTCGGTGAGGGTAATTATAAACCGGTGGGTTTCTCTCTGTGATACCCGAGGGCCTGGTAACACACTTCCACCGTACCTCGGAGATCAGGGGTAGTCCTACCCTTGACAGCAGAGGTGTGAGGTCAGGCCTTGGCAGCCAAGAGGGAGGCAGAACATCAAATTTAGAGACTCATAAATTGTCCCTCTAGCTGGAGAGATCTCAGGAGGCTTCAGGAGGGGCTGGGAGAGCTCAGCACTGGCGAGTCGGGTCCCTGCTTCGATTCAAACACACACCCAGGAGAAGTGCGAGGATAGCCTTGATTTCCCCATCTATAGCTTGTCCTCTCTGACCTCCGTGGGAGAAATAAATTACTTCAGAGGGCGATGCTTTTTGCTCTGGTTGTGTGGACGGTGTCGCCCTGTGGCGCTCATTACTTCTGTCTTGTGCCTGTTTCTTTTCTCCTTCCCAACCAAGTGCTCCCTTGCCCTGCTGAGAGGGCTGTGCTCCAGCACAAATTATTGTGCGACTTGATGCCTAGCTCTTATTTTCTTTAACGAGTGAGGGTTTTATTGAGGCAAAAGCTGCAGACGGTCAAGTTTTGGCTGGGTGTGCATTCACCCCTTGGCATGCAGCCTCTCCATGAGGGGTGCAGACCCTTGTCTGCCCTGCTACTAGTTTTCCTCCAGCAGATGTTACTGTGAGTGGCAGCAGCGGGGCGAGCGCTGCAGCTGAGCTTTTGCTGTGATAAGCACACGAGAAATGCTGACAGCTTCATACCCATCCTTGGCCAACCATCTCCTGGTAGCTCTGAGTTATCACAGATGAGCTGATCCACGCCGAAGCTGGTAGCGTAAACATTTTTTGTTCTTTGTTTGGCTTTCCGTGCTGTCCTGGACGTTGCAGGGGGTTAAGGAGAGACTTGTTGCTGCCTTGTCTGTGGTTAGGTGGCCAGAATGCAGAGTTCTTAAACAACGCTCATCGCTGCCAATTCGGGGAGCTAAACTTAAATTCATAAAGAGCTCAAAATCCAAGATTCTGGGGCTCTTCTCTGTTTTTCAGGCTTTCTTTGTGGCTTTGAAGGACACATTACCACAAACAGCTGATCCTTGGTGCATGTCAATCAGGTGGAGTGTTTTTTTTTGCCGATGTTGCAAGAGTTCTTGCCAGAAGCTCTGGCTCTGCTCCGTTTATGCATGACTTCGGGAAAGTTTCCACTTCCCCCCACAGGCAGGGGTGCCAGTGAATTAATGCTGTGCCATTTCTGCCTGTCTCCACATCTGATTTTCAGCTCCGTACCAGTGAAATGCCATTGCAGCCCCCCAGGCTCCCTGAACTCTGCTCTGCAGCATCTCCTGCGCAGCGAGGGAAGGGAGAGCTGGGCACGGCTTGGTCCCCCCATCCTGGAGAGGAGCAGGTAGTGCTGGAGTGGAGCATCCCTCGCCAAAACGCAGAGGGGATGCGCCCCCCCCTTTTGGGGGGGTGGGTTGATTTAGCCAAGCTGCCGTGACACTGAGGTAGCAGTTCCGGAGATGTGAAAGAGCCTGAAGAGCGGCTTGCCTCCTGCTTCCCGTTGAGGGGCACCTCGCTGGCTGTAAGACCACAGGGGTTTATCTCTGTCAGGGTATTTCCTCTCGCTTGTTTGTGTTTGCTCCAAGCCACATCCGCTGTTGCTGCTGGGAGCACGCAGCAGGAATTGACATCCGTACGTGCGCAGCGCTCCTGCTCGCAAACCTGTACCAGGCTCACCGGCTGCCAGAGTGCAAGGACGGGGCTGGATCTTCTCCCTTCGCTGAAGCCAGCAACGATTTTGTGGAGCTGCGAATACACGAGGATCTCTCAGGTGCTTCAACGCTCGCAGCGCAGACGCTCTGCGCATTTTGGGCATCCTCTAAGGGCTTTGCCACTGCTTGGCGAGCAAACAAAGCTGTTTGCTGTGGTCCGGCTGACAGTGCAGCAGTGAGGTCCCGTGAGTATTTCAGGGCTTTTTTCTCAAAATTCCTAATGTGTCCTGACACAGGACACAGGCCTGGTGATAATACAACTGCCGGCAACAACCTGGTAAGAGGATTGGATTCTGTGGGTACTGAAACTGACTCTTTATGCCAAGGGGAGGCATTTCTCAAAATCAGCTCAGGACCTGCTGATGGACAAGGCTATGATAGCCTTTTTTATGGGGGGGGGGAGGGAAAATCTGTTTGTTCTTTTCCTGCTAGCACAAAGCATTTTGCTGGGAGAGAAGTTGGTTCAGGAGGCCAGGTTTTGGCAGTGGGTTTTGTAGAAGGAGCAGCACGCCATGCCTCTGAGGCAGCCTGCCTCCGATTTCGTGAATTCTGTGAGCGTGACGCGGCTGCTGAGCGGTTCCAGCTTTTCCCACTTCTGATACCCTGGTCCAAGAGGAGTAACCCAAACAACTTGGTGCCAGAAGACTTTGTCTGCAGGGGGAGATTCAAAGCGCTGAATGCCTGGAGTGTGAGTAAGCAGCAGCTATCTGGGAGAGCAGCACCGTTACAGGGCACAAACCCCCTGTGCTCGCTTGTTTTAGTGTGTTTACCAACTGGACTTGTTTTTCCCTCCTGTGAAATCTGTTTTTCTGTTGTGCCGAGCATGTGACCTTTCCGTCCGCCTTCAGCTAACGCAGGGATCCTGTTCCTCGGCAGCTGTGTGCAGTCCCAAAGGTTCTGCTGGCCACGTCTGACAAAAAGCACCGCTGGCAGGCAGCTTCCCCCCAGCCTTGCTAGCCAGCTCTGTGCCCATTCCCTGCTCACCACTGCAGAAATAATGAGCCTCAAACGAAGGAAAGCCCTGGAAAAAGCCTTTGGGGTGTGGGAGCTGACAAGTGTACGTGTCCCAGGAGGTGACAGTCTTACTGGGTTGTGCTCAGCTGGACAAATGTTGCAAAGCTCCGTATTTCTAGACATGAAGCATCCTTCCTGTGGGTTTCAGCTTTGCCTCTTTCAGGCTTCTGTCTCTGCACATCACGAGCATGCTTTCTCTTAAGGCTGCTCTAGCAGCACTGGCGGTGCCTCAAGGTGCTGATGCGCTTCGTCAGGAAAGTGCCAGCACCCAGGCAGGGGGTGCTGAGTCCAGGGTGAGAAGCTGAGCTCTGAGGCCAGTGCTGGTCTGGAAGCTTTTTGTAAGAAATGTTGAGTCAGGTCACGCGTGCAACCCCCAGGACATCCTGCCAGAGCTGAAGTTTCTGGGCTCTAAGTTGTGTTGTACAGGTTTCTTTCTGGATTGGTAAAGGGAGCAGCAGGACAACATCCCTGCCTTGAAATTCAGCCCACTTCTGTAGGTGGTACGGAGGTTGCAGAGGAGTTTGGCCTCCCCTTTACCATTTGCCATCGATGTCTGTACTCTCCTGAGCAGGCATGAGAGTGCCGACTGTGCCTGGCTGTTTATCCATCTTAAGTGTCTGTCCTGTCCCTTGCTGATGCCTCTTCCCTTGGGGCTGGAGCTCCAGGTTTGTTTCTTGAGGGTGATCTGCTGTGGGTGAAGCCCCAGACTTCACGCCAAGACCCAGAGCTGTCTTCCTTGATCGGAAGTTTTTAATCACATTTCCAGACAGCGTTGCAGGCTGCGTTCATGGGAAACCACGGGGTTTTGCCCTTGCTGCATAGGGCTGTGCTGTCCGGTAACGTGCCCCAGCTCCCAGCCAGTTGAGCAGTGCGGTGGAAGTGCAGGTGCTGGGAGCAGGCTTGGGGAGGTTCTGAGCCTTGCGGATTTTGCAAGGGTTTGCATCTCCGAAACACTGCCCGCAAAGAAAGCCACCTCCTTGATAGACCGGAGGAGCTCTTCCCAGCCGGTCGGGAAGGCAGCAAGAGAACAGGAATGGAGGCAGAAAGAAGGCTGCAGCAATCTGTGTTACGTTTTGGCTGTCTGCTTGCTGCTTTGTGGTGTTCCTTTTGTTTTGCTTCCTCGCAAATGGGGAAAACCCCTTGCCAGTCCTTGTGCTGTGGCTGGGAAAGTGGGGCTTTGAAGCGTCCCTCGCCTTTCCCATACAGCGAGTACAGTGGCTGGGGTAGGAGCTGAGCTGGAGGAATGCAAGGGGTTTCCCGATGGGGCTGTTTGCTTTTCTTCTTCAGTGTTTGTCTTGCCAGGGAAATGCCAAGCAGAACAAGGGAAACGAGCTTGGTGCTGGAAAGCTGCTAGTGAAGTATCTGCAGGCCAGATGTGTGAAGGGGAGGTGAAGGCTCGGCTGGACTGTGGCCAGCCGTGAATAGTGCAGGCGGGTCCGGAGTCTGGATTTCAGCCAGGTCGTGGGAGTGCTGGAGAGATTTCAGAGCACCACCACGAGAACGATTCGGTTTGGAGAATGGGCTCCAGTGTGGCGGCCGCAGCTCGGCTCACTCGGTTTATTCAGGAGAGCGGTGCTGGTCCCTGCATGGGGGTTACCTGCAGACACAGGAGGTAAGGACGTTTTGATCTAAATGCCAGAAATCCCAGGAAACGAGGACTCAAGGAAGACTCCTTCGATCTTGCTGATGACATTCTCAAGAGGAGGATAATCAAAAGCCAGAGCAATTTTGTGGCCTCAGCATAACACGGAGGCTGCGAGGCGTGAGTGGGTGTTGTTCTCACAGCCATTCCTGGAAACGTGGCCCGAGGGGCAGTGCTGATAGCTTGGTTTGGGTGCTGCGGGTCTCCTTCCGCGTGGACCTCGGGGTTGAGCGCGTTACCTGGATGGTTCTGCAGCCCTGCATCAAGAAGCAAGTCCTTGTCAGGACTCGTGAAGGACCTGGCTGTTTCCTTGAAGCCCAGCTGGTCTGCACGTATCTCCACAGTATCTTCCTGTAGTGTTCCGGGAGGTGACAGCATCTTTAAGAACATTCCATTTGAAACAGCTACCAGCGCATCAAAGCTATTCCTCAGCCTGATGAACACCGACGATCCCTCCTTTTGTTGGGGTAACCAGTGCAAAGCAGGGATGGAGAGGGGAGGACCTGACCAGTGGGGTTTTTGGCATCTCTCCTTGCGCTACGAGAACACTGCAAATGGGCCTGGAGAGCTGATGCAATTAGTAGGCTATAAAACTGTGCAAGGAACATCCTTTCTTGTGTGTGCCAGCATGGGGTGTGGCGTATTACTACAAAAAACATGCCATTTACAATCAACTCTTGATTAATAAACAGTAATTAAATCCACCCTCTCCTCAATGGGACGAGGTGCAGCACGAGCTCTTCCTTTATTCCCCTCCACTCAAATAAGCTTTCTTTCCCCTTTGGACAAACACCCTTCTGCTCTGCTTTCTTCTCGAGTGTGTTTAACTTGCCAACCTTGAGTACTTGGGCTCAGGAGGAGCTTCGGTAACTGGTTTGCCGCAGCAGGTTTTGCTCCACGCTGTTGCAACACCAGCGGATGCGTTGGGCTGCGGAGTGGTCTCAAGCTGACAGACGCTCTTGGTGGATCGCAGGGATGCCTTCTGGATGCCGACAGCACTTATTTTGGCTACAGGAATGTCTATAAATAGCCCCGGGCTGAGAGTCGAGGCGTTTGCAGGGCACTGGGTGCTGCATGAGTCCTCCGCCCGAGGCTTCGGCCATTCATCCTGGCACCCGCCTGGTTTTAGGGTGCAGAGGGGCCGAGGGGGAAAGCTTCTCGCTGGAACCCCCCGAGATGAATGCTCTGCAGGAGCGTTGTTGTGTTTGGTTAATTCTTTTTAACCTTACTGCTTGTCTCCTTCCTGGTGCTCCTGGCTCCAGCCCTTCTCGCTGCCCGGGTATGTCAGGGAGCTGCTTTGTGGATGCTTCACATGTGAAGAGCTGGAGTTTGATCACCACTTCCCGAACAGGTCCGTCCACCACGCAGTGATTAGGGAGAGCTTGCTTTCAAATTGTTTGTTTGTGTTTTATAGCAATTTGCAGGAGAGAAGTAAACACAGCAGATAAATGCATGGTAACTCAGAGGTGGATAGGCGCGTTGCGTATCGCGTACAGCTCCGCGCACGCTGTGCTGTCCAGCGCTAGCAAGCAGGCAAGTTCCTAGCGTGGCATTTTTCAATGCAGGCTGTTTGTGCTGGAGCAGAGCTGCTTGCTGTGACGGTACAAAGCTTTATTTTTCATTTGGTAGGTAAGTAGGTTTAAACAGACCATCTCTCAGGGCATCTCCACGTGGATCTGTGTTTTAGAAAACCTGCAGGGTCACAGACGAGTGTTAACAACAGTGTGCTGTGCCCCTCACACCCTGCTGGTACCTTCCAGCCCCCTGCAATATTCATGTCTCTGCCGTTTTTTCAGGGCAGTGTCCCAGCACCCCTCCCTGTGCTGCACAATTGGTGTGAGGTCCTGGGAATGTCCATCCTGGGAGAGGGGGCGCGGAGAATGTGTCCGTGGCCTGCACCTCTGCCCCGAAATGTTTGTGGTCTGAATTCCTGCAGATTTCAGGTTAGCTGGATTTGGGGCAGGCCAGGTGCTCTGGGAAATGATGCAACCAGATTTTGCTCCTCGGCTCAGAAACGAGTGCTGGCAGCGGACACACAGCGCATCTTCCCACGGAAGGACTAGCTGGCGCTTTTCTGCGGGAAGCCTGGCCCTTCCCTGCCTTCCGCCTCTGGAGCCAGCTATAAAATGGCCCAGGTGACACAAACTGCTGTCACCGCTCTGAAATGCGGTGTCTTCAGGGCCTGGCATGACAGGGACGCAGTGTCAAGACTCAGCTAGTGAGCAAACATATGAAATAGCTATTTTGCTCATTCTCTTCGGTTTGCTTTGTAGTTCATTCGCTATTTCATCGTACCTCTCCTCTGTATGTGTCTTTCCAAATAGAAGACGCCTCCTGATCAGCTCCTGCAAGTCGCAGCCTTTCGCCACCCTCGCCATAGGGCTGGCTCCACCCCGGAGATCCCAGGGCTTGCTCCGTCTTGTTGCCTCCCCGAGACGTGGGAGCTCAGCGGGGACTCAGCGCTCTCTCTGGGCACCCTGTGCAAAACCCAGCTCCCCGGCTGTACGGTTTAGGCCGCCCGGGCACATCGCATGGCCGGGAGGCAGGCTGGAGACGTGCCCAAGCAAAGAGCTAAACGCGCCGGGACGAGGATGAGGGACGAGGATATGAGGGTCAGGAGGTGAGGGGACCTGTGCTACTTGGAGCAGGCAGGGCTTGGAGCAGGGCAGACCAGCTGCGTTGCAGTCTGTGTGTTTTTTCCCTCCTGCTGATCTCTTTGTGGGGTTCATTGTGGTCCAGCAGCCTGTGCGTGTCCTTTGCTTGGGGCTATAAGCCATTGGCCCTGTTTTCTTCAGTGGGGACAGCAGAAATGTCCCTGTCTTTTCATGCCACGCTGCCTGGAGAACGCAGTGGCACAGCTCTGTGCAGGAGCAGCCCCTCGGTGCACTTCCCTGCGCTGGCACAAGCAGCAGCTCAGACACGGCCGTGACTCAGAGCACCCAAATCGCCTCGGGAGGAGCCACCACGTACCCGCTTCCCGCTCGCAGCACCCCGTGGCCCTGTGACGGCGCACCAGGTGGTCACACGAGCTCGTCCTCTGCCTCCTGACATGGCACGGAGCGGACGTGGGCTGCTTGGGGTGGGTTTGCTCTGAGCAATGAGCAAAAGTTGGCAGTGGGTGCGCTGCAGGTTGGTGCTTGGCCTCTGACTTCCCAAAAAAGCCATGCAGAGTTCTCCTGTTCCCTAACCTACATGAAGCAAGACCAGCGTTGTTGCAACAGTGCTGCCAGTGGCGTTGACTCCTGGGGCAGGAGGGAGGCTAAAGGTAGCGCCAAGCCTTAATATAACGTGGAATCATCCCTTAAAAACTTAGGTCCTTTCATGGGGGAAGAATCAGATTTTCTAAGAAATGGAAAACTATTTTTCCAGAAATACCCAGCTGCCTCTCACCGCTCGGAGATGCAGAGATGAGACAATCCTCTGGGTTCGGCAGCGGTTTGCAAAGGGAAGTGTGCTGAACTTCTGCTGGTGACGGGAGCTGGTCAGTCCATGTAGGAGCTGGAGCGCTGGAAACCATGAACTGGCTGCAGGAAGGACTGTGACAAAGATCTAGGCTATTTTGGGGAAGGAAGGAAAGAAAAAGAGGAAGTGCTCTTTGCTCATCTCTTTCTCTGCACGGAGTCTCTCTCTAAAAGGGAGCTCTTCCAGCTGGCGGCAGAGCTCAGAGTTCCCTCCGCGATGACCTCCCCGAGCTGTGTGCACAGCGCCTGCCTGAGGGGCGCCTTGTTTTTCCCCACTGATGTGGTAAGCTAACGTAAGGCCTGCTTTTATTTTCATTCTTTTTTCCCCTAGCTGTCCCCCACAGCTGCATTTCCTCAAGTGAGCACAGAGCCCGCAGAAAAACCCCAGGCAGACGTTGGGGCCGCAGTGCAGCAGGAGGACCCGCAGCGGAGGGTACCCTAGCCCTCTGCATAGGCAACAGCGTGGCTGGGGCAAGCCAGGATTTTCTGCCTTCAGTTCCTCGCTCACATCCCACAAGGCAGGGGCTTTCCTTCCTGCCTCAGTTTCCCCAAAAAGGGATGTTTTAGCGACTCTCTCCGTTCCAGACAGCTCTTGGAGAGCACGCAGTGTGTGAGCACTCCGTGTTGATAGCATGTGTTGCAAAACAAACCTGGGGATGAAAGAAGGTATTTCTATTTTGTATTTCTTTCCAACTAGTGTAGAAAAGCCACATCCCTGACTCCAGGGGGCTGGAGGAGGATCCTGTTCCCCCAAATCAAGCGGGGCTTATGTGTGAAACCCTTTGTGATCCCTCTTGGCTCCATTTACCCATCGCCTGGGGGATGTGGCTCTAAATTTACATTTTGTTTCCTCCTCAAGTGTCCTTGCTGTGGGAACTGGGAACGTGCTTAAAACGCTGATTGTAGATAGCTCCTGAAATAGTTCTTGAATAGTGGGATTTCAGGGCATTCTCCTCCCTGCTTGGGCCTGGGCTGCCTACTAATACTGTAAATCTTCTGGGACAGCTTCTTCCCCAAAAACGTGTAAGAGCTGAAGAACTGCTGAGCTAGAATGCATTGGCTCTCGCCAGGGTGTAGTGAAAGTCTGTGCACCTACGGGTGGCTCTGCATGCAAACCATTATCGCGCTTTGTGTTCCCCAGGGCATTTATTGCCTTGGCGGGACTGGGACAGATGGATTGTGCTGTGCGATCGGACGAGGGAATTTGGCTGTGATTCTTCCAGCTCAGCAGTTCTTTCCCACGTCAGGGTTGGGACCAGCTCCGTGCAGGAACACGCCTGGCTCTCCCATCTTACCTAAGAGCTGCCTTCCTCCACAGAGATTGAAGATGATCTAGCTTCACCCCCACCTCCTGGCCTGATGTATTCGTATTTTTAGCAGTGCTGTTGGGAACAGTTCCCTAGGGGCCGTGAGGGTGTTTGCTATCCCCTTGATACATTTCACATCAGGACTGGATGATTTTCTGAAAGAGCTGCTCTGGCTGTAGCAGTAATTCAGGAGGAGAAACCAGTTTCTGGTTTTGGGGGACAAGTCAGACTTGACAAGCACAACACCATCCAGTTTTATAGAACATAAACCTTTTTTTTTTTTTTTGTCTCTATATGGAGCCTGCAGTATCTCACCTGCTCTCGCTGGAGTACTAAGGGGTTGCTGGTAACTGGCAGAACAGGGCTCACTTCGGTAACATGGGAACCGCAGATGGGCTGAATCACCACTGAGCAATGGTCGATGTGGTCATGGTCGCTGCTCCGTGCACTCTCACGGACAAGGCACAAGCTGTCTTTTGTTCAGATCAGGGTAGGAAGGCCCTGTACTGTGTATTTCTAGAGAAAATTGTGAGCGCATGGGCGTTGTGCTGGAGTCCCCATCAAAACCCGTTGGCTGCAAGAAGCCAGAGAATCACGCTGGGAAGCAGATGATGCAGGTGTTACAAAAGCAAGGAAAAGTTTCCAGCTTGTTGGAGCAGCGCAGTTTTCTTGCTAGAAACCCATGACTTGGAAAGGACACCTCTAAATGTGTTCTTCTGTGCACATTTTGATTTCTTTGAATCTAACGTGTAACTGGTGAGGCCTGGCAAAGAGGTATCAGGTGCCAAAATAAGGTATGTGTGGGTGATGTGTTGTCATGGCTCAGCTGAACCATTGCCAACCAGATCAAATAAATGTGGCCTATGCAGCTGAGGCTTCGTCCTGGGTGAGTAACTCAATCGTTCTCTGCCCGAATGCCAGGCGTGTCTGAGACAGGGACCTAAATACATCTCTAAGCTCTAGGGGCAGGAGAAGGCTGGGAAGGAATATGCCTGTAAGGGGATTTCTAGTGGCTGATTTTGCAAAAGCAACGAAGTAGTTTTTGCTGCGTCAAACCTCTGGGACTGTTGTCAGCGGAGTGCATGGCCAGCAGGGACCTCAGAGCTGGCTTTGCCAGCCCCTTGCAGCTGTGAGTGGGTTAATTGGGGATGAGTCGAGCCACCCAGGTTTTTGAGAAAGCGGCAATCAGGTGATGTAGTGCCTAGTGGCGATGCCACGCAGAGGGATCGGGGTGAATCGGGCTGCCTTTGTCCCTCTGTCTTCATCTGCACTGCCCAAGCTCAGGCTCTGCCTCTGCTCCCTCCGCGTCCCCGGTGCCGTGTAGCCAGGCAGTCCCTTGCAGCCTGCCCCTGACGCTCTGGGAGGACCGGGGCAGCTCTTGGCTGCCTGGCATCGATCCCCAGCATTGCAGCGGTTACTCGAGCCGTCTGTGACAAGAAAACCTTGGTCTCTTCCCGGGATGCTGGAATTGCACAGGGTGTCACCCAGGTTTGGCACACAGCACGTGTGCAGCAGTGGGTGAAACAGGCAGGTGCTGTGTTACTTCTCGCCGGCTTTGTCCTGCTGATTGCAGACTGCTGGATCGCTTAGGTCCACTGCGATTATCTGAGAAGAACAAAGCAGGCTTTATTTGGTAAGAACTGCCCATGGGTGATGTGACAGCAGCAACCTGGCCCCCCCCCCAGCCCCCTTCTGCTGGACTCGGATCAACTTTTGCACCTGGAAGCAAGGTTTCTCCTAGCCCAGGGTTTCCCATGGCAGGACCCTGAGACCTAGGAGGGGACTTGTGGCAGAGTCAGGAGCAAAGCCCAGAGCCCTGACTGATTTCTGTCCTGAACCACTTGGCGATGGCTGGACTGCTGTAGCGTTAGCTGTGAAGGAGGAGGCTGTGCAGCCCAGCCTGCCAGCTCAGCAAGCGGGGACGGTGTTTGTGTGGCTGTGCTTCTGACATGTCCCTGAAATGTGCATGGATCTCTGTGAGTGAAATTCTCCATATAATTTACTGCCTTAGGGTACTCTTAAAACCAACTGCTGCACCCTGTAAGTAACCTGCATCGAGGTTGCTGCAAGCTGAGAGAGGGGAAAAAAACTTCTTAATGCTGTATGTGAGTGTCAGCATCTCCAGCTGTCTTCTCTGTTGGGGTGTTTCAGCCATTGTCTCTCCTCTTTGCAGCTGCAGAGCTACTTTGCTGCGTGTGAAGATGAGACGCCGGCCATCAGAAACCATGACAAGGTCCTGCAGCGGCTCTGTGAACATCTGGACCATGCTCTGCTCTATGGGTAAGTGTTGAGCCTGCCTCTGGTTTTCCTGCACGTGCTCAGATGCTTTTCACTCTGCTTTGCCTGTGGACATGCACACAGCATGTTGCAGGGGCTTGTCTCAGCATGGGGAAGCTATCTAGGCAGCAAGTGGGCTGGGGATAAGAAAGCCCTCACTTAACCTTCCTCTGGGCCCTTCTCTTCTTCCAGACTGCAAGATCTTTCCTCAGGCTACTGGGTGCTGGTCGTTCACTTCACCCGCCGCGAAGCCATCAAACAGATAGAAGTGCTTCAACATGTGGCCACCAACCTGGGACGCAGTGAGTGTTTGCAGGCACTGCCCTGCCTCTGAGGGCAAACTTCAGTCTGGGAATATCCAGCAGGCAGCCTGGGAAGGTTGTAGTGGCTCATGCTCAAGGGCTGGGGACCGGGGGAGCTAGCAGGCAGCTTAGGGATGAGTCCAGCTTACCTTGCTCAGGCCCAGGAGGTGGGAATGCTGTTGTCCTGCATTATGGCTCTAGAAATATTGCAGCCTTGTCTCTAGGTCAGAATGTTTCTGCTGCCACGAAACCAAAGCAATCTGCTGTGCTGTGCCCTCAAGAAAGGGTTATGGCAGATAGGAGACATCACCTCTCTTGCCCCAGAATGTCTCACTCTGGCTGTTGTTTGCCTGATGCTGCTTCTCCCTTGCTGCAAGATCTCTGTAACAGATGTTTGGGACCATCAAGGCCACAGGACGGTCGGTGCCCAGAGACCTCCTCTCTGCCTGATTCTCCCAACACCCTTCATCTCCCACACCCTGTACCGGTGAGAGCAGAGCTGAGCACAGACTCCGCCATCACCTCTCTGCACCAGCCTTTGTGTAATACCTCAAATTGGACCTGTGCTGATTTAGAGCGATTCTCCCTCCGTCTCTTCTGGCTGGTGATCCTGCTGGAACTGCCAGTGGGGCCCCATCACGCTGTAGGGGTGTAGTTGTGTCCTCTTCTCTACTGGCTACCATGCACACTCTTACTCTTCTTTCTACTGCAAGTCATGAATCTGTCCATTCATCTCCCTCTGGCATTCTCCCCACAGATTTTACCAACAGCCAATTGCTCCCCTCAAATGATATGAATGTGAATGAACAATCTCATGTGTTTTAACAGATCTGTGATTATTTCCAGGCTTGCTTTGCTTCTCAGGCACTTTCCTGCAGTTAAATCCCTCTTCCGCTTTGTTTACAGGCCGGGCGTGGCTGTACCTAGCCCTCAATGAAAACTCATTGGAGAGTTATTTGAGGCTGTTCCAGGAGAACCTAAGCCTGCTGCATAAATACTACGTCAAGTGAGTATGCCAGCCCATTCTTTTTTGGGGCTCTTGTTGGCATCCCTCCTTGTCAGAAGCAAGAAGTGCCAGTGTGGGAGCGAGAAGTTGGTCAGGGTCTGATCGTTTGCAGAGGTGTTGTGTGCTTAATGCAAGGATCCCAGATGTGGAGGCACTATCCTAGAAGAGATGCTTGCAGGCTCTCTTATATTCGCTGCTTTTATTCCCAATCCCAGGCATATTCTTTATACTCTTCCATGCCTTCCAAGAAGCTCTCGACCCAGCTCTAGTAGACACCTGGAAATCTGGCTGTAGAGTGACTTGGGGACAGCATGTAGTAGAGGCTTGTGTGCTCTCAGAGCCTTAAGCTCGGCCATTGCTCTTAGAAAGGAGGCAAGCAGCAGGCCCACAGCTCTGGGGCTGTTTATGGTGTAGCTCAGGGACATGTCACCAAAATTAAGAAAACAGAAGCTGTTTTTTCTCTCTTCCACAGCTCTAAAGCTCCTCTGTTTTATCCATGTTGCAGGAACGCCCTGGTTTGCAGTCATGATCACCTGACCTTGTTCTTAACGCTGGTGTCTGGGCTGGAGTTCATCCGCTTTGACTTGGATCTGGTGAGGGGGCAGCGTGTTAGCTGTCTGCCTGCTGTGACTCTGGGGCAGCGGGTGTGTTGAGTGGGGCGGGGGTCCTGGCTGTCACACATCCCACTGCCTGGTCCAAGGCGCTTTTTCGTTGGCAGTCCTCTTGTTGAAAACGTGACGTTCCCAGATTGACAGGGGTAAAGGGGAGTCACATTCGCAAGTGTGGTACCAAGTGCTGGCATCCCTCCAGGTAAATAGAGGTGCACACAAGGCTACTGGCTGACCCTCGGTGTCACAGTGAGAGAGGAGGGAACTGTCAGGTTTCCTGTGAAAGGAGCAGAAGTGGGCAGTCAGAGGACATTCAAGGCAGTCCCATCATTTTGTCTGTGCTGTTGTTAGCTGTGTGCGGTGACTCAGATCCTGACTCACTCCACACCCTTCTCTGCAGGACGCTCCTTACCTGGATCTGGCCCCGTACATGCCAGATTACTACAAGCCTCAGTACCTGCTAGACTTCGAGGACCGCCTGCCCAGCTCCGTGCATGGCTCGGACAGCCTCTCTCTCAACTCCTTCAACTCTGTCACCTCCACCAACCTGGAATGGGACGACAGCGCCATAGCTCCCTCCAGTGAAGGTAGGTGGTCTGGGAGAGCAGAGGTGAGGCACTGGCCTCCTGTTTTTGTCAGGGCTGTGTGTTCCCACACTGCCATCAGCTGAGCTGCTGGACCAGACAAGCTACAAAACGATGTAGCAAATGATGGGCTGGAAGAGACCAAAGAGCCCCAGAAGTCAGGCTGTGAGCCTCTCCCATCTTGCATTAGGAGGTACAGCCAGTGGAAATGAGGGGGCGGTGCTGTGCTGGGATTTAAGCTGCAGACAGCCACTTTGCGTCCAGCTAGGAGGGGCAAACTTCCCCACGGGGTGAAAACTGTGCCCATTTCTGAACATGAACAGTTCAGGGTAGGTATGCAAGGCTGCAGAGAACCTTTTCTAACTGCTTATTTTGCAGTTGAGAGACACAAATAATTTGGAGGATGTAGGGAGTAGTTTCCAAAGTCTTCTCTCCATGTCTGAGGGAAAAGCAGCCAGTGGTCTCAGTGGTGATGGTTTTTTCTCTTTAGCTATCTTACCTTGAGCAGGCTGATAAGTTGTGATGCTCACACCCTTATATGTATCACAGAGGGCTTGGCCATGTTGGGTGTTGTTCCTGATGAACTGAGAAAACGTGCCTTGTGCCTACCTCCTCAGCCCACTTCAGGCTGGAACAGGCAGCTCTTACGCTACATGAAATGTGTTCACAAAGGAACATTTCAGCTACTGTTGTTCCTAATCCAGAATACATTGACCTGGTTCCTTTTTTGATGCCAGTTTGAGGAAAGCAGGATCAGGAGATTCTGGAATAGATGGGGTGCAGTGAATTCAGGACTGTGTCCACCTACAGTCAGGTTCCCTCTGAGACAAGGGTCTGCCAGTTGCCTTTTATGTGCAAGGACTGCAGTCCCTAAAGACACTGAGGAGGAACAGCCCAGGAAGCAAGATGCCGGGATGGGTGTTAGCATCATTTTAGCAAAGGGCTTTGAAGTACGGCACTGCTTTGGGCTTTTCTGTGGTGTCTGCACACGTGCTGCATGTGTGAAAGGGTTTGCTTTCAGAGAGAAAGCAGCGAGGCCTCTTGGCTTGCCAGAGTGCACAAGCCAGCACCCTTCCCTGAAGCATCGCACAGCACTTTTTTGTATCAAAGTCCTGCGTAGTTGTCCTTCCTCCTCCCAAACAACCCGCAAATTCCCTGCCACGCATGACCAGCCCATTGGTAGCACCCCAGGTAAGTTGGAGACAGCAGAAGGAACCTAGCAGTAAAAATCATGTGAGGAAGCTCCTCTGTCCCCAGAGGCTGGGAATAAGCAGCATGCATGTTTCACTGCATACTGTACCCCTTGTCTTGTACTCCTGTTCCTCCCTTGACAGAACATGTCTTGGTGCAAATGCACCTCCTAACCGATTGGGCAAGGGGTGTCAAAAGACAACCCAGCTGGTGAATGGAAGCTTGGTGCTCAAGAGGGGTTTGGAGTAGAGATCCAGGAGATCTTGGAGCTAGGTTTTGGCTTTGGCCTCATCACAAGCCATTCTGTGTGTCCAGGCAGTAGTTGTGATCTGTGCCTCAGTTTCCCCACGTGGAGAGGGGTTTGGTGCTGGTGTAGAAATGCAGTCCCTCATTGTGGGACCAGGGAGGTGGATGTGTGAGAACCCCAGGGAGAAGGCAGTGCTGCTGGTCCTCCAGTAGGGAGCGGGTTGGGGGTCCAGTGTCTGTCTCTGTTTGAGCAGCCCCTTTCATCTCTGTGGTGTTCTGATCCCATTTAACTTCATTAACCATTTCACTGCTCGTCGTTTCAACAGGAGCATCTCACTTCCCTGGGAATGTAGGTGGAGTTGGGGAATTTAGCATCAGAGGACAAGCTTTGCCCTTTAATCAGACCCCTGGCTTTGCAAACATTAATGAGTCAAACATCACGGTATCTGTGGGAGGTAAGTGTGAAGTGGGGAAACTGAGGCACAGAGCACTTAAATTGCTTCCCAAAGGGGATCCCTGGCTAAGAACACAAGCCCTGTGACACCCACCATTTCTTTGTTTTAGCTTTCCAGCAGCTCTCCTGCTGGGGCCTTCATCCTTTGCTGGTCGCATCCTAGCTCCTGCAATGTAAACATCCAGCAGTAACAACTGCTAGTGCAGCTGGTTTCCATTTGCATTTGTGTTCCCCAACTATGTTCTCATGCGTTTCAGATACCAGTGGAAGATTTTTTTTTGTTTCTCTCCCTTCCCATCTCCCTCCCCAAATCCCTTTTACACTCTCCCCTGTCCCCCTCCCTCTCCACTACTTGTATTTCTAATCCTGAGTTTTATCCCTCGTTTTTGTAGATTATGATTTTGGAGATGTCTTTCCAGCAATGCAGTCCATGCCCAGCAGAGACTGGGAAGGTGGGACATACTCATGTGTTAAAACATTTTGTTTTTCTCTCTGCATTGCTGCCACCTGAAGCTTGCTGCATGCTCCCCTCTTCACTTCTTTAACAAACACACCACATCTCAATGGAATTCAGTAGCGGCAGAAAGAAGTAGAAAAGATCCTTCAAGGGGAGCAATTGTGTTTCATCTACTGTGAGACCACGTGCAAAGCTTTCCCCAGCTCCTCGGGTATCCAGACATGTTCACCGGGCCATGTGTCCTGGAGCAGAGGGGTGTTTTCCTGCCTCTGACTACGCCTCTGTGTCTTCTAGACATCTTTTGCCCTTGCGCTCTGCGCAGCAGACGTGACGCTGAAGTTTCAAGTGTAGTGCTCTGGCTGCTCGGTGCGTTATGGCCTGTGTTGGTAGAGGAGCCTTACACCACATTACAAAAGCAAAGTTGTGAAATCGCCCCTGCTGTGAAGCTGGCATGCAGAGATCAGCGGCCATCTAAAATGTGACAGTGCCAGCTGATCTGACACCAGATTGTCTCTTTGGGATAAAGCACACAAGGTGCTCATTGAAAAACTGATCCACATTCATTGATTTCCTGAAAGTCCTGGAAAACAGATAAAACTAATCCTGTCTGCTTTATTTTTCGGCCTTGTGTGGAGACTAATCTGGGAGGTTTTGTTTTCCTTGGACCCTATGCCCTGTGTCACAACATCTCTCTTGAAGCCATAACACGCATTACATGGCTGGGCTCAGTTTGGGTCACTTTTCTCCTCCTTCCTTTCTCCTCCTTCCTTTCTCCTCCTTCCTTTCTCCTCCTTCCTTTCTCCTCCTTCCTTTCTCCTCCTTCCTTTCTCCTCCTTCCTTTCTCCTCCTTCCTTTCTCCTCCTTCCTTTCTCCTCCTTCCTTTCTCCTCCTTCCTTTCTCCTCCTTCCTTTCTCCTCCTTCCTTTCTCCTCCTTCCTTTCTCCTCCTTCCTTTCTCCTCCTTCCTTTCTCCTCCTTCCTTTCTCCTCCTTCCTTTCTCCTCCTTCCTTTCTCCTCCTTCCTTTCTCCTCCTTCCTTTCTCCTCCTTCCTTTCTCCTCCTTCCTTTCTCCTCCTTCCTTTCTCCTCCTTCCTTTCTCCTCCTTCCTTTCTCCTCCTTCCTTTCTCCTCCTTCCTTTCTCCTCCTTCCTTTCTCCTCCTTCCTTTCTCCTCCCACTTTTTAGGCCAACTTGTCAGCTATTTATGGCCTTCATGGTCAAGACCATACGCCCATTTTAGAGGAGTTTGTTCTCCTTGCTCCACATGCAGTCCACAGACCCCCTGTGTATCCTTTATGCTTCACAGGAGTAGGAAATCTCTCTGCTTTACCCCTGGAGGAAATACACTCACACTCCATCCTTTGTAACTAAAAGCTGCAGCCGGAATTACTTTGGCCAGTGCTACCTGAATATTTGGGAATACTCTGCCTGAATTCCATGTGGATGGCTCTTGGGCTCTAACACACTTCCTCTCACCTTCTTTCTTACCCCACGTATAGAGATGCTCACTTTTGTCATTGTGGCACAGCGTGAGCAGCCAGCTGTACTTTCTGTGCTGTGATCACAGCTGATGACCCCAAAGCTTGGGGGGATCTGATTTCTCCTCCACCACAGCTCTCCCGATCTGTCTGGGATGAAGCAACTGGGCACGTTGCCTTCAGCTTCTCCTCCCTGCAGCAGGGACAAGGACGGGTGAACTCCTCCAAATCCAGTTTCTCTGTACAAGCAGAGTCTTGAGTGGCAGAAGTGGGCTTGGGTTGTCTCTGAGCACCTGGGCAGGTCACAGTGGTCATTGCTGGTCCAATGTGTCCCTGACACCTGAGCTTACATCTAAAGGGGACAAACCATGTTTCCAAACACAACACCCAATGAGCGACCTAACTGTGGGTGCTGTGTGCTGGCTGGGAGCCCCCAGGGGACATTGGACACATCCCTCTAGCTTTTGGAGGTGCATGCAGGTCCTGGTTGCAAAGTGGTGCCGGTGCAATCTGCCACTGCTCCAGGCTCAGGGCTGTTGAGGCCAAGTAGACCTCGGCCACAGCTAACTTGGCATCCTAACCCCCAAGGTGAGCTTCCTGCTGCGTTCCTTGCCATTTATACACAGAGCAGGGGGTTGAGAAAGTTTGACCCATTCCCTGTTTTCAGCAGATGCATTTGGAGCAAAACTGTCTTTTGGACAAAGATTTTCGTTTTTCCTTTTTTTTTTTTTTTTTTGTCTTAACAGAACCAACAATGTTTAGGCAAAGTGACGTTCTTACAGGCTAGAAGATGAAGGGGCTGAATAGCTTCTAAATGTTTTATTTTTCCCTCTCCTTCAATGTGGTCATTAAAAAATCTACCTTGTTTGCTTCCTTTTATACGGTTTACACACTCCGTACTGCAGGGCAGGCATTTCAGCAGGAACAAAGCAGCATTTTGAAATTGGCCCTCCCAAAACTGCTTTTATTAGATCTTATTTTTACTAGAGGCTTAATTTCCTAACTCAGAGCCTATACCCCCTGAGTCAGTCTCCTAGGGTTTTCATTCAGAAGGGGTTTCCCTGCCTACCATGAGGTTTCTAGTTGTTTTAGGGAGTGAACGGTGTCAGGGAGGAGAAGGGCATGGTCACGTTCCTCTAACCCTGACTTTGTGGATGATAATGCTGAGCATGACTGCTGTAGCCCTTCTCTGCTGCTGCTTTTACTTCTGAAGACTAACGTGGGCCAGGCTGGTTGTGCTACAACCTGTCTGTGCAGCCTGCTGTCCTTGGGAATGCTGTGTTCCCTTCTCCGTGCTCCAGTCCCCATGTCGTGCAAGCAGAGGAAAGCAGCCAGCTCCGTCAGGCATGCCGTAGGGACCATTGCTTCACAGGCTGGCTCCGTGTCTGCCCTTACAGCTGAGCAAGCATCTTCCTGGGACCCATTTGCAGGGAAGAAGGCGGTGCTGAGCACTGTGGGGAACCCTGTCTGCCAGGCCGAGCCTGCTATCCCAGCCCTGGGGAACTTCTGATGAACAAGGGGGGGTTTCTGACAGTACCTGTGCAGCCATTTAGTGTAACATGCTGCTGATCTCCATGCCTCCACTCAAGGTGGAGGTGCCCGTGACCATTGGGATGGGAACATTGCTCCCCGTGCTTGTTAGCAGAGCTAAGGAGTCATGGCAGCTTGACCACACAAGCCCAATACCACGGTAGGTGCAGTTATTTCCACCTAACTTCCCCTGGGCACTTTAGCTGCTGTCATCTTGCAAAGGAGTGCCATGGCCCCAAGACCCATTGGTTCTTTCCTGGGGATGCTTACTCTAATTCCTGATCCAGGTGCAGGCTCCTGAGTGACCGAGCTGTTATTTCCAAGCATTTTCTAAATTGCAGCGGGTATAAAACACAGAGCGATGTTGAGTTGTACCCTGGCCTCTGTCCTGCCTTGCAAGGAGCCTGCTGTCTGCAGCAATCTCTGAAGCGCTAAGCGGGGCCAGCGGTGCTCTGCTAGTGCTGGGGATGGTGCCTCTGGGAGCAGCGGGGAGACTACTTGGTGCCATGAGACCCCAGCACGCAGCTTTGCTTTATTTTGTGTGATCCAGCTCTTACAGGGTGCCTAGGCTGATGCTAATCCCACTTTTCCCTTCTTGTCTTTGCAGATGGAGATCTCACAGACACGCTCAGCTGCCCACGCTCTACTGCCTCGGAGGCAAATGGCAGCAAGGCCTCCGTGAAAAGCCCGACGCAGCGCTATAACCCCTTCAACGAGGAGAAAGCCGACACGCTGTCCTCCACTGAGACCACCCCAGTGCACACAGCTTCCCAGGAGAAGGCAGAAGCTACCCCTGAAGGAACAGACCAGTCTGAGAGCTGCACAGAGCTGGAGGTCATCAGGTGGGAACAGAGCTGCCTGGTCTAGAA
The DNA here is from genome assembly GCF_009769625.2 of Cygnus olor. Classification (NCBI taxonomy): domain Eukaryota; kingdom Metazoa; phylum Chordata; class Aves; order Anseriformes; family Anatidae; genus Cygnus; species Cygnus olor. Next base: position 8,181,235 of record NC_049189.1, on the reverse strand, counting down.
ACACACCTTCCAGTGTCATCTGTCACTAGGGACTGGTGATGTCTCACCCCTTCTAGCCCAGCAGAGACAGTATCTGTTGTGCAGCCTTCATAAAATCAGGAGGCAGTGTGGGTTTTTTTGTTTTGTTTTGTTTTTTAATTCTAGATGCCAGGTGGTCCTCTGTAAGTGTTAACAGACCTGGTTCCTTGGGGCCGTAGAGCTGCAGACTGGCTCAGCATAAACACCTTTGCCCAACAGTCTGTATTAGAGAGCTCAAAGGACTCTGCGGGCTTTTATTGTAAGCTTTCTCCAGTGGGTGGCAGGTTTGCAGTAACTCTGGGTCTTAGATCTTCCTTCCTTCCTCTTGTTTGTCAATAAGCTGTGGCTAAACCTGTTGAGGGAGATGCGTCCACAGACCTGTTGGCCTGTGTTTGACTCCTTGCGGAGGAGAGCCTTAGGAGTCCCTCAGAGCCCTTAAACCCAGACAAAGAGTACAAGGCTCTGTCTGCTTATGCCTGGGGACGGAGGCACCCCCAAACCAGCTCAGCAGGCCTGTGCTTTGTTCCCATGCCTGTTTTTCCTGGGAGGTGCAGAGCAGACGTCTGTGAGATGAGTTACATTGCACCCTGTGCTCCAGCAGACGTGTGGGAAGGGGAGCCACACCAAGTTTGCTTCCCAAACAAGAGGGCCACAGTGCGAAGTGACCTGGCAGCAGCTTGGTGCTGTGGAAGGCCTGAGTATTTCCTGGTGTGCCATTCGTTTAGAGCGGGTTGCAGGCTGCATCTCCCTCTTCTGGCAGCTGGGGACATGGCATTCCCGCATCCTCTTCTTTCTCCAGAACCCTTCTCCCTCCCAAGTGCCCTGTTCTCAGTGATATCTCCCACACCAGTTCAGCTCCGCATCCACTTGTGATGCCTTTTGCAGCTAAAGGAAACCCAAGATGCATCCAGCAAGGGAATGCCTCTCTTCTTTCTTTAAATAGGTGGGAAACTGTCTCCATGCCTTGTGGTGTGTCTGCCTTCCTTGTGACGGCTGACATGGAGACTGAGGCAGTGGGGCTCTGTGTGGCCGCACACTGAGCAATGTTCTTGATATGAAAGTTTCTCTGTGATAGGGAAAACTGCAGAGGAAGATTGTTGAAAAAGGGTAGGACCCTGGACCACTACCTGTGTTTTGCACACTCTAGGCAGGCAAAGACAAGTGATATTTGTGCTGGTCTTTCACCATGCAGATTAGCCAAGAAAAAGAAAACAGGCAAGAAGAAGAAAGCAAAGCCAGAGGAGCCAGCGAACACACCTGTGCCCACAGTGCCCAAGACCAGCACGCAGCAGGCCAGTGGAGACAGCGGCGTGAACGGGCTGAGCGACAGAGAAGACTCGCAGAGGGATGACGGTCCTGCTGCCCCGGCTGGGGAGCCAAGCCCGGGCGGGCAGGAGGAGGGTCGCGAGCGCTCTGCCCTCAGCCAGCTGGCTTTGCGTATCCCTGAGATGAAGGACACATCCATGGAGAGCGTGGGGCAGCCGCTGAGCAAGGTGATGGACAGGCTCAATGGGCAGCTGGACCCGGGCGGCTGGAACGCCCCCCTCGAGCCCCCCGGGCAGTCCTTTCGGACTCGCACGCCAGGGGAGACCCCAGATGGATCGTCCTCTGGCGACTTTAGTGAGGGGATTTCAGCCCCCATGGACTTCTACCGCTTTACCGTCGAGAGTCCAAACGCTGCTGCACCAGGTGGTGGCCACCATGACACTCCAGGGCCTGGCCAACCGCCACATGTTTCTGGTAGCCCTGAGGCTCCTGAAAAAGAAGAAAGCGGAGAGGGAGAAGCAGTTGGGGCAGTAGAAGAGTCTGGAGGAGTGAGCGTTGAACCCCAGAGTGCTCATATGGCCCCCACCAATCCTGAGGCTGTCCGTGAGCAGAAGAAGGAGCAGCCCAGCCCTTCTCTGAGCAGCGCTGAGGACTCTGGGGTGGAGGAAGGTCAGGGCAGCCCTTCAGAGCTGACTCACCCTTCAGAGTTCAGGTGAGGCTGGGTTTGCTCAGCTCAGTGTACGGAGTCCATGCGAGCACAGAGAGCGTCTTCCAAACATAACTGCTGGTGCTCAAGTTGGTGCTTTTCCCTTTGTCCTCTGTTTGGGAGGGCAAAACCCATCTTTTTCCAGGATAAAGATGATGCTTAAGGGGTCATGAGGTGATGGTCTTGGCCTTAGGGGCCAACAGGTGCCCTAATAATGCACAAGTTCACTAAGGAAGGGGATTTGCCCTTCCTGGACCTGCCCAGCCCCACATCTGTGTCCATCCTTCAGCCTCTTCTGTCTCTCTTCACAGGGTGGATAACAACCATCTGCTCCTGCTGATGATCCACGTCTTTCGGGAGAATGAGGAACAGTTGTTCAGGGTAAGGTGGGCACAACCTGGGGGGGCACCCTGGTCGATCTCCTGCAGAGGGCCTGCTCTGCCCGTGTTAGCTGTGTACTGAGAACTCTCTCCACACAGATGATCCGAATGAGCACCGGGCACATGGAGGGGAACCTGCAGCTGATCTATGTCCTGCTGACAGATTGCTATGTGTACCTGATCCGGAAAGGTATCCCATTGGACTCTACTCCTTGGGGCTGCTACAGCAGCCTGCAGGACTCTCAGTTTAGCAGGGACATAACCCCTGGGAAGCCTGGGAGTGAGGGCTGGAGGGAGCGAGGCTCACTTGCCTCATTCATGGCTTGCTCAGTGATTAGGGCTTCATAACATCTGTTTAACATCTTTGTCAGTGACATTGACAGTGGGATAGCATGCACCCACAGCAGGTTTTCTGATGGCACCAAGTTGTGTGGTGCAGTCCACACGCTGGAGGGAAGGGATGCCATCCAGAGGGACCTGGGCAGGCCTGAGAGGTTGGCCTATGCAAGCCTCATGAGGTTCAACAAGGCCAAGCACAAGGTCCTGCATCTGGGCTGGGGCATTCCCAAGCACAAATACAGGCTGTGCAGAGAATGGATTGAGAGCTGAATGGATTGGGGGTGGTGGCTGATAAGAACTTCGATGGGAGCCAGCAATGTGCACGTGCAGCCCAGAAAGCCAACCGTACCCTGGGCTGCATCAAAAGCAGCATGGCCAGCAGGGCGAGGGAGGGGATTGTCCCCCTCTGCTCTGCTCTCATGAGACCCCACCTGGAGCACTGTGTTCAGCTCTGGGGCCCCCAGCACAGGAAGGACATGGATGTGTTAGAGTGAGTCTAGAGGAGGCCACAAAGATGATCAAGGGGCTGGAGCACCTCTCCTGTGAGGACAGGCTGAGGGAGCTGGGGTTCAGCATGGAGAAGAGAAGGCTCTGGGCAGACCTTACAGCAGCCTGCCAGTACCGAAAGGGGGCTACAGGAAAGCTGGGGAGGGACCCTGTCAAGGGGGTGTGGTGATAGGACAAGGGGTAATTTAGATTAGATATAAGGAAGAAATTTTGTACTATGAAGGTGGTGGGGCACTGGCACAGGCTGCCCAGAGAAGCTGTGGATGCCCCATCCCTGGAAGTGTTCAAAGCCAGGTTGGATGGGGCTTTGTGCAACCTGATCTAGTGGGAGGTGGCATGGAGGGTTGGAATTAGATGATCTTTAAGGTCCCTTCCAACCCAAACCATTCTATAACTCATCAGTCCTTGCCGGTTCCCTCATGTCCCCAGGAGCAGTGGCAGTACCAGCAAGGAGCTCTGGTTGACTTGTCCCCCAGGAAGCCCTGGGACGCGTGCCCTGCAGCTCTGTGCTGCTGGGGACGTGGCTGGGCTTGCAGGTCCATTGCTGCTGCTGTGCAGTGGCCTGGATGCAGGCAGCGCAGGGCTCCTTTGCCCCCCGTTCATGCAGCTCTTTGTCTCTGTGCCAGGGGCAGCGGAGAAGCCGTACATGGTGGAGGAGGCCGTTTCCTACAATGAGCTCGACTACATTTCTGTGAGTGCTGGAGGGGAGCAGGGGGTCATTGCCCACCTCTCTGGCTGTAGAGATGTCAGCAGCAACATGGTAGGGTGTTTCTTTGGGGCTCTCTGTCCATGGGGAGTGTTTTGGCCAGTGAGTTCTTGAGATGTGGAGAGTTAAAAGTGCTCCCCCCTCACATGCCACCTCTGTGGATGCCCAGCTTCTTTGTGTCTCTGCATGGGCAGCAGAGCAGCTGCTGACCTTCTTCCCTGGGGGCCAGGATGCCAGGTTCAGCCCGGCTTCGCTACCCTTTGTCTTCCGTCTTGCTTCCTTAACCGGTCGTATGTGGCGCAGGTTGGGCTGGATCAGCAGACGGTGACTCTGGTGTGCACCAATCGGAGGAAGCAGTTCCTGCTCGACACCGCAGACGTGGCTCTCACAGAGTAAGTGGGTACCACGCGGCGAGCCGTGACGCTTTCCTCCCGGGGCGTGGGAGCACAAGAGACTCCTATGACAGCCCCCTCACAACAAACGTCCTACAACCAGTGGAGATTTGGGGCTTGGTTTGGTGCCACTAGCCTTTCTTCACCTTACTGGTTGAGGGAGGTGACTTGCATGGTCATACTGAGGTCTGGGTTGGAGATGGGTGTCCGTCTCCCAGCTGTCTCACCCATCTTCCTGAAGCTCAGACTTTGCAACCACCATTGTCTTTGGTCTGTAGGCTGATTTCCAGACCCTTTGGTCTGGAAGGCCACAGCCCCACAAGAAAGGGGAGCCACTTTGGCATCAGAGCATGTGAAGTAGATGAGGGGCTATCTGCCCTGGCCTCATCAGACATCTGTCTCCCTCTCAGGTTCTTTCTGGTCTCCTTGAAGTCAGCCATGATCAAGGGGTGCCGGGAGCCCCCCTACCCCAGTATCCTCACCGATGCCACCATGGAGAAACTGGCACTTGCAAAATTCGTGGCCCAGGAGTCCAAGTGCGAGGTGAGTTTGGCTGTCACAGCTGTCACCAAACATGGTGGAGTGTCACGCTAAACACCCTCCCGTTCTCATCTCTGCCCGTCTCTCGCAGGCCTGCGATGTGGTGGTGCGTTTCTACGGCCTCATTCACTGGGAGGACCCCATGGATGAGGCGCTGGGACCCTCTGCCAATAGCTACACCTCTGCCGAAAACGCGGTCACGAAGGATGGCATCCTGCACTACAAGGCGGGCACCTCGTACCTGGGCAAAGAGCAGTGGAAGACCTGCTTCGTGGTGCTCAGGTGGGTGCTGAGGCCATGGGTGGAGGCTGGAGTTGGTTGGGGCTCATTGGAGAAGACATTAGACCACTTTTATTTTGCTGCAAGCTCCTGCTGCCCAGGAGCAGCTTGAGAGGAGGAGAGAGCCCATCTCATCACTTGGGAGGCTGAGATAAAGCCCCCCATTGTGGCTGCTGCCGGCAGGAACACAACCCCGTGGGGCTATGTGCGTAGAGGGCTAGGCAGGAGTGGCTGTGGGACCAGCAGAGCTGAGCTGCCTCCAGTGACCATCTCTCATCTTTCCAAATGGCAGCAACGGGATCTTGTACCAGTACCCCGACCGCACCGACGTCACGCCTTTGCTCTCCATCAACATGGGGTAAGTAGCTGGTGGGTTGTAGTGCCCAGGCTCGGCAGGGCTCCTCAGGATCTGGGATCAGTAGCTCCTTGGGATGTTCAGGGAGGTGCTTTGGGGCAGGGGGTGATATAGGCCATGCTGCAGGAGGTTTGCATGTCAGTGGCTGGGTAGCAGGGCTCCCTGCTCGCTCCTGGATACACGCAGATTCCTGTTTGGATTGGGTTTGGTGCATGCAGCTGGAGATGGGCTCATTTCCTCCTGCTTTTTATGTGCCAAGCTGCCTGTGTGCTGGGGAGGTGGCCTCTGAAGGGCTGACATCCTCCTCCAAGAGCCACGCTGGGACACCTGCACCAAACTCAGCTCTGACTCTACTACGATGCGTAGAGATGGAGGCCATCCTTGGAGCAACCACAAGGGATGTGGCAGATGGGAAAGCAGCCCCTGTGGAGAACGGGGGTGGTAGACAGCACCGGGAGGGCGGACAGAGGCAGGGGCTGCTGTTAGGATAGTGCTGGCTGGTCCGTTCTGCTGATCTCCGTCCTCTCTCCCAGCGGTGAGCAGTGCGGGGGATGCCGGCGCTCCAACACCACCGACCGGCCCCACTCCTTCCAGGTGATCCTGACGGACCGGCCCTCCCTGGAGCTGAGTGCCGACAACGAGGAGGACATGGCAGACTGGATGCAGTACTTCTGCCAGGCTGTCTCCAAAGGGGTGAGCCGGGGATTGGCCGCAGGCATGGGCAAATGGACCTCTCCTTCACCCTGAGCACCTTTGGGCCCAGCCTCCGTGGTCCTTCCCATCACAGGGAATCCTGTTCCCCAGGATGGCAAAGCTCAGCCTGAGCACTGCCAGGGTGGAGATGCGGAAGGGATCAGGGAGTGATGTTTTGGGGTCCAGAGGAGGCAGTTTTTTCATGAGCCAGGAGGGCTTTCCCTCACCAGAGGCACGGGGCCCCTTCCTGCCAGGTTTTACCTCCCCTTCCCCACACTGTGCAGGTGATCCCCCAGGGTGTTGCCCCTACACCTTGCGTCCCCTGCTGCCTTGTGCTGACGGACCAGAAGGCCTTCACATGCCACGAGGACTGCCAGACAAGCTTCTTCCGCTCACTGGGCACCATGGAGCTGGCTGACATCACTGCCATCTCCACGGAGGCCGGCAAGGAGTACTGTATCCTGGTGAGTGCGGTGCTCAGGGGCTGGCCCTGCGCTGGGCTAGGACCGTGGTAGTAACGGCTGGTTTCTCTCTCGGTGTTCAGGAGTTTGCTCAGGACCGCAAGCAGTTCCTGCCCCCCTGGGTGCTCTATTTTAGTTGCACTACAGAACTGGAGAGGTTCCTCTCAGCGCTGAATGCTGCGTGGAGGAACATCTACCAGGTGAGTGTGCGAGGCTGTCACACCCTTCCTACGGCAGCAGGGCAAGTGGGGCCCGTGTGCTCTGAGGAAGGTGTGGGTGAATTTTTCCCTGCCTGTAGGCAGAGCAAACCCAGCCTTCCTGCAAGGGACAGGAGAGCCACAAAGCTGTGTCTGTATAACCATGGGATGTGGGATTCAGAGCAGGGGAAATGTTGGAGGCCCCCAACAAGCCAGGCCATGAGCATCCAGCACTGACAAAGTGGGAAAGAAGCTGGGTCGGCCCTGTCCCCCTCTGTCACCAGCATTCATGACACAGATGACTTTTTATGTCTGTTTTTGAGGCGGCTTTGTAATGAGGAGGAAGAGGTTTAGTTTATCCCTGCCTGACTGCTCCGCACCTTTCAGGTCGACCTCCTGCACAAGGCCATTCTGGATGCCACTGTCAAGAAGAAGTGCGAGGACGCTCAGAGCCTCATTAACAGCGCCTGGCAGCGCAGCGACAGCCTGTGCCGCGGACGAGCGGAGCGGGACCCCTGGTGTTAGCCCTGGCAGGGGCAGGACAGCTGGTGGGACGCCCTGAGGCGCTTTCAGAGAGCGGGCACAGCACGGAGCCTGTAACCATCTGCCCTGGGGCCAACTGGCACCCCAAACCCTCCCGCCATCGCTCAGTCCCCACCAGCAACGTGCCTGCGGGTGAGGATCTTGCACCCCATCCCCGCCGTGCTCTGCCCTGAGCCGGGGACGTGCAGCACGTTGGCGGTGCTGCCGCGGGGAGAGGCACGTGGTGACCAGACACCTCGCCATGCTGGAGCCGAGGCCAAGCTTGGCCTCTTTCCCTGTACAGCCTGCACCCTGCTCATCATCCATCTGCCACGGGGCAAAATAATTTGCCTTTCAAGGAATACCGTACTGGTAGGGAGGGCAGGGTGGGAGCAGGGTGGGCTGGGGTTGGGCACCCACCTGTCGCAGCAGGAGTGACAGTCAGCACGGCTTTGTTCATTTTAGAACAGGGTAGGTGGCGGACGTGGCGAGACGGGAACACTAAATCACTACCGTGCATGTTTTCTCCTTGCTAATACAATCACCACGTACGGCACCGCTTCGTCTCCTTCCCGGCCCACCTCCGGGCATGGGAACATCTCACCTGGAGCTGGTGCATCCAGACATCACTGAGCTGAGGTTGAGAGCTGAGGTGGCGGGCAGGGAACGATGGGAAAAAGGAAGAGGGAATGGGGCCAAAAATTTGGCTTTGAATATTGTGGCTGTTTACGAGCAGTACGGTTTTAGGAGATGGCAGAAGCTGGCTCAAGGCTTGGACATGTACTTGGACAAAACCCAGCCGGCCCCGTGTGCCGGGGGAGAGAAGGGATCGAGTCCCATGTTCTTCAAATGTCCTAAGGGCTGCTGTTGTCATGCCTGGGGCTTTTGGCTCGCTTCATCCACCACCAGTGCATGAGAGGGAGCAGAGGCAGCAGCCCTGTGCTGGACCCATCCCCCTGCCCTCTGCAGCGAGCCCCTTGGGGCACCGTTTGAGCTTTTAAACAATAATACAGAGATCTCATGTAATATATATGTTCACAAAGCCTTTTTCTGGGAGGAAACGTATGTGACTGAATGTATATGTATATACATCTGCTTCCTTTCCCCCTCCCCAAATAAATGTTCATTGGTAACTCGGACCTGGCCCTGCGCCCTGTGGCTGCCTGGGGTCCCCTCGCCGGGCGCTGCCGTTCCTCCGCGGGGCGATTTTTGAGCCGGGCTTTGGCTTGATGGAGGGAGCCGGAGGCGCTGCGGCAGAGGAGGAGGAGGAGGAGGATGGCGAGGAAGGGGCCGAGCCCCCAGCGGCTTTCACCGTGCGCCGAGGCACGATCTCGAGCGGTCGCCGCCGGTCCCGCAGCTCCGGCCTCGGAGCGGTTCCCAGCCCAGCCGAGGAACGAGCAGCGCCGGCGCCGCCTCTCCCAGCCCGTAAGCACCTCGGGGCTGTGCGGCTTCACCCCCCTTCCCCATCGCCCCTCCTCGCCCCTGGGGATCTCACCGGGGCTGGGGAGGGATTTAGGGGACGGGGCTGCCGCGCTGGGCAAGCACCTTGGTTTTTCACTCCCCCCTCCCCCCCCCCCCCAATAACCCCCTCGTTGGCCGAAAGGTGAAACCCAGGCACGGCTGTAAAACCAGGGAGATGGGGGGGATGCGCACAGTGACCCCTGCAGCCTTTTAGCCCCAAAAGCTCCGATTTCAGGTCCCGGCAGCAGGAGGGGGGCGAAGCCCCCGAGCCCCCGCCGGGGTCACCAGCGGGGCCGTCCTGGTGCCACCCCCGCTGCCCGTCCGGCCGGGGGGGGAGGGGGGGGCGAGGGGCCGCCCCCGGAGCCCCCCCATCCCGGGCCTTACTTTTAATTCCCCGGCGCTTCGGGCTGATTTTTTTTTTTCCTCCCATTTGCGCCGCGTCACGCGGGGGGAGGGCACCCAGCGGGGATCTGGCACCCCCCCGCTGACCTCTGCCCTATATCCCGTCCCCAAATCGGGGGGCGGCAGCGGGTTGGGTGCGGGCCCGGGGGGGGGCTCGCCCAGGGGCGGCGCTCGGGGCCCCCCCGTGGCCGCAGGGCGAGGAAGGTGGAGCCTGGCGCCGTCCCCGCGGCGGGCAGGTGCTGCATGGCGGCGGGTACCGGCACCCTCGCCCCCTTCCCCGCCGCCCTGCCCGAATTCCCCTGTCCCCCCCAAAGCAGAGCCCCGAGCCCCCAGGGCTCCCCGGCCGGGGGGGTTCCGCCGGCGGCCGACCTGGTGCTGGGGGCCGCGGCCGGCTGCATGGCCTGCGTGCTCACCAACCCGCTGGAGGTGGTCAAGACGCGGCTGCAGCTGCAGGGCGAGCTGCGCGCCCCCGGCACCTACCCCCGGCCCTACCGGGGCGTGCTGCGGGCGGCGGGGGCCGTCTGCAGGGCCGACGGGCTGCGGGGGCTGCAGAAGGGCCTGGCCGCCGGCCTCCTCTACCAGGGGCTGATGAACGGCGTCCGCTTCTACTGCTACTCCTGCGCCCTGGCCGCCGGCTGGACGGGGTGGCCCGGTGGCACCGTGGTCGCCGGGGCGGTGGCCGGGGCCGTGGGGGCCTTCGTGGGCAGCCCCGCGTACCTGGTGAGTGCTGCGGGAGGGCGGCAGCGCTGCCCGGGGGGGTTGGGGGGCTGGGGAGCTCCCCCCCAGATCCTCGAGCATCCCAGCTCTGCATGTCCCCCGTCCCTGTCCCGGCTCGGCTTTGTCCCCGAAATGGAGGGGACGCGTTGTGTGTGCTCAGCTTGTCCCCGGCCCCTTGGTTTGTCACCCCCCCCCATCCTGGAAACCCTAGTGCAGAGCCCCCATAGTAAGGAAATGTGGGTGTTTTCCCCCTTTTTGGGGCATCTCCCCCTCTCTTGGGGCACAGAGCGGTCGCAGCTCAAAGGTGAGGCCACTGCAGGTACCGACGGGGCCCTTTGCCCTGGGGCGGGAGGCGAAAGCGGGGTTCAAAGTCTGGGGAGAGGGGCACAGCTCTGCACCCCCCCAACACATCTGGGCACACAACGTCTGCTGGAGGAGCTCAGATTGACCCCAAAAGCTGCTTTTTTGGCACTGAAGAGAGATGCTGAAGCCCCGAGAGGGATACCAAGCCCTTCCCGGTGTTTTAACATAGGGGCAAGGGGGGAGGAGGGGAAATTTGTCACCTGCCGTGCAGGTCACTGTCCCTGCAGGTCAAGACCCACCTCCAGGCCCAGACGCTGGCGGCCGTGGCCGTGGGCCACCAGCACAACCATGAGGTGAGCGGGGTCGGGGTCGGGGGGACATGAACCGAACCGGCGGCACTCCCGCCATGCGCACACCGGCAGCAGGGAGGTGGCGGGGGGGGACGTGGATTATTTTGGCCAGCGGCTATTTAAAGCCACCGTTTGGCAGCTCGACCCACATGGGTGCTATAAATAAACGGCGCGGGCTGCAAGGTGGCGCTCAGAAATAATTCACGTGATGTTTGCGGGGTGCAGCAACACCAGGACCAGTGCCACCCGCATGGGCCCCACGTGGCTTTGTGGGTGAAAGCCAAGGGGGTTTGGGGCCACCACCTTTCCCCGTTCACCCCAAATTTTGCCTCTTCCCAGAGCATCTCGAGTGCCTTCGAGAGCATCTACAGGCAGCACGGTGTGGCGGGGCTGTGGCGGGGAGTGTCGGGCGCCGTGCCTCGCGTGGCCGTGGGCTCAGCCGCGCAGCTCGCCACCTTTGCCTCCGCCAAGGACTGGGTCTGCCAGCACCAGGTGAGTATCTAGCGATACTGCACCAGTATCCAGCAGGATACTGCACCACTATCCTGCACCAGTATCCAGCACCAGTGAGCATCCGGCACGTGCCGGCTCCAGCCCCCGAAATGCCTGGCTCGGCTGATGGCCTCCGCTTCCCGCAGTGGTTCGGGGAGGGCAGCTGGGCCACGGTGCTGGCGGGGGGCATGGTGAGCGGCGTGGCTGTGGCGGTGACGATGACGCCTTTTGACGTAGTCAGCACCCGCCTCTACAATCAGCCCGTGGACGCCGATGGCACGGTAAGGCCACGTGGGGAATTCGGCTTTTTTCCACCCTGGGATGCGTCCGGCGAGGAGCTGCAGCCACCTCCTCTCTCCGCAGGGCAAGCTGTACCGGGGGTTTTGGGACTGCTTTGTGCAGATCTCCAGCAAGGAGGGGCTGCTGGGCTTGTACAAGGGCATCGGCGCTGTCTACCTCCGCCTCGGCCCCCACACCGTGCTCAGCCTCTTCTTTTGGGACGAGCTCAGGAAGATGGTGCAGCAGCAGCCACCCCCAGGGCCGTAGGAGTTGGCGGCGGTTAATAAAGGGATTTTTTTTTTTTTCTGTTTCGGTGGAGCTTCAGGGTCTTTGGGGTGCTGGGGCTGGGGGCTGGGATCCGGTGCGAGGCCTTGTCGGCGCATCGGGCTGCAGGATTAGGCTGAGGATTGGGCCAAATGCACCGAGCGGGGCCGGGAAGGATAGCAGCAATGCCAGGGGGGCGAGGAAGGATGCGTGTGCTGCGTTTCAAACTTTGCCGCTGCCCAAATTTCCCCTCTGTCGGGGCTGGAGGTGCTTCCCGAGCCTGGCTGCGCCCAGCGTGGCAGCTCCATCAGCAATGATTTACCAGCCCCGGGGAGCCTCCGCCCGCAGACCTTTGAGCCAGGGCCTGGCTGCGCCGCAGCTGCTCCACGCCGAAAAATGTTCTCCCTGGGGTCCTGGCTGCCGGTGTGGCCTGGGCTGGCGTGGGGCTGGGCTCTGCTGGATGCGCTGCTGCAAGGTGAGAGCCCGCGGGGCGGCACGGGGCCGCAGGGATGGGGGGACACGGTGACCCCCCGCTGCTTGTCCCCACAGGGCTGGTTGGTGCCTGTGCTGTCTCGGTGCTCTGCAGCCTCCTGAAGGTTATCTCTACATCCAGTGTCTGAAGTAAGCTCCCACCCTTCTTCCCCCTGGGATTTGGTTTGGGACTTCTCCTTTTGGGACTTCATCTCCTTTTGGGACTTCATCTCCTTTTGGGGCATCTCCTTTTGGGGCATCTGCTTTTGGGATCCATTTTTAGGAGCTGCTTTAAGCACCCACGGGTGCTGAAAGGGGACCCAGGGATGCTGGGGGCTGCGCCTTCCTCTCCCTCTCCCCGCTGTGGGCGACCCCATCCTGGTGTCCCCCTGCTGTCACCAGCAACCCAGCGAGGCAGGAGCTGAAGGCAGCAATCGGGGCACAGCGGCAGGTGCTGGAGCTGCTGCAGGTGCTGGTGCTGACGGGCGTCTTGGCACTGGTGGGCTCCCGTGTGGCCGCGCTGGTGGTGCTCGAGTTCTCCCTGCGTGCCGTGTCCGCCCTCCTCTCCCTCGGCAAGGTGAGCGGGGCTGGGGAAACTGAGGCACGGCAGGCTGGGAGCCACACAGCCCCTCACTGCTCGCAGTGCCCTGCGGCATGGAGGAAGCTGCGCAGCGCCCTGAGGCTTTGCAGCCTCCATGGGAAGGATGGGGTTGAGTTTGGGAGGAAACCACGCACTGCTTTGCACTGCTGCAGCTCCTCGCTGCTTGCAACAGCTGCAGGAAGGAAGGCGATGGGGCATGGAGGAAACCATGCGTCACTTTGCAACGGTGCAGCCCCTTGCTGCTCTGCAACTCCCATGGGGGCTGCAGGGGCTGGGCGTGGCCCCTCACTGCTTTGCAACACCCGTGGGGAGGGCAGGGGATGTGGCATGGAGGAGAACACACGTGGCTTTGCAGTGGTGAACCCTCCTGCTGCTTTGCAACACCCGTGGGGAGGATGAGGGCTGCAGGCAAGGGGAACATGGGGGCTGCAGCATGGAGGAACCCACGCGTTGCCTTGCAACAATGCATCCCCTTGCTGCTCACAACACCCACGGGGCATGCAGCTGCGCTTCCTGTTGCTGCTTTGCAACTGCAGGCAGGATGAGGGCTGCAGCACGGAGGAACCCGCACAGGGCTCCGCACCCGCACCTTCTCTCGCGGCTTTGCAACCTCGGCAGCTCTTGACAGCGCCGTCCCACTCTCGCAGGGCACCCACAGCAGCCAGCTTCTCCTGCTGTGCCAGTACTCGCTGGGCTGCGGCGTGTCCTGCGGCCTCAGCTTCCTGCTGGAAGGGGCTCCCCACAGGACGAGCAACCTGGCACTGGCGGCGGGGCTGGCGGGGCTGCTGGCCGTGCACGCCCGGCGCTTGGCGCTCCACACCTGCAGCCTCTACGAGCTGCACAGCCGGCAGCGCTACTGCGGCGTCTGCATGCTGCTCCTCACCGCCGGCCACCGCATCCCCCGGCTGCTGCGCAAAGCCCTGGTCATCACCTTCACCGTCGCCGACCTAGCCGCCATCTCCCTCATCAACCGCGATTTCCTCTCCACGGCGGAGGCCGTCCGCTTCTGGACGCCGCTCACCATCTGCTACACGCTGCTGGTCATCTACATGCAAGGTGAGAGGCGGGCGGCGTATCGCAGAGTTCTGGGGGAACACAGATTTTGGGGACAACCCAATGTTCAGGCCAGTTCCCCATAGGGTTGCTTTGCAATACAGACCCCGAATTGTGGGGATCAAGCAGCCAGGTTGTTCCCCCTTGGGGTGGCTCTGCCACATAGACCCCAAGTTTTGGGGACAACACAACCAGGAGATCGTTTGGGTTCCCAAAATTTTGGGGATGACTCAACCAAGGAGGACATTTCCCCATGGGGTGGCTTTGCAGTAGGGACCCTAAGTTCTGGGGACAAGCCGACTGGGAGGTCATTTGGATCCCCCAAGTTTTGGAGCTGATCCAACTAGGAGGTCGTTTGGGTCCCCCATTTTTCTGGGATGAGCCAACTAGGAGGATGATTCCCCATGGAGTGGCTTTGCAATAGGGACCCCAAGGAATCTGGGGACAATCCAACTGGGAGGTCATTTGGGTTCCCCAAATTTTGGGGATGGCCCAACGGGCACATCATTTTCCCATGGGGTGTCTTTGCAATACGGATCCCAAATTTTGTGGATGGTACTACCAGGAGATCATATGGTTCCCTTGAAGATTTTGGGAACAGACCAACCAGAAGGTCATTTGGGTCTCCCCAAATTTTGGGGACAACCCAATCAGGAAGTCATTTGTTCCCCCAAAGTTTGCAGATGACCCAACCAGGAGAACATTTCCCCATGGGGTGGTTTTGCAATAGGGACCCCAAAGATTTTGAGGACAACTCAGTTGGAATGTCACTTGGGTCCCTCAAATTTTGGAGATGACCCAACCAGGAGGTCATTTGGGTCCCCCCCCAAATTTTGGAAACAAGCAAAGTAGGAGGTCATTTCCACATGGGGTGCCTTTGCAATAAGGACCCCATGTTTGGGGGGTGACTCAACCAGGAGGTCACTTGGGTCCCCCAAGTTTTGGGGACAAGCCAAAGTTGGATGAACTTCCTGCTGTGCCTGGTTGTGGACAAGGCCACCCTGACACCGTGTCCCCGCAGAGGAGCAGTGGCCGAGCGCAGGCGGGCAGGCGGTCTACCAGACGGTGCTGGTGCGCATGGGCGGCCTCTTCATCCTCCTCCTCACCGTGGGCCGCTGGACAGACATCCTCCACATCCTCCTCTCGCTGCTGGGCGAGCTCTGGTGCCTGCTCCGTGCTGGCGTCCTGCTGGAAGCGTGCCGGCGGCAGGTGAGTGCCCCCGATGCAGCCCCAGCGAGGGGCTGCAGGCAGCCCCGAGGCCACGGTGAGGGGCGGGCGCCTGCCTTTCCTCTTCTCTCCCCTTCGTCTCCCGTAGGATTTCACCCAGCAGGGATCGTCCTGAGAAGAAGGTGTAAGTGGGGATGAGAAACACGGGGTGGCTTCACCCAGCTCCCCAAATTCTCCCCACCGCGCTGGAGGGCCCTCATGGGGACCAAGGGAAGAGGGCTCCTGGAAGGCGTTCGACCCCATCCCGTTGGACACGCGGGGCTGGGGGGGTGCTCACACAGCCCCTGTTTTGGGGGGGCGACCCCACAAGGCTGTGACGGTGCTGGGGGTTGGCTCCCTCCTCCTGCTTGGAACGTGGGATTCTGATAGATGTCTCTGTCCTCAGGGGGTGCATGGCCACGTCGCCATGGTGTGGGGACCTCCAGGGCTTTATAAAACATGGAAAATAAAGGTGTGGGGTTTTTTTTGTTGTTTGTTTGTTTTTTCAGCAAATGCCTGGGCAGAGCAAGCTGGGGGCCCATCATGCTGGGGACAGGCTTGGGGACAGCCCCAGTGGAGGGAAACTGAGGCACAGAGGGGTGTCCCCACCTCCCTGAGCCACCTGAGCCATGCCAGGGGGCACCTGGCCCTGCGCGGATGGGGTGCGGGGTTTGGGGAGGGAAGCCCCTGCCCCGGAAGCTGGCACTGGGGGCGCAGCAGCAGGGAGGCTGGGGCTGCATGGGGCATCCTGGGTGTGTATGGGGCTACACAGGGCATCTGGGAGGTGCATTGGGGGTGCATGGGGCATTCGGGGGGGGTGTATGGGGGCATCCCGGGGTACTTGGGGTGGAATGGGACATCCTGGGGGCTCTGTGGGGGCACAGGAGGCATTCTGGAGCTGTGCAGAGGCACACAGAGCAACCTGGGGGTGCATGGGGCTGTATGGGGGCAACCTGGAGATGTGTGGGGGCATGTGAGGCATCCGAGGGTTGGGGTGGGGGGGCGACCTGGGGGCCCTGTGGGGCACACGAGGCATCCTGGAACTGTATGGGGGAGGTGCATGGGGCGTCCTGGAGGTCTGCGCGGTGCTGTGGGGTGTCCCGGGGCTCTATGGGGGCACCCTGGGGGTGCATGGGACAATCGGGGGGGGCAGTGCATGGGGTAACCTGGGGGGTGTGGGTCATCCCCCAGCACCCAGGGGCCCCCTGGGGACCTGGGGGGGGCCCCCTTGGGGTCAGGAAGCTCCCTGAGGTCTCACGAGGACGGGGGCGGGGGGGCACACCCTATGGGGCCACCCCAGGGCGTTGGGGGCCTCCTGCCGGGGGGGTGGGGGGGGGGGGCGGGCCGTGTGGCAGGGAGGGAGGAGGAGGAGGAGGAGGAGGAGGAGGGAGAGGAGGGAGGAAGGGGCGGCGATGCCGGGCGGCTCAGCCTCCCCTCTGCCCCCCCGCCGGGCAGGGCGCGCCCGCGGAGCGCACGGAGGGACCCGCACCGGCTGCTCAGGTAGGGGACGGGGACGGGGACAGCGGCCACCCCCGGGGGCACAGGGGGCTGCGGGGACGCCCCCGGGCAAGCGACGCCCCCCCCCACTAATAGGGGAACCCCCCACACACGCCTTTTCCCCAGGCAGGGAACACCCCCGGGTATATGGGACTGGGGCCACCCCGGGGGGGGACGTGGGACCCCCACTCCCCCAGGGGAAGGGGCAGGGGCTGCAGGGCTGTCCTGGGACGGGACGGGGCCAAGAGCCACCCCCAGGGAGGGGAGGGGACGGGGGGAGCACAGCCACATTGGGGATCGGCACCCCCCGGGAGGGGACAGGGGGCTGGGGACTGCAGGGCCACCCTCTGCAGGGACAGGGGGGACACCCAGGTGGGGGACGGGGGGCTGCAAAGCCACCCCCTGGGTAAAGTGGTGAGGGGACAGCGGGGCCGCGAGGGGACAGAGGTCTGGCCCCCACCCTGTCCTGTCTCCCTCGGGTATCCTCGCAGGGCCCGTGGAGGTCCCTGGGGCTGGGGGGCAGCTGGGGGGCAGCCATAGGAGGGCCACGTCCCACCCCAGTTTGGGAGGGGATGTCCCATAAGTGGCCCCAGCGCCATCGATCCCACCCGGGCTCTGGCACCCCAGATTTTGGGGCAACTCTTGCAAGGCCCCTTCCCAACGCAGCCACCCCAAAACGGCTCGGCAGAGGGAAGGCGCGACCTGAGGGGGAGGGACCACCAAAAAAAATGAGGTGCAAACCCCACTAATGGTGCCCCCCCAACTTCAGCCACCCCAGGCGGTGGGGCGGTGGGGCGGCAGCGGGGCCGCCAGGAGCTCGGCCGCCCCAGCACAAAGAGGAATGCACCGAGCACATGGTTCACATTAGCCCTGGAGATTTTTTTTTTTTTTTTATGATTATTACTTCCCCCCCCCCCCTTATTTTCTGCCGCCTGGCCAGGGAGCACGGAAGCAGCGGCTGCCCGGGGCGAGGATTTGAGCACCGGGCGAGGGCTGGCAGCGCCGGGGCCCGTTTGGGTTTCGCCAGCGGGGAGGGAGGGAGCACGCGAAGCCACTCTGGGTTTTCCTTTTCCTCCCTTTCATTTGAGTCAGAGGCTGAAGTCACCGGCACGCTTGTCCCCGGGCTTTTTCCCCGACGCAGAGAATGCGGGGATGCCCGTAAAGGGGATTTGGGGGAGCAGAGCCACCCCGTGCCGCCGCCACGGTGCCGCATGAGACCGGACAACTCGTCGCACGGGTAGGTGCGGGGACAGCGGCGGGGAGGAAACGCGTTTCCCCCTCCTCCCTGGCCAGCTGGGCTGCTTTTCCCCTGGCGGAGCTGAACGAGCAGCCCTTTTCCTTCCCCGCCGGGGTCGCTCGGGGTCGGGCGCATCCTGCCTGCGCGGCGGGCGATGCGCAGGGGCCGCTTCGGCACCTTTGTGCCTCAGTTTCCCCAGCTGCAGAAAGAAAAAGGGGGGGGTGCCTTGTGCTGGGGATGGTAAGGGGGAGATAGGGGAGCTCGGGGACCTAGAAAACACCCCAAAAAGGGTGTGCAAAAGCAGATGCTCTCGCAACCCTATTTTCAATAGGCAAGATGGGTTTCTCCAGCTGTTTCATCCCCGTTTGGGCAATAAGAGGGAAAAAGAAGCTTACAAAGCTTGCAGAAGGCTGGGGTTGGCCAAGGGGGCTTGAGAAGGGGAGACCTCGGGGGCTTCACCCGCTCCCCCCTGCTGGGCGCTTTGCCGGGTCCCTTTACACCGCATCCTGATGGGCACGAGGCCATTTATTGCCGTGACGTGGGACGGGCACGGGGCCGCTCGTTCCTTCTCCCTTTCCGGGAAGGCGAGGAGGAGGCGGGTTGAGGCCGAAGGGCAGCGCGGCTGCAGGCACACCAAGCTACAGGCACACCGACAGATTTCGCTCTGTCGTTTATATTATTTTCTTTGTCTTTTTTTAATAAAAAAAAAAAATCCAGCGCAGCTCCGGCCCACCTGCCATTTCCACGATGCTCCCCGGGAAAGCGGAGAAGAGGATGGCTTCGTCCGTGTTCATCACCCTGGTGCCCCCGCGGAGGGAGGCGGCCACCAAGGAACGGCCCCAACCGGGGGTGTCACCCCCCATCCCCGAGGGCACCCATCGCCCCCGGGCATCCCTGCCACAGCCCCTGGCTTTGCCCAACGGAGGTGAGGGGTGTCCGTGGGGTCCCGCGCGCGAGGACGATGCCGGTGCCGAGGATCCCGCGGCGATGCTTTGCCAAAGGATGCGGGTGCAGGCGGGGGGGGGGGGGGGGGGGAATGTGCTTTTGGGGAGGGGTGTTTGTGGGGGGGTTGTTCCCCAAACCCCCAAACCAACCCCGGATTGGATCCGGCTGCTGGGGAAGGGCTGTGTTTGCTCTCCATCGCTGGGCACTTATCGGCTCTGTTTGTCTCCTCCTGCCGGGCCGGCGTTTGCTTTTGGGGCTGGTCGGTGAGCGCTGCGGCAAAAAGTTGGGGTGTTATTGCAGGGGGAGAAGTGTGGGATGGGAGCTGGCGTCGCCCTCCCAACGCACCGTGCCTGGCTTTTCCTGCAGAAAGCTGCCCTCGGTCCCCACCAGCGCCCGTGCCTTCGTCCTCACCGGTCCTCATCCTCTCCGAAGTGCCCCTGCCCTTGTCCGCGGAGGCGCTGGGTCCGGCGCTGCAGCAGCTGGACCTCGCAGCACCTGCCACCCTGCAGGTCAGGCCCACGGGGTGCCATCGCCCCCGCACCTCAGTTTCCCCACCCTCGAGGGCTTCCACGTAACACACGTTTGCCTCCTGCTCACCAGGCTCCTTCTGCCTTCCCTGCTGAGCTGAGGCCGCCCAAATTTTGCCAGGAGCAAGCAGACAAGCCGCCGTGGCAGGATGCGAACGGGCACCTGGAGAGGGATGGCTCCAGAGGTGAGCAGGGGGACCCGTCTGCGTGGCGCAGGCTCGTCCCCAGCTGGGGACGCCGAGGCCAACCCCCCTCATCCCGTCCCGCAGACATCTGCGCCTTCTGCCACAAAGCCGTGGGCCCGCGGGAGCCGACGGTGGAGGCGATGCGGAAGCAGTACCACGCCGACTGCTTCACCTGCCGCACCTGCCACCAGCGCCTGGCCGGGCAGCGCTACTACCAAAGGGACGGGCGCCCCACGTGCGACACCTGCTACCAGGTACCCGTCCCGACGGGACGCTCGGTGCCCCCAGGGATGTCGGGGGGCGCCGGCATCTCGCGTGTTCCCCCCATCGCCTCCAGGCCACGCTGGAGAAATGCGCCAAGTGCCAGGGGCTGATCTCGGAGCGCATCGTGCGTGCCATGGGCAAGGGCTTCCACCCCAGCTGCTTCGTCTGCACCGCCTGCGGCCAGGCCATCGGCACCGAGAGCTTTGCCGTGGATGAGCGGGACGAGGTGTACTGCGTGGCTGACTTCTACAGGTAGGAGAGCAGCCCTGGATGGGGGCTTTCAGCTTGTCCCTGCCGCCCCCTGGGGCTCATGTCACCCGTCTTTTGTCCCACCAAGGAAATATGCCCCGGTGTGCGGTGCCTGCAAGCTCCCCATCATCCCCAGTGAGGACCAGGACACCTACAAGATCGAGTGCCTGGGACGCAGCTTTCATGAGAGCTGCTACCGCTGCGAGGTACGGCTTTGGTGGGGGGCTGAAATACAAGCGAGGTTGTCCTGATGCCTCCGCAAAGCACCTGTGGTTGGTGTTGGATGGGTTGGTCACAAGGTGGGTTTTGTGAGAACGCGGGGTGCATCGGCACAGCATCCTGCATGGCGCGGCGTCCTGCATGCGATGCAGTGCGGGGCTAAGCTGTGGCCTCTGTGCTCCTGCTCCTCCGCAGAGCTGTGGGACACCCCTGTCGCCGGAGCCGACGGAGGATGGGTGCTACCCCCTGGGCCAGCACCTCCTCTGCAAGTCCTGCCACGTCCGCCGGCGGAACGAGTCCTCCTGCTAAAAACCCCCGCTTGTCCCACGATGTCCCCGCAGGGAGCGGTGGGACCAGTGTTTTCATCGCCACAACGGGCCGGGACCCTGTCCCTCAGCCCTCTTCCCAACTGCTCATTGCGAACAGAAAAAGCCCTGGAAGAGCAGCAGTGGTGGGCGAGCTGAGGTTTCTTTTGCTTTTTTTTTAAAAAAAAAAAACTCTTCTGAGGCCGGTTTGGTTTCCTTGGTGTTTTTCTTTCTTCTTGAGCTTCCTTGGGGTTTCATTTAAACGTTTCTCTCTGGGGTGATGCAGAGAGCAGCACTGATTTAGTTCCTTGTAGTTAAATAAAACCCCAAACTAAAAATGTAGTTTCTTTCATCCACCCGTTTCCTGTGTCACGGACCTTACAAAACACAAGTTTGCAAATAGGGAAAAAGCTACTTCTTGACTTACGGGCTGCTGTGGGTGGCAGGAGGCTGGACATGAGCTTGCTTGGGTTGCTTGCTGGTAACACAGCTGATTTTGGGGTGGGACGCAGTGATTCAGCAGGCTAGGGGAGAGTAGAGGGTCATTTGTGGGGCTGGACTTGGGATTTTGCAATGCAGCGCTGATAAAAGGCTCTTAGGATGTTTGTTTTTGCTGACTGTCTGTGCACTGTCTCAAACAAGTCTCAGAGCCAGCAGAGGGCAGCCGGAGCACAAATTCCCCCATTAGGCAGAAAAAACTCTGTCTAAATTCTGTCTTCTGTATACAACAGCACTGGTACCAATGCCTCGTTTTTGCATCTTATCCGAGGTAATACTGCTCTGCTGGCAGGAGCTTTTTGACTTTCCTTTGGTCCAATATGGAAAAAAAGACAGAAATTAACCCTTTTCCCTGTGCTTCTGATATCTGTGCAAGCAGTGCCACCAGTGCTCCTTGTTTGTGTTTGGGAGTGTTTTACAGAGCAGCCAGCCAAAGAGGGGTTCTCTTTTTAACCAAAAGTGTTCATAATGTCACAAACCAAGTGCAGAAAATAGCAAAAGCATCTGAGATGATATTTAATGTTTTCCTGGTGAGAAAAGGAAGATGCAAACAAATAAACAACAAAAAAAAACCAGCTAAACAAACAACCAGAAAAACAGCAGATAAACGCTTCTTAGGTCATGTTGAATAATGTCTCTCCAGCACGTGCTGTATTTCTGAACGAAAGGGTTAACGTATGGGTAATGTATGCACTAGAGTCCGGCGGCTGGCCGATTAATCACAGCAACCCCGCAAATGTTTCCTGCCGTCTCTCCCCATCTACAAAGCCTATTACTCACGTTGGTAATGTGCGTCTATGGCCATCAATCAGGTCACAACTTGCTGTAAACTATTTATAAATAGGATGCTCATGTAAAGTTGTCATTCTCGGAGCCAGGACGGTCACGTATGGAGGTGGCGTTGGGTCTGGCTGGCCAGGAACGCCTCCCACGCCAGGGAAATCCAGTGCTCAAAATCAGCTCTTGTTTCCAAAGCCTCTGCTCTGTGGGGGAAGCCAGGCACCAAAAGGATGCCAGAAAAGTAAAAAGACATGGGCAGGACTGTGGGAGTGGGGAAGGGCAGTGCCAGAGAGCACAGGGCTTCCCACTTTTTTGCAGTATGGGTGTTTTCCAGACAAGGTTTTTCAGGGAGGATGGAAGCGCTGATACTGAGCAGTGTTTTGGATGTGTTATTGCATTGCACGCTTGTTAATCCCTCTGTGCAGCACCTTTGGGTGCTTCACAGCCACGCTACCCCTCTGCAGAGCTAAAGCAAGAAGGCGTCCAGTACTTCCCCACAGAGTGAGCCAGGACAGTCTGTTAGCACCGGGATTGGGGCAATTTTTAGCCAGAGACAGGAAGGAAAAGGTTTTTTTATCAATACAAAGCCTTGGAGGGGAGAGGAACAGGGCAAGGTGCAGCTGGAGAGTTCAGCGGCATGGCAAAGAGATGCAGAAATGGTCAGATTTGGTACTTTTTTCCAGGAGCAGAGGATGACAGGAGTGGGCAGATAGGGAGGTAAGCAGATAAAGGCTGATTTAAGCTGCTTTCTTGGTGGATAAGGGGAGAAGCATTATGAGCTGGGGCCTGGAGAGTGTTGTTAAGCCTGAAAAGCACAGCCCTGGGTTTTCCCCTGGGAGGATCTCGAGGAATTGCGCTGTATTTCCAGCCCCGGCTGAGCCATGCAGAGGAGACGTTCTGGGGGTCCCATCCAGCCGATGAGCAAGCAAATGCAGTCTGCAACAGCTCAGCCTGTCCTTGGGCTCCTCACCCCCTTACAAGCGATTTTGCAAGGGGAAAAGTTTAAAGTCTGCCTCCTTACTCAGCACCAATGCACCTGGATTTGCCAACAAAAATACAAAGCACGCCTGGAGCAACACAAAGCTCCTGTTCTGCCCAGGGAGCCCCCCCAAAGCCCTGCAGAGACCACCCAGAGGTGTAAAATCCGCTTGAGGTCTCACTTGTTGCCTTCCAGCAGAGGTGCAAAAGGGCACGGAGGAGAGCCTGCGAAATGCGCCGGCCGGGCCCTGCCCGCCCCTTGGCTGCTGCAATCAGCCCGTCTTTTCTTGCAATCCCTCTTGGCAGGCGAAGGCGAGCAGGGAGGGACCTGCGAGGCAGGCTGGCTGCCCTCCAAGGAGAAGCAAATGCAAATATTTCTTCACTTCAGCCTGGGTGCGGCCTGGGGATAAAATTTCTCTGGTCTTTCCCAGAGAAGGCATCCGATACCATACCCTGCTGCGGGCCCAATTTGCTCCCAGGAATATGAGAGTGTATGACAAAACCTGCAAAGGTTATTTTTCTTGCAACTCAAGGGACAGCCATGTTTGTTAAAATGAGCTTTTAAATTGAAGGATGAGCTGACAGGCATGGCCATACTGTTTTTAAATTGGTGATCAAGGTTTTGGTTTGTAACAAATTGTGCCTCTTACAGATTTTGTTTGTAAGCTGAAGATTTTGGTGCAGCATAAGCAAGTCTGTAAAGGGAAACGGGTTGGAAACTGCCCCATCAGCCGTGAGAAATGTGAAAAGCAGGCGGCGGACAGAGGGGGAGAGACGAGCCGGATTCCTCACATGCTTTCCCTCTGCCATCACTGCCTCCAAGGTGCTGTTGGCCATGGAAAGCTGCCGGGGAGCGGCGAACGAGAGCCAGCCACCAGCAAACGCTGTGGCAAAATGGGTCAGTTCTCAGGAGGGAAAACTGAGGCTAGAGCAGTTGAGGGGGCATTGCTGGCTGGAAAGCTGTTAATGGTGATGCTTTTTTTCCTTTTAAACAGGACAGAGAGCTGAAGAACTGGGTTTTTCCTTTGGTTGACCTGAGTTAATTACAACCATATCCCAGCCAGATTGCTGCAGCGTTGTCCTTTCCGGCAGACCCTTCGGACGTATTTCCTGCATCTTCCTGGATTCAATGCAACCTAAAAAGCTAACAGCTCTTTCATGAAATGTGGTCTGGTTGAGGTAGAAGGATGAAAAGCAGCCGGAATCATTCTGGGTTAAAAATAAGTGGAGCAGTGCAAGCCCTGAATGTCTCCAGCTTCAGAATTTGGAGCACAGCCAGGATGTAAAAAAAAACAAAACAAAACAAAACAAAAAACAACCACCGTGCACTATTCTCCTTTTTTCCAGTCTCCCTGCAAAAGCAAGCCATCCAGGCTGAGATATGTTTATGGGAGGATCCCAAAGCAGGATCAGGCTAGGATTGTCACCTAAATACCCAGTGCTGGGATTTATTTTTAACACATACTGTGTTTTTGATACGCGAGGCGAAATCGATGCAGCCTGTTATGCAAGCATGTTACCAGCCTGCAAATTATACGCTGTGTTAAAAAAAAAAAAAAAAGGGAAAAAAAACCCACCCTATTTCTGAAAATAGATGCATAGCACATGTCTGCAAGCAGGGCTTTGACATTTTATATCCCAGCTTTACTTCATCGCATCAGTGGCAATTACAGCATCCTGCAGCCCCATTTCCTGGCTGTGAATTAACGATTTTCACTTGGACCTGACTTCAAGCAGCTTATGTTTCTTCTTTATTTTGCGGGGGTGTTGATTAGAGCCCATAGGTGTGGGGTTTTGTTGAAAAAAAATATATGTAAAGCCTGAGATAGATTTCTCTCGGGGGTAATGCTGCATTTTGCAACAGCAGGGCGTTTGTCAGGGCAGCTCATTGACCTCGGTGATTTATCACTGGAGGCATGAGGCGGGGGGAATATCTCCTAAAAATAAATATATCCCTTAATTCTCCGTGCGGCTAAACTTTCCCTCACAGCCCAGCCGGGGGAATAGACTTTAATCTCCTTTATGCGCCCCTGCGGATGGCTTCGTCCGAGGCAGGATTGTGCTGAGGCGATCGGCCTCGTCCCTCCGCCGCCGGCCGCCTCCCTTTCTCGCCGACCCTGGCGTTTTAAGGGCACCACGTAGCCTCCCCATTTTGCGGATGGAAGAAAAAAAAAATAGAAAAAGGAGGATATTTGCCTCACAAAAGAGGGAGGAGGAGGGGGCCGGTCGCTGCCCGCCTCAGGCACCAGAGCGCCGCCTCGCCCGCGCGTGGCGGCCGCCCGCGGTACTGCAGGAGCCGCCCCGCCCGCCGCTCGCTTCACAAAATGGCCGCCCGGCCAGGCCACGGCGAGCGGCGCCCAGGCGACAAAATGGCGCCGGGCGGGCAGCGGGGGGAAGGACGGGCGGCGTGGGGCTGGGGCGGCGAGCGTGGGCAAAGCCGTGCCAGGAGTACGGCCGAGCGGCCACCCCGGCGTGCGGGGCCCCTCCAGGCGGGCTGTGAAAGCGCTGCGGGTGAAACCCGAGCTTCCCCCGCGCCTTCCTCACGCACCCCCCTTCTCCCCTCCGCCTTTGCAAAAGGACGCGAAAATGCTCGGAGATGTGCGTTTCCACTCGGCCTCGGGGGCGGCTTCGGCCTCCCCCCGCCGCCATCGCCCCCGTGGTCCCTCCATGCCACAACCCGCCAGCACCGACCCATTTGGGGCGTTTTTTCCCTCAGAGCGTGAAGATTTGGGGGCCAGAATTGCTCTTTCCACCACCCCCTCCACACACACACGCACCCCAAGGTGGGTAGTTCTATGCCTAATTCTTTCTCCTCCACCGCTTTTTCTCCTTCGCAGGGGTTGAAGCCACCGCCTCTCGCTCTCCTCACAGCGTGGAAAATGCCCAAACGTGATTAAAGAAAAAAAAAAAAAGCACCGAAAACCCAAAACACCCAAGGAGTAATTTATCTGCAGAGCTGGAGGGGCACGGGGAAGAAGCTGCCGCTTGCCTGGCTCCGCACGACAGCCTGCCCGCCATTCGGGTAATTAAAAGCATATACTTGGTGTGATCAGACGTGGTAATACCGTAAAAAAACACCCCGTCACATCCAAATGCTCGCTGGAGGCTGCAGCCAAGGTACCACGTACGCTTCTTTCTTTCTTTTTCTTTCTTTTTTTTTTTTTTTTTTAGTTAATGCTGTCTTACCTTTCTCTGCACCACAGTATTGTTACATTATAACATTGCCCCTGCTTTGTTAAAAACCACACACCCAAAATACTACTACCCTTTTTTTTTTTTCTTTTTTTCCCTAGAATTACGGATTTAGGCCCATACAGATGTTCTTTTATTTCTACATATATCTATATTTATATATGTCCTTCTTCCACGGACTGATTACAGAATATAAAACAAAAGCCACACACCTAAAACACTATGATTTAATTACATATAATTACTCCATTTTTGGCCCGTATATATGTTTGATTTTATATTTATATATATATATATTACCTGTGTTTTCCTCCATTGGCTTTCTACTACAATATATCCTAAAAGCAGAAGAAAAAAATGCCATCATAAAAAAAAAAAAAAAAGGAAAAAAAGAAAAAAGCAACCCATTTCTTTTTAACAGTCCATGATGGAAGTTTGTGCCTGAATGTTTTATTTGTTCCACAGAGATGTAGATTTTTCCATGGGATATTTGGGGAGGATTTTTTTTGAATTAAGAGAAAAATAAAAAAATGAAAACAATGAAACAGAACCAAAAATGGGAAAAAAAATACAAAAACAAACCCCAGTAACTGAAGCTGCCAATGCAATCAAATAGTCCAGATCAGACAATTCATTGTACCGAAAAGAGAGGACAAATTAGTTCAACTTAAGTGGCAGGGCTTTGCTGTAGCTCCGGGAGGAGGGATCAGCTCCTTTATTCCACCATCTAGCGCTCCAAACACCACCATTTTTTGTGCTTTTGTGTTGGTGCGTTTTGTTTCCAGCCACGCAGGCTGCAAAACCCCGCCGCGCCGGGCACGCATATGGTGTACACAGAGATTTTCTGCACGCAGGCAGAGCCGTGCCCCGGTCCTTGTGCATTCCTTTCCCTTTTATTATCTGCTCTACGGCTCGCTCTTTTTTTTTTTTTTTTTCCTCCCTTCTGTGGGTAGGAAGGTTTCTCTCCTCTCCCCAGCTTGGCTGCTTATTCCAGAAGTTTCTACAGCAGAGGAAATTGCACGGGGGAGGGGAGCACCCACTGCGGAGCCTTTGCCGCAGCGCCGGGCAGGCGTGGTCCTGCCGCCGGGGGGGGAGGAGGAGGAGGAGGAGGAGGAGGATGCGGAGGATGCACCACCTCCCTCCCTGGTTCGGAGGGGCTCTGGCGGCTCGCAGCCTCTTTCCAAGCCTCTCCCCCCAGCTACATCTCCCCATCCTTAAAGGGGGTGCTGGGAGGTGTTTGCAAGGCTTTTTTTTTTCTTTCTTTTTTTTTTTTCTTCCCTTCCCCCATCCCCCTTTGCTAAATAAATTAAAAGCAGAGATGTCTCCTGATGGAGATGGATGAGGCTGGGCTTACAGCAATGGGGTCGCTTGCTTGCATGCGCTGCTGCAGCCTTGATCTGCGGAGCAAGGCTTTGCTGCTGATGGCAGAAGTGACCTTTCCCAGGCGGTGGGAGAGAGGCTTCCCCTCTCCCCAACGTGCTTCTGCTTGGAATTCATTTTAAATAGCAGCGTTATTACTTTTTATCCACCCCCAACCCCCCAAACAGCTTGCTGTTTCAATGATTTTTTTTTTCGGTAGCCTGTGGGTTGAAGCTTCCTCATGATCGTTTTTTGTGTGTGTGTGTGAGCGCTTTGAATTGCATTTTAAAATTGCCCAGCTGGAGACAAGTCTTGATTAGAGCTGGAACAATAGCTCCATTTTATTAATAATGGGAAGGATTTACAATTCTACAGCACCTTCCTTGGAAGGCTTTCAAAATCATTTGCAAACACACACAAATTTAAGCTTTCACAGCTCTGCCTGTGAGGTGGGTAAGTATTTTAATAGTGCCACCGAAAATCACGTAGATCTGGAATCGGTGGCAAATCTCCATTTCTGAGTGCTAGAATAACAACAGATCTGGTGGGTTTTAGGGCTGCAAAGCTGGGAGGGGGTAGGCTGGTATGCGGGATGGATAAAAGCTGTAACCTAAATCTGTTTAGTGTTCTCTGTAGATGCAGAGTATTTTGCTGTGTCCTGGGAACTGGGCTGTTATTTCTCAGCCTGCTCCACGCAAGCGACCCTTCCTTCTTGCTCTTTGCCGGAGTGAAGATGTGGACTTGCCTGCTTGTCAGTAAACATCTGCTTATAGATTTTTTTTCTTTAATTCATTACCTCTTTGTAGTCCCCAGGTGACCTCCTTTAGTGCTGGCTCCACTGTGATTTGACCACAGCTTTGCATTAAAGCAGGCTGTGAGCACTAATGTGTCTCCATGCAAGCCAGAATGACCTTGCCTGGGGGACTGGGCCCACCAAGCTAATGCAGATGCTCTGCTTCGATTACACAACCCTGCATGCAGCTTTTTTCTGCACATCCCTTCCCTGACCCAGGTAGTGCAGGGGACTGTTGCAATATTATGGGTGAAAGCTGTCTTCTGCCATAATTTTTTTTCCTCCTAGGGAAATGCAAGATTATTTGTGTAATTCCCGCTCCACAGTAGATACCTTCTCTGCGAGTACTGTAAACACGCAGCGATCCAAGGGCCATCGGGGCAGTCGGATCTGGCCTTGCCAAGGACTGTAAGGCACAGTGGTCTGGTTGTGTGTGCGCGCTGTACACTGGCCACAGAAAGCCACAATGTTTCTGTGGTTACTTCTGTCTGGATATCATGAGGAGGTCCCAGGGCTTCCCCTTCCCACCACTTACTGTTTCACAAAAGAAAAGGCCGGTGCTTCTGGAAAAAGCTCTGCCTCGTGGGCTTTAAAAACAAACAAACAAAAAAGGAATAAAGAAAAACTGCTGTGGATTAGTCATCTTTATTGTTAAAGGAGGCTGTGTTTGCTGGTCCTATCTCTGTAACACAAGTGCATGTGAGATATTAGCTATTAGCTTTATTTGTGGGGGCTGGTAATGTGCTCTGGTCACTGCTCTTTGGAGTTGTGCCACCAAGGCTCCATCAGGCTGCTGCTGGCAGGTGGAAAAACTGACAGTCTGGCTTTTCATACCCTTCCATCCATTTTCCCTTTTCACTGCCAATATCTCTGCATTGGCAGGTGTGGAAACACAGAGGCTGTAACAACAGCAAGTGAGGATAGATGGGCTGTCTTCTAGGGTCCAATGCCAGAGAAGAAACCCCGGTGTATTATTTTTTTTCTTACCTGTGGTAGCTGTTACTCTAAGCCCAATTGACTGTATCTTGTGAGAAGACTGAGTTTGATCCTTTTGGATGCTAAAATCGGTGCTGCTTTTAATCCTTTGTTTTTTCCCCTTCCCCATGGTCACACAGAAGAGCGAGCCACGCAATTAAAATGGGATAGCAAAGGACAGCTCCCTCCCCCTTTCCCCTTTCAAAAAACCTTCCAGAGTTGTGTGCTCTTGAACTGCTGCATAGGCAGAAAACATACAATGCAGTTGTCAGCATTGTGCTGATGTGTGGCACATTAAAAAAACACACACACACACAAAAGGGGTGGGGAGAGCGGGCGCCTCCAGGGAGTAAAACTGTGGGGCCCCTTTCCCTACAAGTGAACAGACCTACGTGCAATAGTATATTACTCCTAATTTTGCTCGGGCAAATGCAATGCGCAGACGTCAGAGGGAGCGTTGCAACATGCTAAATTGTGTTGCTGAAGATCAGGGTCCCCTTGAACTATTTTTTCTGTGAACTTGCTCCCATGAGATGCTGCGGCTTCATTACTTGATTCCTCAAAGTTGTGCTTGCTCACCAGGAAGAAGGGAAGTACTTCCTTACTGGGTGCAATTTCTTTTGTTGTGTTGCAAAATGTAACAAAAAGCACCTGGTTCTGGTCTTTCCTAGGTCGTGCATGACTTCAGCAGGCAGAGCCCTAGCAGTTACTAGTGAGCAAAGAGAGCAGGTATCGGCACCTTGTCGTTAGCCTTCCTTAACGAGAATATTGGGATTGGTGTTGTGTGAGTGCAGCCTTCCTTAATGAGAACATTGGCATTGGTCTTGTGCGAGTGCCTCTGGCTGACCAGCGGAGGGGCCCTGCCCTGCTAAGCTGGAGCAACACCTAATGAGAAACGCAGCGATTTCGTTGCCAGCGAGGCAGTCTGGTTGCTGCAGTG
Source organism: Cygnus olor (assembly GCF_009769625.2). Classification (NCBI taxonomy): domain Eukaryota; kingdom Metazoa; phylum Chordata; class Aves; order Anseriformes; family Anatidae; genus Cygnus; species Cygnus olor. Next base: position 8,151,332 of record NC_049189.1, on the reverse strand, counting down.
ATTTGTAGCGCAGCTATGACTCTATGCTCTTCTGGCAAAAATTTAGCTGAGGATTAGTATGAGGTGTCCAGGCCAGATTTCATGCAGTGCTCCCTGTGCTGGAGAGCTGGGGGAAGCTCGTGTGTGGTGTACATGAAAATTGCCAATAGCTCGTATGCCTGAAGTCTCATCTATATTTGGATTAAGTGAGCGTGGGCAGGAAAATAATTTTATTCTCTTGCTAGGATGTGTTTGGAGATACGCCTTGTGTTCCTCAGAGGCCTCCACTGGCCTGCAGGTACAGCGGACCAACAAACTGGCTGTTCGGGATGATTTCATGTTTTCCAGGCTGGCACACCCTGTGGGACTCAGAATTACTTTTCCTTGGCAGTTTGGGACAACTAAGTGAGAGTTACCTTGTGAATGCTGAACTTTTACCACCCCATGCTTTGGATTGAAGAGTTACTAGAACTACATCTGCGAGGTTTCCAAGCTAAACAAAACCTGAATTTCTGGTACCAAAAAGCAAGCGAGTGATAGAAACCTCCGCTCCTCCTCCATAAAGGGGGAAACCACAGCCTTTCCAGCTTTCCTATTACAGCGAAGAGTTAAAAAGACATAAAGCTGCATCGTGAGTTCTGCAGAGCTAGTGGTAGGGTAAAATGAAAGCCAAAGCTAGACGATAAACTGTTCTCCTGTGCTATATTGCTGGAGAGGATTTAAGACGCGATAGCTCTCAATACACAAGCACTTTTCTTCTGTGCCTTTTCCTTGAAGTGAGCGTGATCATGGCACAAATGTGCACAGTCTGCTTCGTTTAAAACACAGTTACATCGCTTTGGTATCAAAATGTCATTTGGTGAAACAAAAGCGCTGATGGTGGCTGGCTTGCAATTTATTTTGTGCTGGGTGTGTTGATCAATCAGATGGGGAATGTGGGGAAGAGCAGCCTTCAACTCACAGGGCTGGACTGTGTCATTTGTGTTAAACCCTTGTCCTGCAGCATCTTCAGCATAATTTCTGTGATTCCTCCTGGGCATTGCATGTGGGGCCTTTTATGTAGAGTTAACGCACAGCAACAGGGTGTTAAAAATGGCAAAGTACAGAATACAGTGATCTCTTCAGTCCGAATGGTTTGGTTTGGTTTTAAATCCTTTGCAGTGTGGGGCTGGCTTCCCCCCCTTCTCCCCCCCCCCCCCTTTTTTTTTTTCCTGAAGCGTCTTATTTTGCAGCCTGGAAGACTGAAGTCCTCTGTCTGGTCGTTGAAATACCCTGTGTTTGGGAAAAACGAGCAGGTCCAGCTCCTCATGTGGTCGCAGAGATCTTTGGGGCCAAGGCAGAAGCTGGCACCTTGATGTTTCTACTTTTTTCCCTACATTTCGTGAAAAACTAGGTATTAATTCTACTATATCTGCTACACAGTAAGCAAGAGTGAGCTCTTTTGCAGTCCTGTGAGTGCACATGGTGTTTTGGTTGCGTGGCTTAGCAATTGCTCTGTGCGGTGCTGAAACGTCTGTTTTTGTATAGCAACGTATTTTGAAAACAGAAGTGTGCTTTTATATATATACAAACGGGTTCACTGTAAACCAAATTCCAGGGGCTCCTGAGCTGTGTTTACTGTGCTGCAGAAGGTAGCCGATGCTAACCCACTGGCTACAGTGGCAGTATTCTGTGGCAGCTCCCATTCCCAGTGCTGTGTGGATAAGAACACCGAGTTTAGCTGGGAGTAGTGTTTGAAAAGGAATAGCTAAATTCTGGGTGCAACCATTTCAGTGACTTGGAAGGAGTCTTCTGGACCGAGTTATCACATCTCGAAGGCTTGGAGCAGTAACCCTCAACGAGGCAAGAACCAAAATCAATAGCTTTATTAATACAAATCCTATGCTCTGTGTTGCTTAGGATCCAGAACCGGGCTTCATGTTCAAAGTGTTATCGTATAAACCAATATCCTCCATCCTGGCAACACATGAGCCCAAATATCAAACAGCACCAATCCCTCCTTGGAGAAAATTATCCGTTGCATAAAATGTAATGGGTAAGCAATAAAATTAGCCCGGTAATTCAGGCTGGCTTAAAAATGAGATAAAAGCCTGGCTGGCAATTTGATATTCAGCTGCCATACAGTCACATTAATAAATATAGTCAATGAGCAGGAAGGGCACGTAAATAAACTTTCCAATGGCAAGATGGAGGCTGGAGCTGGCCAGCTCAAACAAAGCAGAGCTCCGAGTGTTCCTGGTGCTGTCTGAGAGCCCTTGGCTGAGTAACACACCATTTTCCTGTAAAAACCAAAGCAAGCTGGATGCCTACTGGACACTGAGGATAATTGCTGCGTGCCGTGACTGCGGCCGCTGCAATCCTTGCAGGTCTCTGGTCGATGCAGCCGGCCGATGTCCCCGGCTGCGGGGAGCAGCGTAATGCCTCCCTTCCCCATCCCCAGCTGCACTGCTGCGAGCTCAAGAGGCAGAGCCCTCGCTAAGCCAGATCCAAGTATAGGAAGTCACGGTCTTAGCAAATATAGCTCTGGTTGCTGTCCTTGTTCGGTATCTCATCTTTTCTTTTTTAAATGTTTGGCAAGCAGTCCCTGTAACACGTGGCAGTGTGCTCCACCACTTGGGTAAGACATGGTGTTAAAAATGTTACGAACATTATGTTACATGTTAAAAATGTATGAACTTGCCTTTTCAAGTGTTGTCTGCTCGCTCTGTGATGCGCCCTTCAATTTATTCACATTTCCTCCTAGATGTGAGGCTGTCTCTGGCTGTTCCCTTCGCTTTTTTTGTGGACCCCAAGGATGTTTTCTGATTCTCCTGCCCTTTTTTTCTCCAAACTGGAGAGCTGCTAACTTTATTAGCTCCTTATATGGCAGCACCATTTTCTCACGCCTTTAATGGCTCTCTTTTGATCTGTCCTGCTCTTGCTTTGCTTTTCTTGATGTGAACACAGTGTTCAAGCTGAGATGGGTTTATAACCTGCTCCCTCATTAATATCTGGCCTGGTATTTTAATCCTCTCCAAGTGGTGATAAGAAACATGCAGATGTTTTAACTGAGTGTTTGACCGAGATACCCAGAGATAGCTGGGTTCTCGCTACACCTACCGCGTGTATGAGTAATTAAATTGTGCCTTGCCGTGCGCCGGACCCTGCCCTGGTGTGTGCCGAAGGCCGAGAGGCATCAGGCGGAGGAGAGCAGCTGGACTCTCCTCTTCTTGGCTCTTTGCCCCCCGAGGGGCAGTAGCACACAGGGGTGCAGGGCTGTCTCGGCCCTTGGTGCTTGCCACCGGAATCGCGTTGTCAGCAGAGCCGGGACGGTGGGCTGGCACGGGCGGCATGAATGCGTGTCCCTCTTGCAGTGACAAGGACAGCAGTGGTTGCTGCCACATAAGGCTGGTCCTTTATCGAGGTCCCTTTGAACCTCCTGAGATGGAGGTTGTGCTCTCTCCTGTCTTGCGCATCAGCCTGTGTTCTTTAAAATCTTAGAGTGAGCTGGAGGAATCCCGTCATGGCGGCATTGCCCAAGTGTGGTTGCGTGTTGCAGCTGGGAACAGTTTCCCCCCAAAGCATATGAAAAGTATCAGAATGGTCCAGAGCTTTGTTTTGCGTCAGGATCCAGGGTTCGTGCTCCTCTTCCAGCTGGCTTTCATGTAAATGGAGCCTTTTAAGCACTAATTTCAACCGCTTCTTCTGTCAACAGAGTCGATGCCTTTGTTCGCGACAGCTCCTGGTCAGCCTGCAGACGTCCCTCCCAGCCAGCCTGCTCTCAGGATTGTGGTGTGACAGCAGTGACCCCGCGTGAGGTTTCTTTGAAGGACCCAGGAGCCCGTGTGGTTTTCTCTTGTCCCTTGGAGGTGCTTCCCTGGCAGGGAGGGAGGGAAAATGGTTGGAAATGTTGCCTCAGTAAGCATGCCCAACTGGGGAGGGGAAAATACGGCATCGAAAAGCCACTTGATGCATGGTTTGAGGGAAGGGGGGTTCTTTCTTCCCCAAAGTGGATGCCTATGGAGTGCTTTAAAAAGGTACAGACAAGTAGTTCCTGCTCGTTGGGCTTTTGACCAGTTAAAACAAAGAGCTAAGCCCATTTCCATGGAGAAATGTGTGGTGGAAAACTCTGGTGGAGTACATTAGCAATGCCTTTTCTTGTGTGTGTGTGTGTGTGTGGCTTGGTCACATGCTTTAAATAATAGATGGTTTGCATGCAAAAGATTTATTTATTTATTTTTAATCAGTAGATCTCAATTTGGCAGAGCAGTTTAACAACCATCATCACTGGGGAAACTGAGGCACGGGGCCACGAAGGGATCAGCCTGCAGCTGCGCGGCAGAGCTGGGGATAAGACCCAGGTTTGCAGAGGCTCAAGTTGATGTGCGTCAGAGGTCTGATTAAATCAAGAGATCTGCAAGTTTAAGTGACCTATAGCTCGATGACTTTGACCAGTTGCTGCCAGAAGGTTACAGCCGCCCTGGGCAGGGTCCTGCCAGACCGGGCACCACCTTGCAAGGTGCCCACCGGAGATTAATGAGCGTGGACTAAAGGCAGAGGCGGCACAGTTGAGCTCTGCTCATCCCAACAAATAAGAACATGGTTTTAATCAATAGAAAAGCGCCGGCAGCAAGCGGGAGGCTTTGGCCAAGGAAAATACTGAAATATTAGTCTGCTCTCTGTGGTGAAAGCAGCTAACTGGCTTATGTGGCTTCAAAAAAAAAAAAAAAAAAAGTACTAATGGCCCTGGGTGCGTGCTCAGTTTTATCCTGACCTCAGACTGTTCACTCGCTGCTGCTCTGAGTGTTGTGGCGGTAATCAGTTGGGCATTTTTGGACACATAAATGAGTAGTATTATCAGCAGCGCAGAGTCTTACTTTTTTTCCTGTAGGTGAAAAAAGCTACCCTCCAGGTTAAGGACGTGTAGCTCTGGGTTCAAGAGCTGCCCTTCAAGCAGGGATGGGTCAGACCGCAGCCTTGTCAGCAGCGTTAAGTACCAAAATCCCTGCAACTGTAATTTCACATCCTGGCACGCTCTTTTCGGCACTTCGTCCTTTCACAGCGGATGCCGGGGCGCGAAGCGCTGCCTGCCCCGTGCCGCTTGTCGTGGGCGGCTCACCCTGCCAGCGCTCCAGCACCGGGGCAGGCAACTTCTGCCAGCAGCGTGCGCGGAGCTGTAGCTCCCAGTGGGTGCTTTTCTCAGAAAAGCTCCGCAGAAAAACCATGCTGGGGCGCGGGAGCAGGGGATGACTTGCTCTCTGTACGGTGGGAGTTTGTTTTCCACGGTTCTCAGGGCGACGCGGCCTCCCCGTTTCGGTCGGGGGAAGGATTTGGCAGTCAGGCGCCCGTGGCCGTTTGCATAAGAGCGAGTATGATTCAGTGACCTCCCTCCCACCGCCGGAGCGCTTGGCGGGCGGCCAGCGCTGCCAGCCCCGCGTGAGGTTGCATATAGCTCTGAACTTTGGAGTCATTAGAGATAAACAGCGCTATAGGCTTGTGAAAGGCCGCGCAACACCGGGCCCTTGTCTGCCTTAACCTAAATTAATTTTTTACTCGCTCTTGCTGATTGCATCGAGGCAGCGCGCTGGGTTTTCCTTCGCCTCGGTTTGCATGTCACGGAAAGGGGGAGCCTCGAGGCCCCGGCTTCTGAGCGGTGTCGGGGTGTCTGTGTGTCCGTCGGACAGCGCGCGTCCGGCCCTGGCCCCGTGGGAGCACCGGGCTGGGTGCGCTCCCGGGAGCATCCCCGCGCTGTGGGGTGCTGGGGGGGGCTTGTCCTGGCCCCCCTCGCGTTGTGTCCTCCTCCCTCGTCTGCTCGCACCTCGGGCTGCCCCTCGTTCCACTGCAGCCCCCCGTCTTTGCGTTGTACCCCACGCTGCGTAACGCAGCTCCTTTTTTTGCCAGCACCGTTTCTTCGCAGCGCAGCCCCCTTTATTCTCATCATCACCTCCTGTTTATTTCGCACGGCGCCCCGTTTCTGCAGCGCAGCCCCCTTTATGTTTTCGAATACGCCCCGTTTCTGTTACGGAGCTCCCTCCATTACCTCACATCGCAGCCCCTCTTTTGCTCCTCGCCCCCTTTTTTGCCACGCAGCCCCCCCGTTATTGCTGTATATCGCAGCCCTGATTGGCTATATATAGGGGACATACACCCCCGTTTCCCATCTTGCACCCCCTTTTTGTGGAACACCCCCGTTTCCCATTCTCCACCCCCTTTTTGCAGGACGCCCCCATTTTGCAGCCCCTCGTTGCTGCGCCCCCCATTTCTTCCCCCCCCGCCCCTCAGCGCTCTGCCCCCGCGCACCCCCGCGCATGCGCGGTGCCGCCGCCCGGCCGCGGGGCGTTGCGCGCCCGCGCTCCTCCTCCTCCTCCCCCCCCCCCCCGCCCAATGCCGGCGGCGGGGCCGCGGCGCGCGCCCGTGCGCGCAGTGCGCCTGCGCGGGGGCCCCCGTGTGGCGCTGCGAGAGGCGCGGGGGGGGGGCGAGCGAGCGGAGCCGGCGGAGCCGCGAGGGGCAGGAGGGGGGGGGGCGGCGGCGGGGGAGGGGGCGGAGGAGCAGGAGGAGGAGGAGGAGGAGGAGGAGGAAGGGGGGGGCGGCGGGGGGGGCGCCGCGCTGCCGCTGCCGGAGGAGGAGGAGGAGGAGGAAGCGCGAGCGAGCGCGCCGGGGCCGAGGCGGGGGGCGGCCGGCAGGGAGCGGAGCCGCGGCGGGGGGGGAGCCCGCCGCCCGGCAGCCAGGGGGCCCCCCCGCAGCCCATGGTGCCGCCCGCCGCCGCCGCCGCCGCCGCCGCCGCGGGGGGAGGCAGCTGAGGGCGGCGGGGCCCCGCGGCGGAAGAGGCGGAGGGCGGCCGGCAGGAGGCGGGGGCGGCGGCGGGCGAGCGGCGGCGGCGGCGGCGGGCGGCAGCGCTGCGCGGGGGGAGGCGGCCGGGAGGCCGGGCAGGGGCCGGGGCCGGGGCAGGGGCGGCGGGCTCGCCCCGCGCCGCGCAGCATGGTGCGGGAAACCAGGCACCTCTGGGTGGGCAACCTGCCGGAGAACGTGCGCGAGGAGAAGATCATCGAGCACTTCAAGCGGTGAGTGGGGCCGCGCGGCAGCGGGGGCGGGCGGGGGAACCCCGGGGGGCGGCGGGGGGCGAGGAGCAGCAGGACGGGGCGCGGAGCCCCGGGGCCGAGCGGGCTGCGCCCCGCGGGGGGGCGGCCGCGCCGCCTCCGCCTCACCCCTCCGGCCCTCCGCCGCGCGGAGCCGTCCTCTCGCCGCCTCGGTTCTGTTCCCGTTCGTGCGCGGCCTCCCCTCCCCGTCCGCTCATCCCGAGCTGCGGGATGCTCCGGTGCGGGCAGCGGCCGTGCCCCCGCGCTGCCAGCCGGAGCGCCCGGAGGTGCCGAAGGCGACGGCAGCACCGCAGAAAGCCCCGAAGGCAGCAGCTCCCTGCCCCGGAGCCCTCCACGAGGGCAGCGCTCCGCGGGCCGGGCTGGTTATTGTTGGCTGTTGGTGTTTTTTTTTTTTTTTTTTTTTTCTCGGTGTGTCGTTGCATAGATTAACCCAGCTCCCACGGCGCAGCTCACGAGGAAGTAGTGGCTGTTTGCATGGTTGTATTTTCCTCCTCCCCGCTGCATATTTCCGTGCGAGAGGAGGCTTCTCGTGAGTCGCAGCAACACCGTGTCTGTGGGAAACGTGCGCGCACAAAGTTGCTGCCCTGCGCTGCACGCTGGAAGCTTCTCTTAGGAAAAAAGAAGAAGGTGACGAGCCCGGGGTGCAGCCGCTGACCTCCCACCAAGTGATTTTTGTTTTTTGTTTTTTAAATTCCGGAAGGATTTGGAAGCTTCCTTCAGTCTGCCTCGCTCTGCTGCCTTAGCGCTGGAAAAATGACGGCGCGTCCTTAATAATGAGTCACCATGGGAAAAATAGATGTGGTTACTAACATGCGAGGAGGCTGGGCCGGGGAGCCCGCTGACAGATGGCGGGCCTCGGCTGCCTCCCTGCCTGCAGCCTCGGCCCGAAAAGGGGCCGTGGGGTGCTGCCCCCCGGCTCGCTTACAGCCCCCCGGGTGGCACCGTGCCCCGCATGGGTCCGGGGCCACAGCTTGTGGTCCCCGCACAGCCTGTACGCAGCCCTGGGCCGAGCCGAGCGGCCCCGGGGGGCTTCTCCCCGCGCCCGGCTGCTGCCAGGCGGCCTCTAAAATGGCGGCGGGGCCCCGGCGGCGTGGGCAGGCGGCGCGGGGGCTTGGGCACCCCCCGGGCTGTGGGCAGGGGGCCCCGCTGCGGGGCGATTGTGTGGGGCTGGGAGCCAGACGTGGCAGCAGGGACGGAGGTTCAATAAAAAAACAGAAATCATAAAAAAAAAATACAGAAAAAAAAGGCTCAGCTGCGTATCAGCACTCGGAGCGGGGGCTGCGCCGACCTATTTACCCGTCGCTTCTCTTCACGTTTGTCCCCCCCCAAGCCTTGCATTCCACCAATGCCGCCTCGGTTGCTCTCTCGGTGGCTCCCATGGAGGGGATGGCACTTTGGCATTCGCCGTGGTTTGTGGTGTCCCTGAGCCCAGGTCGTGGGATCGGACGTTATACAAAGGCAGGGTTTCGGGGGAAGAAAATGCGCTGCGGGGCTGTTTGTTTAATTCCAGGCATAGCTAGCTGAGGAAATACGAGGCACTCGAATGGAAGTGGAAATTTGACATTCCTGGGTCTTATTTTGTCCATGCCTCCTCTTTTGTAAGATGTATTAAAGCAGGAAAAAGTTGCTATGGTACTGTTGCTTAGAGATGGATGTGGAAAAAATGGTAGGCTCTGAATTAATTACCTTTTTTTTTTGTTGTTGTTTTTACCTTTGTGAGTTTCGATTGGTGGCTTTGGAGGGAGGTTTGCTGCCAGGCAAACCCCTTCATTCCTATAATTTCTCGCTTTGTTTTGAAAAGAGATTTCTTTCAACATTAGTGCGTTTCGAGGAGGCCGGTCTTGCACGAGTAAACACACGGGTAAAATACGCTCCAGCCGCTCTGTGCCTGTGCTCTACGCATCTGGCTTCAGTCTAAGCATCTGGCTCGGGGTGCAGGTACCAGAGGGGAGGACGAGGGTCGCCTCGGCAGCCCCGTGAGGGTCCGGCCGCCTGGATCTCTGCCGCAGGTACCTGTAGCCCCGGGTGCCGGCGAGGTGCAGGTACTGCCCGCGGACAATGGAGCCGCGCTCTTTGTGCACCGGGGCCCGGTGTCACGGGAGCGGGCCCGTGCGGAGGGCGGCTGCGACGCGGAAGGCTGCCTTCTTGGAAAGAAGAGTTGTCGCGTTTGGAGCGCGAGCCTGAGGAGACGGAGATGATCTCGGCGAAATGGAGTTCCCACCCATCCCCCTGCCTGAGAGCGGCTGCTGGCGGCACCGCGCTGCCAGCGGGAGGGAGTTGGGGAGCAGCCTGCCTGGAATCCCCCGGCCTGGGCAGCAGCGGTGCCTGCGGGGTCTTTGTGTGTCCCCTTGGCTTACGAGGTGCTGCGGCTCCCGTCTTAGAGCCTGTGTGCAAGCTGTCCTGCTGTCGCCCTGCCTCTGCTAGGAGCGAGTTTGGGAAACGTGACCATCCTGCTTCCAAAGAAGCAAAATTCGAGGGCGACTCTAAAACTTCAGGCCTAGCAGGCATGCTCAGTATGAGGGGTGTGCTGTTTTTTTCTTCTTTTCTTTCCTTGTCCAGTTACTGTGGGAACCTTGTTGGGGTTTGCAGTCTTTCAAGTCATTTTTTAAGAGAAGGAACTAAGACGAAAAAAGCATTTTGCAGAAGCTGTCTTTTTGGTTGTAAAACACTCTTGATTGGTTACAACACTGTTTATGAACTCTCCTCTCAGATGAGCAAATACTGAAGTTGGTCTCGAATCCTTGGCTTATTGAGTAGTGTTATTTTTTTCCTGAAAACCCCTTTTAATATATTGTCTCCATACTAAAAGGGATAGCAAGAGAGTGATTTTGTGCGTATTGTAAAAAACTGAAATCACTCTGGGCTTTTGTTTTGTTCTCCTAGGCAGCTACTCCCCTTTGAAAAACTTCTTTCTAACGTGCTGTGCTGTATTTTCTTTCGGTGAGTTACTCAGGCATTCCTGAATATGAAAGCAATGGGGGCCAGGAGCTGGGGTCCGCAGTTAAGATGGAGCAAAGACTGAGCCCCTGGTAGGGTGTCGGGGCAGAGCTGGGCGCGCGAGGAAGCAGTGGTAGCAATCATTCTGGGTTCACCTAATTAACGCTGTCTTGACTAGCAGGAAAAAAAGTCATTCACCATCACTGGAACAGATGCTCGGCAGCTTGCGGAACAAGGCAACTAAATATAGTAACAGTTGTCCCCAGCGCAAGTGTTGGCCTTCCATATTTTTTTTTCCCTGTGTTTTCTCCTGGTTAATCTGAAAGAACACGGCTTTGTCCCTTTAATGGTGTTTTAAAGGGCAAGAGGAGTAAAAGCCTCCTTAATTGCGAGCCATGTGACTTTGGTATGCCATCTCGTATTCTGTGGGAGAATTAAGATGTTCAGAGGGGCAACCAAGCCCAGGAGAAACCCTGGGTTTTGGGGAACAAACGCGCTCCTTTAAAGTCGCTGTGAATACGTTGCAGATCAGAGCAGCCTTGGAGGAGACAAGTATTGTAACGTTTCTTTAAGCCTGTTGGAAAAGCAGCGAGCTTTGTCCGGCGTCATGCTGCTCCCACTCCTGGTCCGAGGGGTGTAGGATACCCTCTGGAGAAGCGGTTTGCGTTTGCAACACCACTGCTCTTTGGAGTTGCTCTGCAGTGCATGGGCGTAATCGAGAGCACGTGTTTGTTTTCAGTAACTTCCAAACACCATTCGGTCAGCTTGCAAGATAAACGTTGTGTCTGGTGGTTGGGAGCCTGGGTACATGAAGCCTCCCTGCTCTCTGCTCCATGCATTGCCGCGGAGGGCGAAGGTGGCGCAGCGGGATGCTGGTCGACTGCTTCCCAGCTCACGTGGGGCAGAGCAGTAGGACTGCCACCGGGGGACTGGCTTGGGGCCCCGGGAAGAAAACCCCCCATGGCTGTTCAGTGTCGGAGCTGTTTATTTAGGACAGCACCGTTTCTCCAGCCTTCCCCACCTAAGACACCAGCAGGTCTTTCAGTGCCTTTCCACAGGAACAGGCTTGAGTCGGATGTGGGAGCGCTGCAGTTTTTCTAGTAAAATTCTCAAATATGTTCCCGAGCTTTTATTGCTTATAATCTAGTAGTGGTTCTTGGATATCACTTAAGATGCAAACACATGGGTAGTTACACTAAATCAGCTTTGCATATAGAGGTCCCTAACCAGATGTTAGGTTTATCTGAGGAAGAGGCAGGAATATGGATGCGGAATGAACTATTTCTGCTTTTTTCCCCTCTGTTCTTACCACTTTTAGGTGATGGTGTTTTCACAGCGCAGGCGCTAGCCTTTGAAAGGAAGGGGAAGGTAAAATTTATGCCTGTGCTTTGTTGAGGCAGTGTCTGGAATATCAGGCAATGTCGGCACTTGGTTATGCTGCGTTTTACAAACATCTCCAGTAAGGTGATCTTAGTTTTGCAGAACACAAAATGCAGGAAGATCGTGGGAAGGCATTTGGTTGGGGGATTAAGGCACGGGGATTAAGCTAATTGCCCAGAATCAGATGGGAAAGACAGACATGGAAGGCACGAGGTGTGTACTGCCTTCCTGAATCTCGGTCCGGCTCCTTAGCGAAAGCCTGCCTCGCACCGCGCGAAGGCTTTTCAGTCGAGGGGCTAAAGGAGCACGGATGCTGGTGGTGCCCCTGTTTTCCACTACACCTCCGGTGGTGCTGCTGCCCCTGGCCCCGATGGAGAAACACCCTGAGCAGCTGCCTGCTGCTTCCCCACAGCCGAGCTGTGCGGAGGACGGCTCCTCGGCACTTCGGGGTCCACGAGTCCACTGGCTGCTCCGCATCTTGCTCTTTGCGTGCACTTGAGGTGGCAGCTTGGTGACGCCACGCTTGCCAGGGAGATGCCTATATAATTACTTCAAAGAAACTTAATGAAGAGCTAGCTGTACAGAGCACAGATTTGGACTAAGCTTCTATTAAGTGTTTTTAAACGCTGAGCTGTGTTAGAAAGATAAGTGGATGTCACTTGGTTACAAAATTCTGTCCTCTGGTGAGCCTTTCCAGCATTGCTTGTTGCCTGAGAGTTCTTCAGAGGGTCCTGGTTGCATGTCCTGGTCCTGTTCTGTCTGAAAGGCTGCTCTGAAGTTACGTTGGCTTTTGGTATTTCTTGTGCTTACTCTAAATTCCATTGGTACGACAATAAATAATCCTGATGCCCTTTCTGGTGGATTGCTGAATGCCTAACTCAGTTGTGTGAAAGCTACGTGAGGCTGCTCGATGTGCACAGGAGATGCTTGTTGGAGCTTGAGGGTTGCCGTGGCCGAATCTGGGTCGCTGGAAGCGTTTGGCTCCCTGTGGAACCCCTCGTGTGAAGAGAGAAAGCAGACTGGTGCACAGAGAACGTAACAGCCCTTGTGAGGCGTACGCGGATATTAAACCCATTCATCAACTTAAAACAGGGGACTAGGAAAGGCCTAAAGCTGTTTTTGATAGTCTTGTTGACTGTTTTTTTTTTTTTCCCCCAATGCTTTTCATAGGACAGAAAGTCATGCCAAGTTCTCCGGCAGATGACCTTATTGCAGTCTTAAGGTGTGTCCAAAATTAGGTCCTTGTCTTCGCTGAGGGCCAAGAAGCGCCAGCTAGCATTTCATAAAAAAGGAAGCAAATATCCAAATGAGCGGAGGGCAGGCTGCAGTCCTTGGGCACGTTAGTGAGTCAGGATGAACCTGGAGCTTTGTTTTCCTGTGCCGATGTGCTGCGACTGCAGACTGACTGGCTGCTCTGGTGGCTTCACGCTGTCGTCAGCTTGTGAGCAGGAGGAGGAGACGCGTTCTGCACATGAAGATGCACCTGAGGAGCAATGACTGCCAAAGCAAGGTGTTCTGGTGGCGTTTGGGGATGGTGGGGAGGGGGTGAAGGTGAGGGTTGCCCTTCCTGGCTGCTGTCAGGTTGCTTCAGCTGGCACTCCGGGAGGCGCTGGTGACGGGGGTGTAAGCAGTTAAGTTGCTTGTGGGGTGGGTAAGGTCTGGTTTTGGTGGCTACCAAAAATAAGCACTTGCAAGATACAGCGTACGTGTTTTTTATTAAGCTCTGTGAACTCGCTGAGGTCTGCGAACGCCCTGAAACCAAAGACTGGAAAGGCAAACATTCTTAAACAATGAACTAAGGAATAAACTAGAAAATATGATTACTCTCCATAATAAGATTTTGAGTTTAGCTGCGTCTTCGGCATGCCAATTTAGGAATCTCGTGGGAGGAATATGAGCCTGAAGATGGAAATTCACAGTGTACAACCAGCCTCGTGGCTTACCTTCTCTGTAAGTCTCTGTAGTGTTCTGAAGATGATTTGAACAGTTAATGAAAATCAGACAAAAGCTGCTTTTTTGCTGCCGAGCTAGCAAGTCACTGGCTCGGACCTGATGAGGGTACGTGCAGGGGCAACGCCAGAGCCTTCGCCTTTCTGCCTGCCTGGAGAGCTCCCTTTGTGGCTGGGTCATGTCAGCTCCGGTCTCCTCGGGTCCGAAAACCCGTCTCTAATGCTCGTCTGCAGTAATGTTTTAAGATGTGATGATGACTTCTGTGTAATGAATAAAACACAGTGACTGCTTTGGTTTCTGCATTTCCATAGTTATTGTTTAACCTACTAACACTGTGTAATCGTCGCATGCAATCTGTAAAATCCTGTAGTGTGAAGATAACATCCCTTAATAAAAGAATAAACAGTTACAGACTTTTCATAAATATACCACAATATATTCCAGGGACTGCTGCAATCTGATCTGTTAATGGGGTAGATTGACTATGAAGGCAGTGTCTCTGAATTCATTTGAAACAACATACTTCTCAAGGCGGATTTTTTGGAAGTGTACCCTGTAGCATTGCATGCGGCTGGCTCCGTACGCTATTTTGTATATTCATGCGTTGTCTGAGGTCCAAATATTCATGGTGACTTGGGTGAGAATGCAGCAGAATTGGGATGCGAAAGGAACATCAATTTTCCGCTCAGAGAAACTAATCATGGGAGACAAGCGGCAGCCTATCTCAATGACCAGTCTCTGTTTAAAAAACCCAGACGCTTTTTAAGAACAAAAGGGAGCTTTTTTGCTTCCTTTCTCTTCCCCTTTTTAATTAGGCTCAGCAATTTAAAATTGAAAGCACTTTCTTTTAGTACACTTAGATCTGTGGTGTGCATGGCCAAATCTAATGAAAGTGTGCTGAACATGCTCTGGTCTCATGCTGAAAAGTGAGATAAATCCGAACATCCCTGGGAGCAGCGTGGATAGATGATCCGCGCCAGCGCTCTCTGCAGATGGAGGCAATGGTGACTTGTTTGTGTCTTCCTCTTGGATGCCCTCCTATCCAAATACAAGACCTTACATGTCTTCTGTTACCCTCTGATGTGGTAGGAAGCTAGAGCTGGATTCACACCAAGCTTTTGTCACAGTGGTGACCGGGTACGCAATCACAGCTGATTTTGAAGTAATCTTTTAGCTCAATGAAAAGAGTACTGCCAGGCTGTAACTTCTTTAATGAGCGGCGAATCAGTTTTCTTCAAGGTAGAAACCTGAGCTGCTGATGTCCTCTGTCCGTGGGACTCGTTATGAATAACTTGATGTCCCTGTCGCGGCTGTCCCCACGCGCAGCATGGAGCGCCAAGCTGGGGTCCGTCTGATTGTGCTGCTGGCGTGAGTGCCTCCTGTCCCCGCCGGCGGGGGCAGCTGCCAAAAAGCACATAGAGGCTTATTTCAGCGTTCCCTCTTCAGGCGCTCTGTGGCAGCTGTGGGTGACCCGGAACAGTCAGTAGGGCAAAATAAGAAAGATAAATTGCCAAGTTGGATGTTTAAAGTAGTCATCGCTGGAGGAAAAAGTCTTCCGGCCTCATTCACATCCTGACTGTGAGGAGAATAAAAGCTCATAATGGATAACTATCTCCCTTGTATACGGAATCAAATCTGATTTAATTTCAGGAATTCGTGCTTGTATGTGTGAGATGCAGCTCTTGGAAAGCCATCTCAGTACGCGTCTAGGTGGCTAACGATGTGCACAGCGACCTCCTTGTAGTCAAAGCTGAAATGAACCCTTGGTCTTCTCCTGAATTCTCAAACAACTGGTTCGATGTATTGGTAGCAGAAAAGCTTTGCTATGTTTAAAAAATAAATGTGGTTTCAACGTTGACACAGATTGTATATGTGGCTGAGGGTACGTCGAGATGTGCGGGATCTGGCAGAGCTCAGGAAGTGTCTCTTCCTCCCTATTGCTCGGAGACTTTGGTCCCACAGCTGGGGTGCCCGTTCCTAGCTCATGTCAGAGTGATTTCTGACAGTGGGCGTCTGGGGGTGAAGCAGATCAGCAGAACAGCGTCAGGAAGGCGCTCTCATGGCGGTTACGCTGCCATAGCTGGCTGCGTTAGGGCAGGGAGGGCAGGAGGAGCGCCGTCAGTGTGCGGGTCCTGGCACAATTCCCCCCCTGGTTTCAAGAGAGTGACCTGCCTGGAGTGGGTGAGCTGCTGGGGTCGGGGACTTGGACATGTCTCTGGGGCTGTGGATCCATGGCTGCTTTCCGTGAGGAATGAATTTCAAGTTGTTGAGGCTGGTTGCTCATTCAGACGGTGGTGGTTCACGGGGAGGAGCGATCCCAGTGCTTGGGATGGTCTCAGTGAGGGCAGACAAATCCACTTTATTTTTATGTTCTTCGGGAATACAGTTTCTTGGAAAACCTACAAAACCTTGTAGGAAGACAGGTTATAAAGTTTGTTTCACTAGAGAAGTATGAACCGGTGATCACGGAGACTCGTAAAGCCTTAAGATGGTACGTATTTAAAGTACTTTACAGCATGGCAGGGAGACCATAATGTTATGACTCTGCATTTTCCTCCATCTGCTGCTGAATACATGCAAAGCAGGGCTTGGAGGAGCAAAACTGAGATGGGGATTTACCCTTTCATGTAAGAATGAAAAACCTGATTGAGCAGGAGATGCCCCTACAGTTGCAATGCAAGTACGTTCTTAAAATCGAATCCGACCAAATCCTAAAAGCATTCAGTCAAACGAAAAGGCTTGAGCAATTCCTTTTCAGAAAGCATTTAATGTCACCACCAGTATTTTTGAAGAAAATCTGCCGATTGTGCTTTAGGCTGGAAGGAGAGATGCCCTGGAGATGGAATTTGGTGGCAGTGCATCTAGTGTGTAGTAACATGGTGCCATGCATCTGTGTAGGTTGGAGGAGAAAGAATTGCGGTGCATCGTCCTTGATAGAGTGCAGTTGAGCGTGTTCTCTGCCTTGCAGGGCTCCTACAAATTTCTGTAACCTCTTCAGGCTTCTGGGAGTGGTTTTACTGTTCAAGAACAGTCTAATTCTTACATATTCTGATCTGCTAAGAGAGCAAGACTGATGTGATCTTGCCCTGCATGCGTATCTTCCCTAATCACTGTAGAACCCGTTAGCCAGTTTCAGCTAAACTGGAGGGCAGAGGAGGTGCTTGCAGTCTCAGAGATGCAATGTTCCTGCGCGTTTCATGAAAACAAGCGGTTTTAATAGAGGAGGGAGACCTGATTAGCGGCCCCATGGAGAGAAAAGCTGCAGCGTGCGTACAACCCTTATTAGACATTAAAGAATCCACATGGGAGAGAGGTGTTCCTAACCGTGGGAAAAGCTGCAGCGGGAACTGGCATTTATTGGACGCCAGGGAATTTGACCTCAAGACATGCATCCATAAGAAATGAGTCTTCATTATTACTGCACACAAAGCTGCTTTGATTTTCTTTTTTTTTAATAATACGAAAATGTGTATTACCGGTAAGCCCTGCTATGGGTGCTTGTGTACTTCTCGATTGTGCAGAAGTGGCTGCTGGTACAAGTTCCTTACTGACGGAGCTTCTGTCCGTTTGCTGGGATGGCCAAGGCGGCTGTGCTGACGGAGCTTTAGCCCACACTGTTCAGCACTCAGCCCCTCGCTGCAGGACGGTCAGGGTTTGCCTTTCGACCGCGAGGCTGGCGTTGCAGGAGCTGCTGGCTGCGGCGAGGTGCTGCGTGACCCGCTGAGCGTGGGTCGAGGGCTTTTCCCAGCTTGCTTCAGGTGATCCCGGTGCCCAGAACGCGGCGTATTAACACCTCGGCGGTATCCAGATGGTGACTTTGCTGTGAAGATGTAAATAAAATGCCGTAATTAGGATTGACTTTTACTTTGGATCCTAAAATGGAGCATTCAGCTGAGCTGTAAGCAAGAGGCGAGCGCTTATTTCAGCATGGAGTTATCTACCAGACTATCTGATATGCCGAGCGTGTTGCTCTTAAATAACAGGTATCAGAAGTATCAGTGAATGTGCCTATGCTAGCTTTTTAATTTCCTACTTTGTCATCTCTTATGGAGGGATTACGAGAATAGACAAAGCCCTCGCTGTTCTCAGTGCGTGGCAG
Organism: Cygnus olor; assembly: GCF_009769625.2. Lineage (NCBI taxonomy): Eukaryota > Metazoa > Chordata > Aves > Anseriformes > Anatidae > Cygnus > Cygnus olor. Next base: position 8,133,911 of record NC_049189.1, on the reverse strand, counting down.
AAACATGTGCTGTATCTCATTAACAAAACCCCTGTTTGTAGTCAGAGCTGGGAGATTTCCCATAAAATGCTGTTAGGCTAAAGTGAGCAGGAAAATTCAGGATAGGCCTGGGCTCAGCTAGTATTTCGGGCTGAGGGGAGTTAGGGTCGGCGCGTTAAGGGTTCAGCCCTGTCATGTCAGCAGTTTGCCTTAGCGCCGTAACCTGGTTGATGGTTTGTGCTCCTGAACTTTGAGAACTGTTTAAAAATCTTTATTGCTAGAGAGCTAGCAAGAATGCCCTGCAGAACTTGATTCCCCGCCCCCCCTGCCCCGGAAAGGTCTCAGAGCCAATAAAGATCACTCTAAACAAGTTTTAAAGCATCTAAGATTGCAATCTAGAAAAGCATGGGAGCTTGGTAATTAGGGCGTGTTTCTGAATCACTGCTGCCACAAGGTCTGTTCGCCGTACGGTTTGAAAACCAGCACTCCTTGTGATACGGAGAGCTTTTATTTTGCGTGGTTTTGTGAAGGTAAAGGTTTTCAAAACCTTACATCATGTGGATTCACCACTCACTGACAAGCTCTCCTACTCTTGATCATCCAGAACGCTACCCCAGCCTCTTGTGATGGCTTATCGTTGTAGAAACAGTCATTTTGTGCAGAGAAAGGTAGAAGTAAAGGCATTGAATTTGCTTTATTTTTAGCCATCTTTAACGTGACATAGCAGCTGGAGATAAGGAGCGTCCGTGCCATACGTTGAATCTCTGGAGGCTGCTGGAAGTGCTCCATACGTTGCTGGCAGCTTTGTGCCGCTACCCTCGTCCTGGTTGGTTTTGTCCCTGCGTGCTTCCCCTGAGAACCCTGTTCTTAGAAAACGGGGAAGATGGGGCGCTCGGAGGAGGGTTCCACGGTGGTGCTGTCGGGTTCTTTAAAGGGGCGTGTGCATGGGCACATTAGGTAAATACTCTGGAATGTCACAGTATTTACACCGCAAGCCTGAAGAGCCAGTTGTTCGGTTTCAAAGATGGGTTGACGTGAGGGATTTCTGAGGTGCTCCGTGCGGAGCGTGGTCAGGCGCCCTTGGTCCTGGGCAGTCGCGTCCAGCTGGTCGCAGTGAGTCCTGCAGCAAGGTCTGCCTGCAAAGCAGCTGCTAGCGAAGGCCGGCGGCCGTGTGTACGTTTCCATGGTCGTCATTAAGCGTTCGCGATACTGTTTGACAAATTCTCCAGGTTTGAGTGACAGGCTTACAAAGACGAGCAATTGTGGCTCATCAGGTGACGGTTCCCCGCATGCTGTTCGTTTTAAGTAGTTTTCCAGGACTGCGGAGTTCAGCCCGTTCTCTGTTGAGATTACGTTTCCATTAGCGTGCATTATTTTTGTCCCAGCCCTGCGCATGCACTTATTTATGGCCTGCCTCTGGGTTTGCTTTCTGCTATTGATCGGTTGCTGTTTTCATGAAAGGACCCAAACCCAATAATGCAGTCCGCGCGTGGTCTGAGTACCTTTTGTTTAGATTCCTCTGTTCTGTATCTGTAAGCTCTCAAGTCTTCCTTCCGTGCTAGACATGTGATGATATTTGACCAAAGATATCCTGGTCCTCTGCTGAAGGCATGACTGGAAGCAGAATGCAATTCCAAAGGCTTGTGCCACTTAAAAGCACGTAAATATTTTCCATGGCAAGAAAAGTACGTGGCTATAATGAACATGAAGCACAGAATATGGTGGCACATCGTTTCTTAGGCCTGTTGTCTTCCCTCTCCATGGTCTGCGCCGTCAGTGGCGTGGCAGCGAGGGCCACGGCCAAGCTGGTGGCCCTTGGGTTTGGCTCTGAGCAGTGTTTCCTAAAAAGAGCTGGTGGTGGGCCGAGGAACGGTGATCCATGCCAGCAGGAGAGCCCAGAAGGGACGCTCACGGAGGTGGCCTGGTGGCAGGATCCCTCTGGAGCCGGTTACCGGCAGCCTCAGTGCCAGCGCTGCCCCGCCATGGGAGCAAGTGCAGCGCTGGGAGCACGCGGGCTGGCCTGGCGTTACAAATAAGGAGAAGCGAGGCAGACATCTGGCTAAGTATTACTTCAGGTCACATCGTTTTGTTATGAAATAACAGCAGAGGCAGAGGAACGCGATTGGCGGGGGGAAGCTTCACGCTGTGTGCGCGTTTTACTGTATACTGCAGGCCGTGACTTGCCTGCGCCATAGCATAACCCAGCGCGTAAAAAGCTGCCCGTGCGCTCCCGATGGCTAAAGATAGCTGGCTGTAGTCGAAGTGAACCCAAGTGGATCCAGAATACCCAGACGTCCCCTCACAGCGGTGTGTGTCTTCTCAAATCGTGCCCCTAATGAGTGGTGCAGAAATGAGCACAAGAAACCTGTGTTATTTTTGATCTTGCGATGCGTCTCGCATGCAGGAGTATTTGGCGTAGCATCGTGCCAACTTCTCAACAACATGTTTTTGTAGGCTGACCTGCAGAATTCTGCAGTGCTGAAAATGGGTGGGTATGAAGGGTTTTGCAAGCTTGGGGGGAGTCAGCATGAGAAATGAGGAGGTGATCCGAATTGAAGTGGGAATCAAGGAAAGCAGTTTAAAATAAAAAAGTGATCGCCCCTCTGATTCCAAGCTACCTTTTCCTACCATGTGTATGCCATCTTTAAGGAGCTTAACCGCTTTATAAAACCACTCAGCTAAATGGTAATACTGGCTTACTGAATATTTGGCTTTCTTGTCATCCACCCTTTGTTCGAAACGCCTTTGCTCGAGGAGGGCAGAGGCTGCTCATGCCCGGGAAGACGCCTGCCGCACGCAGTGAGGAGAGCAGGGCTGCGGCCGGTGGCGAGATGGTGCCCGGGGAGCCGGCACAGCCCGGGCCAGCACCGTTGGTGTGTGGCGTTCCCCAGCCGCCGCGTTGTCTGCCGGTACGGGAGGAGGCTGGAGCGCCAGGAGCACGCCGAGCGGCCGTGCCAAGAGCCCATAGACATTTCGGCTGCTTGTTTATAGAGGTGCTTTGATCTACAGTGAATAAACCGATAATGGTTAAATGACGAATTCCTTTTCTTTGTCTGAAAAGCTGGATTAGCGTAGCTTTGTTCAAGCAGTGATTAGCTAGCAACTTTTTTTTTCTGAAAGGGCCACCAGATTTCTGTATATCGTGCGGTGTTACAATCGTGTGCTGGTAGAGGGGCTCGCTGACATAACAGCCCTGGTGTGTCGGCTGTGGTTCTGGTTGAACTATAAACCCCTCTGAAAACACGGCCCCAGCCTGCTTCGCTACGATACGGGACGGGCTCGGAGCTAATGATTAATCGTCATGAGTTCCCCAGGCGGAGAGGCATTAAAAGCCTTGCTTTCATTAGGGTCCGTGGATTCAGAGCTCAGCGAACGCCTCTTTGTTTTCTGCTGGGTCTGCCAGCGATTGTGAAATGCAGCTCGGACGGGGCTGACGCATAGGTGCAGGGATGGGCGGTGCGGCTTTAGAGGAGCCGCTCTGCGAACGTTACCAAAGGTCGTGGCGATGCCTCCGGTCCTCCTTTGTCCCCTCTTCCCAGCCCTTGGGACCCGGACAAAGGTTGCGTCGCGCAGTCGGCTGCTCCTCGCAGCGCCTTCGCCTCCATCTTGCCTCTGCTCGCCGTCTGCTGCCGCCTCGCCTCCCCCAGCCCTCCCGAGAGCATCATTCTCTTGCCATGTGTTGTTCTGCTGCAGTAACCCGTCTCGTGATGCGGCACTGCAGATCTCCCCTCCTCTCCCCCGGGGATTGGATGCGGAGCGATGCGGTCCTTGTCCCAGTGGCGCGGCACCGAAGGATGCGTGTGGTCCCCGGGCACTGACCTCGCCGGGCAAGGAGGACGCGGACCTTCCCCGTCGGCGGCCGGCCTCGCATGCTTAGGGCTCGCTGCGTCTCGCTTTTCTCTTGTCCCCCCATCTGCTTATGCTCCCTTTCTCCTCCCCCCTCCTGGCTCCCTGGCTTGCAGCAAAGACGATTGTCACAGATTATCCCCGGGGCTCAGCAAGGGCACGGTGCAGGACACCAGAGCATGGCGTATATTTGTGGAGCTGGATTAACGCACCCGCCCCGAGCGGGGTGATTTAGGGCTGTGGCTGCAGGGGAATACAGGAGTAGCCTCCCCCACCCATTTCTGGTTTAGGGAAGAAAAATACATTGTCCCACAATTCACAGCAGTTTTTTTTTTTTTTTTTAATTCTTGAAATAGCTGGCAACCGAAGTACGCTTCTCCCAATATAAAATTTGAGCTCTGCCTGCAAGAGGTGTGCGTTTGACGGGTGATTTTGCTGGTAGAGGGGGAACATTGACATTCTGTCTTTTCTGCACTTCCTGGGCAGCATTAGTTTGAATATTTGAATGTTTTAACACATTTCTGGATCTTCTGCAGCAAAAGAAAATAGGTGAGGTTTGTCTGTGTGTATGTTATAATAACACGTACGTGCCGTGATTTCAAAATTAGGGAATAAAAGAATTATCAGGATAGTGAGTGGGAACAGTCAGAGAGCTCATTTCTGATGTAACTGGCAGGCAGCACTTCATATTAACTAGGCTCTGGTGATTGCAGTCAGAAAGGTCAATTAGGATTTCAGTTTTTTTGAGGAGTGTTAATACATTTAAGTTTTTTTTTTTTTAAACGGAAGATTGTAGACAAAGTATGGACTCACATTGCCAGAAACCAAATGTGTAAACAGTGAGCAAAAGGAAGGTACATGTTCAAACCGGTCAGCTCTGTAACTGCAGCATTTAGAAGAAAAACTCAAAGGAAATCAAAGTTAGCACTGTCCTGTTGCAACAGCTTTTCTTTTGTTTGTAGAGAACTGCACTGAAATGCATGATAAAGGGGCTTAGGTGATGCTAACATACCTCATTATTTTTCGTATTTTTGTCTCATTTGGTCGTGGCAATCAGTTTAATTTTTTTTCAAATCGGCTCTTCCTGTTTTCCTTCCCCCTTCTTCCTTTCCTGTTGCTTCTTTCTTTACACGTGCTACATCCAGTCAGGCCCATTTTTTTTTTTTTCCTCGCACAAATTTTAGGAACCACGTCCTCTACTTTCCTGGTCTTTCTAAATCTTGCCCTCAAGGTAAGATTTGATAACCTCACCCAGCCTCAGAATGGTGCAGACTCAGAGAAGAACCTTTCCTGCAGGACCATATTTGTTCCTTGCTGTTTTTTGTTATAATAAAAAATGACCAGTGCCTCACTTTGGTATCAGAGGTTAGAAAGCTCCTCTGAGAATTAACATTACTGCGCTGGACCCATGAGTACAAGGGCTGCAAGCTCTGCTCTGGGCAGCGCACAGCCACGAGTGCGTCCCATGCGCGCCCCTGCCTTTTTGCATCTAACAAGGAGCTTTTAGACTGGCTTGAACGATGCTCTTGTTTGCACATACATCCCTTAACAAGCAGTGTGCCGTATTTGGTGGAGTAGAAAATAGAGAAGAATGAAGCCTAAATCCAATCCAGATCACATATGAAGTAGAGTAGGTCAGACTGGAATGAGGAGGCAGGTTTTCAAATCGTATTTAAGAATTAGTCATCCAATAACAATGACAAAGTTTGAAGGTATATGGAAAGCCGTGCATAAACTGGAGTCAGATGCGGGTTCTGACAGCATTTGCTCTTCAGACGGGCGATTGTATTAGTTTTTTTCATGCATCTGTAGCTGAAAACAGCTTTTCTTGTTTAAGATCTGTTTACATCTGTTTGGCATTGTGCTGCCTTTGGGAACACAAAAAATTTTGCAATAGTTCTTTACACAGTTTACAAATATTTCTTCATTATTTTTTCATTTGTGTATCCCTTTCCAGTTTGCCAGTGCATTCCAAAATACATTTTTTGCCTCTTTTTGTCATGGATTAACTTGTGAAGTCACAAGCCCTTACCTGCTTGGCTAAGCGTGGCTGAGAGAATGACCAAAACGTGACGTGTGGTTCCAAGCTCTTTTAAAATGCTGCCCTGTTCCCCCTTTCCATTTAATCCTCTCTGCTATGAGTCGACGCCAGTATTTGGAGACATTTTGACATCATGTTTTCTCACGTGCACAAAGGTGGTGCCTTTTTTCTCCTGGGCAGCTGCTGGCTGGGCAGTGCCTGCATTGCAGAAACCCCGCGGTGTGCACTCAGGGCCGGTGGTGCGCTCTGCCACCTCCTGCAACGTCCCGCATGGGGCTGGGCCGGCGGCGGGGAACGTGGTGTGGGGCTGGAGCAGCACCGTGCTGCATGCATGTCCTGCGGGGTGCTTCGAGCCCAGGAGGCTGGGGCCAGGAACCTGCAGGAGCAAAGGCTGTCGTTTTCGCGCGGGATGGGTTACGTGCAGAGCAGGGCGGTGGAGTTGCTGTGTCAAGGTCATTTTTTTCTCAAGAAGATTGTCGGGATGTCTTTATTTTTACTTGTTGTGACACGGTTTTGTGTTAATTATGTCTTGCTCGTCAGATTAAAAATCAGAAGGGCTGCTCTAATTGCGAACACCTTTCTATTTCTTCAGCTGCTGTTGCTCTGTTATTATAGAAGGGGAGATCTCGTGGTATGCTAGCCAAAAGAGAGGGGGTTTGAAATTATTCTGGAAAGGGCACTTGGCTTTTTCCCCCCGTTTTGGAAATGCTTCTTCCAGCCTCTGCCGTGTTTTGAGATTGGTTTTCCTGCCATGCGTGAAGGGCAAGTGGTTTGAAACTGATGTTGGTTTTTCTCTAGGCAATGTTATTAAATACCGTCTTTTTCTGCTTGCATTAATAGTTTTCCTTTTCTTTTCTTTTCTTGCAGATATGGACGTGTTGAAAGTGTCAAAATACTCCCTAAGAGGGGGTCGGAAGGCGGAGTGGCAGCGTTTGTGGATTTTGTGGACATCAAAAGTGCGCAGAAGGCACACAACTCTGTCAACAAAATGGGAGATAGAGACCTACGGACGGATTATAATGAACCAGGAACCATTCCCAGTGCTGCTCGGGGATTGGATGATACAGTTTCCATAGCATCTCGTAGTAGAGAGGTTTCTGGGTTCAGAGGAGGTGGGGGGGGGCCCACTTACGGCCCCCCACCATCACTTCATGCACGGGAAGGACGTTATGAGCGGAGACTTGATGGGTAAGTTCCAAGGTTTCTCTAGGCAGGTATTTTGTATTTGATATGGTGAGAAACACAAACTCGTATATAAGGGGCCCCAGATGGATTTAAAATTTTGGGAATTATCTATGTTTCCTATTTTGGGTTGGAAACGGAAGTGATTTCTATCCCAGTGGCTGGTACCTTGTGGATCCATAGAGGATGTTTTCTGCAGCTGGTTGGATATCTACACTTGAAATAAGGTGGTTTTAAGATGGAAGATTTCCTTTGGCCAGCATCGATATTGGAGTTACTCTTTTCTAGAAGTAATGATTCCATTTCTTGGATAATATTAAGGCCTTATTCGGATGTATCCCTACTGCCAGATGGAGTTATCTTACTACAACATGTGGTGAAGTTCTGTATGGAGTATCTTCGGAATACTAGAACCTAAAATTCTGTGAAAGCTTGATGCCTAGTTCTCAGTTCTCACTATACGCAGTTTATATGTTAATTGGATTGTCACCAAAAATTTCCTAGTAGAATTTAATGATACAGTCCCTTGGATTCTACAAACAACACTTAGCCATGGAAATAACGCTTGGATGGAGAAGACCGAAGGCAGCTTGTGATGTTTCCATTTTGGATCTACATCATTTCCAAGTTATTGGGATTATTCTTTCTGATGGTATTGACAAAAAGAGCTGATGGACATTACTAAATTTTGGAAATTATATGTATTTTTTTAATGCTGGGATAAGAACTACTGCCTTGAATTTATTGGATGGTATACAATCAAGACGTCAGTAGCCATGGGGAGTGGATTACTATATAGTCTCTTAAAAAGCTCTTTGCTGCTCCACATTAAACATACTTTAGTTTTTAAGGACGTGGCACTAATAATCAGTTTGTGGATACACCAATCAAAAATGACTGGGCTGGATGGTTACAAAGGCGGATAGAGGATGCCTGCTGGCCAACAGCGATGAGTGCCCTCGTGCATTGGGTGAACTACCAGCTGCTCGATTCAGACATAGGGCTGGAAATTAAAATAATGGATCTATTTAAGTGCCTTCTGTCTCAAGAAAGAAGTCTGGGGGTTTCAGAGTTATGGTTTCAGTCTGGGACTACTTGCTTCCAGTGGAATTTTTTTTTGTCTTGTCACTAAGATTTTTTTTTTCTTGTTGGTTCATCTAAAATATCATTTGACACCCTTGCCCATTAAGAAGGTGGATTACCCCTATAAGAGGGGCCAAAATTGGGGAAGTTATGTTCACAATTCTCTCCCTAGATTTAATTGGGAATATAGGTCGTGTTTCCACACTTGGAAAAGGTTGGTATGTCCTGCCCTGTGTATATTAGCCCCTCTCCTAACCCAAGTCAAACCCTCTCTTTCCACTAACTCCAGTAGTACTTAGTACTAATAGATAAATCAAAAAAGCACTGTAGCCATTAGATTTTCAGCTCTGCTAGCTCCTCTGTCTGTCTTCTGTGTCCTTCTCATGGATAAGGACTTTGTTCTTTTATGTCAGCTATAGCAGTAACCCTTTAGAAAATACTGCTTTTTCTCTTACCTGATTAAATCAGCTTTCACTGATTAACACTTTGTAGGATGCTAAATGCAATCATTTATAAAAATGTTGATCCTGGTCCTTCAAAAGGGGGAGAAAAGAGACATGTTTCTGTTCTACACCCTGAAATATCTTTAAAAACGTCATTGTTGTGAGCAAGAGATGCAACAATGAATTTTAAGCACGTATATACATTAATGAAATTTTCTGTTGCACTGGTTAGGTAGTTTGTTACATACAATTTTTGAGAAAAAAAAATGCAGGCGAGACATGAGTTAGTTCTGCAGAAAGCCTGAAAATGAGTTATAATTGAACAGCAGAGGGTGAATATATTTAGAGGATTAAGGATCTAGTGATTCATTGGGGAAGGAATTGAACTTCCTGAGATGCTAATTTAAAAAGATTCAAATGTGATTTTGAGTTTATAAAAGATATCTGAAATATTTCTGCCATTTTAAATGGAAGGCAGACCCGTGATGCAGGAGAGGCGGAGGAAGTACAAGGAGGAATTGGGTTATTAGGATTCAGGGGACTGAAGTGACTAATAATTGATTCTGAACGAAGAACCTGAGAAGGCCGAGAAAAAGGTTGAAATGTCCTTCATGAGATGGATAATTAAATTTTTAAATTAACTTTGGTTACCCTGACATATTTAGAATTTTGCAAGTATTTCTTAAACGCTCAATGTAATCATTCTTGATCTTTCATTTTGTGGAGGTAACTTAGACATACCGTCCTGGTATTTGTCTAAATTAGACTACTAAACCATACGTAATGTTCCTTTAACTTTATCTGTCAGTTTTGCTATGTCTTTATTTGAGAGATCACACTAACATTCTTAGAACATAGAGCTTTCCTTAATTGACATACAAAATGTTTGAAATACTAAAACAAAATGGGTCATAGCTACTTCAAACTAGTGTGCCTATAAAGATAACAAATTCTGTGATTGCAGTAACAATAGCAGTCTCAACAAACACCTAGTGAAAAACTTAATTTATACTCTTTGCGTAGGGTTTTAGTATATTTTCCAGGCCTGCATCTTTTTTAGTAGTTACAAATACTTGCAATTTAAGTATTCTGACATCAGTAACCAGGATGTTTCTTTAGGGTATGCAGCTTTAACAAGAGTTGAGCATAGTTCTCTGATAAAGAGCAAAATCCCCCCTAAGAGGACGAAATATTTTAGAACAGCAACAAGAAAACCCCTAATTTTCTGGGCTTCTGTGTGGGTAATACTACCCCTTTTGAAAGCAGCTTCTTACCTCTAGGTTATGCTTGCACTGAGGCTTTCATGGCTACAGCCCAATTTATGATGCCATTTTTGCAGAAGGATAATTACAACAGCTCCAGTAATTATGAAATTGAAGAAAAATTTCTGAAGCTCTAAAGCAAAAATAGAAAACAATTGTTTATTGTGATGTTCAAAAACATGAAGTTTTCCTTTTTTACTGCATTTAAAAGAAAACAAGCAAACAAAAAAAAACACAACAAGTTAAAGGAGGAGTCTGCACTAGAAGGCAGTATTTTGTCCTGTGCAGGCAAGATGCTGGTCATGAAAGCCTAATATGTGTTTAAAACAAAATGATTGCTCAGCTTTATTGTATATGAATATAACTTTGGAGTCAAGTAAAATGTTTTAAGTTTGTCAGTGTTTGCTTGATAGGTTATTGCTGTTTAGTGGAGAAGCAGTCGCAAAAATAAATTCAGTGCCGAAGTGAATGTTTGCATGATTTGCTTTTAGTTGTGCTTGCCCCTTTCTGATTGATTAAATATTTTTCCCCCCTCCTAAATGCAGGGCTTCAGATAACAGGGAGCGTGCTTATGAACATAGTGCCTATGGACACCATGAACGGGGGACGGGAGGATTTGATCGGACAAGACATTACGATCAGGATTACTATAGAGATCCTCGAGAGCGGACTTTACAACATGGGCTCTATTATACTTCTCGGAGTCGAAGTCCAAACCGTTTTGATGCTCACGACCCCCGTTACGAACCTAGGGCCCGGGAGCAGTTTACATTGCCCAGTGTGGTACACAGGGATATCTACAGGGATGATATTACACGGGAGGTACGAGGCAGAAGGCCAGAACGGAATTACCAGCACAGCAGGAGTCGGTCACCACATTCGTCCCAGTCCCGGACCCAGTCCCCACAGCGGCTGGCCAGCCAAGCGTCCAGGCCCGCGCGCTCTCCCAGCGGCAGCGGGTCGAGGAGTCGGTCTTCGAGCAGTGACTCCATCAGCAGCAGCAGCAGTACCAGCAGTGACAGGTAGGTCACTCGCGGCTGCAACAGACGTGGCATTGCCCGACCCAACACAACCGGTGCGTGAGGTTTGTGCTCTGGGCCGGTGTTGTTTCCTAAGGCACATGGCAAGGAAGTGGGAGCCCGGGCTGTGAAAACAGAAGATGTTTTGCAGCAGTACACTGTTCACTGGTGTAGAAGTAAGCTGGCGTGAAAAGTAAAAAGACCAAGTTGGCATGAAACAAATCCGAGGGGAGCGCTGTTGCCGTTGTTGATTATTTTCCGTGGTGGATCCGTGTAGTGTCCGTAAGGTGCTAGCTAGGCGAAGCGGGGATGTGCATACGCAAGGCCCTGCTGAATCCCTGGCTGCTGTCTCCGTACTTGGAGAATGGGGTAATTATTTTATTTGCTTATGTTCGGGCATAAGTGAATTTTAAGGTCAAGCCACTTCTTACAGGGCACATTGTGAAATATTTTTGGAAATGATCAGTATTATTGGCCAGTTTCCTGTTAATTCCATATTACCACTAACATTTAAAAGAGTGATATGTTGCTGTTTCATTCCCCCTCCCCCATTTTCCTCGCAGCAAAAATTGTGGACTTGGAAGATTTTTTAAAAACCCAAGTATGCGTTTCCTAGTGATAAATGTATGTCCTTGGTTCTGTAATTCTGTCATTTGTGTGGCTTTATAAACTACATACAGGGGGAAAAAAGACTTGTAGAGGTAGCCACTGGATTTCTTTTTGTAATTTGAAAATTCATCTTGAAATGCCTCTGAGATATTTGGCTTTTTGAGGGTAGATCCACCATAAGAGTGGAAACTGAGAAGTTGCTACTGTACCTGTGAATGTTTTATGCTGTTTGGTGAGGAGCTCTGCTCTTCAGAAGGGTTTCCAGAGTTGGAAGCGTTTCCGTTGCATACCAGTTCTTTTCCAAAACTGAAAATATTTATTAAGTAACTACATGTATCAGTATAATAAATATTTGGTGTTCGATTATCACTTTGAATGGAATTTTACTGCTGGTAACTCTAATCAAGGTAATTATTCTCATAAAATCTTATGTGCTTGAACACGAACCAGAAGGGTTCGATGGGTTGACACTGGGGAGAGTGTTGCAGGGGTGATCCTTGTAGCTACTGTTTTCTTCTGGGTTCAGAAATCCAGGTTCTATCTTGGCTGGAAAGGTGGTGAAAAGAGAGGCACCTGCAGAGCACTGGAGAGGACTTTTGGGCTGCTTTAATGTGTTTATTTCCGATACCTCGCTCTCAATGAGGTCTTAACACTTTGATAAAGACAACATTTTGTTAGAGATTGTCACACTTAGTATGGCTTAAAAGTTGGTGAGACTTCAGAGATCTCAAAAACCAAGAGAAGATGATTTGAAAAAGAAGGCCTGGTTACATTAAAGATTTAGGGAAAAAAAAAAACAGGAAAATTTCTCTGTTCTGGTGCTCCTGTGCTTGCAAAGTGGATAGAAGGAAGTCCAATAAACTCTTAATGTTTATATATTTTTTTCACTGTTGGGATGTTGAGACTGGGTGAAATACTGTTCTGAATAATTTTAGAGGTCTAAATATTATCCCACTGGAACAAAGTTTTAAGATTAATCAGAAGATAAGCATTGTCTGCTGTGTTCTAGCATTTCATTTTCTTGGCAATTTGTATTTCTAGTAATGGAAAACTGGATGATACTCTGGGAGGAAAGGGAAACAAACATTTTTTGTCATATTAATAAAACAAATTCAAATTCAGTAGAGCAGGTAATAGAATCTGCCAGATACCTTTCATTTTGAAGGATCAGAAAGGATTTTTATATGTTTCACAGCAAAAAGATGGATGACAGTAGACACTTAACCATATCTTTACCTTGTAAAACAAAGTCCCACCTGGCCTTGAAGTCTTACAAAACACCAGTGGACTTTTTTTTCTCTTCTTAGTGCACTTTAAGTTTGGCAATGTGAATATGTGAACCCCTTGTGGAGGTGGAAATGGTCGATTTTGTGACCCTTAGAAATGAATGAGGTCTTTATCAGTCAGAAGTCGCATCAGGAAAATTTTCTTTGCCATGAGGTTGGTCGAGGGCTGGAACTAGCCGACCAGCGAGGTGCTTGATGCCCCAAGCCTGTTGGTGCTCAAGAGACGCTTGGACAGTGCCCTCAATAACATGCTTTAACTTCTGGTTAGCCCTGAAGTGGTCAGGCAGGTGGGCTCGATAGTCTTCACAGATCCCCTCCAACTGACCTGTATTCCATTCCACTCTACTCCATTCCATTCGGTTCCATTTCATTCTGACACTGAATTGCTCTGTAATTGTTTGTGTTCAAGAACTTTGTTGCTAGAGTCTCTTCCCTTGGTGGAAAAGGCGAGAGGAGTTGTGTTTGCCTAGAGAGGTGGGTCACCCAGCCATGGCCACGAAGTCTTCAGGGACAATTGTTGGGGCCTGTGAAAACTTCAGGGCGTTAAATACTCCTGGGAATTTTGTTTGTGTGGCACCATCCCTTAGGTCCTGTGAAAAAGGAGCAGAAACATAGTAAAGGAGAAGTCTGGGCTTCATTCCTTGTGTTGTGGTTTTCTAAGAGCTGTGTAAAGTAAATACGATTTCCATTAAATGGTGAAGATTTTCCTGGATAATAATGTGAGGAAAGATGCTCCAGCAGATTATTTAAAAAAGTGAACAAAGCCTTTATTTCATAAAAGTTTGGAGTTGCATTTGATCTCAGCTAAGCTTCATTTTAAATGTATATTCAGAGGCATTTATAGGGGATTTGTAATGGGAACTGCAAAGGAATAGTTTAGAAGATAAGACCAGAAAGAACACAGTCAAAATAAACCATGCTCTCTGAAGGAGGGCTTTCCATCTTTTTTGATGTGTGAACCACTAAAAACAAAACAAAAACAAAACTAATGTAGGTGTAGGCCTTTCCAGAAATGCCAATTGCTCAGGATGCTCGGTAGCGTTATTCTCGCTTGTCGCATTTTGTGGCCTCTTGGAAGCCGTCCACTGGGCCGGGATGGGAGAAGTGCCCTACGGGAACCCTGCGCCTGGCACCCGCGTGGGGCTGAGCGACACAGCCTGCGCCGTGAAGTTTTCTCACGTGAGGTTTCTCATTCCCCGCATGTTACCAGAAAGGGGGGCTTGGGTTTTGTCGATCTCCTTGAAAGAGAAAAAAAAATAGAAAATTGTATTTGCATTTACTACTACTAGAAGCATTGCTTTCTCCATTTTTTTGATTTGAACGTGCAGCACAAATGATATATTAGCAAACATACTTTTTGTACTGTGTCATGGAAAAAGCTGAATATGCGTGAAAAGTATGAAATCCCATAGGAAGTAAACCAGATTTTGCTTGTGCCCTGCCCAACCTCCTGAAAGAATCCCCCCTCCCCCTGTATTTTGTAGAAAATGCTCTTTTTCGGCTGCTCGTTGAGGTGTTCTAATGAGCTAAAAAAAAGTTCTGTGCATTTTTTTTCGGTTTTGTAATGTCAAATGGCTTTACACATTTCTTACTGTTCCATGTGTTAGTGATTATTTTTAAAGCTTTGCTGCAGCAATGTATTGAATCACATGGCACGGAGAGCAGTGGAACGTTTTGCTCTTAAAAGCTGAGCACACGGTGAAGTGCTGTGCTGAAATGGAATTTAAACTTATTTACAAAATCCTGGCAGAACTATTTGATTTCCTATAGGTGGTTTCCAGAATATGAAAGTGCGAATACTGCATGTGCATGTGGGTGTAAGTTACATTTAAGTGACCTGAGATTTCCTTCTGCCCTCTTTTTTTAAGGTGCTTATTTGGTCGTCTGATGGATACTGATATCAGGATCATGAATCAGGATACTGATTTACTAGATGAATAATTGGCTATAGCTTGTACCATAAAGTAGAGCTTTCTGTGGAGTTCTAAAAGCAAATGCAACATAGATGTAAAGTTTCATCAAGATTTAGGAGAGCGTAGTCATTCTTGAAGTGCTGAATTAAAACTGTTGTAAGAAGGTGCAGACAGATGTCTGGAAATGGATTTTTTCCATGGTTGTGACATCTATACTTAAAGTTCTAATGACAAATGGGCAAGGCTTTCATAAAGTAATTAGATGTTGTGTTTTTTTAATCAGATTAATCTGTGATGAAATACTTTCTGGAGCAATGAGTTACAGTTCGGAATACGTATGTGTTATTTTGTGTGTCTTAATATTGAAATAAACTGATGAAAAATGCTGCCAAGAGAATTTTAATGATGGGAAAAACAGGCTCTGTGAACCCTCCCATGGAGGCTCCCATGTATTTTATTTGTTGGGGGGTTCTTAGTGCATTTAAACAACTGAAGTGAAAGCAGAAAGTGAATTTGGTTTCATTACATAATGTGGACCTTTCCCTCCCATTGTCTTCACCTCCTCTTTTCCGCTCAGTTTGTCTGCCAGCAAGTGATGAATCACGGACTTAGAGGGGAGATTTCGGGTTTTTGAGTGGGTTGAGAGATGCCTCTGGTGGGGACAGCTGAAAAATAAGGAGAAGTAAGTTAAAGGCAGCTGTTCAGTCTTGGTTTAATAATCTGTGAGGTGGCCTTTGCTGACGTTAAATAATTGCACATAAATTTTGTACTGAAAAGGCACTGCAGAGATAGCCTGAGTGTTTTGGATCTCTCTTCCAGTAGGGTGAAAAGCTTCAGGGGTTGAGCACATTCCTGTTTGTATGGGAAACAGAACTGGGTTAAGATTAAAAACAAAACAAAAAAATTCCACGGAGTACAAAGCCTCCTTTTATAATACCACAAAGGTAACAGTAAATCCCAGTAAGAGCCTGGCGAAAACACCTCGTCTTTTCCTTTTGTTCACATCCGGCTGTGTACTGCTTTGATCCCTCTGTAGAGGGAAGTGCGAATCGTGGAAAATTAAAAAATGTGACTGAAACCGTCTCAGGGTTTTGTCACTGGCTGCCTGGCAGTTTCACTTTGTCCTTCGGCGTTGCTGCTCGTAGCCGCTCGTCTAAATATAACCGGCAGCGGCCTCTCGCGCGCTCTCGCCTCTGGGAGCATGTCGGGTTTCTCGAAACCGCTTTGTGCAGCGGGAGGTATGGCCGTGCTGCGGGGCTCGTGAGACACGCACACAGCCCTCCCTCAACGTCCAGCATGCTGCCGCCATGCCGCCCATGACTGAGGCAGAATCAGGCCCGCGGCCTTGTGCTGAGCGCTGGGTGCTGGCAGGCCTGCCTCGGCCATACGCGAGGGGCCAGAGGGGCCGAGGGGGGGGCTCAGTCGTGCCTCAGAACCGGTCTGAGCTGGCGGCGGCCGGCTGGGCCCTGCACTGTGCCGTACTGTGCCGCGCCGCCCCCGGGGCGGGCTTCCCGCCCAGCCGATGGAAATGGCGCCTGTGGGCCTGAGGGAGCGAAGGCCGCCTCGCCTCGCGGGGCTGCGCGCCCAGCCCTGCTGCTGCGGGTGGGTGGCTTCTGGCCCTGGGAACTTGGCCGCCCAAGGCTCTTGCCCAGCTCTGTGACAGGACCCCTGCACAGTGGGGTGGGTGGGATGCGGTGGAAAAAAAAAAAAAAAATCTTGAAACACCCCCTGAAATTCTTCCTGTGTAATAAAATCCTTAAACGTGTTCACATCGTCGTGTTTGAATGTGGTTTTGCATGCTGCCAAAGAACCGTGGACATTTTGCTGCAATTAATACCCCCCCCAGCGGTCCCAATAATAACTGTTAATTGCTGGCTCAAAATAACAGAGCAATTAAGCCCCTTCCTAAATTTGCAGGAGTTGATCTAAATCTGGTCTGTCAGTGTGTGTGTGTGTAAGTTTTGTTTCTGCAGCAGGGCCCAGAAGTTTATCTGCTGCTGCTGCCTTTTCCAAGTGCATTGGATTTCTCTAAAGGCAGAGAAGGGTTGCCCTCTTTTGTTAAATTAATTTCACGTTGGGAGTCTTTAAAGTGCATTGTGTGGGGCTGGAAGCAAAGGAAGAGGGTCCTGCAAAAGTACCTCTGTGTTATAACAGTGACAACTATTTTGATTGTCTCCAGTGACTTCACTATTTTGCATCCCATTAAAGAGATTTTATTTTTAATGCTGTAAGGCTGCTTGCAATCAGATCAGTCTTTGCTTAGCACATTTGAGGTTGAGTACAGGGATGGTGGCAGCTGAATCCAGAACCTTGTGTGAACTTTCCTTATCCTCAGCTTCCTCTGCTGGGGAGGAAGACTTGCCGTGTTGCAAAAATGACATTTCCAAATCACCTGTAGACAGCGGCAGGTCTGCAGGAGTGGGAGTGGGAGTCTGGTGTGATGGTTGGCGATATCGGGTCTTCTACCCTGGTTTTCAGGAACGGTGGGCAAAACATGAGCCGTACCGAAAGCTTTGCTCCCACAGGCATCACGGGAGACATTGTCCTCATGAGTTTTGTGCTGCATGTTTCCTTGTCCCTGTGCACACCATGGGAGCCTGGATTTCCTTCTCAGAGGTGTGCTGAGGCCTGAGGAAGGGCTGGTTTTGTTGGTAGATGGGGTTTGACTTTGGGTTTGTGTGTGCGTATTAACAAAATGGTCACTTCTAATTGCATTTTTAAGGCTTTGATTTCCTTCCAAGTATTTTGCTTAATCATCTTGAGTAGGCTGAGGGAAATAAAGAATTAGCTGAGGTCAGGGAAGTTGAAGCTGCCTCTGTGTTACTTCTCAGAAGCAAGACTTAGTCTGAGGGATGCTAAAGGCAGGAAGAAATCAGCCTCCTCTTCTTTTCCTGCAATACTCTGTAAGAGCAAGGGAAATCAAAACCCCCCAAAAGCCAAACAAAACAGGGAAACCACCAAGTGCGATAGGCTCCGCAGCACTGGGTACCTCCCTCTGTGTCAGTGGGCCAGATTCCTCTTTCTTGGAGAGAAATAAGTCTAGGATGTGAATCATGGTTAGAATAGATGAGAGGCATCGTAGTCTAGAAGTGCCTGCTCGTCTACACTGATGATGAAGAGCGTCTAGACAGCTCAGATGGAGACACAGGCATTACAGGCACCAAAAGGTAGGGGAGAGGATTCCCATCGTAAAGACCTTTGGAATAATAAGCAGTTTCATAATTTCTAATGAATATTCACATGGGGGAATGAAAAGAAAAAGAGGAAGGCTGTATTGAATGCTTCCTGAAGAAATACCAGTCATTATGATGATCAAAGGAAAAATCCAGCCGGCGTCTATGTTCAGTCATACTTATTTCCATTAAAGCATAGACACGGTGTCCCTTCGCATCTTAAAGGTCGAAGATGCAAATGCAGCGATTTGTTTTTTCCTAAGGAGAATTTTTTTGGCTCTGCCAGAGGTGTGGATGCAGGCACTGTGGTACCTTCCTGGCCTTAAAGGGCCAGGAAAACAGCTCTCTTTGAAGCATATTTGAGAGACCTTGGCATTAACCTTAAAAACAACTTTAGGCAGAACATGCTGTGTGCAAACTAAGGTGACCTGGATGTGGATTAATGGCAAATAAACCTTACTGGAAAAAAAACAGTATATCCCCCCTCAATCGTTACCCATTGAATTAACTGTGTAACTGATGCACTTAGATGTGCCCTCAACTTCCAAGCATCAAGCATAGTCTGTGACTCTGCTAGTGCCGAAACCACTAATGGTGGCACCAGGGTTTTAAGCATGAAAGCTTTGCAGCGAGCGATTAGATAGCCCTCTCCAGATCCTTACGGTCCGCTGGGAATGCTGTGTTTACAAGTGGAAAGTCCCAGTCTGGGAGAAGTGAGGGCTTCAAAGTTGTATGAAGGGGGAAATAATTTGTGTGTGCCAGGGCATAGTCCTAGTTTTTTAAATGTCATTTTTAGTATGACTGCCTGTTTTGTTTAAGGGAAGCAAAAGATGGGTTTCCAAAAGGATGAAGAGGGAAATGTACTGCGTAGATGGTATAATAATAAAAATTTGAGAACCTTGCATTATTTATTAAATGCTTAACTGATATGAGAAAAAAAGTAGCCCTTTGAGTGTTCCTGGCATTAATGAGACTTCTCTGTGAATCCTTCCTTCTTGACAAGATTCTGGTGATAAAAGTAGGGAGACCTGATTTTTCTTTACTGAGACCTGCTGGATTTAGAAACGAACACCCCGTCTGCAACCACAAGTGAAATGTGGAGCCTTTCAAATACGTCTGTTTGAAAAATGTCTTGAGTTCAGTGTGCAGTTCCTCTATTTAGCTCAAGGCAACGATTTCAGCTAGAAGACACTTAAAAATCGAGGATGGCATCAAGAGCACCTTTTGGAGAATCCTTTCTGCGAGAGGGAGGTGGTTTTCAGGGCAGTTTCATCATTTGTCCCACAGGTGCTTTGTATTTTCCAGATGCCCAGAAACCTGGGAAAAAATAAAAAAAAAAATCATCAAACTTCAGGAGTCAGGAGCGTAGTTAAGGTACACGTCAAGCTGATCCTGGCAATAAGGACGTTAACATAATTTATTATCTCTCGTCCATTTGAGGGTATAAAACGTGAAAGGCGTTTCTAGTCCGCCGTGTGATAACGTGTGAAAGAGCAGCATTGTTCCCCTGAAAGTTAATTCCCAAGCCCGAACAGCACCGAGTCCCCACGGACAAATGGTGTGGCTTGGCTGATTGAGAGGTGCAAAGTGCCCTACTTATTCCG
Source organism: Cygnus olor (assembly GCF_009769625.2). NCBI lineage: Eukaryota > Metazoa > Chordata > Aves > Anseriformes > Anatidae > Cygnus > Cygnus olor. The sequence goes on along the minus strand of NC_049189.1, from coordinate 8,114,471 downwards.
GCTGCTACAGGTTTGACCTCCTTGTATCATCTGACACCTCGTTTGGTAAGAGGTTGCTGCAAGATCTCAAACCCTCAAATTATGTCAGACTTGCACAGTTGCTTTGAAGTTAGTCCCTCCCTAAAATGTTTGTTTACTGCCTGGCATGTCCTGTTGTCTGGATTGTGAAGGATGAATAGTCAAAGAAAGGAAGCTATCAGGTTAGTGCAAATTTTCTGTTCCTCTTCACTTTCTAAACGTGCGTGGAGCTGTGTTTGGGAACACGCTGGGGATGTCCGATGCTGGTTGGTGCTTTGCTGTGCTGACGCTGGCTTGTAAGTTTTGTTTGTTTGGAGGCAGAGGGAAGCAAAGGATGGCTTGTCATACTGTTACAGGAGAAACAAATAGATGCTATCTAACAGTTCATTCAGAAGCAGTTTCTGTTGGTTTTGCTTTTAAATGTTCAGTTTCCCTGTAGCTTTAAAAAACCACGTGGGGAAAAAAAATGAAGAAGTTTAATTAAACACTCTCGGTGCGGCTTGCAGACCATTTCTTGCTGTCCTACAGTTTGGAGGTTTCAAAGCCTGGTCTCTACAAGCCCTGTACCGACAGCAGGCAGGTGGGGCACCTCGGCTTTGCCGGTGGGAATCCCTTGGGAGACCGAAGGACTTCCCTGCTGGCCCCGGCGGAGCTGCCACACCACCTTGCGCCGTTCCTGCCTGCGGTACCCACGCGGTGCACAGGGCACAGGTGGAATGGCATGGGGCGGGTGCTTGGGAGGACTAAGGTTAAGGTGTCTTCCTTTTGCGTTTTTCCCTACTTTGGCATTTTTTCCCACAAATATCAAAGTCCTCACCCTTGTTTTACAGTCCCAGTTAGCGCAATAGGACTGTCCTAGGCTTTTTGGGGAGGGTCAGGATGTACCTCTGCATGTGACAGTCAGCAAAAAAGTGCCTTGCACGATGCCTGGTCTCCCAACCGTGCAGAGGTTCAATCACTGACAAACATCGCTGAATTAAGTTAAAAAAGAGGCTCTTTCAGGAGTTGCTTGTTTGAGAGAAACTGTAGGACTGCTCCGCCATGTGACTCTGGCTTACGTTTGTGAGTGTTTGGGGCTGGCATTACTCTATGTGGTTGCTTGACAGATGCAAAGACACATTTTCCCCACCAACATGGTACTAGGCTATAGCACTTTACCTGTTCCAGACAAAGACTGTGATTTTTTAAATTTTGTGGCTTGTGTTTTCTACCCATGAGAATTTTCGCTGAAAGTTCTACTTCTAGTTTTATTTTTATTTGCATGTGGGCAGAAAATGAAGTAATTCCTAAATATAGTCCAAGCCAAGAGATCCATCTGTTCTTGCATTTTTAAATGGCAAATTAATCCTTAACATACAACTCATCAAATGTCTTCTCTTTTATATTGTATGCTGCCTGAGATCACAGAAGCGACATCATTTTCCCAGGCCTTCCATTTTAAGTCATCCTTTACGTGGGAATCACAGTTACCGTTCTGGATTTACAAAGTGCTCGCGTGCCCCACCAGCACCCTGTGCTCTGTCCAGTTGCTGCATTTGGTCTAAAAAAATATTTTAAAAAAAATAAAGCCTCCAAGATTATTCTTCCTTTCATCTGGTTGGCATTTCTTTACAAGCCCAGATGAGATATAAGGCAACAGAAATTGTTTCAAAACCACCCTTAGTATACATACGTATTTCTGATGGAGAAGTAGTGCCACTTTGTCTGTTTCTTTTCCATTTTCACTCTTTGGACAATGGTGACCGTTTTTAGAAGTACTAAACTTCCACAGCATTACTGTTGTAAATGGAACTTCTATATTAAGCTTTGCGTGTTCCCAATTTTACTTAAGAGGCATTGTTTATCAGCTGTGTATCTTGGCATGGCTTTCATTGCAACTCCCATGTGAAGAACAATTACATCTGTTTATATGAGAGGACGCACGATTTCAAAACCACTCCGGACCCCAGCAAATGGGAATTTCAGCGGGCGGCGATGGGTGTCCGGCTGGCGGCGGCGATGCTCCGCGGCATGGGGCGAGCGTGGAGCAGCTGGCGGCACCAGGGCTCCGCGAAGGCGCGGCAACGCTTTCCAGGCCCCCTGGGACGGGCTGCTGGAGACAGTGGTCCCTCTGCTCTGCCTGCTGTGCCCCCACGAGGCTCCACTGACCCCGCAGCACGGGAGAGCCGCGCTTCATCGTTTTCAGCCGATGTAGGGATAGGCTTTGCTGCTGAGGACACCAGCCAGTGCTCCGTGTGCTGCTCGCCGATGTCGGGGTGGTTGAGGCTGTTAATTCCCAGGAAGTCAGTTGCCAGTGCTTGTCAAGCGAGAGGAGCTGCTCTGTACTCTTTGAGTAAACAAGTAGTAACATACTAGCACAGGGTAGAGGTGGTGCTCTAACCGGCACTGTGCTGTCCTGGCTCACAGGCAGTAACTTGGAGTAGATTTTTCTTTTTAAGGTGTTTACCAGATGCCTTCATGAAAGCAGTGCAGTTGTTGTTTAGGAAACCGCCTTTCAATGTTGCTTTCTCAGTGTTTTGAAAAGATTTGGCCTCCCGCGAGCCAGGAGATCGAGTTCCTCAAGCTGCTCTCCCGGTGACTCACCGAACGACCTTGGGCAAAGCCCTCGGCCTCTGCTTACCTTATTTTTCCATCTGCAATGCAGGGGTGTTAAGACATACCTACCTCACATCTGCCTCGAACTCAAATGTTTTTTGAAAGCTTTAATACGCTCTGAGGTGGCGGTTGCAAAATATTAATTTAGATGTCTACAGATAGCTGGCAAAAGTTGTTGACTTGAACAGCATTACGGTAACTTTGGCCCAAGGGCTGAGGGCAATTTTTCTTCCAGCCCATGCAAGCCATTCCTCGGCCGCGGTGGTGAGCTCTGCCCCACCGGTGTCCTCCAAAGCCGCTGCGATGGCAGGCTCGCGGTGCTGGCGGCAGCGCAGGGACGTTCCCATCTGCTCCGACCAGATTTGGGAAAGTTGCATTAAAAAACCCGTCGGGGCAGCCGTGGTGTAAGCGCACGTCTGCGCGATGCACGAGCGGGTGCTGGGCCTTGGCCCAAGGCTTCCCTCGCGAAGGTGATGGTAGAAAACAGAGGCTCCTTGGGCTCGCGTGTTCTCACACCCACTCTTCAGTTTGCACCAGTGGAAATTTAATTGTGGGAACGCCACGGCGCAGAGCGGCTTTGCACTGCACCCTCCAGGCCCCGACGGCTTCCCAGCAGCGAGTTCTGTGGCTGTGGCCGTTCGCAGAGAAAGCGTTCCCTCTGGCTTTCGGGGGTTTCATTTTTGCTCGAGAGCTGTCCCGCCACTCCCAGGAAACCTGCGCGTCCCGAGGTGGTGGCCGGAGCTGAAAGCCAGCACGGGGAGCTTGGGCAGCGTTGTCCAGTGGTGGTGAGCTGCTGTGGTGCCCGAGCGGGCTGTTTGCGAGGCAGATAGGCTGATAGGTTCATAACCAGCGCATTTTTTCCAGGTTAGCCTTTTTATTCTTGGCTGTACGAAGTTCATCGTACCAACCAAGCCTGGGGACAGAGGGAGGTAGGTGAAGGAGCAACACCAGCGGTGGGCTGGGCACGACTATCAGCCAGACATGGATTAATACCAACGGACGTATTTCAGCGATTGTAATCAGCAGATTATTTAGCTGCAGTGAGGAACCAAAAGGACCCTGCGGCTGTCTCCAGGCTCTCAGAGCACATGGCTGCAGGGGAAGGACAGTTCTGGGGCCGGAGGGCTTCCCGAAGTCCTCCCTGGCTTTCTGAGCAACATCTGCGCCTTTTCCATGGTTGATTTCAGCATGCTGTTCCTCGCCGAAGTTCAGGTGTCTGTTAGACATGAAGATAAAATGGCTGAAGTAAATATTCCTATGGCCTGTCATGGAAATTGTCATGTGCTCTTAATAAGCCAGTCGCTTGATTTGGATTAAAAATACAGTAAATACTGCCTGGAGACTGTATCTTAAAAGCTTACTGGTCAAAGACTGAAAAACCACTGTCAACAGCCTGTGTTATTTGGCCAGCTCAAACATCCAGAGTTGTCATGGCTGTGCTACTTTCCCATGGCCTTTAAACATCGTTTCGTTTCTGTCGATTCAGGATTCCAGCCCAGCAGGAGATTTCTCAAGTCTCCTTTCTGGGTGTGGTAAGGCAGAAAAAGTTAAGGGAAAGAGGACGTCCTAATTGCATTCGTCTGCAGTATTTAATGATCTTTCCCCAGAGCAGTAAATATTTTTTTATCTGCTGATTTTTCACAACTGTTTTCTGCTTACGCGCAGTAGGCTTTTTTTTTTTTTTTTTTTCCCCTGGGTAGGTTGTTTTATCGTAGTTGTGTGTTGTTAAATACTTTTGAGGATGCATGCGTGACGTGTACAAACCAAAGTTCCTTGGGTGGCAAGTTTTCAGCGGCTTGAAACGATGCCAAGAATGTCAGGCCATCGCATCCCAGCGAGCTGCTGCACCCAGGCTGAAGGTACTGGAGGCTGGGGCAAGGGGCGCGGGGCAGTTGGCAGAGAGGACATCGGTGTGGCTCTGTTCCCGGTTCGCCTTCTCTGCCCTTGCATGCCAGGCAGCCAGAGTCTGCTCTGACGCTTACGTGAAGATGTAAAACTTTGTTGTGAGATGGAAAAGCAGGGTTCAAGCTCATTGTGGTATGCATGTGTGGGCTGAGCCCGCTGAGCTGCCAGCCTGCAGTGTGGTAACGACTTGTTACCTCTTTATCGCTCAGTACAAACAAACCTGAGATGTTGGAGTCATGTTTTCTGATGACTTTCACCCAGGTTCAACAGCTCCTTTTAGCTCAGACAAAAGCACACCTGTATTCATCACTGCAGATTTGGGAAGTGCTTTTTTCTCACAAACCCGCTGATGCAGACTGGTGGCTGGTGGCGGTGGTGTGGCCGCACAGAACCACTGCCTGCTGCTCACGGGCAGCTTCGGGTCGGTGCTGGAGCGCAGCGCATCGGCTCTGGCAGAGGGACGCCCGCCCTGAGGCCATTTCTCCCCGAATGTGGCCGAGCAGCCACCCGGATCCTCAGTAAGCTGGCCTCTGAGCTCTGCTGGGTTACAGGGGATGTGCTCACCAGCATCCAGATGGCTGGAAGGATGCTCAAAGAGAACCCTTCATGTTTTGAGGGTCTTCAGGCAAAGTTCAGCATCAGCAGAAGTGGTCTGAGACGACCAGCCAGGACCCAGAAGACGACAAATCCTGAATAACTGAATGACCTGCTTCTTCTGGCTTATTTTTAGGGGTGGGGGGAAGTTTGATTTTTGTGGGAATGGGTTACTTGGTGTTGGCATTGTGTGCGTGTGTATATTTGATGTGCTTTTTTTTTTTTTTTGATATGCACATGTGCAGAGAACGTGGGAAATTCTCATCAAAAGCGTTTTTAGATTGGTGCAGTGTTAGGTAGTGGGGCAGCAATAGCAGCCTGTAATGGCCCTGTACATCTATTATTTCAATATACCCTTTTTCATCCAGAAGAGAATCCAGTTTCATGAGCAGAGGTCCTTTAATCTACAGCTAGAATGGCATATGACACTCTAATGTTTTCTGATGGTTTTCTTTCAGTTACTATTGATAACTTTTGCTGGATGTTGGCTGCCAATAAACAGATTTTTCAAATTCTTTTTCCAAACTTTAAAATTATGCATTCAGGATTCTTTTACCGTTTCTCTGGTGCAGTTTTCCCAGAGCTGACCGTGTTACGTCCAAGAAATCTTATCTGGCAGCTTGTTTCTGAAGCCCATTGACAATGTGAAAAAATACCCCAAGGATTCATGTCTTCTGGATAGAGCTGATCAGCGTACAGCACCTCGCAGCTGATGGCTTTTGCATGCGGATCATCTCCCGTGGCTTAGCTGGGATCTGGAAAGGGAGGGACAAGAAGAAGGGTTCCTGTTATTTCCGTTCCGAGATTACTTTACGTTAACTTTGGATTTCCTGACTAGACTTGGGAATCTGCTGCTGACATCAGCCGTGTGAATAACTCACGCCGGGGAAGGTTGGCCTGTGTTATTGTCCTTAATAGATCTTTCTAGGAGATAATCTGTACTTGGAGATTATTTTGACAGGGTATTGAATCATAGCTGATCTAGGCAGAGTTCCTGATTCCAGTTAATTCTGGCAGAAAAAAATAATCGCTCTGAATATTTTCTGTAAAAGAATTCTGGATCCTTCACCAGTTCTGGTTACGCATTTTTTGAGGGGAGCTATTAAAAAAAACCCAAACATTTCATTTTTACGTTTTTCCTCCTGAAATTTGGCACGTTCCCCCTGAAAAAAAGAAAAGGCTTTCCAGCGATGTTAGGTGGCTTGGTTTTTAACTTGCTCTGACAATGGCAGCTGGTTTTTGTTGTTTTTTGTTTTTTCCTTAAAACCTGAAGTTTGGCAGCGTGTTGCCTGCCGCGCGCGTCCCTGCTTCTTCCTGCGTTGTTTTCCACCAAGGCCGTGGTGTTTCCTGCTTGCCGTAACGAGGGTCGTCACCGGAGCTACCGCTGACTCACAGTTCTCGAATCAATCCCCAGAAATGACAATTGTCCCACATTTTAAAATTGCAAAAGGGTCTGGCGGGTTGTGGGATCCCTTGATTGAGCGCAGCCCTGCCATTGACGAAAAGCAGCAGGTATCCTGTTACATCGACTGGTTTGGAGTTGCTCTTTTATCTCCTTTTGCTGGGGAACAAAGGGAGCGGCTCGCTTTGTATGCTTTGCTTGAGCGCTTTCATTTTTCATACAGAAATAGAGCATAACTTCATCGTCAGTTAGAACTGCAAAATGCAATTACTTGAAAATTAGATATTTCTGTGGAAACGAGACCTGGTTCTATAGGATGCGTGCACCAGGGTCTGCAATGTCATCTCTGCAGTTACAAGAGAGAGAAGGAAAGGTTTGTGTGCTCGATGGGCTGCAGTGTGCTGGGGGCTGAAACCGGGGGAATTTGGGGCTCGTTTGTGTGATGTGAACCCAGCGCTGGATTCTTGCCCTTGGAGTCTCTGGGGCGCTACCCATAGGGATAAAACTGAAGCAGTGGATTATTAATCGACTTTATCTTGGTGGTTAGAAAATAGATGCGTAGATAAATGTTGTGAGTAAGAACACAGGCATCCTAAATACTTGTAAAACACTGTAGACAATTACGGAAGGCAGATTAATGTTTTAAAAGGGCTCGTAAACTGTGCTGGTAGTAGGGTGCGTGTGTAAGGGAAGGGTTCCACATCTGCCTCCTTGCTGCAGTAAGAGTCATCTCCTTTTAGCTCAGCTTTCCATCTGATTTTGCTGACAGTGAAATCAAAACCCTCTATTTTGCATCGCTGTGATGCCACGATAAAAGCCGGAGTGAGACTCATTTTTGAAGCTTTGTGCATATCTGAGCTCGACGAGAGAGTGTCTGAAATCCTTCTGCTTAAACTTCCAGTTCTTCATAAATTAGCATACGTCACAAGAAAACCCTGAAACCTCCTAAAAGGCAAATGAGGCTGTAAGTCTAAGATGTTTAAAAAAGCAAATTCCCAGCACAGACTCCCTCTCTGTGAAATGTGTGTGTTGTGACAGCTCAGGAGATTAGTTTTGCTGCGTGCTGGCATTCTGCTCCGCTGAGTTTACATGGATGTTGAAGAGCAGGTTTTCCCGTGTTGGGAAAAGGCTGGGTGCCAGAGCGCGAGAGATCGCCGCGCGGCTCCTGTGCTTGTGCCGGTAGCGAACACACTCGGGGAAGACCCAAAGCCCTTTTCCTTGGGATGTTCCTGGCCTGCCCCAAGAGCTGCCGATGGCTTGAAATGGAAGCAAGTGTCAGAGCTGCTGTTTTAGCACGTCTCTTACATTCCCGCGGTAGAATTTCCTTAGCTGGTTTTTCAAAAGATAGTCTTGCTAGAGGAATTTTTAATAAGTTATCTTCCTCGAGTTGGCAAAGGACAGCGGTTTTCAAAGTGACTTACAGGGAAAGGAGAAGCCACACTCTGATTTTAATATTCTGGGAACATCCCCTCGTGCAGCTTACATATTTTAGTTCTGTGTATTTTTAAAGCTGGTCTGGTTACAAGGGGTTCTGTTTTTCTGTTCTAGACCCTGTATAACTCACTGTCAGAGGCTTTATTTTCATTCTGCTGTGTGCTATGACTGTATGACACAGCAGCTGCAATTAACTCTTCCATCAATCTCCTATTCACACAGCAGAAAACCTCTGACTTCCTCTTGAATGATTATATCCATGTTTCTTGAATTGGAAAAGTGACGAGCCTTTCCTGAAAGAAAGGGGAATTGTTCTTGCTGCCATTTTCTCCTCCCTGAAAACTGAATAAAGCAAGCATGATTTTTTTTTCCTCTGGAATGTCTCAGAAAGTCTCGATCACTTCGGAACACGTATCCCTGAAGCTCCTTGCATGCAGTGGAAGTTAGTGGCATGGTCCCCGCTTCCCAAAATAAAATTGTTGTTGTAGAATTCATCACCCTTCTCGGCTGTCGTCTCAGGGAGGCGCGGGGCTCGTTGCTCGGACGTGTGACAGTGCTACCCGCAGCCGATCTTCTCCCCAAGTGGAGTGCTGTGCTTTTAACAGCTTGTTCCATATTTTAAACGTCGTCATAAAAAGGCTAAAAATAGCTCATTCCCATTTTAAAGCTCCGCTCAAACAGAAATTCAATGCCGCCACTTAAAAGATACAATCTTAGCAAAGTCGAATACTTGAAATGTTTGGAGAAGTGCGTAGCCGATGGCAGTACCGGGCAAAAATGCGTAAAGGGGAAGAGGCTCGATGAAGCCCTAAAATCTGTTTTAGCTGCCCCAGGGGAATGGTGCAGCACGTGGTGCTGCTCTCAGTTTGGAAATTATTTTCAGATTCTCTCCATACACATCCTCTGACTGTATTTGTGTTTTAGAAGAAGTTTCCCTGCTGTTTGCCGATTTGTTCCACAGTGGCAGGGGGCGGTGGTGTCACCCCTGGAGAATACCGATGGCTGGGGAACGTGGGGCCAGTTTTGTCCTTTTTTTCCCAAAACGCTGTAGAGAAAAACTTGACTTTTCATGAGGACCTGGGGTGGTGAAGTACCAGAGGTGTAAGGTGGGGAGCAGAGGGAAGGGGATAAACGGGTGAAAGATGAACGGTGAACTGCAGCATGCCTTGCTGAGGAGCGAATTAGCTTGTTCACGGCCTCAAAAAGCCACAGAATGAAATCACAAAAATGATTCAAAACATGAAATGGTTTCCATAAGAAGAGAAAGAGTTAATTGCGTTAAGGTAGAGAGGGAATGTAACAAGCCCGTGAAATAATGTAAGATGGAAAAAAGATGAACTTGTTTATCATTTCCGACACAATACAGACAGAGACTTAAAAATTCAATCGAAAGCAGCAAATTTAAAAGCAAGCCTGTTATTTTTGTACGTGGCAGATCCTCCCCCCCAGCATCCAGGCTCGGAGTTGAAATTTCAGTGGAATTTTTAAGAAAGTTGCTCGTGTAATGGAGAATCTCCTGGGTTATGTCAGACAAAATTATTTTTAGCAGTGATACAAGCCCTCATGCCTCAGGGAAGGAATCAGCCACTGAAGAAGATGACGTGTCCCCACTGGGCAAGCTTTAATAACATTATTCTCTGTATTTGAGACTCCTCCACGAAGCATCTAACGATCGGCACCGTCAAGAGGGGGCGGGTTCGATTGACTCGCCATGCGATGTGATCCACAAACCCCGTTCTGTAATTACGGGTTGTCAGAGATGTTCCCGGGTCCGAACTCCCCGCGCCCCGCTGCCGTGGCCAGCCGGGTTTGCTGCTTCCCGCGCATCTGCCCTGGCTCTTCTCCTCGCTGCGCTGCTCCTTCGCGGGCGGGCGAGGGGCTTTGCGGCGTGCCCTCCGCCTTTCTGCAGCCTTCCCACGCAGGCCCGGCTGTAATTCCACCCCGCCTCGTGTCACGGAGCGTAACAGGAGCCGCTGACATCTTACCCGTATTCCATTTCCTTGTCTGCTGGGAGAGCGCGGCGCGGCTGCAGCCGTTCCCCTGCTGCTGTCTTAAGCAGAAAACCCAGCGGCAGCTCGGGCGTTTTGCTTTTTAATTAAAATCCCTTTGTGTCTCCGTGCACTGACCTGCCGTTTCCCTTGTGCTTTCCGCAGCAGTGACTCCAGCAGCAGCTCGAGTGACGAGTCCCCAGCACGGTCCGTGCAGTCGACGGCAGTCCCTGCACCCGCGTCCCAGCTGCTTCCATCTCTGGAGAAAGATGAACCCCGGAAAAGTTTTGGGATCAAGGTTCAAAATCTTCCAGTGCGCTCAACAGGTAAATTCACATGCGGCAGTGTCTGTACAAGGTGCCAGAAAAAGGGGAAAAAAGAGTAGGGGCAGGTTATTGACTGATTAAATAATCTTTTTTTCTGTGTTCTTGGTGTCAAATGTGTCTTTTTAAACTCTTCACTGTTGAACAGGAAAATCAGAATATAGTCTGATGAGCCATCTTTTATGAAACTTGGTTCAGGGTTATTGCTGCCATAGTAATGTAATATAATTAGGTGAGGTACAAAAAGCATTAAGTTATGAATGATGCTACGTTTAAGAGATTTCATTGTTACTCTGCTAGAGGTGGAAATGCCGGGGATTTATGCATGTTTTAGGACTCTTCACTGAGTTTAATTTCTGAGCCTCTTGGACAGAGGAGCATACCTGCTGGCTTTTACAGCTTTTGCCAGAAATTTAACTTCTTGCATCCATGAAAGCAAACGTAGAGGCACTGGTTAGGGATAAAGCTACCCAGTGCGTTCCCCTTTGTTTCTCCCAGTGTCACCAAGCTTAAGCTACTGAGGCAGAAATTTTCCACATTTTTTTCTATTTGCTCTTGTATCACCATAGCTTTGTACTGATACAGTTAAGAAAAATACTTTTTTTTTTTTTTTTCTGAATGGTTTCTTTAGGCATTCTGTTGAGAGACAAGCAGCATCCATGCTTTGAACGTTGGAACTGATGTTGGGTTAGAAGGTTGTGCTGTGTATTTTTTCATCTCTGTGGAGAAAAATGCAGTCTAGATTTGGCTACAGGTCTTAAAAACGTTCTGATATCCATTGCTAGGTGATGTGGAGAAGGGAGGATGGAAGGAAATTTATGCAAATAGAGATGCAACAAAGGCTGGACAGGAATGGGCAGAAAGATCAGCCTGCGAGGAAAGAGCCCAGGAGAAAGTTTAGGGCAGCTTTGATCAGGCTCCTAACACATAGATGTCACAAGGTGATAGCACATAGGTTCATCCCCCAGAGCCCTGCCTCACTTAGAGCAGAAGATGGATGCTGCCCTGGGAAGGAGTGGCGAGCGACGAGAGAAGGTCTCCTGCATCCCGAAGCCCTCGTGGAGGAGCGAGGAGGCGTGCGCTACGTTGGGCAGGGGTGGCAGGGCTGTGCCTTCGACGAGGCAGCTGCGTGCTGCCTCCGAGGACGGGCTTCTCTCGGCTTCTGCCTCAGTTCTCGTGCAGTAGTGGGAAAATTGCTTAATTAGTGACCATCTGTGAGAAACCCCACGCGTCCCCAGCACTACAGCTACTGGAGCTGGTGCTTCAAAACACTGCTGTGGATTTCCCGGGGGAAAACCTGAAGCATCTCGGATGTGTCACTTGGAACTGGTGGGAGGTTCTGACCATCGCTTCTCACCATGCCTCAGTTTCTTTTTTGCATCATGTGAGAACTTCAGGGTTTTCTATTGCAGTGTTGAGCACTGAACAGTGCGTGGTAAATAATGTAGGAGACCGCTCACTGAGGAGTGTGGAGCTCTTCGCTCCCTGCACTGAACAAGGGAGAGATTCCATAGAAAAAAAAGAGCATGGGGTCATTTGGAAAACAGTTGTAGCATAATTCACGTATACACAGGCTCTGGCTGAATCAAAATAGCATATCTTAACTTTGTGAGCAGCACACCTTGCAGCGTTAATATTCTTTCTATAGATTTTTTTGCTGTAGTTCCTTGAAGTGACATGAGGTACATGCCCCACAGATACTAGGCAGATTGTGTGAACGTTGTCAAGGTGTTGCAGAATCACATGAATCTGCCTAGTTAACCTTCTGAATTGACTGAACCGAATGCTGTATAACTTGGGTCTCCATTCCAGATGCCTCATCCTGCCTCTGAGAACTGTTCTACGCAGTATCTGTGTGTTTGGTGTATGCTTTTGGTGGTGGGCTTATTAAGGAAATAACACTGTTTACTTTTTCATTTTGAAGTGGATTTCTCCTAGAAGTGGTAACTGTATGCCTATCGGCTTCAGTGATGTAAAATCCTGCACGGACGGTTTTCTGGATTTTAAAATCAAGGCAAAGAGAAGGATCAGCTTTTGACACAGGCAAAATTAACATTCAAAAATAAAAAGGCACTTCTGTGGACACTGAAAAACTAGGAGAAGTCATATTTCATAAAGAATAGCAGATTTCTTCATGTATTTTCTGGTGCTATTAAGTTGTTAAAAAACCACGTGTTTTTATAGTACTAATGTTTGCTTGTTGGTTTAGATACAAGCCTTAAAGATGGACTTTTCCATGAATTCAAGAAGTATGGAAAGGTGACGTCGGTGCAGATTCATGGGGCCTCTGAGGAGAGGTATGGACTGGTGTTCTTCCGACAGCAGGAGGACCAGGAAAAAGCACTAAATGCCTCAAAAGGAAAACTCTTCTTTGGCATGCAGATTGAAGTAACAGCCTGGATAGGACCAGGTAAGGCCCCGTGCCCTTCTTGCACTTCCACTGGATGCATGACCGCTCCAGGCATAGTCACTGCTGTTGCAAAGAGGCAGCATAGATGTAAGAAATGTTAAAATTGCCTTCCTGCAGAAACATAATTTCAAGAAACTGGGAAATACTCCAGAATAAATTCCAGAGCAAGGAGAGTGGATGCTCTTAGGTTAAATGGGGAGAGAATTCCAGTCTTAAACCTCAGAGAAGGAAGCCTGCCATCCTGTTAAACAGTGGGATCTGCTGGCTGCTGGAAGAAACAATCAAATCTTCCATATCTCTGTGGAGTGGAAACCAGTAGGTGACGTAAGCATAGCACTGAGTCCCCACAGCCTTCTTTTTTCTGCTTTTGATTAAAACAGCTAATGATGGCTGAATTTATGAGGCTTAGGCAGTGTAGTGCGAATGACCAACCAGTGTAAGCTGTAGCATTGAGCACACGGTTTTCACTCTGTACTTCAATTGTTTGTTTAAAAATTGATTTGTGAAAATAACCTTTTTCCATTTGCTGTTCCCCAAGTACAGTGCAGCCTTATTTGAATTCTTGACAGGCATTGATAAGTGTGAAAGGAATAACTTTCTAGAGAAGCAGATGCAGAAGGCAGCTACTTTTCATCTAAAGGTGCTCAGTGCTTGTCCAGTGGTATGATGTAGACCTTTCAAACTCCACATAAATAACACAGTTCAGAAGTATAGTACTACATTATTTTTGTCAAAGACATTGGTTAGTCTCATTCAGATCGTATCTGCTTGTCAGGAAGTAGACTTGAACAAACAAATCAACGTGAAAAAACCCACATGAAAAACACCCCAGTGCATTAAAAATTTCTCTCTTTTGCTTCTAGAAACAGAAAGCGAGAATGAATTTCGTCCTTTGGATGAAAGGATAGATGAGTTTCACCCAAAAGCAACAAGAACTCTCTTCATTGGCAACCTGGAGAAAACAACAACCTATCATGACCTTCGCAACATCTTTCAGCGCTTTGGTGGCATAGTGGTATGTGAATTCTTTTTCTTTCTTTTTTTCTTTTTTTTTCTTTTTACTATGTAGGGTATTATTGCACATTCTTTCTGTACAGACCTGTAAAATGCTACGAGTGGTGGTAAATCATGATGTTGATGACAGATAATTCAGTCCTTTTATAATAATCTGAGTCATTCGTCTTGCTAGAATGTACCTGAAAGCTTTTCTTTGCATTTTGAGTGAAATCTTAGTGCAAGTGTATTGAGGAAATAACTTAGCAATAGAAACAGTCTTGGGAGCGTTTGTAAGAGACAAATCTTTCTGCTAGCTCAGAGGGTTTGCAAAAAAGCATAGCTGGGTAGTTTGGATATAAATATGCCTAGAATTACTTTCACATTTAATCAGTAGGGCTCTGCGAAGTCTGCATTTCCTGTTGATTTCTGAAACAAAGGGTTTAGTTGCTGCATGTGGCAGTAGCCATCAGCTATGACAGTCTGTTCGCTGACAATAGGGCAGAAGAGGCACTGAGCAGATGGATCAGTGATGACACATGCGGGATTTGGGTTTTCAGCTGAGCAGGCTGATCTGCGTGAGATAGAGCAGCAATCTTTCGCCTCTCCTCTCCTCACGCCACTTTCTATCAAGTCATATCAATATTGCATTTAAGAGAGATTTTCCAGAAAAGTAAAGTAATTATCTTCAGTGAGTATAATTAATTGAACTTGAGCTTCTGCAGTAATAATTTTTCTGTATACTCACTGTACCCTTCTGGTGGCTGTGGCTGCCTTATTTTGTTCTGCACTTAAATGTTGTTGTCACTGTTGAGGTATCTGTAAAAAGAGGGGAGGCATGCTTCCATGTATGATGTGGGCAAACAAAGAATTTAGATTTTGTTATGTCTGGCAGCAATTGTGCATCCTGCCTTTGCTGTAATCTTGACATCAGCACTGATTTATGAATTCACAGTGTCTGTGGCTTAAACCCTTTTCTAATGTTATACCAGCTGAGCTGTCCTGATAAAGATGCTTATCAGTAGTAGTGCACTGTCTCTTAAATTGGTTTTTCTGTGAAATAGTGCTGTATTGTCAACATTATTAATCGGCCAGAATTCAGCAGCAGTGCTGCCCTGCAGAATTTCCATGAAAACTTACAAGCTCAGGTGCAAAAGGGACTAGCTTTATAACCTTTCCAGTGGATAGTGAGCAAAGTAATGGTGTTTTATTTGCCTGTCAGAAGAAATTGCTTGCCTAGGGTGAGTGGTCAGGTATGATTTGCCACAGTTGCAATAGTGCTACTTCAGACACTTGGAAATGTAGTCCTCCATTAGTATTCCATTTAAATCATTAGGCCAGGGCTATTGAATTCTAGCAGTTGTGTAAATCTCCCTGTTTACTTCTCTTTTCCCAGCTAAAGAGTTCTTGGGAGAGACCTTATCAAACCGCTGCCTTGTCCCTAAATTTATTAACCATGAAATTAGTCTGTCCTGAATGTTGGAATGTTTGCACTTAAATTCGTGTGGTAGCATTGGCATGTAGCTCACAAAGGAAGCTTGTGCTATTTAAAAAAATAAAATGAAACACTTTACCTTCTATTTTCAGCTCAGAATGAATCATAACATCATGAGCGTGTTCAGAGGCTTTCGGTACATTTGCCAGTACTAGTGCTGAGCTTGAATGTTAACCAAATGTCAACTCCAGGCTTGCTGTTTTCCAAAAATCACTTAAAAGGAGCCTTTATTAGGCTTCCACAGCTTTCTTGTGACTGCACCTACTTTTGAATGGGCCCGTGGTGCCTTAGGATCCTTCAGTGATTTCACAGTGATCAGAATTTGGGCTCTATTTTGCCTTTGCCACATCAGGGCCAGGTCAGTTCAAGAGATGTGTCCAGCATCACTTTCTGCTTCTAGGAACAGGATGCATGGAGTTTATTTGGAAAAAAGGCCCTGCTTGGCTCTTGGATCAGAAATGAGGATTGGAGCAGGTTGTTATTTTTCCTCTTGAGCTTTTACAAGCAAAAATTAATATGTGTTTCTTTGATTCTGTGTTGTCTCTTCTTGACATATTATCAAACCAAAGCTACTGTTTGTTGATCAGGTCAGGCTTACTTCTGCAGGGTTGAATTTTAAGTCTGCATTATGAAGAGCTTTCCCTGCATCAGTAAGGATTTGGTTTTACCACTGAATGAGATACAACAGAGCAGCAAAGTTTTTTAACAGTCTACTAATGTTTAAATCCTCTCTGTGAAAGAAACATTAATTAAACAGAGAGCATTGTGCCATGTGAGTCTCAGAAAAAAAAGTCATTTAGATTCAGTTTACATTGTTGAATCTTCTTTTTCGCCTGTTGCTGACTGTCGATTGCTTTTTTTCCCCAGGATATTGACATTAAGAAAGTGAATGGTGTTCCTCAGTATGCATTCCTGCAGTACTGTGATATTGCAAGTGTGTGTAAAGCAATTAAGAAGATGGATGGGGAATATCTCGGAAATAACCGGCTCAAGGTAAAGAAACCCTCCCACGGACCGTATCCTTCTCCCTGTTACTTTTGTTTGCGGCATCAGAAGATATTTTGCATCAGCTTAGGCTATGGAAGTGAGATTTTTTTTAATGCATAGGTCAGATTACAGTGTGATGTTTTCAACCACCACCAGATTTGGGATTAATCAGCACTGTTGTTGGCTGTCTCAGCAAGGAGGCCCAGATTGAGCAGATTTGGAGACTGACATTCTCTGGCTTGCAGAGGTACTCGTACTCCTTGAAGGCAGTGCTGGGAAGCTGTACCACTACTGACGATGAACAGAGGCTGTCAGTCCCCAGAGCTGTCAACCTGTCACCTTCCAGAAGCATTCAAATTGTACAAGAAACAAATGTTGTCAAACATTGTATTTGTTTAAGCATGCAGAATTATTTTCATTAATTGCTATTTGATTTTTGTCTTGCTTGCACCTGCGCGAGACGCTAATTTTAGAAAACCCATACAGATGACTAGCTTTCTTCAAATAACTCTTAATTAGGCATGCTCTGTTCAGTTAGTTTAACACTTGTGAATTGTACTGATGGAAGTTTTGCCCTTTTGTGTTCAGCTGGGTTTTGGAAAGAGCATGCCTACAAACTGCGTGTGGTTAGATGGGCTTTCTACAAACGTTACGGATCAGTATTTAACTCGACATTTCTGCCGATACGGGCCTGTGGTAAAGGTAGGTGGGAGGCTTTGGTGTCTGGTTTGAAGTTGTTACTGTCTTCCTTTCTTCACATCCTGTCCTTTCAACCCCGACTGTCCAGGGCTTTATGGCTCAGATAGAGAAATTTTCTCTGGGGTGTAATTTGGCCTACAGGGATCTCTAGCTTTGCATCCTGTCGATCTGATACGTAGAGCAGTCTCTGCTGGTGTTTGGAGTGAGCCGAGATAACGAGTAGTGGAACCCACTTGTTGCTCTTGTGCAGTACAGTCTCTCCCCAACAAAATTTATCTAGAATGCTAACCACTGTAGGAACAGCAACCTAATTACCTAGTTATACTCATGCATGCTAATTACATAATTAGACACGACTATATTTTTTCATTAAACCAAAAAGCAACTTCTTAAAAGCAGTTAGGGTACTCACACTAACACAGGTATGTGAAAGAAAAGAGAAAGTCAACGACCATGCAACATACCCGTATTACACAGCGGGGGCACGTTCCCTGCGTGCGGCCAAGCCCCGCCGCGAGCAGGCATCAGAGATTTGTGCGCATGCTTCGACTTAAGCATGTGAGTTGTCCCGTGCGTTTCTGTCGGACAGTGATGTGCTTAAAGTGGGGCAATGTGTGCAAATCTTCGCAGGATCAGGGTCTTGCCTCCTTAAGAATTTGTGTGGGTTTGTGTTGCAGCTTTGACATTCTTTATTGTAGCTGTTGTTGCTTGAATAATAAGTCTGTGTTGCTAAAGGAAGCTAATATTTGGAAATTGGGCGTTTAGCAACTGAGTGGTACTGCAGACTGTGATAACAAAAACTGTTTCCATTTTGTGATTAAATGTTCCCTTTACCTTTTTTCCCCCCTAAAACATATTGGAAAATTTTTCAAAAAATAAAAGTAAACAAAGCAAAACTACAAAACTCAGTCACCAGAGAAAAAAATAAAAGTAAAATACAGAAAAACAAAATAAAGGCATAATATACCTCAAGCCACAATATCCACAATTCAAAGCAGTCCCGTGTCCTTTATTGTCTCTTCATAACAATATGCCTCATCAGAAAAGAATGGAAATTTACCTTGCTAAAAATTATTTTCTTACTGGTATCCTCATGACTTAGGATTTTGTTGGGACTGACATTAAGTCCTGTGGATGAGGCTCTTATTTGGTTTTTGTTTTGTTTTTTTGTTTTTTACAGGTGGTGTTTGACCGCTTAAAAGGCATGGCCCTGGTTCTCTACAATGAGATTGAATATGCACAAGCAGCTGTAAAAGAGACCAAGGGGAGGAAAATCGGTGGGAATAAAATTAAGGTGTGCAGAATGACCTCCAAAACAAAAAGAAACAAATTGTATTTAGGCATTACCCCTTAAACGCTGGCATTTGCAGACTGCCAGTCAAAAGGAATATTTAGTGGGACAAGTATGTCCCAGATATCTAAGGCTTAAACGATTTTTATACTCGGCTTATCAAGATGTTAGGGTATCTTGAACTGTTACCTACAAAGCCTCTTCCAGTATTCTGCCGTTTGTTTTGCTGAACTTGTCTCTCTAAGCTCCTGAGTGTTGGTGTCCGTGTTACTGCCTCGTTCACCCGAATCCAAGGCAAGCTCTGTCCGTTTTTATGTTGAAGAGTGAAACCCGAGGGCTCAAGCTGGCCACAGCCATGAGGCGACAGCTTGCTGCCTGTCAGCTGCTGGTGCCCATGGTGGCCTCGTCCTCACGGTGGCTTCATCCTCGCAGCGGCATGGGCACGGCTGCCCAAACATGCGGCCTGCTCTAGTGGTGGCAGCTCCTGGCTCATCACACAGGGGAAAACATGCACTGCTCTAAAAAATGGATGGAAAGTAGTGTTTCCTGGAGCAACACTAAGCATTGACAGGGTCCTCTTGGATTTGGGTGAATGTGGTAAAACCTGTTACAAGTGTCCCATCAGTTCTGCTAAGTGGGGACGTGAGGTGTCAGCCAGCCCTTTGAATCATCTTCTTCTCCTCCTTTCTTCTCTCCTGAAGAGTGGGTAATGATTTCAAGCGTAATCTCTCATCTGGTGCATTAACCTAGCAACTTCACACCCTTTGGGGTTAGGAGTTGGATATACTATAGTTTCTAAGTGTGGTGGTTGAATATAAGTAGCCTTCATAGGGGATAAAATATGTGGCCATTAAAGAAATTCATATTCTGTGTTCGTGGGTCTTGCTACTTAGCAACTTTGGAATAAGCAACACCCTTAATGTGTATATGTCTGTTCTCCATTGCTATGGTTTGATGAACGTCTAGGCTGATTAAAAAAAAAAAACAAACACAAAATCAAAACAACAAAAAGCCCCTAGAACGTTAAAAAAAATTGCATTATGTGAAATACACTACCTTAAATCCATTTTAATCCTTCATTTTTGGCACCAGCTATGCCATTAGCTTCTTAATGTTGTCACACTTGGCTAGAAAACAGCCAATCTTCAAGCAGCTAGAATAGGGAGCTGCAATTCAGGATGCTTGGTTCCTTTCCCATCCCTGCTGTTGCCTTGGTATATAACCCCAGGCAAATAATGTGCAGTCTGAAATGGATTAATAATACTGACCTGCCGATAGCACCGTGCTGAGATATAAGGGACTTTGGAACTTTAAATGGAGTTGCAGCATTAAAAGCATCAATGCCATGATAATAGTGTGTATTTTTCCTGCTGGCTTACTTGAACAGAAGCTTTTCATGTGCTTCTGGTCTTGCAGCTAAAACAACATACTCCAGCAAGGAGGTAATTATATAGAGATCCACACGGCTACACTGAGTTAAGAGGGAAAGGTCTTTTTTTCCTGGGGATGCATAGGGCCAGCCCTGAGAACTGTTTGGCCTTTTTTCGTTAAATAGTATCATTAAATCAGTTTCGTTAAAGAGTATCATCCCCATTTTCAGTTCTGCTCCTGTGTTCAGATTCCGCAACAGATGGTGAAATGATGTTAAAATGGGTTGCTTCTCTCACTGAACGTGATTTACCTTTTATTTTTCAGGTGGATTTTGCAAATCGAGAAAGTCAGTTGGCATTTTATCATTCCATGGAGAAAACGGGTCAAGATATCAGAGACTTCTATGAAATGCTGGCAGAAAGAAGGCATGTGTCTAATACTTTTATTGCAGTCTCTTACTTTTCCAGCATTGCACAATTAAACTTTTTTTTCAGGCTATAATCATTAAACAAACATTTGGTTTTGTTCCTATCAGCTTCACCCTTCTTTTTAATATTTTATTTAAAATATTCTATTTGTGTGTTTTACCTTCTCAACTTTTTTTTTTTTTTTTTTTTTAACTTGGTTGGCCAGGCTTGAGCTGCACATGATAAAGGCAGGCAGGAAATCACACATCTGAAGTGCAGTTGGTAACTAAAATTTGTATTTAGGTGGAGTTTTCAGCCATCTGCATGATGTATGTTTAGTATTTAGGTTACGGTGATGGGTCATCAGGACACAGCTGTGAGTCATTCATCATTTGCTAAGAATGCAAAGAATAGTTTATCTGTAATGCCTTAACCCATACCCTCAGGAGTAATGTGTATATTATCAGGTTATGTATATAGTCTGATAAGCTACTGCTGCTCATCTCTTAAGCAGAGTAAAATTTAGTCTTCCACGTACTCCCTTCAAGAGGTTAGTTTGTTAACTTGATAAACAATAAAATACAATTGAGGGTGCTTTTTTTTTTTGACATGAAAAATGTATTCTGTGTTGATGTCCTTCTGCAGCATCTGTCACGTTGGTGTCTGGCCATTTTTTGTAGGCTGCAAAGGCTTGTGTTCCCCCTGAATGGTCACTTATGCCTGCAGACCCTGGCTGAAAGCAGCCAGCACAGAAGCACTCTGCATTTTGTTCTTTTTTCCCTCCAGTGACTGAATAGAACATCAGTGTTTTTATTACTAGTGACGGTGGTGAAGGCTGAAAAGCAAAACATTTTCTTTTTGTGGGGCTGCATTTTTATTACCTTCAGAGGCTGGCTTAATTGTTAGGGTTCTGTTTCACCTACGAATAAGCCCAGTGTGACACTGATTGTACCTGTGTGCTAGATAAATTTAATGTTTTTTTATAGCAAAATAGATTGAACTAACATACATGCAAAATTGCCAGATTTAAAAGTGAAGAGGGTTTAGAAATTGGCAATCAGGATTTGCATAATGGAAATAAATGTGTGCATTCCCCAGTTTTTGCCAGATGTTGTGATGTGCCAGCAAGCAGTCAGCAGTAATTTCCTCTGAACAACACCAAATTGAGAAAAGAGTAGTGCATTTTCAGATGTCTTTTAATGCACAGAAGTCAGCTGGGCTTGTCTTTGCTGTGAAATAATTCTGAGTTGTACACTTTCTGGAACAACTTGATACTTGGGTACATGCTAGTCTTGTTTTTCCTTTTCTGTCATTATGTTCACATAGTCATTTCTAGACACTTAGGAGTAATGAATCACGGAGTGATTGAGCGAGCTCTGCAGTGTGTCTTGTCATTCTGCAACTTCCAGTCTTCCAAGCTCCTTCTGGCAGTTCATGGTCCATAGCAATGATGCTAAGAACTGCACTAACCAGGTTCTCTTAAGTTGTGGTTGTACCCAGTCTAAGTAGGACCCAAAGAAAAATAATTGTTGCTTTAACTTCAGAGAATGCATTGATGATTACATTATAGAATAATATCCCCAGGTTAATACAGCACTAATCTCAGATCTTCCCAAAACCAGAGTACTGTGTGTGCCTTCAGAAAATCTGGAAGTGTTCTTTTCCACAGCCACTACAAAACCCAGATCATGTAGTGTGTCACACTGAATAGACCGATGTGAACTTGAGGATATCCAGTTCTCCACAGTCCGTGGGCTGTGAGAATATAAATGGGATTTCTTGAGTGGGAGGCTGGAGGCTGGAATGTCTTTGGAATATCTTTGTGTGAGGTTGAGTTTTGTAATATCACAACTGTTCAAAGCTGCCTGTTACTCAACAGCCCTGAAGAAGCGATGACTTCAGGGGCAGAGTGCAGGTGGAGCGATGTGAGGTGCAGAAGGGCCATTTATTGTATGAGCCTCTTAATAGTTCATAAATTATTCAGATGTGGAGGAGACTGCTTGGACGTGTGGAGTAGCCAGTCTCTCGTTTGTTTCTGTCAGCAAATTGTTACTAAATACAAATGGTGCATTTTGAATCTGTTTTTGTATTTGTTGATTAAAATGAAAAGTTAACAAACATGGCAACTCCTTTTTCATATCCATCTACCGACAGCTGCCTTTCACAACATCCTACTTTGCTTGCAGAATGTTTTTTTTTTGTCTTTGGTGGGTGTTAAGCCCTGTATTTCTTTGTGTATTATTGTTTTGTTGTACATTTCTTACAATGTGGAAGCTACCAGCTTTCAGCATAAAACATAAACTATGAAGCTAAATTAGGGTATGTGAAATAGAGCATGTAAAATGCGCTGTAATGGTGGAGAATGGGAATACCAGCTCTGTGCCTCCCGTGTATACTACCCCTTATGCCAAAGAGTCATGTTCAGTGTTAGAAATGGCTTATTTTTGCAGTTCGGGGGTATCAAGATTTTTTTTGGGGTATCAAGTTGCTTGATAAATTTTGCTAAGTGCTTCCTAAGAATTCACCTGCTCTCACGAACAGGCTGATTTTTTTGTTGACTTGGTCTGTAAATAGGCAATGTCAGCATATCACATGCAGTAAAGGAGTTAATTTTGGAATTAAAAGATCACTTAAAGAGTTTAGGATTTTTAAAGAAATCTTATTACCACTTCACTGCTTAGCCACGGAGAGGTTCCAACTCTGAATTTTGACTTGACTCGTGTTTTCAGAGGTAGGTAGAGACTGTCTCCGCTTCTTGAGGTAGGGTGTTCTCCACCATGACAGGCTGTGTGTTTGCACAGGTGCTGTGCAGGTTTTACCTTAATTTAATGCAGCATTTGAATTTGGCAAAAATGAAGCAGTAAGGCTGACGAAAAGATACTTGGCAAAGCTGTCATTAAATGACCAATTAAGGGCATACAGTGTTTGAAGCTAACAAAGCATTTAATCCACTGTGCGCTGATTCATTGTTGTTAAATCTCTCTATGCAGCTGTATACAGTTGCCTTGATACACATATACAGAAATTATTGTAAAATTATCCCCCTGCTTGGCATAGAAGGCAGTACTGCAGTACGTTGGTTGAGAGGGAAAACTAATCACCCTGTTGTTTTTATTTTTGGCAGAGATGAAAGAAGAGGATCTTATGAATATGCCCCTGATCGTACTTACTATGAGACTGTTAGGACTCCTGGGACATATCCTGAAGATCCTCGACGAGAATATCCAGCTCGAGGCAGAGAATTTTATGCAGAATGGGATCCCTACCAAGGAGACTACTACGACCCACGATACTACGATGACCCACGCGAGTACAGGGATTACAGGGGCGATCCATATGAGCAGGACATAAGGGAGTACAGTTACAGGCAACGGGAGAGGGAGAGGGAGAGGGAACGGTTTGAATCCGATCGCGACAGAGATCACGAGAGGAGACCAATTGAACGTAGCCAGAGTCCAACGCACTCCAGGCGTCCACAGAGTCCTGGAGCATCTCCCTCACAATCAGAAAGGCTGCAGAGCGATTCAGAGAGGAGGATCTACAGCAGATCATCAGATCGCAGTGGAAGCTGCAGCTCTCTGTCTCCTCCACGATACGACAAGCTTGACAAAGCCCGCGTAGAACGCTACGCAAAAAACGAAAAAACAGAGAAGGAGCGAGCTTTCGACCAGGAGAGAGTTGACAAAGACAAACGCTTGGTGAGAAAGGAAAAGCCAGAAAAACTAGAAAAGGAGAAAACTGATAAGCAAAAACGAAAAGCAAAACTCCATTCTCCCAGCTCTCAGTCTTCTGAAACAGATCAAGAGAACGAGAGAGAGCCCAGCCCTGAAAAATTAAAGGGTAATAGTAAACAAAGTAAAGAGAGAGGTGACAAAGAAGGGACAGCTAAAAACCGCCTAGAACTAATGCCCTGTGTTGTGTTGACCCGAGTAAAAGAAAAGGAAGGGAAAGTTATTGATCAGCCTGCTTTGGAGAAACTGAGAACAAAGCTTGACAACGACACTATGAAGTCCCCACTTCTTGAGCAAAAAACACAGACATCTCAAGCTGAGCAAACAAAGTCTGATCAGTCTAAACTGGAACCTGTAAGAACCAAGGTACAAAAAGAGAAAGCCCTTGCCAGTCATGTAGAAGTGGTTGATAAGGAGGGAAAACTGAAACCCAAAAAGCACTTGAAGACAGATCAACCTTCCGAGGGGGCAAATGCAGTGGATTTAGACAAGCTGGAGGCTCGTAAAAGGCGTTTTGCCGATGCAAATCTGAAGCCTGACAGGCAAAAACTGGAAGCGAAAAGAAGCAGCCAAGATGAGGAGGATACACGCATGGCTTTGAAAAAGCAACTTGATACAACAGCTTCATCTAGAGAAGCGACAATGTTAAGGGAAGGAGAATTAGAGAGAAAACCCCCAAGGAAGGAGATGCTTAAAAGGGAATCTAAAAAAATGAAACTGGAAAGACTTATTCCTGTTACTAGTCCCAAAGAAATTCAGGAGACTCTTAATGTTGGTGGGATTGGCATGCGTCCCACTCTAGATCTGCAGGCGAGGCTGATTGAGGCAGCTGATGAGCCAGTAGAAGTTCAAGAACTCCCTTCTAAAAAATTGAATCCGGTAAAACCCCAGCATAAACAAGCACAGCTACTAGATGAACAAGGAACAGAGAGAGAGGATGCAAGGAAGAATTACGCTGGTCTTCCTGAAGACACACCTGACCATAAGCTTGGCCAAGAGAAACCTCAGTCAACTGATACAGAGGAGAAAATTGGCATTGACATTGACCACACACAAAGTTACAGGAAACAAATGGAGCAAAGTCGCAGGTTAAAACAGCAGCTGGAAATGGAGATAGCAAAATCTGAGAAGTTCGGCAGTCCAAAGAAAGATGTAGATGAGTATGAAAGACGGAGCTTGGTCCATGAGGTGGGAAAACCTCCGCAAGATGTCACCGATGACTCTCCACCAAGTAAAAGGAAAAAGACTGACCAATTTGACTTTGAGATTAGCACTAAAAGAGAAAGAAACTACAGAAGTTCTCGTCAGGTGAGTGAAGACTCTGAGAGGACATCTTGTTCACCTAGCATCAGACAATTCCCTTTCCACGAAGATGACGACACACTAGATTCTCCGAGGCTAATGCCATTAAAGGAAACCAAAGAGTCACCTAAAATAGAAGAAAAGGGTCTTTCATACTCCAATATGACTGTGAGGGAGGATTCTCTGAAATTTAATCCTTATGATTCCAGCAGGAGGGAGCAGATGGCAGAAATGGCTAAAATAAAACTATCTGTCCTGAGTTCTGAAGATGACTCAAGTAGATGGGAAACACAAGTGAAACAGGAACCTGGTAGAGTTGATATTAGCTTTCCAAGCAGCATTGTCAAAAGAGATAGCATACGCAAGCGGTCTGTACGAGACCTGGAACCAGGTGAGGTGCCTTCAGATTCAGACGATGACAGTGAAAACAAGCCCCATTCTCCAAAAGCCTCGTCTTTGTTAGAGAGTTCTAGATTATCTTTTTTATTAAGGGACAGAGAAGAGAAGTTCCGTGAAAGAGAGGAAAGACTGTCAAGTTCTCTAGAAAGAAACAAATTTTACTCTTTCGCATTGGACAAGACAATCACACCGGACACAAAGGCCTTGCTTGAAAGAGCTAAATCACTCTCTTCCTCCAGAGAAGAAAACTGGTCCTTTCTAGATTGGGATTCAAGATTTGCTAGTTTTAGAAATAATAAAGACAAAGAGAAAGTCGACTCTGCTCCGAGACCTATTCCATCTTGGTATATGAAAAAGAAAAAAATCAGGACTGATTCAGAAGGTGGAAAACTGGATGATAAGAAAGAAGACCATAAAGAAGAAGAACAAGAGAGACAGGAACTGTTTGCTTCTCGTTTTTTGCATAGTTCAATCTTTGAACAGGATTCTAAGCGCCTGCAGCATTTAGAGAGAAAAGACGATGATCTTGACTTCATTTCTGGTAGATTGTATGGGAGACAATCTTCCTCCGATGGGACTAACAGTGCAGCTGATTTGGTGCAAGAACCAGTCGTTCTTTTCCACAGTAGATTTATTGAACTAACACGAATGCAGCAAAAAGAAAAGGAGAAAGACCAGAAACCCAAAGAAGTGGAAAAACAGGAAGATAAAGAGAATCGGCCCAAAACACCAGAAACGGTTCCTGATAGTAAAGAACCAGAACATAAAACTTCCTCAGTGGTTGGTCCTTCCTCAGTCGCTGCCTTACCGCAGGATCCAGCACCAGTTGCTTCTGAGAAGGTAGCAAATGAAAAAATAGTAGTGGAAACAGCTTCTGTAAAAGAAGAAAAACCATCTGAGCCTGCTTCTACAGCAGAAGAACAAAAACCTTTTCCTGAGCTTGCTGCTCCTGTCAAAATTGAACCACCTGAGCAAACTGAACCTCCGCCAGTCATCGAAGCTAGTAAAGAAGTTGTTCCTACAACTCTGGCACCGGAGGAAGATGCTGTAGCAACAGAGCATCCTTCATACTTGGATACCAAGCCTCCTACTCCTGGAGCTTCGTTTTCTCCAGGAGACATCAGTGTAGATCCAGAACCTGAAGTTGCCCAGTCGGTTCCACCTCCACCTAAGCTAGTTCAGAAGTCTGATGAGGCTGCTGAACCTAAGGAAGAAAATCCTCTGCCTTCTGCCAATGCTGATGCTAGCGTGAGTCAAAAGGTGGAGGCAGCTGTTGAGGTGCTGCCTCCCGTTTCTGACAATGATATGGAAGTTGAACCTCCAGTTGTTGTAAAAGATAAAAAGTCTTACAAGAGTAAACGCTCCAAGACTCCTGTGCAGGCAGCCACAGCTAGCATCACAGAAAAGCCCGTCACGAGGAAGAGTGAAAGAATTGACCGTGAAAAACTCAAAAGGTCAAGCTCTCCTCGTGGGGAAACGCAGAAGCTTTCTGAATTGAAAGTGGAAGCAGAGAAAGTTTCAAGGAATGCTGCTAAATCCCCTAGTTCTGCTGCAGAGCCAGAAAACGTGGAGCCAAGCTTGCCCATAGGCCGAACAAGGCGCAGAAATGTACGGTCAGTCTATGCCACCACAGGAGACAATGAAGGCCCATCTCCTGTGAAGGACTCTGTGGAGGTCACTAGATCCACCAGGAAGAGAGGGGAAAAGGAACCACAGGAAACGGTGACAACCGTTCCTACAACCCCAAGAAGAGGAAGACCTCCAAAAACCCGCCGTAAGCCGGAGGAGGACATCTCTCCGATAAAGACAGAACCGGTGCAACAAGAGGTGGAGGAGACTGAAACTAAAGAAGCTGTGGAAGCTCCAAAGCCTGTGGAGGGCTGGAGGTCTCCTAGATCCCAGAAGCTGACACACAGTCACTCATCGGCTGCCACCAGCCAGCAGGGGAAGAAAGGGAAGAACGAACCGAAAGCCGATATCTCGGCTGAATCTGAAGATGCTGCTGAAAGGAGCGGTCAGGAATCGAGTGTTAGTGACAACAGCAATAAAGCAAAAGCAGCTGAGAAAGAACTGACAGCAAGCGAACAGAAACGTGATAGGAAAGAACTGGATGCAGAGAAAAACCAGCTAGAAATCCCCACAGTTGAGATCATTGAGAAGAAGCCAGTGCAAGAAAAGGTTACGAAATCCAAAAGGGGAAGGTATAAAAATACCAAAACTGTTGTAGATAAAGCATCCGTGTGTCTCAAAAATGTAGAAATACGCCTCAACGTTGATGAAGTCAAGGGCGCCTTGCGGCCAGCTGAGGAAGAGGCAGAGCCCGTGGCGGTGTCACCGGCAAAAATCAAAAGCCCCCCAAAAGAGGATATCTTGCCACCCCATTTTGCTAAGAATGAGGTAGAAGATTCATTCCAAGAAACAGAAAAAGAGGTGATGCGGGAGCCAAAGCAATCCCCTGAAGCTGCCCAATTAGCAAAACAGATTGAGCTCGAGCAGGCTGTGGAGAATATTGCAAAACTCACCGAAACTCCTCCGTCAATTACTGCCTACAAAGAGCCGACGGCAGACGTGTCTGAAGTTCGTCAGGAGGAGGAAGGAGATAAACCCGCCCATCAGGCTAGTGAAACGGAGCTGGCAGCAGCTATCGGCTCCATCATCAATGATATTTCTGGGGAGACGGAAAGCTTTCCTGCACCCCCCACCTATCCCGCTGAATCAGAAGCAGAAATCCCGGCTGAGCCACTGGTATTACCATCACCTCGGGAGGAAATGGAGCCTGAGACCGATCAGGCAGTGAACAACATCCTAGAAACAGAAGCTGCTGTTGAGCCCCCGGTGCAGCCGGTTCCCGGCTCTGCCCCGCTGGTGGTGGAGACGGAGAGCAAGGACACAGAAGTCAGCTTCAGCGAATCGTCAAACTCTGCGCAGGAGGCCGAGACCCTACAGGAGGCTGAAGTCGCTCGGAAGGAAAAGGGCCGTCAGAAAACCACACGGCAGAGACGCAAAAGGAGCACGGGCAGAAAGGGTGATGCCACTGAAGTCAACGCATATGAGCCAGAGAGGGTGCAGAGCAAGTCTCCCCCCGCCAACGAAGTAAAGGCAAAACCTGAAGAAGCCTTGAAGGAGGAAAAGCAACCTAAAGCTGCTGCTCAGGCATCTGTGGAGCCAAACACTTCCGACGCCAGCAAGGCTGCAGCCGTGGATGTTGCCATCACTGTGCCCGAGGCTGTCGCTGAGAGCAGCGCCTCTCCCAAAGCTCCCGCACCGGCTCCTCTGGAGCTGGCTGCCCCCCCAGTCCCTGTTGACGAGGGGAGTCAGAGTGCGTTCAAGATACGGTCGCCCATTGAGAACGCACCCATCACACCGCCAAGCGCCCCAAATGCAGCCGTACCCACCATTCCTTCAGCAGCCGTGGCCAAGCTGCCCACCCCAGTGCCCACTGCTATTGTCCCCCTCCACTCCAGCGCTGCCAAGGTGCCGGAGTGGATTGTAAGGCACGAGGAGCCCCGTGCCCGTTCCACACCACCGCCCGCTCTTCCCCCTGACACAAAGGCCTCGGATATTGATACAAATTCGAGCACTTTGAGAAAGATTCTCATGGAGCCCAAATATGTCTCGGCGACGAGCATAACCTCCACGCATGTGACAACAACGCACACTGAGCCGGTGAGCGCGCCCCGCTTGGAGGAGGCACCTCTCCACCCTGCCGTAGAGGCCATAAAACCAGTTTCGGAGGAGAAGCCAGCAGTTCCTGCCACTAACGCTTTGGACCCGCCGGTGGCTGAAGCACCAGTGTTCAGTGAAAAGGAAAAGATAAGTACTGTGATTGCTCCCAAAGCCACTTCTGTTATAAGCAGAATGCCCCACAGCGTTGACCTAGAGGAGGCTCCGAGGATCACCTTGGTGAAGCAAGCTCCCCAGACCCAGACGTGTCTTGTTAATGCCCCCTCACCAAAATTTAAACAGAGGTCAAGCACAAATGACAACAGTAGGTTTCATCCGGGATCGATGTCTATCATTGAGGATCGGCCTGTAGAGACTGGGTCCAGCCCAGGACTTCGGGTAAACACGTCAGAAGGTGTTGTGCTTCTGAGCTACTCGGGACAGAAGACGGAAGGCCCTCAGCGAATTAGTGCAAAGATCAGTCAGATTCCCCCAGCCAGTGCTGTCGACATAGAGTTTCAGCAGTCTGTATCCAAGTCTCAGATTAAACAGGAGCCTATTACTCCATCTCAGCCGACGCCGAAAGGCTCTCAGACCTCCACGGGTTATGGGACTGTTTCCACCCATTCTTCTTTGGTACTAGGAACGCAGCCTTACAATACATCACCCGTGATCTCCTCTGTCAAACAAGAGCGCGCTACCTTGGAGAAGTCTGACTCGGCCCACCTTTCTGTCCAGCCTCCGGCCTCTCAGCCTGGCAAGGTCCTCACGCAGACTGTAAACACTCCACCTGTGCTGGTTCACAACCAGATGGTCGTGAACAAAAAACTGCCTGATCCGGCTGCTCTGAAAGTGGAGACCAAGAACCTGCAGCCCTCCAACCTGAGTCCTGGAGTCAGTCCTCACCACCCTTCCCTCTCTGGGAAGATGCATTCGGAAGCGAACCACGTCAGCTCGGGACCCAGCACCCCAACCGAGCGGGCTATTTCGCACTTGGGGGTCACCAAACAGGAGCCGCACTCGCCACGTACGAGCGGGCACTCACCGTCACCGTTCCCACGGGCTTGTCATCCTGGCAGCACGTCGTCTCCGGCTTTGTCAAGCAGCACACCGGTCATGCTGGCACCGGGAATCCCTGTGCCTCAGTACATATCCAGCATGCACCCGGAGCAATCCGTCATCATGCCCCCACACAGCGTCACGCAGACTGTATCCCTGGGCCACCTGTCCCAAGGAGAGGTGAGAATGAACACCCCTCCTCTCTCCGGTATTCCTTACGGCATACGCCCAGAAGCGCTCCACTCCCCCAGAGCCGCTCTGCAACCTCAGATAGAAATTAAACCTCAGCGATCCAGCACACCCCAGCCAGCGCCGATAAGAGACATAGTCATGCCCCCTCTGTCTTCTCAGCATCCCCCCGAGGAGGAGATGCACTACCACCACACGACAGTGTGCAGGGGGCCAGCCCCCGTCCAGCCCGACGTGCTGGTGATGCAGCCGGATTACCGCATGCACCCCACGAGCATCAGGTTGGACCAGTACAACGTCCCCCGGGATGTGAGGATGATCATGCACCCCCACATGGCCGCAGTGGGCGAGCACCACTCGGAAACCAGACAATCCCGAACTCCCGAAGGGGCTGTGAAAACGCCCCCTGTCAGCAAGACCCCGCAGCCTGGGAAAGAGACGCCCAAGTCCTCCGAAGGCAAGATGGCCCACTCTCCTCACAGCGAGCCCCGGCTCCTCAGCGTCCCTTCCGGCAGCCAGCTCCCTGGGCTGCCGCTGACGCAGCCGGTGGTGGTACCTCACGGCGTACAGATCATGCACCCCGCGGGCAGCTCCTTTCATGACTACCGGTCTGTGTACGGCGACATGAGGAATTACCACACGGCAGCGCAGCTCGGGCATCCGCAGTTCCCGGGCGCGTCGCCCATCGGGCTGCCTTCCCGGAGCATGACCCCGTCTCAGGTGAGAAATGTGGCTGTTCCTTCTCTTGCTGAAATCACAAACATTGTGAGTTCATGGCAGCCCCAGTGCGTTTCTGCATGATCACAGGAGCTGAGCTGAGCTCTCTGTGTGGGTACAGTCTCCCAGCCCAATTTAAGTTTGTCCCCAAAAGCACTAGAGGACTCATTTTTGTTTTGGAAATAGGGGTTGAAGTAAAGAAACGTGTTTTGTTAACCATTCTAGGACTCAAAAAACCAGGAAGTGTGATGCCTGCCTGGGGGTTTCTAGAGGAAGAGGTCCTGGGGGGAGAACTGTCAGCATCAAGGTGGCGCATGGGTCCGACAAGCTTCCTGGGATGGATGGCATGGTCAGGGCTGCAGAGCAGGGCCAGGGGGATGCGATAACAGCTCTCAGGTGTGAGCGAGGGCTGCTGGCCTGGGGAGGGGAGGCTGGCCCAGGCACTGCTGCAGCAGGGCAGGTGTGTGCAGTGGTGTGGAGATGTACTCACATGGTGTCCTGGCAGCCTTATCGGTGAACCAACAAGCTCTGATACACCCACGGCCTGAAACGTTTCCTTTGTCCCCCACCGCCTGCTTCCCAGGGTCTCCCGGAGGGCGAGCACTCGCACCCCAGCCAGCCCGGACGCAGCAAGACTCCGCAGATCTCCCAGGACCCCAAGGGCCCGCCGGCAGCGGGGCCCGAACAGAGTCACCACCCCACTGTAAATAGGCATGCAGCGCCGATAGACCCTCACGTCCACCTGCAGAGGGCACAAGCGGACACAGGCCAGACCTCCTACCCTTCGCCTGTTGCCATTTCGATGAAACAGGAGCTTCCATCACCACACCAACCTCAGGCAGTTCCCAAGCAATCGCTGTTCATCCCGACGACGTCGGGCCCTGGGGCCCCACCAGGGCTGTCCCTCAACCGCCCTGAGCCCCAGTCCGCCCTGAAACAGGATCCGTCTCCTCACCCTGTTTCGCAGAGACCTGTGGATATGGTTCAGCTTCTAACGGTAAGCATCGCTCCATCGTCTTCTTCTGGCCAAGGAGCTGTGCGCTCTTTGCTCAATGTCGGGAGAGAAATAATCAGTGAGGTTCTGCCAAGCTCCCCTCATGTGTGGCACCAAAATTTAACATCTCTTGCATCAGATGCTTCAGATGTGGAGAATGTGCTCATCCGTCTGCTTCCTGGGTTGTTCCTGTCCCCGGTGAATTCTTAGCCGTGTTCACATTTACATGGCATTTACTGGAGCCTCAACGTGCCATTAACGCCGTGGTGAACGGAGTGAGAGCAGCTTATGCTTCTCTCACTCATGTTTCAAACAGCCTGCAGGCTCAGGCAGGCAGTGCTGCATCATTTTTACAGTCAGCTGCTCCTGGGAAGGTGATGAAAAGAAAGAGTGATGGTGTATTTTATTTAAAGAAAAAGACACCCTCCCAAAGGCTAGAAACAGGAAGACAGAGAGGAGGGAGATGGCTTAGGAACAGGCATGTCTGAGAGCGCTGACCAGGAGCCGAGAGTCATGTTCAGCACCACATATTTCCTGTGTAACCTTGAGCAACTCTCCTGGTGCTGCTGTTTCTAAATTCTCCATTTGTAAAAGAGAAAATAACATTTGGTAAGAGTCCTGCTCTGACTCGCGCTGTGTGGGAGGCTGACATCGCTTGTGAAAGATTGGGAAGTGCTCTGATGTTATGATGAAGGGAGCCACCCAGGCATCGCGGCCAGCTGGAAGTAAAAGGACTGAGTTACTGATTTAGCAGGGCCTAACCCAAGCCTGGACTGGCGCGTACGAAGGGCGATAAGATGTTACATCAGTGCCAAGTGCTTAGAACAAAGCAGTGGTGTCATAATTGCCTGTGAAAGTATTAGAGGCAAACGAGTAGCTCAGATGGGGTTTCCGTCACAATTAAGATCCCTCTTGAACAGAGGAAAGCGCTTCTTGTGAGTTCCTTTTGTTCGTTCGTGCTAAGATTTCTTCTCCCTCTCTCTGCAGAAATACCCAATTGTGTGGCAGGGCCTTCTGGCGCTAAAAAACGACACGGCTGCTGTCCAGCTCCACTTCGTCTCTGGGAACAACGTCCTGGCGCACCGCTCCCTGCCCGCGCCGGAGGGAGGCCCTCCGCTGAGGATCGCGCAGCGCATGCGCCTGGAGGCTTCGCAGCTGGAGGGCGTCGCGCGCAGGATGATGGTACGGAGCGGGCGGCGGGGCTGGGGGCGGGCGAGGCTGCCTGCTCGGGAAGAGAAACCTAGCAAAACACACCGCTTCTACCTTTTTTACTCGGTTCGTGCTGCTTTGGGATCCTGGTAATAGCTGTGTACTTCTTTTGGCCCTGGGTGTAATGCAGATTGCGGGTGGTCACTCTGCATTCAGGTGAGAGAAAAGAGTCAGGAAACTACCTTTGAAAAGTCACCCGTCCTTCAACCATGGAACAAACTCTGCTGGCTCTGACCTGGCGGAGTGGTGTGGAAGGTGGGAGCCACAGAAGCGAGTCGTTTTGGTCCCATTTGCCATCTCCCCGCTGGCCGAGCTGTCGGCACATCTTTCGCAACACCCGCACGAACTTCGAAGGAGTTCAAAGAGGGGATTTTCCACCAAGGGCTTACAGATAATGAATGTACGTCAGGAATGGGCCTGTTCCAAGCAAACATTTGACTTAATTGCTGTATTTTCTTTCCAGGTGGAGAGCGATTACTGTCTGTTACTGGCCTTGCCTTGCGGACGAGACCAGGAAGATGTAGTGAATCAGACTGAGTCACTTAAGGCTGCGTTCATCAGCTACCTGCAGGCTAAACAAGCTGCAGGAATCATCAACGTTCCCAACCCTGGCTCTAATCAGGTATTGGCAAGGAAAGTGGTGAAACTTTGTGGGTAAACTAAATCGAAGTCATGCACAGATAGTGGGACCTGCAGCCTTCCCCCCCAGGTCTTTACGTGAGGTTGTAGTTAGGGTGCCTTGTTTTATCACTGAAACAAACCCTCCACATTTACCATGCTGGCTTGTTACATCACTAGTCAAAATGCAGTGCAGCACACCGATATAATTACTGAATGCAAACCAAAAAAAAACAAACTGTTTTCATTCTTCACAGCCCTACATCTTTGGCTGAAAAGAAAACAAAACCTTTTTCCAGCTCTTTTTCTGTGTTGAAAGTAGAGCCCTCGCTTCTTCCTTGCATAAATACCAGAGCACCTGGTGTTTTCTTGCTTGTCACTGCATAACAACAAAATGTTTGGGTTTGCTAATTTGGAGCATTTATTCCAGATGCGTTGCTTCAATGAATCAAATTTAATCTGTTCTGGGTAAACAGCCCCTCAGACTAAGTGGTCAGTGCTCAGAGCAACCACTGAAACATAAGCTTGAAATGATAAAAAATGGGAATTTTCTGTGCTTCATGGTGAAATCAGCCAGCTATTATGGCCCTGTTGTGGAGAAATTCCCTGCCTTGGGAACCGCACCTGCCTCACTCAACAGCTTCTCCTTTTTAATACACGTGCACTGTTTTATGGTGCTTTCAGAGCACCAAAAGTCATCTGAGTGTTCAATTTAAAGCATTTTAGGCCAGCACAGCTGGTATTTGTGTGCTTACGTAAGCTGTAACTTCCCTCTTTTCAAAACAAGAAGGGGCGTGGAATCTCAGGCCTCGCTCTGTCACTCACTCGCTTTGATAGAATCACGGGCAACCTTTAAAATCCAAGCGAAGATGTCCAGCAGAGGGGGAGAGCGGAGGCTGCCTTTTTGCAAACCTTTAGCTGAATTTCTGCCTTGCCCCACTCACACCTGCTACCCTTCGGGTCGTGCTGCGCCGCAGCCGGACGGGTGGGCTCCCTGCTTTGTTTCTCACCCGCGTCTCCTCTCTCCCCTTGCAGCCTGCCTACGTTCTGCAGATCTTCCCACCCTGCGAGTTCTCGGAAAGCCACCTGTCCCGCCTAGCCCCCGACCTCCTCGCCAGCATCTCGAACATCTCTCCTCACCTTATGATTGTCATCGCGTCGGTATGAGCTGTTTACTGGTTACTGACTTTTCCAAGGCCCTGCAGCAAAAAAAAAAAAAACACAAAAAAACACAAAAAAACACAAAAAAACACCACCAAAAAAACACAAAAAAATCACAAAAACACACAAAAAAATAAATAAAAATTAATAAAAAGAGAGCGAAAGTAATGAAACAAGAAAATGCTGCCAGACTACCAGCCTCCTGCCCTAACAGGCCTCGATCAAACTGTTGCTGGGTAGTAGTTCTGCTACCTTGTATGTTTACATATTGCTTTAGCTTATGGACAACTGATGCACTCAACAGGCGGACTGGTATTGGGTTTCTGTGCCTCCTTTTGGGGAAAATAAAGGATGGCTATTTTTTTTAACAAAAAGAAAATAAATAAAAAAGAACCTGAACTGCCTTTGCACTAAATTAGTGACTTGGACCTTTGCACAGTTGGAGACATGCTGTGACGTTCTGGATGTCTTGACACACATTAACACGCGCCGTGGACTAAACGCAGGACCTGGGAACTTCTGCTGAAATTTGTGGGTCAAGGATCATTTCACACATTATCTTTTTTTTTGTTGTTGGTTGTTTTTTTTTGTTTGTTTTGTTTTGTTTCTTTTTTTTTTTTCTGGATGTGAACCTTCCTCTCCTCCACTTGCCCCTGCTGCAGCCGTCTTCTCTTCATCTGGGATGTACAGTTTACACTGAAAAAAAACAAAAAACAAAAAGCAAAACAAAAGGGAGAGCTATTTTCCTTCCTGGTGGGATATGCAGAACTCAGTGGGTGTGTGTATATATAAATATATATATAATATATATAAATATATATAATACTGACTTTAAAAAAAAAAATCAAATCCCCACAACATACATTTTTTTTTAATCTGTGCCAAAAATGTGTTTTCAGAGAAAATCTTATTTTCATACTCAGACTTTGTATTGTCACTCATTTGTAAGTGCGCTTCATTTAAACATGACCTCCCCTCCCTCGTCTCATGAGCTGTGGAAGTGTTATACACTTGTACAAAGACTTTCTACCCTCCTCTCCCTCACCTCCCCTAACACTTATTAATTTATGGAACTGTTTTCTCAGCGCAGTTTTGTTTTGTGTGTCCATTGGATTACAAACTTTATTAAAAAATACAAAACACCTCGCGCCTGGATGTGATCCCTCGGCCGTGCCGTGGGAGGGGGGAGCTTGGCGGCGGCTGGGGACTCGTCGGTGCTGCAGAGCTGCAGCCCTGCCTGGGGACGGCGCTGCGGCGGCTGGACCGAGGTGCTGTGGGGATGGCACTTGGTTAAAAAAAAAAAAAAAAAGAGTAAATGCTAATCTTTGTTTATGTTTGTTTTGTGTTGTAAATAGTTGTTAAACACTGAAGTTACATGCTTGTTTTTCTCAGGATGATGTCAAAGGTGTTTTAATTTTTGATATGTGCCAACTACTGTCAAAAAAAAAAAGAAAAAAAACAAAAGAGATGGTGGAGGAAAAACACACGGACACCAAAACAAACAAACAAACAAAAAAAAAAACCACCACATACTTGTGTGGTTGCTTTCCCAAAGAAGCTGCAGCCCATGAGGGCTGAGGTCGCCAGAAGCAGGCGGGCGGCTCACGGCACTGGGAGGGACAGCAGGGGCTGTGCTGGCCTCTATGTGTGTGGAGGCTTCACGTGGGGAGGTGAGGCCAGGGAGGCCAATGTTGCAAAAACGTCCACTTGGCTTTGAAGCCTGACTCAGCGCTGTTAGCCTCAGGGTTCAGCAGCCCTTGCTATTGAATCATCCCACATCTATTTTTGCGTTGCAGTTGCCCTGGTGG
The DNA here is from genome assembly GCF_009769625.2 of Cygnus olor. NCBI lineage: Eukaryota > Metazoa > Chordata > Aves > Anseriformes > Anatidae > Cygnus > Cygnus olor. The sequence goes on along the minus strand of NC_049189.1, from coordinate 8,077,709 downwards.
CTTCTGTGCTGAATCCTTTTAAAAACCAGAAGCAGCTGTAACTTTTTTTTTTTCCTGCTTCTCACTGCTTTTCCTCCCAAAAGCACGCAGGTACAGCTGCTCAGCTCCAGCAAAGGCCAGCAGCAGCACACGCTGCATTTGCTCGCTGCTGCTGGTTTGGCCGGGTGGCACTGAGGTGTACCAGAAGTGCTTGTGACCCAGCACGACCGGCCACCTCTCCAAGTTGCACCCTGCAGTAGCAGCCAATGGGGCCTTACAGCACACACAGGTGCTCCGCTCCCTTCCCCGCTAGAGGCAGGGGCTAGCCCCCTTTTGGGAGTTAAATAATTCATAATAAAGGCAGTGCGGATTCCCCACCATCACTGTAGGGGAGTTGTGTCTCTCCATCAGCACTGCGCTGTCCTCCTCTGGGGCCGGGTGTAACACAGGCAGGATCTGTCCCGGAGCACTGCCCCCAGGCCATGGGGATAGCGAGCACCAGCCCCGACTTGGTCCCAGGCCAGTGCATGCAACTGGACAGAGGTAGTGGCAGTCCAGCTGGGCATTTGACCCACAGCACAGCATAAACCCTGTAGAAATCGACTTTTAGCCCCAAAAGACTCCACTTTGAAACCTGGGAATGCCTCTGTGTGTCCGCCCCCCTGCTGCCCCTCCAGCTAGGGAGGCGTGGGCCATGGGTCTGGGCGCCGTTGGGGCCCTGCACCCACCCCCACCGCCCTTACCCCAACCCCAGCGCAGCCCTGATGCTGGGGTCCACTGGCCCCCCCACACTCAACTGCAGCAGCTGGGGGACAGCTTGGAGAGGGGCTTCAAGGGGCTCCTGGCCCCGGCTGCAGCGCACAGCCCCGCCCCAGGAGGGTGGGAGCACCCATCTGCAGCACCGTTAGCCATCAAAGCAATCCCTTGGTTCCTCTGCACCAGCTGCTGGGGCTGTGGAGCAGAGCTGCTGGGCTCCAGCCCTGGTGGTCTCCCTCCTTCACCCACAGCCGGGACAGACCCAGAACTGCAGGTACAGGGGGCACAAAGGGCCGGGGAGGGCACCCTCCTGCCCCCTGAGAGACGTTGGGGGCCCATGGGGCGCAAAACACGCGTTATAGAAAATACTGCAATTTATTCCTTCTGTCTCTCTTTCCAGAAATACAATTTTTACACCATTTCCGAGCAGCTGTCTTTAAATAAAGGCGAGGGAGGGCAGGCAGGTCACTCGGTGGGCGCCTGGCCCTCCCCGGCCAGCGGCATAGGGGCCAAGGGGGTGGCGGGGGGCTCAGGGGGGGCATCGCGGGCACGAAAAAGCAGCTCCCCTGTGGGGAGGACCTGCTCTGTTTGCCAGGTGGCGGTGGCGGCCCCGTATTGCTGGTAAAAGTCCGTGTCGGCCTGGAACATGACGAGGGCCTGGGCCGTGTGGATGCGGACATGCTGCGCCAGGCTGGTGGCGTCCAGGAATTTCTCCCCGCAGGAGTCGCAGGCGTAGAGGATCTGGGTGTTGGGGTCTGCAAGGGCAGAGGGGAGGCCCGGGCTGGGGCGGCGGCAGGGCAGGAGCCGGTCGAACACGCCACCGGCCCCCTGCCCTCCTCACCTGCTTCCTGAACTTGTTTCACCGCTTTAGTGATCTCCGCTTTAAGTGCTTCAGTCTCGTCTGCCGTCACGGCAGCCGCCACGGGGACCACTGTGGGGGGAGAGGAGGGAGAGACGATGCTGAGGGGGCTGTGAAGAGATGGGGCTGGAGAGGGGAGCAGGACACAGGGCCAGGGGGGACTGTCCCCAACCCCTGGCTCTAACAAACCGTGTCAGAGGCTGCGGCCTCCTCCAACCTCCCCTTTTGGGACAGCTCCCAGACCCCCCCACTCACCCGTGAGCTGCGTGACAGCGGTGGCGGCCAGTGCCTCGGTGGCGAGCGTCACCATGTCATCTGAGGCCACCGTGACAATGTTGACCTCGCCGCCGTCCTCAGGCTCGAGGATCTTCATGCCTGCCTTGCCCTGGTGCACCGTCTTCACGTGGGAGCGCAGGTTGTCCACCCGGTTGAAGCCACGGCCACACTTGTCACACAGGAACGGCTTCTCCCCTGGGAGCGAGATGGGAAGTGAGGGGTGAATGGCGGGCTTGAAGAGCTCGGGGCAGCCCGGGAACTGCAGCGGCACGCACCGGTGTGGATGATGATGTGCTTGGAGAGGTCGCCCACGTTGACGAAGGCCTTGTTGCAGACGGTGCACTTGTGGGGTCGGATGTTGTCGTGGTGGCGGATGTGGTTAGCCAGCTGGCTCGACTGCACGAACCTGTCGGGGACGGGGAGGCCGTGGAGTGGGCACGGGGGCGAGGACCCTGTGATAGCACCACCCCAGCACTGCCATGGGGGGTGGCCGCGGCCCTCGGGGACGTCCCTTGGCACAAGGAGGGGACCGGCGGGGGATGCTCACCTCTTGCCGCAGCGCTCGCAGACGTAGGGCTTCTCCCCCGTGTGCTGGCGCACGTGGGCGATGAGGGAGCTGGCCTGGGTGAAAGCCTTCCCGCAGATCAAGCACTGGCACGGCTTCTCTCCTGGGGAGGCAGCAGGAGGGCTCAGCCACGTGGGGATCAAAACTCAACCCCCCTCTCCCCAAAAAAACCCTGACCCCCTGGGGAAACGCCCCAGGGAAGCAGAACCGTGTCCTTACCTGTGTGGATGCGGACGTGCCGCTGCAGCGCCCCGGGGTCAGCGAACTGCCGCTGGCAGTGAACGCAGACGTAGGGCTTCTCCCCGCTGTGGATCCGGAGGTGCCGCTTCAGGTTGCCTGCAAGCAGCCGCACCTCAGGGGGACACCGGTGCCCTCCTGTCCCTCCGCACGCCCCGCGCAGCAGCCCTTGAGGTCAGGGGTCAAGCGGTAACGCGAGCACCGCAGCGGTGGGCACAGCCAGAACAAGCACCCCGTGTTTGGGACGATGGACAGACGGCGCTGCTGCGGTTGTACCTACAGCAGTGCTCACGTTGGTCTCCTCCCAACCACCCCTCTGGCTCTGCAACAGTTTGGGGAGACAGGAGGAAATGCCTCCACACTCCCCCACCAGCTCCTCTCAGGAGCATCCCCATCTGGGACACCGGCCTGGTCCTGCAGATGTTTTTAACCCAGCTGGAAACACGGGGGAGATGTTTGGGCAGGACGGCCGCGGTGCTGCGTAGGCTTAAACCCTCCTCTGTCCCCCCAGCGAATCTCCGGCGCTGGGGCCTCACCACCTACCAACCCGGTGCTACCTGAAGTGGTGAACTGCTTGCCACACTCCCGACACTTGAGGGGCCCGTCTGCAATGTGAATCTTCAAGTGAGCTTTCAAGTTCCCCACCTGGGGACAAACACAGGGATGCAGAGAGCTCCCCACCGTCCCCACCTCCCTCCGGTGGGTACCGAAACCAAGGCCCTGGCCCTTTCCCCCCAGCTCACCTGGTTGAATTTCTTGTCGCAGTGGGGACACTTGTGCTCCTTGTCGGTGTCGTGGGTCTCCAGGTGCCGCATTTTGGAGGTGGGGTCGGAGAAGGAGCGCCCGCAGTAGTCGCACTGGTACGGCTTCTCCCCGCTGTGCACCAGCTGGTGCCGCTTGAGGTTGCCGGAGGTGGTGAAGAGCTTGCCGCAGTCGTCGCAGCGGTACTTGGCCTCCCCCGTGTGCCGCTTCTTGTGCAGGTTCAGCAGGCTGATGAGGCGGTAGCTCTTCCCGCACTCCTCGCAGCCGTAGGGCTTCAGGGGGCTGCGGAGGAGACGGGGGAAGCCGTGTGCCGAGCCCCTCTCTCCCTGCCGTGACTCCAGCTCTGCCCCCCAGCTGTGCCCCGCTGCGTCCCCCAGGGCGTCCTCAAGCCCCACAGGGTAAAAGGAAAGGGTGTGGGAGAGCACGGGCAGAGAGGCAAGTCTCCTCTCTCACTCCCTCTGCCCCAGCACGCTGACTGATTTTATGAGAGTTCGAGCTTTTGCAGCAAAAGCCAAATTTTGTAGTGAAAATGCCGGAGCCTTCCTGTAGCTGGGACTATCCAGACCCTGCTAACCCTACAGCTGCCGACCCACCCAGATCAATCCGAGAGGCACAGAGCCACTCACCGACCTCTGGCTCACACCCTTAAGCCCTCAGGCTCCACTGTCATTGCCACGAGCTCCATCTGGCTCAGCCTGGTGGCACCTGCCGGTCCCCAGCGTGCCTTACCTGTGCGTCTTCTCGTGGGCTTTGCAGGCGGCCGGGTCGGAGAAGGCTTTGTTGCACTCCCTGCAGGAGAAGGGCTTCTCACCGGTGTGGATGCGGATGTGTCGCTTGAAGTTCCCGGTGTGGGTGAACTCCTTCCCGCAGTCCTAGAGGCGGAGAGAGACGCACAGGCGTCCGGGAACACTGGTGACACTGAGGGATGGGAGCCCCGCTGGGGCCGCGGCCGCGCTCACCTCGCACTTGTGCGTGACGGAGCCGTAGGCTTTCGACTCGGTCCGGTCGCTGTAAGTGCCCGAGCGCAGCAGCCGGGTTTCACCTGAGTTCTCCTGCCCGGAGTCAGTGCTCCCTGATTCGTTATCCTCGGCATTTTCTCCATTTTCTAACTTGGGCTGCACTTCCTTGGGGATTTTAGCCTCCTCTTCATCCTCTGCCGCCATCTCCCCCTCTTCCTCCTTCCCTTCCAGCTCCACCTCTGCAGCCATTTAGAAAACGGGGACACTACGGCTCAGGAGCAGAACCAGAGACACCAAACCCATCCATGCTTCCTAACTCAAAGCTCGAGTTTAAGGCGATGGCGCTCGCCCTGTGTACTTGGGGACGTCCCGGTAGCTGTGCTGTACGACACGGGTGCTGCGCACACGCCAGGACCTCTGCCTGGAGTCAGGTTGGATTTGCAGCCCTAAAACCCTAAACCCTGAGCAAACAGAGCAGCGTTTCCCACTCCGCCCCAGCTCTGCTCCCGTGGGCTCTGTGACTCGGAGCAGACGGTGTTTTCACGGTGAAGGCCACACCAGCAAAACCAGCAAGGCTTCAGCCTGGCTTTGCCCTCAACCCCGTCCTCCTCCCAGGAAGGGAAAGGGAAAACAGCAGTCACCACCACCGCGGTCACCGCGGACGCACCTCCCGTCGCGGCGTGCTGGGGGACGCTGCCCTCGGCCGCGGGGCTGCTGCCGCCCATCGCGCCCTCCGCGGGCTGCGTGGGGCTGGGGAAGCCGTCGGCAGGGCCCGCCTGGGCGGCGCCGTCTGCACCTAGGAACAGCAGAGCGTGTCGGGGAGAAAACAGACGCTCGCCTCCACGCAGCGGAGCCTGGCAGCGGGACAGGGCGCCCGGGGGATTTTTGACATCACCTCCTGGTTGCTGACCTTCTGCGGGGACCTCTTTGACATCCAGCTGCTCCGCCTGCTCCTCAGGCTGTGCTGCTGCAGCCACGGGCGCCTCTTCCTTCCCCTCCTGGTTGGGAGGAACTTGTTTTGGTTTGTCAGAATCACCCCGCGTTACTGCTGCCACCGCTTTGTCCTCGACGGCTGCCTTTTCAGCCCCTGCAAGGGAAGAGGCATAGCAGCACACCGCACCACCTCCTGCGGCTCATGCAGGGGCTAGAGGCCGGGCAGCTTTCCTCAACTCCGCGGGGAGACAAGGAAGGCAGTGAGTCTTCAACAAAGCCAGCGAGCGGTGCTGCACAGGGGAATCAGAGCCACAAACGCCATCTGGACGCCCTCTGACTGAGGCTCTGTGCATCAGATGTATCTGGTCACCCAGCTGGGGTGCGGGGCAGGGCTGCAGCCAGGGAGCGCGCGGCTCAGCAGGGGGATTTCGAGCCTCTGCGGCTTGCTGGACGAGGAAAAGCGGATCCCCAGGGAGATGGGGCTGCGAGAAAGCTACGCACCCATCTCGGCGGGGACCCCCTGGCTCTCCACGGGGCTTTCTGCCAGCACCGTGAGGGACTTGAGCGCGTTGCAGGCGCTGACGATCTCCTGCATCTGGAGGAACCCCGCCACGGCCAGCACGTCTTCCACGTTGTCGGGGTTCAGGCTCAGCTTGGCTGTGTACATGAAGTCCAAAACCTGGCCCAGGCCTGCGAGGGACACAGCACGCGCTGGCACCCAGAGATCAGCTCTCACCCACGGCACCGACTCGGCCGCATGGTTTTCAGAAGCCGCGACAGGTTGAAAAGCCTCCCACAGAGCACCCCAGCCCCTACCTGCCGTGTTGTTGATGTCGAGGTGCACCACATCCTTCTGGTCCACGAAGAGCATCCTGAAATACTCGCTGCACGCCGCCAGCACGGCTTTGTGGGCCTTGAAGTTGATGCCATTCACCACGAAGGTGCAGTCGCACAGCAAGCCCAGCTGCCGCTGCTGGTTCAGCTGCTCCAGGACTTGCTTGCTGTGCTGGGGGAAATCCATGGCTGCGGGGAGAAGGCAAAGCCCGGGGTGAGACAGGGCGAGGCGGTGCGAAACCCGAAAGGGCTGGGAACGACAGATCTGAAAGCCACAGAGCAACCTGGGTTGCCCTGGGGATCGCAATCCCCTGCTCCCTTCCAGCTGGGCCTCAAGCATCCGCCCAGACTGAAGCACGGAAGGTCGGGGGGACCGAGGGAGGCCCGGCTTGGCCCGGCCGCTGCTGTTCTGTCTCATTCCCTCCCCCGCGTGCACCCAGCTTCCTTCGGAGGCCTGAAAGCGGCGGGACGATGCTCGGGACCCCCAGCGGACGTTGGCCGCAGACTGAGGGAAGCGGGGGGTTTAGCAGAGCTGCTGAAGGCCAAGCTGTCCCCTGGGTCCCTGCTGTGCCCTCCACGCACGCCGTTTCTCCACTGCCTCAAAGCTTCAGCTCTTTGAGTCGCCTCTCGAGACCCTCGCGGGCCTCCAGCGCTCGGTGGGGATCCTCTAAAGCTCCCCCCAGCCTTGTGCCCAAGCAGCGCTCTGGGCGAACGCACGATCCTCGTCCAGCTCATCCTGTGGGGAGCTGAGACCAGGAGCTCCAAAATCCCTTGGGGTCCCACCACCCTCCTGCTCCAGGGCCAGGAAGGGGCCGCCGAGGTTTCCAGCTCGCCCCAGGCACACACGCCTCTGCCAGGCTGGGCTCCTGCTCATTACATTGTCCAGAAACGAAGGCTGAAGGGACGGCCTCATCGCTTGTCGGGCCAGCCGTGGGTGAGCAAGAAGAGGAGAAAACACGGGGACGAAGCACAGTTGTACGGCCGGGGCAAGGCTTGGTCTCGGCCCTCCGCAGGCAGGTTGCGCTTCTCTGGAGGTTTGCAGCCCACCTCACCCCAAGCGCCCTCACGAGTGGCACGGCGAATCCACGTTAGGAAAGGGCAGGTCTGGAGCCGCGAAACCAGCCCGGACGCTAAAAAAAAAAAACAACAAGGGGCTCGGAGCCCCAACGCAGCGGGGGGATCGCGCAGGGGCCTCCCGCAGGCGGCGAGGTCAGCACGCAGCCCTGCAGGCGGCCGCTTCAGCCCCAGGCGTTTCCCTTCAGCGCTGCCGGAGCGTGGGCACGCAGCGAGGCGAGGGAGCCGCCTCCTGTCTGCGACGGGTCCTAGCACGGCGCTCCTCAGCGACCTCGTGCCGAAGGATCAGCTGCAGGACCTCCAAGTCGCCTCCCGGGCGGCAAGGGCCGGGCTGCTGGAGCAGGAGCGCCTCGCTTTGCGGCCTTCGGTCTCCCCCGATGGCATTCGCCACGGGAAGCCACCGTGGCTGAAAGAAACCCACGGGAAGGGGTGTTGGGAGCTCAGGGAGCCGGAGGCTGGAAGGTGACGGTGCAGGAAAGCACAGAAGAGCACAGCTCTGCTCTCCTCGGAGCTAAAGCCCGCATCGCAGCCAGGGGTAAAGCCGCGGGGACGAGCTCCTGCCCGGGGACAAACCAGGGTCTGGCAAAACAACAAGCAAACCCGGAGCTCGTGGAGCGCTCTGAGACACCAAACTGCCTTTTGCTTCTGTCACACGAGATCTTATTTAAAGAAAAATTAAAGGAAAGCCTGTGCAGCGAGCTCACAGCAACATCAATCAGGCCCTGGCAGGGGCTTGCGGCTTCTCAGAGGCTCCCGACCACATCGCAGACGCGAAGCTCCCGTCCCACAAAGCTCCTTCGGGACGCACCTGCAGGCACAGCAGCAGAGGCACCGGGTGCCTGCGGTCCCCAGGAGCCACAGACCGCATCCGCGCCCACCTCTGCGCATTTCCCCGTGCCCTCTGTTCCGGCTGGAGCTCCTTAAACTCTTCCTTAAAATCCTCGCGCTCCTCCTTGCGCGAGGTCGAGCGCGCGGGTCCTGAGCGGGCAGAGCCCTGCTTGCGACTCCTTCAGCAGCCGCGCTCGTTTCCGCCCGGGGTGGTGAGCAACGAGCGCGCTTCGGCCTCCAGTTACCACAGAGCCAAAACTTCTGCCAGCCCCCGGCCGGCCGGCGCTCTCGTTGCAGAGCTGGAACCTTCCAGAGCAGCGGTGCCATCGCGGGGCCGAGGCTGGGAAACCCGATGTTCCCCTGAGGAACCCCCGTGGCGTCACTCGTGTGGACTCTCTTCTGCCCCAGAGGACCCCGCAGCCTGGGAAGGGCTCTCACTTCCCACGTCTGACCGCCGCTTTCTGGCGCTTCGGCACCGTTTCACCCTGCCCTCGTCATCCCTGCCCGCGGCAGGGGGGGTGGAACTGGATGATCTTTAAGGTCCCTTCCAACCCTTCTGCGATTCATTCCCGCACGGGTTTCCCACCAGCAGGCCCTCCGGGTCCAACGTCCCTCGAGGCTCCCGGCGCGGCGGTGTACACGCGGACAGCCCCAGCCCAGCTGCCCGCTCTCGTTAGGGCTAACCCACCACCAAGACCTCCCCCCGCCTCTCCCAAAACACAGGGCGCTCTTAACCCGCCGACTGCCCCAAAACGCAGCCCTCGAGAGCCAGAGGAGTCAGCACCTGCATCGAGATCTGTGCAAACCCCCACGCGTACGTGACGACCCCGTAAGGCTTGCAGGGGAATCTCGATGGCCCTGGAAAAGCAGGATTTTTCTCAGCAGGACCGGAGAAACGACAGCGGTTTGAGGCACCAGAAGGCTATTTTTGGTAAACTGTAGGAGGCGCTTTGCATCCGAACGATGACTTCTACCACTCTGACTCTTCTTTCACCACTCTGACCCTTCCTGCCCCGGGGTTTTGCTCGGTGCTTCCTGGTGCTGAGGTCAGGCTCTGCGCAGCCCCCCTGGGAGGAGCGGGGTGAGAAGCTCCATTTCAGACCACAAAACTCACTGCCCCGGAGCGGTCGCGGCAGTTTCGTGTTGCTTTTTGTCCCCCCTCACATTCCAGCGCCCATCGAGGTGCTGAACGACAAGTTTCCTCCCACGAGGCACCGAGGTCTGACACCAAGGAGCCAGAAGCAGGCGCCCTCCGCTTCCACCTCACCAGCAGCACAGGAGCCCTGCTTTCCCCTCCCATTCCTCCCGACCCAGCTGCCAAGCCTTTCGTTACCCGATCAGTCACGGTGATGGAAAGCTTTGGCACTACAGCACCCACGCTCGTGGCACGCTCGCACAGACAAACAGAGCTGTGGGGGCCTGGGGCACGTCCCCCACGAGCTGTCGCTGCTCCAGCGCTGCTTTTGTGGGGAGAAAAGCACAACCCGACGGGGGAAAGGCCACGGAGCAAACGGTGCTCTGACAGCCAGAGCAAAAGGGCGCTCAGGGGCAGGTGTGGAGCAAAGGTTTTGCGTCTTTTCTCTGCACCAGCTCCGCACCCCGCCACCCAGGTGCCTTCTGTTAAAATAAAAAAGATCCTCAAGTGCAGAGAAATGGTTCAAACGTTGCCTTTGGATGCTGTCACCAGCCAGCTGTCCACTGCTACACCGAGAAGACAACAAGGAGCAGGTTTGTGTTCTGCTCGCCGTCACCTCCGCTCCCCGGCGTCAGCTCAAGGGACAGCGCAGCCCTGGCCCTGCTGGTCTCAGTGACGAGCAGCCCGTCCTCACTTCCAGCAACTCCTGCCCAATTCCGCAGTAATTCCGGTTAAGACGAAGCTGGCCTGACCGGAGCACTCCCGGCACAGGCGGGCTGGCAGCACCACTCACCGCTTCCTCGCCGTCCTCGTGCCGCACACCCGGACGCAGCACCCGCGTTAGCTCCCGAGCTGGTCGCTGAACGAGGGAGAGGTCAAACCGAGCTGCGGCAGGAGCCGCCCGGGGACTTTAAACAATTCCCAAGTCAAGTTAAAAAAAAAAAAAAAAAAAGCCTTCGGACACGGCACAGAGAAGGGGCTGAAGGAGATGGGCTCTGACGTCCGTGGCTGGCAGGCGAGGGGGGAAAAATCCCCGGGCCGTGACAGGCACAGAAACAACGCCCTGAGAGCACCGGGGGGGGGACGCGGGGAGGGGAGAGGCGAGCGGGGGCCCGCAGCCAGCACCCACCCGCAGACCCCGGGCGTTTGGCTCCGGGCACGCAGCCGGGGCTGCGCAGGGCCCGGGGCCGCCTCTGGGTTTGGTTTTTTTCCCCCTTTTTTCCCCATTTTTTCCTCCCCCCCCCGACTCCCAACGCTCTGGCCGGGGCGCTGACACCGCGGGGGGCCCCCTGAGGTGTTCTGGGGACCCCGGCCCCGGCCCCCTCCTGCAGCACGGGGCCGGAGCGCGTCCCCCCCGGCCCCTCGGGACCCCCCGGTCGCCTCCCCCGGTCCCCGCCGAGCCCCCCGACCCCCCCCCAGCCCCACCTGCCATGCCGGGGCCGGCGGCGGCCTCACAGCGCCGCCCGTGACACGGCCCAGACAAAGGGCGCCGCCATCTTGGCGCCGGGCGGAAGCGGCGTCGCCCCCTCCCCGCCCCTCCGCCGCCGGGACCCGCGCACGCGCGGGAGGGAGGTGGGAGGGGCGGGGTCACGTGGCGCGCTCGGCGCCCTCGCTGCCCTGCGGCCCCGCCGCCATTTTGGGGCCGCGAGGGGCCGCGAGGGGGTCGGGGCTGTGCGGCCCCCCCTGAGGGGAGATCGGGGCCGGGGGTCCCCCCCTGAAGGGCTTGTGGCCGGAGGTCCCCCCCTTGAGGGGGGCTCGGGGCTCCTGCAGCCCCCCAGGGCGTCCCCCTGGCTGGGAGGGGCGGTGGCTGGGGCATCGCGCCCCGCTGTGATGGCGGCCGGCTGTCTCCACAGGGAGGCTGCGGGTCTGTGGGGCGGGCATGGGCTGAAGGGCAACGGCGGTACCCGGCCTGCAGCCTCCGTGCTGGTGGGTGCGGTGGGTCGGCTTGGTGTGGTCATCTCGAAAGTCGTTTCCACTCTAAGTGGTCCTGTTTGTTTTTAATCACCTCAGGGAGCGCAGAGGGCCGGGGTGGCCGCCTGAGGAGCTCTCAAGGCAGCCTTTGCCCAGAGCGTGTTGCAGTATGGTGGTGGGTGTGGGGGCACCCGTCTGCCACGCGCATGTAGGGGGCAGACCGGAGGCCACACAACCCCGAAAGCATATATAAATAATGTTCCTATTCCTGCTTCCCCATAAGGTAGGTGTTTCATGGCCAGCCTGCCAAGAATGAGCCTGTTACGGGGTCAAACTGGAGGGGAGGGTGTTGGGGGTGTTCTGGTGTTGGGGCTCTGAGCTGCCCCTTCACCCTCTTACCCTGCTCTGAAATGTCTTGCTGCAAACCCAGTCAGTTTTGGGGAGGAAAAAGCCTTTTTTCCTTCCCGAAGGACTTGCTGGGTAAGGGACACCTGCCAGACCCTCACCACTAGATGGCAATGTGTGACCGCGGTGGGTGGTGCCACGGCGCCCAGGGGTGCGATTTTGGGGCAGAGCAGGTGTGTCCGGTGCCCCGACCTTTGTATATCCATGGCTCTGATTTCCTGAGCTGTACTGGGTCTTTTGCAGCCATTACAAGCTTTTATGATGATGTTTAAACGTTGTTTCTCACAGCAAGCAGTCCCCCAAGCGCTGTGTGCGTAGACGAACCCCGCATCAGCTGCTGCCTCGCCCGACTTGATGATGAGCCGGAAATAAAGGAGAATTAAAAGGACTGCAGGCAGAGCCTCGTGCCAGTCCTTTGCGGCGCTGCAGGCGCGTTCCTGCAGATCACCAGCCGTCAGGGGACGAACCGACCTCGCGGCTTGCCCCCACGGGCCCCGGCAATCCGAGCTGGGCGGCGGCGTGCGGTCGCTATAAACAGCCGCTCGCCCCGAGCGCTGTGTTTGTACACACGGCCTCCTGCACCCTGGCCTCCTTCCACCCCTGACGCGGTGGCCCGGCCTCCCCTCCCGCCCTCGGGGTGGCTTTGGGGCAGCGTTTGGTACCGCCAAGGAAGGAGCCCCTGGGCTTGGCGGCCGCTCTGCGGCTTGGCGGCCAGGCTGGGAGACTTGCTGGCAGTGCCGCAGCCTGCTGCCGGTGGGCTTGCCGGTGGGCGAGCGGGGGAGAAGGGGAATTGGTGACCTTCCAGGTGGGCTGGCAGCCCAGCGGCTGAACAGCTGAGGGAAGGGCTCAGAAATAGAGCGGCCGGGAAGAAATGAGTCACCCTGGCTGGAAATAAACAGGGCAGCGGGCACGGAGGGAGCCGGGCTGCTCGGGACAGCTCTGTCTGCATCCAGGTTTTTGTCCGGGAGGAGGAACTGCCGTACCTGCTACCGACATCCCCGTCAGGGCTGAACCCGCAGCCACCCCGGCACTGTAACTCAGCCTCTTTGGGGGAAAAAAAAAAAAAAGGTGGAGGAGACAGTCGTTGTCAATAATTTATCACAACGCAGTACAAGCTGTATATACAAAGAGAAGCTCTGGCGAAGGGTCGGGGAAGGGCTCGCTCCCCGGCCTCACTCCTCACGTCCGTCCCAGGGTGAAACCGCCCCCGGAGGCTCCTTGGTGACTGCTGCAGGACTTCCAGGTCTTCCCGATCCGCCCACGCCAGCCAAAAATTGACGGCATCCAGAGCCTGCAGCCTCCCGGAGGGGTTGCAAGCGAAGGATGCGTGCCCCCGTGCGGGTTTCACCTCCCGTGCCTCTAAGGGAGCCCGCGGGGAGCGCTCCCATCCCCTCCTTGCCAACCCGGCGGGTTTGCGGCCAGCTCGGCGGGCTCCCCCGCGCCCACGCAGCTAAAAGAACGCCGGTGTCACCCAAACGCTACCCACACGTCGCCTACGGGGTTGGGGGTGGAGGGGAAAGGCCCGTCCCCGGCGCTGTGCCCGGCCGCTCAGATTTTGATCTCAGTCCGGAAGGTCTGCTGGACGTGCTCGGTGTGCTTGGCGGGCTGCCGCCGTGCCCGGATGGTCAGCGTGCCGTCGTCCCCCAGCGAGGAGGACACCGACGTGGGGTCCACGTCCTCGGGCAGCTGGCACTTGTGGGTGAAGGTGTTCATGACGGTGCCGTCCCCGGCCAGCTGCGAGGGGAGAAGGGGCGGTTGGAGGCTGTGAGCGGCACGGGGACGCGCTGTCCCCTGCCCTTGGGCGAGGCCTGCGGTCACACCTTGTGTGTGGTGTTAATATTTATCTCCCCGCAGGTGTGGTGGCGAGGTGTGAGTCACCCGGAGGGACAATGGTGCCTTTTTTGGAGCTGCTGGGTGCTCCCGGGGGGGCTGAAATTCGGGGTGTGTGTGGGGGGGAACCATCTGGAAAAGGTGCGATCGCGGGGCTGGGCGGCTGCCAGCTTGTCCGGCCTCGTGCACGGACACCTCGCGGCATCTTGTGCAGTGTGTGATGCGTGGGGGCAAAATAACGAGGAAATGGTGAATTTAAGCCCACCAGTGCTAAATTACGGCCAGGACCAGGGGGAGGTTGGGGGAGGGCGTCCCTATGTCCCCAGGCCAGCGTTGCGGACGGGATTTGGGGGCTGTGGGTGGGTGGGGTGGTGGTGGGGGCGCGCTCACCTTCTCGGCGTGCACCTCGATCTGGTTGTTGGAGGTGGTGACGATGATGTCCTCGGGGGCGAAGTCGCTGACGTCCACCGTGAACTGGTAGGTGTTGCCCAGGGTCTTAATGTTCCCGGTGCTGCCGGGCCGAGCTGGAGGGGAGCGCGGGGGGTCAGCGCCTCCCTGTCCCCCTCCCCAAAACAGTGGCCAGGGCCCCCTCGCCCCCCTCCCAGTGCTGGCTTAGCCCCCCACAACCTTCCCGCTCCCCCGAGATAACTCAGACACGTTTCCCACGGCTCCGGCTTTGGTCCCCCAGCCCAAGCCCCCCGACCACCCTCGGGGCGACGCCGTGCTGGGCGCTGAGGCCCTCGCCCAGCGCCACTTGCCTGGGAAGCCCAGCGGCTCGCCGCGGGGCCGGACGAAGCTCCCGAAAAGCTCCATGGGGCGAGCGGGCGACGACGACCGGCTGTGGTGGTGGAAGCTGTGCTCCGACCGGAAAGCAGACGAGGATTTCACGTTCATCCACCTCCCCGAGCGTCTGCGGCGCGGGAGGGGAGCGAAAGCGGCCGGCGAAGCCCCCTCCTCGGCCTCGCGGCAAAGACGAATGGGGCCGGCTATTTCAGGGGCAGCCGCCGAGCTTATAAAGCCCCGTTAGGCTCTCGGCCGCCTTCCAGACCTCTTGTAAAACTGGCTAAATTTAGGTCCTGCTACATCACTCTGGACACCGTGGAAATTTTTTCCTCTCCCCCCCCCCCCCCCACTCCTGTCGCCGGCTCCGCTCCTCCCCGTCCCGAATCCGATGCCATTGCTGGCGTTCCTGCAGGTCCCGATAACGCGGGCTCCCGAAAACAGGAGGATGGGGAGGTGGCACTGGGGTATGTGGGGGGAAACGATGCCCCAAGAGGATGGGGGGGGGGGTTGGGGGAAAAATCCCTAGGTCCCAGGGCACCTTCCAGCGCAGCCGCGCCAGCCACGTGGAGTTTGTAGTAATAATAATAATAAAAAGTTATTAAAAGTGTCCTTGTGGGGACACGGGACTGGAGCGTGGCCAAGCTGGTGGCTGTGGCAGCACCCTGTGGGTGTTGGGGGGGGGGGGGAATTCCCGCGGGGGGGGGTCTCTGCCTTCCCCCCAAAACGTGGCCACATCCCGGGAAGCTTCCCCCCTGACCCTAGGACGGGTGAGGCCGCGTTTTGGGGCAGAAAAACAGGAGCTGGTGAGCGGCTCGGCAAGCAGACCATGTAAGGCTTTATTCCCCGTGCTGACCCGCCAGGCAGCACTGCCAAAAAATGCGTGTGGGGGGGGGCTGTAACGTGAGTACCCCCCCCGTGCTGAGTAATTTCGGCGGGCGCCTGAGTCACCCTTGGCTCTTCCCTTGCACGGAGATGCTCGGAGGCCAAGGCATCGCCGAGGGCTGGGGACCGCAGCCTTCCTCAAAGCCCCCCCAGGCTGGGTTGGATTTGCCCCCCCCCCCCCCCCCGAGGCGTATTCGGAGGCTGAAACCCTCCCCGTTGCGCTCCGGCTGGCTCCAGCCCGTGCGGGTCTGGCCACCTCGTCAAGGTCGTTTTTAATGAGCTTGTTTGCAAACTCATTTCCACCACGGCACAGACAGAGCCCGCAGCACTGGCCGGGGCAGCCCCCGGTCCCCAAAACGTCCCCGGGATGGAGCCCCCCAGCCCCGAGGTGCCCCCGGGGGGGCTGCGGGATGAGCAGAGGGTGCTGGTGTCGGCGCACAGCTGGCGGCCCTGCCCCAAAGCACGCAGGAGGCTCCGAGGTGAGACCCTCGCCCCTCATTTTGGCCACCTTGGGTTGGTTTTATTTGGGGGGGGGGAGTAGCACCCCTTTGGACCCCCCCCCCCCCCTCGCTCTGCAGGGTGCTTGGAGCTGGTGAAGCAGCAGCTCTTCCGCGTGGGCGAGGACTGGTACTTCCTCTTCGTCCTGGGGGTCCTCATGGCCCTCATCAGCTTCATGATGGACCTCATCGTCTTCAGGCTCTACGAGGGTAACGAGGGGGCTCGAGCCCCAAAACCGGGCAGTGGGATGGGGAGGGAGGTGTGTGTGGGGGGTGTCTCTGGGGGCAGCACCCCTCCCGGCACTTTTTCTCCAGCCCACAGGTGGCTCTACCAAGAGGTTGGGGATTATTTGGTGCTCAAGTACCTCTCATGGACCATCTACCCCGTGGCCATGGCCGCCTTCTCCACTGGCTTCTCCCAGAGCATCACACCGCATTCAGGGGGTGAGCAGGTCCCACCCCCCCCCCGCCCCGGCCTCCCCACACCACCCCCACTGTGGGGAACACCCAAAATTTGGAGCCCCCCCCCCCCCCCCCCCATACTTGGATTTCTCCAACTTTGGAACCCCCAAAATTTGGAGGTCCTCACCAATAAATTTGGAGCTCCCCAAACTTGAAGGTACCCACCCCCAATAAATTTGGAGCTCCCCAACCTTGGAAGTCCCCAAACTTGGAACCCCCCAAATTTGAAGCTCCCCAAAATTGGAGGTGTTCCCCCCCAAAAAAATAAATTTGGAGCTTCCCAACCTTGGAACCCCCAAAATTTGGAGCTTCCAAAACTTGAACCCCCCCCACACTTGGAGCCCCCGCCCCCCCCCCCCCGTGGAGCCCCCCCCACAACCCAAGCTGAGCTGATGCCACCTTCTCCCCCCCCTCAAGGCTCCGGCATCCCCGAGCTCAAGACCATCCTGACCGGCGTGGTGCTGGAGGAGTACCTGGCCATCAAAAATTTCGGGGCCAAGGTGGTGGGACTGACCTGCACCCTGGCTTGTGGCAGCACCATTTTCCTCGGCAAAGTGGTGAGCAGGGAATTCTACTGGGAATTTTGCCGGGGGGCTCGGCACCGCGGCTGCTCAGCACCGCAGTCGCTCAGCACCACGACCCCTCCGCATCCCCAGGGTCCCTTCGTGCACCTCTCCGCCATGGCCGCAGCGTATCTGGGGAAGATGCGGACGTCAGTCACGAGGGAATATGAGGTGGGGGAGCTGCTGGGATGTTATTATTTTTTTTTAACAACCCATTTCCCTTCAAAAAACAGGGGATTTTGGTTAACTCCCCCCTCCTCCGCAGGACAAATTCAAGCAGAACGAGATGCTGGTGGCAGCGCAAGCCGTCGGCGTGGCCACGGTTTTTGGGGCGCCCATCAGTGGTAAGGAACCCCCCCCAACCCCTTCCCGAAGCTGAGGACCCCCGGGGCCCCCCTGAGCGGGTCCCCCCCCATTTCTCCAGGGGTGCTGTTCAGCATCGAGGTGATGTCGTCCCACTTCGCCGTGCGGGATTACTGGCGTGGCTTTTTCGCCGCTACCTGCGGCGCCTTCATGTTCCGCCTCCTCGCCGTCTTCAACAGCGAGCAAGGCAAGGCCGGGCAGGGTGCGGCCCCGCGGCATCTCCTGGCCTCCCCTCAAAACCCTTCCCGCCTCCCCAGAGACCATCGCGGCACTTTTTAAGAGCGACCTCAAGATTGATTTCCCCTTTGACCTGCCGGAGACCTTCTTCTTCATGGTTTTGGGGTAAGGAGGGACCTGCTGGGGACAGGCTCCTGAGCACACCCTGCCCATACCCTGCCTGTGTTCTGCCTCTACCCTGCCCATACTCTGCCCATCTTCTGCCCATCCCCTGCCTTTATCTTGTCCGTACCCTGCCCGTATTCTGCCCATACCCTGCCTGTATTCTACCTGTATCTTTTCCATATCCTGCCTGTACCCTGCCTGTACCCTGCCTGTGTCTTACTCATACCCTGCTAATACCATGCCCATACCCTGCCTTTATCCTGCCTGCACCTTGCCCGTACCTTGCCTGTACCTTGCTTGCACTTGATCTGCACCCTGCCTGCACCCTGCCTGCACGCTGCCCCTTCCCCTGCCCCTTCCCTGCCCGTGCCCTGCCTGTGCCCTGCCTGCACGCTGCCCTCTCCTCCCCAGGGCCATCTGCGGTGCCATCGCCTGCGCCTACCTCTTCTGCCAGCGCTGGCTGCTGGCGGCCGTCAGGGAGAACCGGCTCACGGGCAGGCTGCTGGCTACCGAGTCCGTCCTGGGCGTCTGTGTGTCTGTCCCACGTGTCCCCTAGCACATCTGTGCAACCACCCCGCGTGTCCGCGTGTCCCCCCAGTACCTCTGTGTGCCCACTCCGTGCGCCCCACACACCTATGTGTCACCGTGGTGCATCCTCGCATCCCACCCCCCG
The DNA here is from genome assembly GCF_009769625.2 of Cygnus olor. Lineage (NCBI taxonomy): Eukaryota > Metazoa > Chordata > Aves > Anseriformes > Anatidae > Cygnus > Cygnus olor. The sequence goes on along the minus strand of NC_049189.1, from coordinate 8,059,801 downwards.
TGCCCATACACCCCCCACGTGGCCACGTGGCCCCCAGCCCGCCCGTGCGTCCCCCCCAGCCCGCCCGTACACCCACCCCATGCACCTTACACCTCCATGTCCCCTTCACATCTCCGTGCATCCACCCCACGTGTCCCCCTAGCGTGTCCATGCGTCCCACCCCCCCCACGTCCATACACCCTGCCCCATCCCGTGTCCGTGTGTCCGTCTGTCCCAGCTGCCCCCTCTCCCCCCCCCCAGCAAGCCCCTGTACTCGGCGCTGGTGGTGCTGCTGCTGGCCTCCATCACCTTCCCTCCGGGCCTGGGGCAGCTGATGGCCTCCAGGGTGAGCAGGGGCCGGGGGGGGGGGGGGGGGGGGGGTGCTCCCCACCGCCACCCCCCACCCAACCCCATGCTCATGCTGTCCGTCCATCTGTCCGCCCAGCTGTCCATGAAGGAACACCTCATCTCGCTCTTCGACAACCGCACCTGGGGGGTGCTGGCCCAAAACGCCTCGGCGGCCCCCGCGGTGCCCGGGGACCCGCAGCGCCTGTGGCAGGAGTGGTGCCACCCCTCCGCCACCATCTTCGGCACCTTGGCCTTCTTCCTGCTGTTGAAGGTACCCCCGGCCCTCTCATGCCCCCCTCCCCCCCCCCCAGCACCACCAGCTGCTGTCCCCATGGGTGACGAGCCCCCGCCCCTGTGCTGTGCCCCCCCCCCCCAGTTCTGGATGCTGACCCTGGCCACCACCCTGCCCCTGCCCGCCGGGTACTTCATGCCCATCTTCATCTATGGTGAGCTTGAGGGGGGGGGGGGGGGGCACCCAGCCCCAGGGTGCATCTGGTCCGGGGGGGCCACAGGGGGTGCATGGAGCCCTGGGGAGAGGTATGGGGGGGTGCACCCAGCCCTGGGGTGCACCTGGTTTTGGGGGCGTGCAGGGGGTGCATCCAGTCCCTTTGGGGGGGGGTAAGGGGGTTGCATCCAACCGGGGGGAAGGGGGGTTGCATCTGGCCCGGGGGGGGGGAGGGTACAGGGGTTGTGTGCAGCTCTGGGGGTGGGGTTTGCATCCTGGGGGGGACATGGGGGGGGGGGGGAGGCTGTGTCATTTTGGGGTGGGGGCATGGGGGGGGGGGGGTGTATCCATGCTGGGAAGGGTGGGAGAGGGTACATGCAGCCCCTTTGGGGGGGGGGGGGGGGGCGGTACCCAGCCCTGGGGGGGGGGGGGGGGTGCATCTGGCCCTGCTGGGGGTACAGCCTGGGGGAGGGGGGTGCATCCATCCACCTCCTGGGGGGCCCCGGGCTTCTCCCCTCCCCCCCAACCCCGCAGGAGCTGCCATCGGGCGCCTGACGGGGGAGGTCGTGGCCTCGCTCTTCCCCCATGGCCTCCGTGTGGAGGCCACCACGCACCCCATCGTCCCCGGGGGCTACGCGCTGGCCGGTAAGTCGGTGACATCGGGGGGGGGGGGCGGTGACAGTGACATCCCCAACCGTGCACCAATGCCACCCGCCCCCTGCCCCGGTGCCGTGCCGTAGGAGCTGCCGCCTTTTCGGGGGCCGTCACCCACTCCATCTCCACCGCCCTGCTGGTGTGCGAGGCCACCGGCCACCTGGCCCACGTCCTGCCCGTGGTCCTGGCCGTGCTGGTGGCCAACGCCATCGCCCAGAAGTGCCAGCCCTCCTTCTACGACGGCACCATCATCGTCAAGAAGCTGCCCTACCTGCCCCGCATCCGCAGCCGGCACATGGCGTGAGGCCCGTCCCCAGCACACCCTGGGGGCCGTTTTGGGGGGAAATCCCTGCAAAGTGGGGAAAATTGGGTTTTTGTCCCCGTTCTCCAGCTCCTACCGGGTGGTGGTGGAGGAGTTCATGGATCGGCGGGTCGTGGCCGTGGCCAAGGGTGATGGCTTTGAGGAGGTGCTGGCAGCCCTCAGTGCCACCACCAATGGGGAATACCCCGTGGTGGAGAGCGCAGGTAGGGTGCGGGCACCCCGGGGTCCTGGTGGCCATGGGGACACTTCGCCTGGTGGCTGTGGGGACACTTCGCCTGGTGGCCGTGGGGACATCTCACCTGGCTCGTGCCCCCCCCCCCAGGGTCACCCACGCTGGTGGGCACCGTCAGCCGAGGCCAGCTGGTCACCTTCCTGCAGAGTCACGAGCACCCACGGGCACCCCCAGGGCTGCTGCAGGAGAAGGTGAACCTGAGGCACCCGCCGCACCCAAAGGAGATGTTTTTCCACCCAAAAAAATTAACGCGTCACCTTCTGCCCTCCCCTGCAGCCAGCCTCCATGGGGACAGTTGGGGACGACTGCGCCATCGAGCCCGTCATGCTGCAGCTCTCACCATGGACCTCGCTGCACCAGGTTTGGGGTGGGGATGGACGGCACCAAGCCCCCCCCCCCCCCCCCCCTTTCCCAAATTTTGGCTTTGTCCCCACGTGCCCCCCCCTCCTGCAGGCACACCACCTCTTCGAGCTGCTGAAGCTGCAGCGCATCTTCGTCACCCGCTACGGGCAGCTGGCAGGGGCCGTCACGCGCGCTGAGGTGGGACACGGGGGGAGACAAGGCGGGGGGACACGGGGGGGGACGACACAAGGAGGAGACACGGGGGGGGGGCACATGGGGGGACAGCGCCCGTCCCACTGCCTCCTTCCCCTTGCAGCTGCGGAGAGCGATCGAGGAGCTTGCCAACCCCAAGTGACTGCCGTTCCCGCTGCTCCATTGTAGCCATTAAATGTTTTTTTTGGGGCCATTTGGTTAATTTGGGCATGGCGACAGAGGGGGCCACCCCAAAACACGCCCCCCCCCCCCCGCTTTTCCCCCAGCGTGGAGGGAGCAGCTCTGTCCTGTGGGTGGGGCGAAGTGCATCTGACCCCTTTGATGCCAAACCTTTGATTTTGGGTTCACTTGAGCCCTGTGGGACTTGGGGACACCGGGGTGGGCTGTCCCAGCCTTATGTGACCCCCCCCCGGTCCCTGCCTGCCTCAGTTTCCCCTTTGCTGGGACTGGGGGATGCGCGGGGCCGGCTCTCCAGCAGAGTGTGCTCGTGCGTTACGGACACGCGCGCACAAACCCAGAAACCCAAACCCATAAATGCACGAACCCATAGGTGCACAAACACCCACGACACCTCCTCCTCCTCCCCACCTGCGGCTGCCGGGCTTTCAGGGGTGCACGCGCCACTTGGGGGGGTGCAATTAGCATCGCCTCATTAAGCTGCTGCAGTGCTAATTAGAGCCTGGGCTTTCCACATCACTGCGTCTCTTTGTAGGGCTTGGGTAGGGGCTGCAGACCAGGCCAGCGGGGTTTGGGGGCGAGGGGTGTCTCCCCACAGCCAGGGTCCCACAACAGGGTTGGCCAAGTACTCAAAAAGCCCCAAATCAGCCCAAAATCATGCTCTGATCTCAGCAACGGGGCCATTCCCCCCCCCCCCAGCCATCCCCCTTTAACGGGGCCACCAGCTTGGCTGTGCACCCCCCCCCCCCCCCGCAATCTCTGCAGAGCCCTATAATTATCAGCACCCTTATTTGCATAATTAGCCTTAATTATTGCAATTAAAGGTGGCGGGTGTTGTGCAACCCCCAGCTGCTGTCCCGGGGCCTTGGGGCCCCCCCAAGCCCCCTCCCCCCCCAGGCCCTTTGCCCCAGCGCAGGCGGTGCCGTGGGCTCCCCAAAGCGGGGTGCAGCGTTTCGGGGAGGGGAAGGCGCAGCAGACGCTAACGAAGGCGGCACAATTAATCCCGGGCATGCCCGAGCCCAGCCGGAGGAGAGGTGAAATGGGGTCAGCGCCAGGAGAACACCCAAAAAGCGGGGCGGGAGCTGGGTGCAGGCAGCCCCGGGGGGTGCGGGGGCCGGAGGTGCTGGGTGGGGTGGGGAAGAGGCAGCACCCGTGGAGGGTGCTCAGGGGGTTGAGGACACCCAGGGGTGACGGCACCACAGCACCCGCATCACTTGGGAAAGGTGCTGAGCGGGTATGGGGGCCACAGCACACCTGGGTGGTGCTCAGCGGGGTGAGGACACCTTAGGGTGATGGGACCGCAGCACCCAGGGAGGGTGCTCAGTGGGTTGAGGGCACCCTAGGGTGAGGGGAACACAGCACCCACAGCCCTCGGGAAAGGTGCTGAGCAGGGCATGGGGACCCTGACACCCACAGCACCCATGGGTGGCGCTCAGTGGGGCAAGGAGACCACATAGAGGGAACCACAGCACCCACGGGTGGCGCTCAGGGGGTCCCCCTGCCCCCAGCCCCCAGGGATGGGTCTCAGGGGGGTGAGGGGGCCAAGGGCAGGAGGGGACCACAGCACCCACGGAGGGTGCTCAGCAGGGTGCTGGGAACACAGCACCCACAGCACGGGGAAGGATGCTCCACGGGGCAGGGGGCCCGCAGCACCCGTATCGCCCACGGGAGGTGCTCAGGGGGGCCGAGGACAGCGCGGGGTGACGGAGCCCAGTGCCTGGGGGGGGCCTCAGTGGGGTGGGGACCCGCAGCACCCCCGGGGAAGCCCCCGCCCAGCTCCCCGTGCGTCACCCCCGCGGGGATCGGGAGTTTCACCGAAACTTCGCGCGGGGAGGGGAAACCGAGGCACGGCGGCACCCGGGCACCCGCCGGGCGGGGCGGCTCGCTGCAGGGCGCAGCGCCAAACAGAAAGTAAAAAAAGGGTAAAAAAAAAAGCACCCGACGGATGCTTTTGCAACCACCCCGCAACCACACGGCGTCGTCCCCCCCTTCCCCTTGTGGTTTTGGGGAAAAAAAATAAAAATTGCTTTTTCCGGCTTTTTTTCCCTACCCGGTTATTTGTAGGCACCGGGCAGCCGGCCCCGCTCGTGCTTAGCGAAATAAAAAATCCCAAATTCCTCAAGGGTTTGGGAGAAAGGAGGCCCCAGCTGGGAAATGCATGCAAACGCTTGCAAAATGCTTCAAAATCTTAAAACCGCCTTAAAAAAACAAAAATAAAAGCTTCCCCCCCCACCCAGCTCTACCTCCCAAACCCAAATCGCTGCTGGCAGCTGCCTGATGACACAGTTGTAGAAAAAGAGCACAAAAGTTTTATTCAAATCAAACTCACTTTCATGAAAATCCCATAAAATCCATTAAAAAGGGGGGGAAAAATACCCCAAACCTGCCCCCCTTTTTTTTTCTCTCCCCTATTATCTTCCCCAAATCTGAAACCTCTTTGATTTTTCCTCAATAAATATACAAAAATATAATAAATTACGTTAAAAAAACAAAAAATAAAAGAGGTAACACTGCTTATCAGCGTTAAGGTGGAAAAAACCCAACCCAGCGTCGGGAGAGGAATAAATAGGGGAAAAAAAGCAAAAATCGAGAGTTTAGGGCCAAGCCATCCACAAAGCATTCAGAAGCACCTGGCTCAGCCCTATTTTTTTTTCCTTGAAATGCAGAAAAAAAAGAGGAAACTCCCCCCTAATAAGGCCACCCCCCCAACCAAGTGCAGGCTTGAAATTTAATTTTTGTGGGGTTTCACACCCGTTTTGTCCTGGGGATGGCGATGCCCAAGTGGCAACATCCCCCGTGGGAAATAATATTATTATTAACAATAATAAAAACCTTAAAAATAATAAAAATAATAAATAAAGCGGCGGGGGGGGGGGGGGGGTAGGCTGGGGGTCTTCATTTTGCACGCTGGGGTACGTGGGGGTCAGATGGGGATGCCCCCGGTGCAGAGCTGCTCCTGCAGCCCCAGCAGGCTGTAGGCGATGCGCTTCTGGTGGCCGGGCAGGCGCACGCCGATCTTCTTGATGTCGCTGCGGGGAGGGAAGGGGGGCGTTACGGAATGAGGGAGGGGTTTTGGGGTGAGAACAGCCCCAAAAAGGTCTGGCCTGGAAGGGTGCTTGGGGGTGGTCCGATCCTGAGCGTGGTGGGGATGCGGGGGGGGTGGATCCTGCCCTAAACAGCCCCAGGGTGGATCCAGCCCCAAGCATCCCCCAGGGGCAAAGCCAGACCCAGACTTTACCCAGCACCAGATCCAGCCCCGAGCATCCCCTGGGGGCAGATCCAGCCCCGAGCATCCCCCATTTTGCGGGGCCCCAGGACTCACTCGCTGGTCATCTGCAGCACCTTCTCGATGGTGCTGTAGCCCGCGGCCATGAAGTGCTCGGCGTACTGGTGCATCTTGATGGACTCGAGCCACTCGGGCACCGAGCGGAAGGGGACGCCCTCGGAGCCGCTGGTGCTGGGCAGGCGGATGGAGACCCTGCGGGGACGGGGCCGAGGAGATGGTGTGACGTGCAGGGCAGGGCAGGGAGCAAACCCACGGTGCAGAAATGCAAGGATGAAAAACCATGCAAAGATAAAGAAAAGCATGTGAAAAAAAAAAAAGGAAGGCTGGAAAAAAAAAAAAAAAAAGGATGCAGGAACGGAAGGATGCAAAAACAATGCAGGAGGGCACAGGTTGGAAAGAAGTCATGCAAAGAAATGGAAGGATGTGGAAAAAAAGTAATGCAAAAAACAGTGGAAAGGCGCAAAGTTACAGAAAACAGTGCAAAAATGGTAAGCAGCAAAAAAAAACAAAAACACAAAAACAACCCACGCATGCGAACACAGTGGCAAAAGGTAAAGATGCTGAGATGCAAAATTTAGAAGTGACAGTGCAAAGATGCCAATGGTAAGGCAAAAGCCCAACTGTAAAAAAAAGGTAGAGCTACAATGCAGAAGTATAAAGCAAGTAATGGGAAAACATTATATATATATAAAAAAAAAAAGCAAAATGCAATGCAAAGTTTCCCAGGTGCCAAGATGTGAAAAAGAACGTGTAAACGTGAGGATGCAAAGAGTAATACAAAAAGTGGAAATGCAAAACAATAAGGCAAGAACGTTAAAAGGCAAGAAACAATGTAAAAATTGCAAATGTAAAAAAAAAAAAAAAGGAAGCTAAAAATGCAGATATACAGAAGGCAAGGATGCAAAAAAATGCAAAAGGTGAATATAAAAGCAATGCAAGAGTGTAAAGATGCAAAAAAAGAAGGCAGGAACAGAAAACTACATAAAGCAATGCAAAAGGCAAGGATGCAAAGAAAAAGCAGAAGAATGCAAAGATTCAAAAAGCAATGCAAGAATGCAAAGATGCAAAATCCAATTTAAAATTGCACAGATGCAAAGATGCCAAAAAGGCAAGAATGGAAAGCTGCAAAAGCAATGCAAGAATACAGAACTGCAAAAACCAATCTTAAACTGCAGATGCAAAAGAGTGTGCAAGAATGCAAAACCAGTGCAAAAAATGCAAAGATGCAAAAGAAGCATGCAAGAACGCAAAATTGCAATAAGCAAGGCGCAAATGCAAAGATGCAAAAGAGCAAAAGAGCACGCAGGAGTGCAACGCTACAAAGACAACACAGAGATGCAAAAGAAGCATGCAAGAATGCAAAGCTGCAAAAAACAAAGCACAGACGTGAAAGAGTATGCAAGAGTGCAAAGCTACAAAAACAGCATAAAAATGCAAAGATGCAAAAGAAGCGTGCAAGGATGCAAACCTGCAAAAAGAAAGGCACGGATGCAGAACAGCACAAAGAGTGCAATGCTGCAAAAACATCGCAAAGATGCAGAAGAAGCCTGCAAGAACACAAAACAGCGAGAAGGCAGAAACGCGGGGATGCAAAAGCGCGTGCAAGCCTGCACCACCTGCAAACTGCCCTCCCCTCCCTATTTTCCCCTCTCTCCTGCCCCTCCCCGCAGCTCACCGTGGGTCGAAGTCCGCCAGCGTCTTGAGTGACTCGGGGGCGCGGATGAGCTTGTCGAGGATGCTGACGACGTCGGCGAACTTGGGGCGCCGGCTGCGCTCCTGCTGCCAGCACTGCATCATCAGCTGGTAGACGGCGGAGGGGCAGTCCAGCGGGGCGGGCAGGCGGAAGCCCTCATTGATGGCCTTCATCACCTGCAACGGCGCATGGCTTGAGGGGCACGCCCCAAAAAAGCAAGGTCACCACCAAGAACAGGGGCCGGAGGGATACCTGCGCTCACCTCATGGTTGGAGAGCTCCCAGTACGGGCGCTCGCCGTAGGACATCACCTCCCACATGACGATGCCATAGCTCCAGACGTCGCTGGCAGAGGTGAACTTGCGGTAGGAGATGGCCTCGGGTGCCGTCCAGCGGATCGGGATCTTCCCCCCCTGTGCCACCACCACCAAAATTGTCCAGGTGCCAAGATGCGAGGAGGAACGAGGGGAGGAAAACAAAAAAAAAAAGTGAGGATGTCAAAAAGCAAGAAACAATGCAAAAATTGTGGTGGGAAAAAAAGGACGCTTAAATGCAGTGATGCCAAGGTTCAGAACGGAAGGCAAGAATGCAAAACTGCTCCAAAAAATAAAATAAATAAATAGCCATCCAGCCCCCCCCCAATCCCTCGGTGGCACTCACGCTGGTGGTGTAGGTGGCTTCGGGGTCATCCTCCAGCACCCTGGAGAGCCCGAAGTCGGACACCTTGCAGACCAGGTTGCTGTTGACCAGGATGTTGCGCGCGGCCAGGTCCCGGTGCACGTAGTTCATGTTGGCCAGGTACTTCATGCCGGCCGCGATGCCCCGCAGCATGCCCACCAGCTGGATCACGCAGAACTCCCCGTCTTTGTCCTGAAAGAGGAGAAACCGACCCCAAATCCTCCTCTTGCCCCTACAGAGACATGGCTGGGGCCGGGACCCGTCTCCCGTGGTGGATTTTGGGGCTGAAGCCCTGCTAATCCCACCCTGGGGCGATGGGATTCCCGCACGCATCACCTACCCGCAGGAATTTGTCCAGCGCGCCGTTTTCCATGTACTCTGTGATGATCATGAAGGGTTTGTCTGCAGAAAGAGAGCCAAAACGGGTCAGAAAACCTCAAAACCCCATGACTCCAAGCACGTGGGGGTGCATGTGAGAGCAGCACTTTTTGGCAGGCCTAGCAAGCTTGGTTTTTTTTGCAGGGAAGTGGTGGGATTTATTTGGAGGGGGGGGACTCACACTTCGAGACGACCCCCTCGAGGCGGATGATGTTGTGGTGGCAGAACTGGCCCATGATGCTGGCTTCGCTCAGGAAGTCCACCCGCTGCTTCTCCGTGTAGCCCACCTTCAGGGTCTTGATGGCCACCGGCACCTCCTTCTTGCCGCGTTTCAGGGTGCCCTTGTAGACCTCCCCAAATTCACCTGCCCAGAGGAAGGGGGAGGTTCAGAATCTGTCCCCTTCCGCCCCTCCCCGGCTTGGGGACAGGCAGGGGACAGAGCCCCATGGGGACCTACCAGCACCGATGACCTTCTGGCGGGTGATGGAGGACGGGGAGATCTCGGTGGTGAACTTGAGCATGGCTTGGTTGGGGTCTTCATAGGTGTGCGGGTCCACATAGGTCTTGAGGGGCTTCAGCTGGTCTGCTAAGGGGGGCAGCAGCTGTGTCACCCCTGACCTGTCCCCACTGTCCCACCTGTGTCACCACCGAGCCCCCACCCTGATCCCACCACCCCGGTGCTCACCAGACTTGGAGAAGTAGACGTCCTCAGGGGACTGGCGTGACCGCGAGCTCCTCCTCCTGCAGAAAAGCAGCATTTTGTCCCAAAATTCACCTCAGTGGGGGAAAAAATTTGGATTTTTTTTTTTTCCTCTCCTTACCTCCGGAGGACGTAGATGAGAGCGGCCAGGAGGAGGACGACAAAGAGGATGCCGGTGACTGAGCCACTGATGACAGCGGCAGATGCCATGGACTCGGCACCTGCAGGGACAGTTGGAGCCATGTGCACCCCATAGCACCCCCCAAAACTAACAAACCACCGACAACCCACCCCAAAAAAAACCACTCCTCACCCTCAGGCAACGTCTCGAACTCGTGCTCGGGGCTGAAGGTGCCGTGGCCGTCCTGGGTGAGCGCCTGGACCCGCACCACGTAGGCGGTGGCGGGGGACAGCTTGGGGATGGTGACGGAGGCACCCTCGCAGCGCAGCACCGAGTAGCTGTTCTCGTCCACCTGGGGAAGCAGGGACACGGTGAGGACGAGGGGTTTGGGGAAGGACACGAGGTGGGACGAGGATGGGACGCCGCTGGTGGCACCTTCTTGCTGTAGGTAACTTCGTACTTCCAGACCCGGCTCTGCTGCCGCAGCGGCACCGTCCAGGAGAGGACCAGGCTGGTGGCCGTCCGCCCGTCCAGGCTCACCGACGTCACCCGTGGTGGCTCTGCCATGGGGAAAGGGGTGTCATGGGAGGCGGTGGCACCTCCACAGCGGTGGTGGTGGGGACACCGGTGGCCCTTACCCGTCTGGTTGACGCTGATGCTGGCGGTGGCCACGCTGCGGTGGGCGCTGAAGGACGAGACGCCGTTGCGGGCTTCGACGGTGAAGGTGTAGTTGACGTGGGGCTCCAGGTCGGTGACCGTCACCCCCGTCCCTGCCAGCCCCCGGGGGGGCTGCGAGTAGCGGATGCCCCCATCGCAGGGCCGGCACTCGCCGCTCTCAGGCCAGCACTGCTCGCAGGTGACGCTGTAGGTGACGTCCTGCCGGCCGCCCGTGTCGGTGGGGGGGGACCAGCGCAGCTGCACGGCGGCCCCCAGCCCCATGGCCGTGACGCTGCCCGGGGGCGAAGGAGGACCTGGGGACACGGAGCAAAGCGGTGGCGGTGTGTGTGGGGTCAGGGCACGGAGGTGCCCCCCGCACCCCACGACCCACCCCCGTGTCCCCAAAACGCCACTCACGGGTGCACGGCGCGGCGGCCGGGTCGGTGGGGGCGCGGAAGTGCCCGTCCTCGCAGGGGCAGGCGGCAGCGGCGGTCGGGGCCGGCAGCGTGTGCGCGGGGCAGGGCTGGCAGCCGCTGGGGGACACCTCGGCCTTGAAGGTGCCGGGGGGACAAGCTGTGGGGGGCACACACACACAACAGGAAGGTCAGCGACCGGGTCCCTGTCCCCAGCCTGAGTATCCTCACCAGCTCCTGGGCACGCGTCACCCTCAGAGCATGTCAACTGGGGGGTTTGGGGGTGCTTTGCCTTATTGTTATCCACCGTGGGAGGGGGTGGACACCCACTATCAACCCATGCCTCCACTTGGGGGAATGGCCCCCCCAGCCCACCCCTCTCCACCTGACAAGCTCGGTGCACCAGTAATGCTCCAAGGGCCTTGAGGACGCTCCAAGGGTGCCTCCAGGGGTGTTGGGGATGCCCAAGGGTGCCACAAGTGTGCCCCAAGAGAGATGAAGGTGCCCAAGGGTGCCCCCGAGAGGGAGGGATGGCTTGCACGGCACGCACCAAGACAGGGCGCCCCCAGCCCCACGCCACCCCATCCCCAGCGTCGCCACCACTACCACGGATGCCCCCACATCCTCACCTTGGCACTGGTCACCCACGGCCTCGTAGCCGGCCCGGCACTGGCACTGCCCGATGGGCACCAGCCACTCCCCGTCCGCGTTGCAGTGCAGCGTCGGCGCCTCGTCGGCCACCGCGTCCTCCACGCAGGAGCCCCGCACCTCCGCCAGGGTCTGCGAGTCGGCGCCCGCCACCGTCTCGGGGAAGTGGGCCATGCCCCGCAGCACGGCCGGGCACGTCTTGTAGTAGATGCGGACCGAGAGCAGAGCCACGCAGGCGCCCAGGTCCTGGAAAGCCAGGTAGAAGCCTTTCCTCCGCAGCGGCCCCACCGAGCGCACCTCCACGTTGAGCTTGACGTTGCGGTTGGTGAAGTCGTCCTGCACCGTGATCTCGTCCGGGGCGATGGTGTCGATCTTCTTGAACTGCCGCTTCTGGAAGTTGGTGCCGTAGTCGACGTCGGACTCGGCGTAGTAGAGGTTGAAGGTCTCCTTGCAGGAGCCGCCGCCGCTGGGGAAGCTATTGCAGTCGCGGACAGTGAACTTGAGCTCGATGAAGACGCGCTGGGCCTCGCTGCGGTAGATCCAGTTGGTGCGCAGCCAGTTCTCCTGCTCACCCTCCAGCACGTTGCACACCAGGTACATGTAGATCTGCGAGTCGTTCATCATGTTCTGCAGCAGGTCCCACTGCGCCGCAGAGAGAAACGGGTCCTTGGAGCTGCTGTCGCTATGCCCCCTCGGGGGGAAACTGAGGCAGGAGGTACGATGCCCCCGGTCCTCAGGGATGCCCTTGTCCTCATCCCCATGGATGCCTCCATCCCCATCCCCGTGGATGCCCCTCATTCTCCATCCCCATGGCTGATATCTCCCTGTGGATGCTCCCCATCCCCATGGATAGTCCCACCTCCATCCCCACCCCCATAGATGCCCCTCATTCTCATCTCCATGGCTGATCTGTCCCCATGGGTAGTCCCATCTCCATCCCCGTCCCCATGGAGAGCCCCCGGTCCCCACGGATGCTCCCCATCCCCAGGGATGCATGCCCGCTCGCTTGCATCCTGATGGAGGGCCCCGTCCCCAAGGCTGCCCCCGTCCCCATCTGCAGCGTCGCCCCTCGCCGGGTGCTCACCCCTTTGCCGTAGGGCTGGGTTAGCCAGCCCAGCTCCCCCTGGGCCTTGGCGAAGTCCAGCAGGACGACTGTGGGGAGAGGAGAGGGCCGTTAGCAGGGTGAGCAGGACGCCAGGGAGATGCCACCAGGACCCACAGATGGCCCCAGTGCTCTCAGATGCCCTTGGGAAATGCAGACCCAGGGCCCATGGATGCCTTCAGGACCCACGGATGCCCCCCAGGAACCACAGATGTCACCTGCCTCTTGGATCCATGGGTGTCCTCCGGGACCCGTGGGTGTCCCCAGACCCGTGGAAGTCCTCAGGTTCCACAGATGTCCCTTGGACCCATGGGTGCCCACCAGGACCCACAGATGCCACTAACAAATCCAGATGCCCCCCAGGACCCACAGATGTCACCAGAACCTGCAGATGCCACCAGCACACCCAAAAGCCCCTAGCACCCAACATATCTGTCCCTGGCACCCACAGGTGTCCCCAGAACCCACATATATACATCCCTGAGACACGTGGGTGCCACCAATAAACCCGGATGTGTCTGGGACCCATGGATGTCTCAGGGACCTGGGGGTGCTCCAGAGACACACAGATGCCCCCAGGACCCACAGAAGCCCACCAGGACCTGTGCACACACCCCAAGGAAGCCACCAGGACCCACAGACGCCACCAACCCACCCAGATGCCCCTTGGACCCACGGATGCCCCCAGAAGCCCCTGGGACCCTGGGTGAGCTCAGGGCCCCCCAGCTGTCCATGGGACCCCCCCCACGTCACCACCCCATGTCCCCCTGGTGTCCCCCTGGGCCGGGCAGGACGCGGGGCTGGGGGAAGCGGCGAGCCCCGGCACGCCGAGGGCGGTGGCCGGATCCAGCACCAGGGCCAGGGGAGGAAGAGGAGGCCGCGGCCGGGGCGGAAGCGCCATGAATCAGCCCCAAGGAATGCGCCCGGCTTCATGCCCGACACGGCCCTGGGGGAGGCGGGGGGCTTTGGGGATGTGCCCCCCGGTGCCCCCCCCCCCCCCCTCGCCCCAGCTTTACGGGGCAGGTGCAGAGAACGGGGAACTTGTGACACGTCCAGCCCCGTCCCCCCACCGCCAGCCAGGAAGGATGCCGGGCACCTCCCGGCTTTCCTGCGGCTGGAATTCCCCCCAGAAAGCGGAAACACGGCAGGGGGGCAGTTCGTGGGGTCCCCCCCTGTGACACCCCCCCCCACACCCCCCCAAGCAGTGACTCAGGGCAGGGACCTGCGGCTGAGTCAAGAGGCGCAGCCAGGGTGCGCCCGCTGCCAGCGCCCTCGGCTGCCCCGCTGCCCCCCCCAGCCCCGCACCGCCGCTGTCACCGCAGCCCCCAGGCACCTGCATGGCCACGGCCACCTTCATCATCATCATCATCGTCACCGTGACCCCCATGTGCAGCCCCATTCCCATTCCTGTTCCCCCCTCGCCCCTACTCCGTGTCCCCAAACCCCCAACCCACAGGCACTGACCCCAACCGCGGCGCAGGATCCGGCCCCAGCCTCCCCTCCGAGGTCAAAGTTTCACTGAGGGGGGAGAACGGGGGGGCCCCAAGACCCCCCCCTCCCTGCCCCCCAAACCTGACACTTCACAACTGATCGCCCCCTGGCTCCCAGCCGCCGCCAAACTTTGCCGTCTTTTACCTGGTTTTGCCCCAAATCGCTCCTTACCCCTCCGAGCCCCCAGGAACCTGCCTGCGGATGCCCCGAACCCCCTCCCCGGCCCCGGCTGGAAGGGCGCTTGGGGTTTTCTTCCCCATTTTCCCGTTTCCCCTCGATTTCCCTTCCCCAGACACCCCCCAACCTCCCAGTTATTTGCATTCGCTGCGGTCGGGGCCGGATTCTTTCGCCCTTCGCTCTCCGAGAGTTTGTGGCTCCCCCAGGAAAAGAAACCCAACCTTCGCTTCCCCCACCCCAATTTGCCCAAAACCCCCCGAACTGATCCCAAACCACCCCGGGGAGCTCGGCAGGGGGGGTGCAAGGTGGGGGCCAGGGCGAAGCTTGTTTTTCCCAGCACTTTTTGGGTTTTCCTGACATTGTTCTCCAGCTCCGCGGCCGGATCCTGCCCGGGGAACCTTCCTTTAAGGTTTTTTGTTGTTGTTTTTTCGTTTGAATTTGGGGATTTTGGGGGCTGGATTTTTCAACTTTTGGCTGACTTCTGCCTCCACTCCGCCCCATTATTTTAAGGGGGTCGCAAGGGGGGGAGGGGGTCCCCACTTTCCACCCACCGGCTCCAGCATCGCTTTTTTTTTTTTTTTGGGGGGGGGGGGGGGCGGGGGGGGGAGGCCAGCCCGGCCGCGGGCAAGGAGCGGCCGCAAGCCCCCCGCTAGCGGCAGCGTTTTGCCCTTTTCGGCCTTTTTTCGCCCTAAAAAGAAGCGCTCCCGACCTTCTCCCCCAGGTCTCTCCCAGCCCCCGGTGCTCCCCTAGGGCTCACCCCCCCAACAAAAAAACCCCAAACCCGCTTTTTTTGGAGCTTTTTCCTCCCCCCCCCCAGTCCCCCGACCACTCTCCAGCTCCTTGCGCCGAACCCAAAAGTTGCCAAACTTCCCCCAAAAGCCGCGATGTCCCCGATCCCCGACCCCCAGCACCCTGCGAGCACCCAGGGGTGCGGTGGGGGGGGGGGTGCGGAGCCTCTCCGCAGCCCCCCCAGACCCAAGACCCCCCCCCCCAAAAAAAAAAAAAAAAAAAAAAAAAAAAAATCGGGGCACGGGGCCGCGCTCACCTTCCTTGGGGGCGGCGGGGGCGAGGAGGAGGAGGAGGGCGAGGAGGATGAAGGCTGCCGGGGGGGCCGCGGCCATAGCAGAGGTCGCGGGGTGCCCGGGGCGCCCCAGCTCCGCGCGAGCCCCGCGGGAGCGCCCCGCTCCTGTTCATTCATGCCCCGCTGACGTCACCCGGCCCCGCCCGCGGGAACGCGCGCGGCTGCCCTCTTAAAGGGACAGCGCCCCTCCGGCGCGGCCCGGCAGGGAACGGGGGGGACTCGGCCCTGGGACGGGGGGGTCAGGGGGGTCAGGGGGAGCTCCCAGCACCCCGGTTGGCCCTCCCAGTCCCTCCCAGTTCCCCCCACAGCTTTGGTTCCGGACCAGTGGTTTTGCGCCCCGTCTGGCGTGGATCATGTGTTGGGGTGCAAGGGGGGGTCCCCGCTTTGCGGCCGCATCCGGCCCCTCTTGTCCCCACCCACCCCCCAGTCCCTCCCCCCAAATTTCTGCATCCCCTCGGCTCCCCCAGCCCCGCGGTCCCCACGTTTGGCTCTGGGAGTTGCGCCCCCCCCATCAGCTCTGGCCCCGGCACCCAAGGGGTTAAAGCGGCCCCCGGCCCCCTCCCCCCCCCCTTTCATTCATGAAGCGGCGTGGGAAGAGAGGGGGGCGGCAGCCAATGGCGGAACGGGGCGTGGCCTCGCGGCTGGCCCCGCCCCCAGCGCTGGCGACGGGGGGGCTCGTCCGTCCGTCCGTCCGTCCGTGTGTCCGCCCCTGCGTCCGGCCTCCCGGCCCCCCGCCCTTCCGTCCGTCTGTCCATCTCCGCACCCCTCCGGTGGCCCCACGCCTGTCCCTCCCTCCACCTGTCCGTCCGTCCGCCCCACCACCCCCCCCCCCCCGGCCGGCCGGCCGTCCCTCTGTCCGTCCCCCCTTGTCCATCCGCCTGTCCGTCCGTCCGTCCGTCCGTCCACCCCCCCCCCCATCCGTCCGTCCCTCAGCTGCCCGTTCAGCTGGCCCCACGTCCGGCTGTCCGGCCCCACGTCCGTCAGTCTGTCCGGCTGCCCGCTCATCCCTCCCTCCGTCCCTCCGTCCGTCCCTCGCCGTGTCCATCTGTCCGCCCGTCCCTTTGTCCGTCCGTCCGTCCGTCCCCCCTCCCCCCCTCCCGTCCCTCTGTCCATCCACCCCCCCCCAAAGAGGCACCGAGGGGGTCGCCCCCCCCCCGCCCCCACCCTCCGGTGCCCCTCCCGCCCCCCCCCCCCGCTGCCCACCGGGGGGGTCCCCCCGGTCCCGCCGGTCCCCAGGGCGCCGGGCCGGGCCCTGCACTTTCTCCGCGGCGCTGCCGGCTCCACCGGCTGTGCCGGCCCCGCCGCTCCCCCCCCCGGCCGCGCCCCGGCCCCCCGCTGACCCCGGCCCGCCCCGCACCGCGCCCCGGGGCGCCGCCGCTTGGGGGGGGGGGGGGGGGGGGGGGGTCCGGGGGCGCTGCACCCCCTTTCCTGCACCCTCGGCTGGGACGAGGCCGGGCCAGAAATGGGGCTTCTCTGGGCTAAAACTAAGGGCGGTTTTCTGTAGGGCCTGGGGGCTGGGGGGGGGGTTGGCAGGGAGGTGAAGTGGCTGGGGGGTCCCTGAGCCCCCCCCCCCCCCCCCCCCGCTTTGGGGCCCCAAAACTGTGCCGAGGGTTTGGCCCCCCGGGATTTGGGGTGCCGGGAAGCGGTGGGGGAATGTGGGGGGCCAGGGGTGATGCTAGGGGGTCCTTCCCTGCGGGGGGGTCTGTGCCCCCCCCTGCAACTCCCAGCACCCCCCAGCACACTGCGGCAGCAGCACCCCCAGCCCCACTGTCCTGCAGCACCCCAACACCCCAACCCCCAGCACCCCCACCCCCATCGGCAGCATCCCCCAGAGCCCCAACCCCTTAGCGGCCTGAAGCACCCCAAATCCCGTCACCCCCATCCCCATCACCCCACACCCCCCTCACCCCTCTGGGGACAGCACCCACCACACCAGCGACCACCCCCCCCAGAGCCCCCCCCGAACCCCCGCCTCCCCACCCCACAGACCCCAAAACCCGGGGACCCCTCCCCTTCCCCCCAAAAACAACACCAGGGGACCACGGGGGTTGGAAAAGCATCGCTGTTTAATGCTGGGGGAGGGGGGGCAGACGCCGCAGTGAGGGGCTCCCCCCCCCAGCAAAGCGGGGTTCAGGTCGGGGGGGGCTCCTGCCCCTCGGGGGCGACGCCGGCAGCGATCTGGTCGCGTTCCCAGAGCCGCCCCACCAGGGCGTCGAGCAGGGGGGCCACCCGCGCCAGACCCCCCCGGCCCCCCCCGGCGCCCCCCGCCCGCAGCACCGGCAGCCCCCAGGTGCCCTCGAAGGCCGCCAGGTCCTCCTCTGTCACGTCGGCGTGGGCGGCCAGGTCGAACCTGGGCGCGGGGTCAAGGTCGACGGCCCAAAACCGGCACCCCGAAAATCCCGTGGGGGCGACGAAGCGCCCGATCTCACCCCACCACCACCCCCTTTGGCCCCCCCCCCCGGAAGGATACTTGGTGCCCACCACCACCCGCAGCAGGTCCTCGCCGGGGGCCACCACCCGCGCCAGCCGCGCCGGCAGCTCCTCGAAGGACGCGCGGTCGGTGAAGGAGAAGAGGAAGAGGACCGCGTCCGCCTCCTCCTTGCAGGCCTAACGGGGGGAGGGGGGGTACATCACGCACCCGTGTCTGCGCCCCCGCGGGGCCTCGGCCCGCACCCCCCGCGCGTCCCCCGCTGCGCGCTCACGGGCAGGATGTGGTCGAACTTCCTCAGGGCGCTCTCCCCGCAGTCCCAGAGCTGCAGCTGGAACATCACCGGGCGCTCGGCGCCGCGTGGCTTGGCCGGCCAGAACACGGTGCTGGCCTCGATGCCTGCGGGGTGAGGCCGGGCGAGTCCCCAGGGGCGCTGGGGGGCCCAGAGAGCCCCCCGCGAGAGCCCCCAGCCCCACGGCCCCGCCATACCCATGGTCTCGCGGTGGGCGGTGGGCGCGGGGGTTCCGGCCAGGGCGGCCACCAGCGTGGTCTTGCCCACGCCGCTCTTGCCGCACACGAAGAGCTTGTAGCGCGCCGTGGGCACGGCCAGCGCGGGCGGCAGCGTGGGGCGCTCCAGCAGGCCTGGGGGAACCATGGGGGGGGGGTCAGCCCGGTGTGGGGGTACCGGGGGTGGTGTGGGGGTAGTGGGGGTGGTGTGGGGGTACCAGACATGGTGTGGGGGTACTGGGGGTGGTGTGGGGGTACTGGGGGAGGTGTGGGGGTACCGGGGGTGGTGTGGGGGTACCAGACATGGTGTGGGGGTACTGGGGGTGGTGTGGGGGTACCAGACATGGTGTGGGGGTACTGGGGGAGGTGTGGGGGTACTGGGGGTGGTGTGGGGGTACCAGACATGGTGTGGGGGTACCGGGGATGGTGGGGGGGTACCGGGGGGGGGCTCACCGAAGACCCTGCGCTGGTTCTTGTGCAGGACGGAGGCCAGGTAGGGGCGGCCCGCGGGGGTCAGCAGCCAGCCCGGCTCCACCATGGCGGGCACGGGGACGGGGCCCAGGCCTGGGGGGCACAGGGGGGGCCCCGAGCCGTGGGGTTCCCCGCGCACCCCGTGTCCCCCCCCGCCAGTCCCAGGCCTCCCCCCCGTGGAATCCTGCCCCCCCCATGGGGTCCCCGCCCCCCCATGCTCTGTTCCCTCCCCCATGGGCTCTGCGCCCCCCCACGGGTCCCCCCCAAGCCCCCGTGTCCGCCCCTCCCCTCCCCTCCCCCCCGTGTCCCCCCCTCGGTGTCCCCGTGCCCCCCCCGGTCCCACCGCGGCCCCTTTAAGGCGCGGTGTCCCCGCCCTCACCTGCCGCCGCTGCAGCCCCGGATGACGTCACACGGGGGCGGGGTCACGGCTCGGCCCCGCCCCTACCGGCAGCGGCGCATGCGCAGGGGGCGCGGGGTTGTGCAGGGGAGCGGCGGGGGGACCCCAGGGCTGGGGGAGGGGTGGTCCTATGGGGGTGGGTTATAGGGGCACTGCCCTGTGGGGTGTAGGAGCCCCGGAGCTATGGGTTATGGGAGCGCAGCCGTATGGGATATAGGAAGCCCAGAGCTACGGGTTATAGGGGCACTGCCCTATGGGATATTGGAATCCCAGAGCTGTGGGTTATAGGGGCACTGCCCTATAGGCTGTAGGAAGCCCAGACCTATGGGTTATAGGGGCACTGCCCTATGGGATATTGGAATCCCAGAGCTGTGGGTTATAGGGGCACTGCCCTATAGGCTGTAGGAAGCCCAGACCTATGGGTTATAGGGGCACAGCCCTATGGGATATTGGAATCCCAGAGCTATGGATTATAGGGGCACTGCCCTATAGGCTGTAGGAAGCCCAGAGCTATGGGTTATAGGGGCACTGCCCTATGGGATATTGGAATCCAAGAGCTGTGGGTTATAGGGGCACTGCCCTATAGGCCATAGGAAGCCCAGAGCTATGGGTTATAGGGGCACTGCCCTATGGGATATTGGAATCCAAGAGCTGTGGGTTATAGGGGCACTGCCCTATAGGCTGTAGGAAGCCCAGAGCTATGGGTTATAGGGGCACTGCCCTATGGGATATTGGAATCCAAGAGCTGTGGGTTATAGGGGCACTGCCCTATAGGCCATAGGAAGCGCAGAGCTATGGGTTATAGGGGCACAGTCCCACAGGCTCCAGGAGACCCCAGAGCTATAGGCTGGGGTGCAGCCCCACCGGCTCCAGGAAGCCACAGAGCTGTAGGTTGAGGGCGCAGCCCTATAGGCTATAAGAACGCCAGAGATATGGGTTATGGGAGCACAGCCCTACGGGCTCCAGGAGACCCCAGGGCTGTAGGTTGGGGGGACGCAGCCCTGTGGGGCCCCCAGCCCTCCACGTTGCGGCAGTGCAGCCCTGCAGGCCGTGGGACGCCCCAACCCCGTTGGCTATGGGGTCCCCACCCCACAGGCAGCGGGACCCCCCCGAAGCTGCGGGTAATGGGGCACGGCAGCCCCATAGGCAGCGGGGCCCAAGGGGTGCCCCGGTGGCTGAGCACCCCCCCCACGGGAGCCGTGTGCCCCCAGCCCTGCCTTGCTGCCAACCAGGAGCCCCAAAAGCTGCTCTTTTCACCCCAAACTGTCAGGGAGGACATCAGGCGCATCCCTCCGCGGCGCGTCCACCCGCACACCCCCAAGCACAGGCGGCAGCCGTCCGTTTCTTCAGTTTTTATTTGTTAAACCGCTAAAAATTCATCCAGGAAGGGGGAAAACATAAAAAAAAATAAATGTACACAGATTTAAATATCACCGAAATCACTTCGCGTTCCTACGCGCGGCCGAGCCTCCAGCGCCGGGGGGACCTGAGTGGCGGGGGGACCTCACAGCACCAGCGCCGCTGGGGAAAACGGGGCCGTTTCCGAGGAATTTATCGTTTCCGAGGACTTTATCGCAAGAACATGCCTTCCTGCGACGCGCAGGGAGGGGAGGGCGGTTTTGGGGCCGGTTGAGGGGGATTTGGGGCTGGTGGAGGACGCAGGGCGCAGGCGGCACGAGGACCGATGGCCCCTCGTGGGGACGCCCCGAGCTCACAGCCGCGCCCACCGCCAGCGGCCCCAAATTCCCGCTTTGTTTCGCTCCGGGGGCGATGCCAGGACATGCAGGCAGGAGGGGAACGCGCCGGACATCGCGGTGGGCGCTCCCGAGGCGCGGGGAGGATTTCAGCAGAGGTCTGTCACCAAACGGTGCGCACAAGGCATCGCCCTCCCCCGGGCCCTGCCCCAGCCCCAAGTGGCTCGCAGGGCTCCCCGGGCCCCCTTTTAGCGGGGCGGGGGGATTTGGGTAGAAAGCATCCAGCCCTGACCCCTCCCGGGGACGCGGCTCCGACGAGCCAAAGCCAGCAAAGCTCGGTGGGCACGGAGAAGGACGGGGACCACGTCATGGCACTGCCGGCGGGCCGGGCTGCGGTTTGGGGCGAGTTTCCTACTTCTCAGCTATTTCAGGCGTTGGGTGAGAGATGCCGGCAGTTGCCAGTCCTGGGCACGCGCTGTTGACCAAAACTGAGCAGAATCTGCCCATTTCACCCCCCCATCTCGAGCTGGAAAGGAAGGAAGGAAGGAAGGAAGGAAGTTTGTCCCAGACGGACACACAGGTTCAATCCATTTGGATTTTTCTTTGTTTTAATCTTTGCGGAAGGAGGCACATGCAAAGATGATTTTGTTACTGCTATCAAGGCTAATGCCGGCCCACCCTGCCGCTCACATGCTCAAGGTTACCGATATTCATCGTTTTGGCTGGAAAGAAAAGCGTTCCCAGGCTATGAGGTGCTGCTTTCAGCGAGCGCAGAAAAGCTGTGTACGTGTTTGGGCCGTCCACGGACATGGAATCTCCGAGCCTAAAAGGGCCTGGGCAGCCAAATCTCTGGTTTGGTGGAGCAACGTGATTTTTGGAGCAAACTGTTTTCTGCTGTGTGGGATCCAGAACGATGCTGAACCCCCCACGCAGCAGCCGGAGACGTCAGATGGTGAAATCGGGTCGGGATCTTGCAGGAACCACCTCCCCACCCCAAATTTCTGAGATTCGGACCCGGTTTCAGCACGTCCTCAGAGCGCGGCACCGAGCCGGGGCAGAGCAGGGGCGCTCCATCTCCGCCGAGGCGCACGGAGGGACAGCAGCTGCCTTGCGCCGCTGCTTCGAGCGTTCCCAAACACGTACTCACTGCGCCGGCAGCTCGGCTCAGCCTGCCGGGAACGCGCAGCGCCACAGATCCAGCACCGAGGCTGCCAGGCAAGGAGGCGAGGGCTGCGAAAGCAAGTCCTGCCCATCCGATCCTCATTTTTTTTTTTATTTTTTATTTTTGGCATTTCAACGCAAAACTGTCCTTTCTTCCTTCTTATGGTCCTGCACGGAGGACAGGAACGAGACTGTCAGGCCAAAGGGGTGAGAGGCAAAAAAGGCATCGTGTTTGTTTGGAGCAAAGGTCACAACTTGCAGTGCTGGAAGCTTTCTGTTCAGGTATTGCTGTTATGTTCCTCACCGAGCCATACTTGAAGCGTGGGAACAATCAGTGCACACGAGCTAACAGCCTCCTGTCTGCAGGTATTGAGCTGGTTCTTATAAAACCACCGCTACTCGTGTTCCACAGAGTTTCAGAGATACGAGGCCTCTCAAACCCCTGGAGAAGAAAACAAACAAACAAAAAAACCTCAAGAGGCTACGGGATGGCAGGCTTCCTACCTGCTCACCCTAAATCCTTGGCCTAGGTCACAGCAGAGAGCTCCTGCGTGAGCACAGCAACGTGGATCCTACGGGCAGGGAGCTCCCTCCCTACTTGTAAACACGATTCACTTAACTGGGGTCTTACTGGGAACGGGCGGGCAGCACTGGAGGTTTGCTTGGACTTTATTGGTTTGTTGTGCCCTAATTCACAGTTTGAATGCCTGCGCGACAGACTTTGAAAGGAGAGGGAGAGCCCCGGGGAGGGAGGGGAGGTGGTGGTGGTGCACAGCTCGGGCCACATTATCTCTTTGCTCGCACAAAGTACAAGGCATTTGTTTTGGGATAGTACTTCACGTTCTGTTTCTTGTCCATGAGGCCGCCGAATATGATCAGCTCCCCTCTGCCCTGCACCACCGTGTGCAGGCTGGTCTCGGGCGGCCCCACCACGGAGCTGCTACTGAACACTTTCCATTTGACTCGTCCCTTCTCCTTGGTATCTTTAATGTCCAGCACGTACATCTGCATGGGCTTGCAGTTCATGCTCTGGTACAAGGGCTTCCCCACGTTGAGGGACTGCGGAGGATGGTGGCCCAGGCGGCGGGCGATGGGCGGCAGGGAATGGCCCTCGCCTTGGGTAGGGCCCGGCCGCGCCTCGGCACCCGCACCCTGGCTGCCTGGGGACCCCGGCGAAGCCACGAGGGGGGGGCTCAGGGCGGCAGAAGCCGAGGCGCCTTTGGAGGACAGGGCTTTGACGGCCTCCAGGCTCCTGCGGAGCGCGCCGGGCGAGACAGCCCCCGGCAGGGAGCCGGTGACGTGGGGCGGCGTGTGGATGCCGTTGGTCTGCTCGGGGGGGTTCCTCGCGCTGGCGCCGAGCGTCCTGCCGTCCGCACCGTCCGTCTGGCAGACGACGGAAGCCGGTTTCTGCTCCCAGCTCAAGTCGATGGACCCCAAGCGCAGGTCTCTCTGCTCCGGCAGCGAGCCCCGCCTCGGCGCCAGGGCGAGCCCGGCTTTCAGCTCACAGCCTTCAGCGGCTCCGGGCGTGCTGGGCGACACGACCTGCACGGGGCTGTCCAAGGAGGCGCCGCCGGCCGCAGCGGCTCCGGGCGATAAGCTCCCCCCGTTGAGCACGGGCGAGCTGTCGCCTCTGGCCGGGGAGAGGCTGCCCTCCCGCGATCCCGAGGGCGTCTGCCGCTGCGCTCTGGGCCGCAGGGTGCCCCAGCGGCCGTTCACGCAGGGAGCCTCGTCCGTGTTCCTGACGGGAGACTGGGAGCGGTACTCCCGCGTTTCGGGCACCAGGGCGGGCGGCGTGGCGCTGATGGGAGAGGGGCGAGAGTTCAAGCTGGGGCTGAGCGGGGCTCTCCCGCTGGGAGCCTGGCTGAAGACCACGACGCACTGTCCCACCTGGAGCAGGGGAGAGGAGGTAACGGGTTACAACTGCAGGGTGGCCCTTGGAGCTCCGGGGAGGGAACTGGGGCAAAAAGGAAGGGGTTTGGGGCATCCTGGGCAAAGGCCTACAGGGGTAAGTCGGACCAGAGACCCCGCTGCCTCCGTCCCAAGCCAGACTCACCCGGCAGGCAGGATGGCACCACAGCTCCGGGGCTCCGTGGTCTTCGTTCTCCACCTTGAGCGGCTGCCACGTCCAGGGGTTCGCGTGCATGTGCAGCAGCCAGGCGTCTTTGAACAGCTGGGAAGAAAAGCGTGACAGATGCAGGAGAGCAGCTTGCTGCCGGGATCATCCCATCGGGGGCAGAAACGGTGCCGTGCAGCTGCCTCGCTGCTGCAGACAGAGGCACGGTGAGCTGACTGGGATCTGAGCACCCAGGGGTGACTACACCCTACTGTGGCCATGGACAAGTCCCTTCATCCACTTCTTCTGTCCCAGTACAAAATCAGGGACAATTCTTCCAGTTAACCTCAGCGAGCTGCTCTGGTAACTCCCGGGGTGCTTTTCGTTAACAAAAGGCAGCTCCAGCAGAAGTAGCAACTTCTTTGGGAAGTCTACACCAGGAGTTCTAGGTTCGCAGGACAAACTGCCACCCAGGTAACGCGCAGAGCCCCCCGCTGCCCAAGCCAGCACCCGGGACTCACAGGCACAGCAGGATGCGTGTGGCTTTGTGCCCCTGCTCCCTGCAGGATACTTACTGCGTTGGGACCACCACAGCCACCAAGGATTAAAATGGTTTCGTCGTCGATTACAATCTGTGGAGGGCAAAGCGGAGCGTTTCAGACCGGGAAGGATGCGAAGCCGTCCCTCGTGCTCTCGGCAAGGCCTCTGAGTGCAGAGCTGGGTTACGGCTTCTCAGCAGCACAGATGCTGCTGAATTTTGTCTGCCTGGGGATGAGGTGTGGAGCCAGGATGGAAAGCCGGTTTTGCTGGGCCCAAGGCAAAGCGGGATACAGAGTTCGCCCCACTGCCTTGTCCCAAATGGCTCATAAGCCGGTCCCTTTTACAGACGAGAGCAGTTACCGTCCCTGAAGCTGAGCAAACAGCAGAGGACTCAGTGCTCCTCTTCCCAAAAAGGGTGAAAGGACCATCTGGAAAGCCACAGGCTTGTAGCAACGTGCGTTAGATGCTCACAGTGGGTAACTAGTCCCCTCCTCTCCCTTTCTTTGGATGGAGGGAAAGCCTCTTTCATGCATGACCTGATTTCTTTGGGGTGCTTCCATCCAGCTGAGGCCAGTCAGGCACTAGGCATCCCTGAGTGTCCTCCTGGGGACTGTGAAGGGGAGGCAGGGCTGCCAGCTGCGGCAGACACCTGTGTTGAGCCAGGTGACTCCCACAAGCTCCCTGCCCTGGGCAAGCACTAAAACAGGCACTAAAACAGGCACCACCAGACCCATGCACTCAGCGGGTACAATCTTTAGTCACCTGAACCAAGGATCAGGAGACGGGAGCAATTAAAAGGGCCCCCAAGCAAAACCAACATGTGATAACACTTCATTGATCTTAAACGCCACGGGGCTTGGTAGCTGTTTCTCTTCTGATGGGTAAAACAGCAATTTGTTTTCTAGAAATGCTCATTACGGTTCTGAGTCATGTGCAAGACACAGCGCAGTATCTACCGGAGCGTTAGGGAGATTAAAAATGCAATCTCACAGAACAGCTGGGCTAGAGAAAACAAGGGCCTGGCGGGCAAAAGACTGCAAAGGTAACTTAGAAATGGGGCACTAGCTTTCGGACGACCCACAGAGAGCTGCCTGGAAGCTGGAAATTCAGCTGTGCCTGGTTTCTGTCGGGTTTATCTTTGGCAGTGCATGCTGCCGTGGAGCTGAGTCAGTGAAGGAGAGCATCACCTGAGACTGGCCACCTCGCGGGTGAGGGCTGGGCCCAGAGATGTTTGGCTTGGACCAAGCCCACTGCTCGAGATCCAGCACCCAGACGTCGTTGCTCCTGCGGGGATGAGAGAAGAAACACTGAGCCACAGGTACAGCGCTCAGCTCAAGTCCCAAACAAGCACCTGGCTGCAGTGTTCCTGGTTCCTGACGGCACAACCAGGCCCTCAGGGGCTTCAAAATGCTGATTCAGGGCGGAGGTTTTATCACAGAATCGGTTTTCTGCAGGCTGGTGCCTCGAGGGAATTTGCACCGGGAGGTGAAAGGTGCAGCAAGCCAGCAGGCAGACCCCGCAGCGGGCCGGCAGCGAGCACCAGCCCAGCGGTGCGCGAGGGCAGGCAGGGTGAGCAGCCAGGATGATCTCAGACTCCTCCGATCAACACACGGATCTGCACCCGCATGTGACCTTCCCACACGCCTCACCTCCTCTCGGCTGCCCCAGTTCAGGGCCCTGCTCTGAGAGGCGCTGGCAGCGCTGAGTCACGCTGCGCTGCACAGACAACCACGGCGGCACGCTTATCTGCAGCCCGGGCAGTCGCACCGAGCTGCTGGTGCTGACTGCTGCACAGGGATCCTGCTGAAAAGGGTCTCGCAGCCCAGCCCCTCGGAGGTTTCTTTCCGAACTGCTATCCCACGGCCACCACAACACACTCCTTGCTCGCAGGACAACTCGTCAGACGCCTTCGCTCCACGCTTACATTTGCCGAGATCCCAGTGAGCCTCCGAAGACGATCATTTTGTCTTCGATGACACAGGAGGAGTGTCCTGCCATGGGAGGGGGGCCATGGGTGGTCACGATGCAGTTCCACCTGGGGGAACAGGGAGGAAGACATTCAGCACCGGGTCAGAAAGGATGGTCCTGGATGAATGGCAAAATGAAAAATGCCATGGGCCAGCAAAGTCCTCGAGAAAGCATTACAGAGGAAAACCTCAGGGAAAACCGACAAAGATCCAAATAATAACGAAACTAATTAGAAGTACTAATGTGCTCGACATTTTTAAAACATGACAAAGTCACAAGGCCAAGTTGGAAATATCGCCCCTTTCAATTAAGTTTGCCCTGAATTATTTCCAACGCGGTTTAATTACAGCGTTCTAACGACACTGCCCAGAAGTGCATCGGATAATTGACACTTTTGATGATTAAAAGTTCTCAATGAAAGAGGAGCAAGAACCTTCACTGCTTTGATACAGCATTTGCTCCTTTCTCACACAAGCATCAGTGAGAAAGTGTGGTCTAAAATCAGCTGGATGCTGTTTAAAGGGAAAATTCCTGCCACCTCCTCGCTCGCTGCTGGAGCTGCAGAGGCAGAGAGGTTTCTACAACAGCACAGACACCTGCTTTATCGCCTTTCGCCTGAATTTCGGATCACCACCAAAAAGCGAAACCTCCAGGAGCTAAGGCTTTCTCCCTTACTTTCCTCAGGCAGACCTCAAGCTCGCAGCCAGATGAGTTACGCGCCGGGAATATTCGCACCCAGATTTCCGCCCGCCCCGAAGATGTTCCAAAGAGCACTGGGGTGGTGCTGGCAGGCTTTCGGTACAGGTCCAGAGCAACACGGAAGCGAGCACCACCCAAGAGGTGTCAGACAGCAGTGCGTGCGAGTCTCCGGGCCCGAGCAGCGATGCCTTGCCTTCCTTTTGTTTGAAAGGGAGCCTCGCAGACACGCCGGGCTCAGCCACACCTTGGCACCCACGAACGCGCGCAGCTCCCCTGTCCCTACCAGCCAGTCCCGGCGGGCCTGCGGAGACGCCTCGGGCACCTCTCCAGCTGCGCTGCAGACACTTTTTCCAGGGCTCAAAGCCCGTGCTTCGAATCCAGAGGTTCTCTTACCAGTTTTTGGAGGGCGAGTACGTGTGGATTTCATCGAAGAACCTCTCCGGCTGGTGCAGAGGGTAAGGGCTCGGCCGCGTCCACCCACCGAACAGCACGAGCAGGTCCTTGTAGACCACCAGCGTGGCGCCGGCCTTGGGAGAGGGGTACGAACCTGGGCAGGGACAGAAAAGGGGACGGTTTGGAAGCCACGCTCGAACACAGGCATCAAACCCTACAGGAGTTTTACCGAAGTGAGACGACGTGGAGGCTCCACCTTTGAAAAAAAGCAGCAAAGAAGGCAAAATTAGAGTTGGGAGCCTGGGAAGAAAACTGCTGCCAATTTGTGTCATTGTAATTAGTAGGAGCCTGAAAGCACATTTCATGTATGGCAAAACATCTGTCAGTCACTGGCAGGAAATTACTAGCTTTCTAACATATCCCTTTAAATTATTGCTTTAGCACTGAATAAAAGCAATAATTACCTCCAAATACCTACTAACTTCTCCCCAAGGACGGAGTGAGAATGAATACTAATTCTAACACATCCGGCGTTGCTCGTGGCAGATCGCTTGGGAGCTCCGAGGCGGCAGCAGAAACCCAATCCCGTTTTCTCAAAGCGGCACAATCAAACCCAGAGCGCTTTGCTGCGGGAGTTATCAGCCCCTCCTCGAGTTCGCACAAGGCAGCGCTCCTCCAAAAATCATCGAGGGATTTTTGCCCATCCGGCTGGAGGCTTGAAAGGCTTTGCTCAGGCCGGGCACCTCCCGAGCAGGACCGCCGCGTGCAAAAGCGAGACGCGGCCTCCTGCTGTTGCGATGCCCTGTGCTCAGAACGCACATCCCGAGGGTTTTCCCAGGACGCGGCAAGGCACTGATCTCACCTCTCAACCCACCGCCGGTGTGCTGCGAGCGCCCTGCCTGCAGTCCGTGCCCCGCACCTCTCCGACCGACCGAGAAAGGATCTCTCACTTGGGTGGCCCTTGGCTAGCTCAGGGCAGGAGCGACTTCAAGTGAAAAGCGTCTTCTCAGGGGCAGCTCTCAAAGGGCCCGATCCCTTTGAAGCTGTCAGAAACGCAGCCGTGGTCCCACTGCAAAAATACTGCCCCTGCCTGCTCCAGCAGCCAGAGGGGCTGTGTTACCACCTCGCTGCAGCCTCAGACGTTGAAGTGGGCAGACACGAGCATCCCCCTTCCCATGGCCATCACAGCAAGCAGGTTCCTCCCCTTCTGCAGGCACGCTTTCAGCTGACCCTGAATATATCACCTGAAAGCGTCACCCAAACCAGGGACGCGCGGGACCAGGGGCAACCCAAGGGCAAGGCTGCGCACGTGGCTGTAGGAGCACCGGCACCCTCTCCAAAAGGCTGAGATAACAAAGTGACCGCTCTTCTCTGATGTCCTAATAGGACTGGGAGAAGCATTTTTAGCAGGTAATGACATCCAGAACCGAGACTATTTTTAAAAGAAACCAGAGCAGCTATTTTAAGATGCTGCAGCTGAGAAAAGCGATTCGATTGTGATGGGTTCCAGGTGGTGGGTGGTAAAAGCCAAGCCAAAAAACAACCCCCAGCCAAGCACAAAAGAGGCTCAGGGGCTTTGCTGCCACCTTTCTCTAGGGACAAAGTAGGTTTTGGTGCTGCTCTCAGGTGCTGCAGCTATGGCGGAAGAGGGGAATAAAGCTGTTTGGGAAACAATTGTTTTGCTAGTACAGGTACGCAGCATGGCCAGGACTGTACCCAACATCTCCTTAAAGACTGAGGTGCCAAGAGAGGGTCATGTTTGGTTACTTTTTGTTCCCAGCCAAATTCCAGACTTCCAGTTTTCCTGGCTGTGTGCAATTCATTAATCCACACCAGCAGGTTTCCAACCCAAGTATTTCCTTGGCAGAGCCTGAAAGTCGCTCTCCCAGGCTTGGCATGGCAAGCTGATTGCCAGAAAAGTTTCTACCTGACTTGGAGAGAATAAGCTGCCTGTCTGCGTATTCCCTTACCCGCCACTCTGCTTATCTGCCCAGGACATCACAAGACAGCACGGGGGCACGCAGCGGGTCGGTGCGTGGGTCTGTCTGCAGCAGGGACACCAGTGCGATGCAAAAAGTGCTGGTTTTAAACTGGGACAGGAGTTGGCCTTAAACAGACGGCTTGGCTAGAATCGTCCCCGTGCAGGTCGGGCTGGGGTCAGGCGGACAGCCCAGCGCCCTGCTCGGGAAGGCCTGGGCTGCCGGGCAGTGGGAAATGCCGCCTTCCTCCTGCTGCGACCTGAAGGGCAGCCCCTGCCTCAGACACCGAGATGGTTCCCAAAGGAGCCAACAACAACCATGTAAACAGCCCCAGGCAGAGGCTAGCCCTGGTTTTTCAGGAAGCTTGGCCTATTATTGGACGCTGTGCGGGTGTAAACGAAGGCAGAGTTTCGTTCTGCTAAGCAGGAAAAATCTCAATTTCACAAGCCAAAGGAAGAGCTGGCCTCTCGGAGCCTCTTCCTGCGCGGCGACCAGACGGCCGCGGCCTGCACAGGGCTTCAAAGGGGCAGGCACTGCAGGGCGGCGTCTGCCCCGGCTCCGGAGCGATGTCCTGGGGCCAGCCCTGAACTCTGCTCCACGGGTGGAGCGCGCAGAAACGGGGGAAATGTCGCGGCGCGAGGTGGCTCTCTGCAAGGTGGCTGTGCTGAATACCCGTCCTATAAAGGTGGCTTAACTGCACTGATCTTGTGTTCAGCTAGAAACGTGCACCAGAGCGGCTGAAACCCGGGGAAGGAATACTGGAGCATGAACACTGCTGCCTTATCTCTAAGGCACGCAGGAGCTGCTGGGTGCCGCTGCCAGCGAGCCCGGAGCTAACAGCAGCCTCGTGCGTACGCAGGCGATGCACAAAAGCGATGGCAGGATAAAGATGTTTGCAACGTGACCACGCACGGGCACCGACTGCACACAGAACTGCCCGAGCAGCTGTCGGAGGGCTCCAGTAAAACCCCGCTTAGCTTTGTAGCAACAGCGGACGCTGCTCAAACCCGAGGCTTGTAGCTTGAGGTTTAAAATGATACAAAAGCAGCTTTGGTAGAAGTTGGTGTCTGAGCACAGCTCCATTCCAACTCGCTGCCACCCTCCCACCAAGCCCAGGAAGGGCAGGAGCACCTCGAGGGGTGCAGCGGCACAGGGCAAGGAGGAGGAGGGGGAGGAGGAGGAGGAGGAGGGGGAGGAAGTGGTGGTGGCGGCAGAGGCGGCCGCAGCCTTTGTGACTTCAGGTCTCAAGTATGCGGAGCGCGGAGACAGGTACGGCACCAGCAACATCAAAGGGACACGGCTCCACTTCCCCGGGCCCCGCAGCCACTCGCTCAAA
Organism: Cygnus olor; assembly: GCF_009769625.2. Classification (NCBI taxonomy): domain Eukaryota; kingdom Metazoa; phylum Chordata; class Aves; order Anseriformes; family Anatidae; genus Cygnus; species Cygnus olor. The sequence goes on along the minus strand of NC_049189.1, from coordinate 8,029,039 downwards.
GTCCGAGCTTCAGAGGCCGGCCGGGCGGCGGTTCAAAGGCTGGCAGCAACGTATCCGACAGGAGGGCTTCCTCCCCTCGGGGCTGTCATGAACTGCTCCGAGCACTCTGCTAGTACACTTGCAAACGAAACGGCTCCTGTGCCTTGCCGTGGACCGAAGTACAGCAGCGCCTGCAGAAGGGCATCGCTTGCTAATTGCACCCGCTCCAACGGCCTCTTCGGTCGACGCTGCTGAGAGGCGCAGCGGGCTCTTCCCTGCTGAGCACAAAACGCGTTTCCAAGCTCCGCGCCCCGGTAACACCATCGAGCCCAGTATCAGATTATCTTTCCTTGGGGATAAAAATCCAGGCACGCAGAGGGTGCAGCACAATTAACTACTGAACACAGAGGGAACATCTCTCTACAGCTGACGCTGTTTATTCGGTGGAGATGAGGAGTTAAAAGCCAGTCGAGCTATTTTTTCCAGCTGATGGATTTTCCTGGCTCACAAAGCAGATACATACTTTTCAAAAACAAACAAACAAAAAAGATCTCTGGCTTCCGTGGACGTGTAGAAGAGAAACGCCAGCCTCTGATCGCTTCTGACACGAGCTCTGAACGCTACCTATTTATGATATGTCCTTATAAGCATTTTTTAAAGCCCATTTATTCAGCCCTCTAATGCCACTGGAGCAGCACGCGCAGAGATCAGCAGCCACAAAAGAAAAACCTCACTCCAGGGGCACGCTGACACGAATTTCCAGACCAGCCTTTTACCTAAGTCAGGCACAGCCCCGAGCAACCCCAAAAAGAGGGCACGCAACAAACATCAAGCGGAGCTTAAAAGACGAAAATAAAATGCAGGGAAATGCTGCTGGGTGCCTGATGTGACGGGACTGCGCAGATGAAAGAATTGGTTCAGAGCAGCATCAAATGGGGAAATACTGCAGGAGAGGAGACGGAGTGAAGCCAGGTGTTCGCACCAGCTCAGGGGTGAGGGTAAGACACGGAAGGAGCTCTCGGGTGGTACGAGGGAGATAAATTTTGTGGGAATTTTATTTGGGCAGACTCGGCTTCCTGGACAGATTAGAGAAGTGCTACCAACGATGGCTGGGGGCCGTAGCCGCCCGGCCTGACGGATTTCTCCAGCAGCCCTGGCTCCAGCAAGAGGATGCTCTTCTCGACGGGCTCCAGCGAGCCGACTGCAGTCATCCCGAGCTGATTCACTTTCCAAGCAGCGACGGGATAAACAAACACAGGCCCACAGCCCAGTTTCCAATTTCAAAGGGCAAGCTGAGAAATTAAAGCAAGCTCGTCCGGCAGCCAGGGCACTGCGCTGCGAAGGAAGCCAAGCCCCAGGTTCCAAAGCCACCCACGGCCCGCGCAGAAAGCCGGGAGCAGGCCCAGGGCAGGCTCGGGGGCTCGCAGCTGCCGCCCACACCAGCACCACGGGCAGCGCGGCCACAGCCACGGGAACGTGGAAAAACCCTCCTCTGGAAGCTGGCCTCGCCTCGCCAGCAAGCTGCATTTGTTCAACAAATTACATCCTATTACACGGCTGCACTTAATCTTGCAGGGACATTATCAGCGGAATGTATTACTCCCAGGGAAGGAGCCGGAGAGATGCTGGGCTCCAGCAGCCAGATACGGAAGGTGACCTCTGCCAGGAACCTGGCGTTTCCCAAGCTTTTTGCAGCTCTGCAAAGTCACGGTGTTTCCGCATAACGGCTGCAGCAGAACGAAACGCTGTGCAGGCTTTAGCTCCGAGGAGCTTGTGCTGTGCTTACAGAGAACTGCAAAGAATCGGTCACAAGCAAATTCCTCTCTAGAAGGGGAGAAGCAGAGGCCGCCCGGCTGCCAGGTCCCCGGCAGGAACGAGGGGCAGCGGGCTGGAAGGGCGCCTGCGCTCACTGCGCTCGCACCGCTCGGGCGTGCAGCTCCCTCGGGGAGCTCCTGCTCTCCCCGACGGCTTCTCAGGGTTGCAGCCTCCCGGCGGGCAGCGCTCGGTCTGGGTTCGCTAGCCCGGCTTTCAGGCCAGCAGACTTAAAGGAACCAAATGGTGAGCCCTAATCTGGAAACCTCATCCGCCCCCGGCGCGTTATCTACCGCGGCCGAGGCACAACCCCGACCACGCTCGTGCGGAGCGGCTTCGTCCTGCCGCCGGGAAGGTCGCGTTTTGCCTTGCTCAGCGTATCCTGAAACTTGTCTGACAGCATGAAATCCCCAAATCTTTCTCCCTCTATGGGAAGGGAAACCAGAGAAGGAAAAAAATCCCTTGGCTTCACAGTCCAGCCTGGATTTTTCCGTGGTAGTCGGCAGATCTGCCCGAAAGCTTTTCCCCCAGCGGTGTGCTGAGCGAGACAACGAGGAGCCTATGGGCAGAGGAGCAGCACCCCAGGCAATCCCAGCCTCAGCGCCACAACTGGGAGATGCCAACGGAGCACCCCGATGAGAAAAGGGGGCATCTCGGTGGCACACCTCACACTGGCTCTCTCCAGAAGTCAAACCACAGCACTCAGGACTCGCTGTAATGCAGCACTCAGCTGCCCCGGATCCAGCATCTGACATTCACCTGTTTTTGTCCTGAGACGTTCAAAATGAGGCACCGGGATTACAGACGTTTTCAAGACTGGCTTTGACTGGGGCTGCTAAACCTTAAAGCTTTTAAGAGCCAGGAAAGTATCATTTTCCCTTACCAAAGCCACATGTGACTTAATGTTCCCTCCAATCTGGGTTCAAAAAAAATTCCTTTCTTTTGCCAGGAAGCATTAAATGAGAAAAGAGATCTATGCCACAGAGAGGACTTCAGCTTTGCAGAGCTTTGTAGAGTTCGAGAAAAACTGAACAGGATCTGAGTCGCCTTCCCGACAGGCACAGCCTGCCTCAACCAAAGCCTCTGCAGGCACACGTCTGCTGCCTGCAGAGCGCTGCTCAGTTAGCGTGGGGGGAAGAAATCTGTGCACCTCTGCACAACGAGCGGAGGTTCCCTGCAAGAATATAAAGTTCAGGGTACAGAACCTACCCCCCCCTTGAGGCTTAGGGCAGCTGTCACACAGCAAAGTTTCGGCTGCGCTCTCGGTGTTGAATTCCCACCTGACACCAGCAAAGGCTCGGGGCGTTGAATTGAAGGTCCAGCGTCCCGCAGCCTTTCCCGGGCAGGCGGAAGTCAGAAAACCCCATCAGTCACCTCCAGGCTTTTGCAATGTCACAGTCATCTTTCTGGCCCGGAAATTCTCACGCAGCCCAACTTTAGTGTCCACAACGCTGTTTAAAAGGAGAGGCAGTGCCCTGTGAACCCTGTGCAACAGGATTACTGAGTCACCCTTTGCTAGCGTTAGTCAGAAACGTCCTTACACAGCAACAGCGGTGTTGGGCAAACGGCAACAAGATAAGGGTGCCAGAACGCCCTGGGGCTTTGCCCCTTATCTCTTAATGGCTGAAAACAAGGATGCAATTTCTGCACCGTGCAATTCCTGCTACAATTTCTGCACCGTGCCCAGCACACGATGGTGCAGGAGGGGTTTTGTTGGTGCCTATCCCGGCTGGGAACATTTCTCACGGCGCTGTCACCGGCGGCGTCACTCCCAGGTGCCGAGTGCTGCTCACGGTGAGGTCACCCCCATCCTCTTTGCAACCTCACCGGGTTTTGGGAAATGCAAAGCTGGCCGTGCCGTAAACGGTATTGCTGTTGCAAGCTCCCTTTCTCCCTAGGTGGGTGGAATCAGAATGACAACTAGCTATCCACCTCTCTCTGTTTTATTACGTGTTTTTCCCCCACCTCAGTGATACTGTACCCTGCAGACTTTCAAGTGATTTGAGTAACAGTCCGACATCCTACACAAAACAGCTCTGCTGCTAATTAAAGAGCTCAGCCGTCAAAGAGAGAAAGGGCTGATCAGCTCCTGCTACTCGTCTTCCCTCAAGGAGGCAAACGGAGGAATGGAAATTGCTGTATCAGACTACGATGTGGTAATAACAGAGTAATTGTAGGGAAGGGACTAAAGTATGTGTGGGTTTGCAGAGGAGCGTGCTCGGTCTGTGCTGAGCTCCACACTTTTCACTCAAGTCACGCTCCCAGTTAGCTCCCGTTCCATTGCCACAACAGGAGGGACATGGCAGGGCAATTTCAGAGGTCTGAGAACCCCTTCCAGCCCCACACAAAATTACTGGTGTTTCAGGAAACGGCTGCTGTGCAATTTGGTGAGGTTACAGCTACCAAGAGGCTAAAAAACCTCAACCAGCCCTCTCCTTTAAGGAGCATCCTGTGTGCACAGTCAGAAAAGCCTCCCCAAACAAGCACAAACAGCTCAGCGTCAGGAAGAGCCGGGCTATGCTCATTTCAGAACCGTGGCTGCAAAGAAAATGCAAGTACTTACTGAAAACCCGGCCCTTGGATCCTGACTTGCCTCTCCTCCGGTGTGCTGCACCCGGGCATGACCGCAGTGGGTAGGGAGAGAACGCACCTGCACAGTTACGGTGTGCCCACTGCAAGTCCCCAGACGACACACGAAACAGCGCTCAGTCCACCTCTTTGCATCTTCCTTTTCACCTGCTCGTCCCGTGCTTGCTGTCTCCCCAGTTTTTGTTTTCAGGCTGATCTCCAAAAGCCATCGGTGTCTGCATCGTGCTTTGTTCACACGAGGAGCGCGCTTTTCTCCCTTGTTCCAGTAATTCCAGCGCTTAATGCCAAACTTGTTAAATATTTCATGCAAGGAATAAATATTCACCTTTGGACTGCAGACAAGCATGATCTAGTGCTTTGTCATCCCACGTGCCTACCAGATTTAAGAAGAGATTTTTTAAAGCACGCATTTTTGTGAAAGATGTAGAATCGGGTTATGAGGCATGAGCATTTCGAGTTCTCTGTCTGAAAGCACCTCGTACCAGCGACTGTACACCCCAGAAAGTCGACATTGCGCGTTCAATCTCGAGTGTTACCTACGTGACCTCGTGGACGGGGCCATCAAGGCACAGGCACAGCAGCACAGCAGCTAGGAGCAGCCAAGCCTTGAGCCCAGCCGCGTGGGTGCCCTGCGAGGAGCTCTTGCCGATAGGTGTCAGCACAGCCTGCCCGAAGCCTCGCAGGCAGGACCTTCCCCGAGTCTCCTCCGAGCTCCTTCCCAGCCGACAGGACTTATTTACCTTGTCGTAAATCCATCCAGGTAGCAGGGCTTTGAAATAAAAGCCCCAAACGGAGCTGTGCCTGTTACCTAGGGGGGAGCAGAGCTGGGGAGAGGAAGGAAGAACCGCGTGCAGGACGAGCGGGGCGGCTGTGCCTGGCCGGAGGCTCTGCCACGGCCCCGAACCTCCTGCACCGCCTGCAAGGGCAGCGTCCCCGATTTCGGCACCAGCCTTCAGAAGGAGCAGGTTCAGGCTCTCAGCTTTCTTCCTGGGCAATGCTTTGTTTCTATCAGAAACAGCGCCGCTACGTGTGGCCAGTGCACCTGTCGGCATTTTTAAACCTCCTTTCCAGAAGAGAGAAGAAAACGAGATTTCACAAGTGCCTTGGCTGCTCTCACAGCCTCCCACCAGCTTTCAAACACCTTGGCTCAAGTCAACCACATTCGGGCGAGCAAACATCCCGCAGAAACGAAATTCTCTGCAGTTCTGTGAAGTCAAGAATCAGGAAAAGGTCCCCTGCACAGAAGCTGTCACAGCTTTTACCTAGTGTGTTAACATCCTGAATACCTGTGTAGCAAAAAAACTCTTCCAAAATCAGCCTTAACTTCTGCTTATGGAAATACCGGTTTGAAAAATTACAGGCCTGTGCTTTCGAGGCCATTAAAAAGCAAATCACTCTCCAAGCGCTCGCTTTCACAAGCGGTGGAATGAGTATTTCTAAATGGAGATTTATATGCAACATTTCAACAGCACTTGCTCGAAATTTCACCCAAATCTCAGACATATGAGGCACTCAGAAGCTCCCAAACTCGTTGGCAGCTACCGGGTGGCCAGCACCATTAACACGGCCTGCCTACCGATTTGTCTATATAAGGACTCCTAGCATCAGGAACCTATTTTTGCAGATCACGGTCGTCTTATTTACCAACAGGGCCACAAATAGTTTTCCCCGGTTTGGTACACCATGCTCGTCAGCAATATTTTCAGACGGCCCAGGGTCACACTCAAAATGAGAGCGTATAACCTGCGGTGCTGCAAAGGTCCCTGCGCGGGGCTACCTCTGGGCACTGCTCGGGGAAAACGGGGACCAGAGAGGCTAAAAATCCCCTGCACAGGCCCTGGAGGCTGATGAAGGAAGTAGTGGGAAAAATTCCTCTGCTCATGTCTGGAGGGATCTGCGCCCGGGGACCTCGTCTCAGAATCCAAATCCGACGAGGTTAAAGCAACAAGCTATTTTTCAAGCCTTTACGCCAGACCCGCGCCGACAGTCAGAACAGTCAGAACGCCGACAATGCCCTCAGAGGGGTCTGTTTTCTGGCCTGTGCTTCTGGGGAAAAAAACGAGCGAGTGCTCCCAGAGATAAAAGATAAGAAACTGAATACAAGGAAGGACCGAGGGAGGGAACGAGCAGACCGCCCGGTTCGGCTGTCCTCGCGGCACCGCGCGGCTCCCAGGGCATTGGGAGCGGCCTCGCTGCCCCGCGGGCAGTGTGTTGGAGGGGTCTGGGGGCTCCTTCCTCGTCTGCATCCACGTTTCAGTTAGCCAGGGGCGTGCAGATCAGCCAAGGACCAAAACAAAAGGGCTCCTCCCTGCAAAATGTTTCTAGAGGGTATCTTATTCCGGACACGAGCAAGAAGGGGGGGCAGCCAGCGAGCTACGGAGCGCAGCAGGGACGGGCAAGGAAAAACCATCTCCTGGAGGGCTCCTTGCTGGGGCACACCCAGGCGCTGCCAGGACTGCCTTGGCTGCAGCCTGCGGGGAGCCCCGGGCCCTCCACGTCTGAGATCTCAATGAAAGACCTGGCATATGACAGACTGAAACCTAGCCCTGTGCTCCACGGGGATGAGCAGATGCTTGGGATCTCCTCCACCTGACTCCACTTCTGCACCAGCACGCAGCTGCTCAGCCCTTCCCGTGCAGTTCAGGGCCTTCAAGTGAACCTCAAATCCCTGGGCCAGTCCTAAGGCGAGAGGAGAACCAGACTTGCTTACAACATCCATTTCCCTTTGAACCGCTTCTCTTCCATGCTCCTCCATCCCGTTTTCCCCCTGTGAAAGCCCCCAACCTGCAGAACACCATTTATTCCTACCACGTCAGGCCAAGCTGTCAGGGACAGGACAAGAGGGCCTCACAAGGGCAAAGCAGATTTCCCTGCAGAGCTGACACCGGAGGAGACGCGCTGACGGACGCAGGCTAGCTGTCACTCCGAGGAGCACGCTTCCCACGGCAGGGACTGCTTTCCCAAGCTGTGCACACAGACGGCAACTTGCTGAACGTCCAGCATTGGCAGGATGGATGCAGCACACGGAGAGCAGGAACAGGAAGGCAGAAACCGCCCGGCGTTCTGGCCTGCTGACGTAAAGCCAGCTTTATGCCGCGTGGTGAGGGTCTGATACCAGGGCGAGATCCGCCACGAGCGAGCTCAGCACCCCCTCGGGCAGAGGCAACGCCTGCACGGGCGACGCGAGCCAGCCCCGAGCCCTGGGCCCGTTCCCAGCTCCTTCAGAGCGCCTGCCTCCGGCACCGCATTCCTGCACCGCTGCACGCAACAACGATGGAGAAGCGACGGCAGCGGTGGCCCTGCGAACAAGACGAGGACGGGATCCTGATTGTAACTTCCAAACAGGCTCTGCCCCCCATCCTCAAGCCATAAGGTGGACGTAGGAAGGAGGTCATGGCGTGATTTCAAGAACTCCGCGGCAATTACGGTGTTGCTCCCGTAACCGCAGTGCACGGAAGCGCTCTGGGAACGCAGCCTGCGCACACTGATCAGATCCCAAAGGAGACGCAGGTGGGCCAGGGGCAGCCTGCAGCCAGGCGCCAGCAGGGATGGAGGGAGCGGGGTGCCCAGCGAGCTGGTGTTGGACACGGACCAGCACCAGCACCGAACGAAATCCCATCCCCTTCCCCGCGAGGGAGGTGGGGACAAGAAGCACAGCTGCTCTCACTCGAGCGCACGTTTTAGAGCTGCAGGTTAAAGCTCTGTTCTGAAACACGCTGCGTGAGCAGGTTTCCAGCTGCTCCCCCCCGTCTGTGCTGCAGCTGCGCGCATGCACAACGCTGGAGAAGAGGCGGCACAGGTATCTTCCTCTCTTAACCCTGGTACAGGTAGACCACACCCATTTCCCATTCTGCCGACCAACTACAGAGCCCAAGGCTTTGCCTCTGAAGCATTTATTTAACGACTGCTCTCCCAAAGCAGGCTCTTTCTGGTACACAGGCGGAACACACCCAAGAGCCCTACTAAATGCAGGGAAGGGGGCAGCAGGCTTTGGGCTCTTCCTGCCTGGTTCGGTGAATGCATGTGCACGACAGATCCCTGCAAAATTTCTCAGGAGAAAATGGATCAAAAATCCACTTTCAGACGTTAAACACAAACAGCGGAAGAGGCCGCGGGAATGGAGGACGGGGCCTGGCAAATCAAAGGGAGGACAGATGCGTGTCGTAAACCAAAACTCACGCAGATTAAGCATCTAATCACCGACGCAGAGTGATCCTACTGAACCTGAGCAGTGATGGATTAATGCTCTGGAAACCAGCCCTCCGCACACAAGCAATACTTTCCCAATGAGGCGGCAGCAGATGGATTTGTCACAGCTTTGGGGAAAAAAAAAAGAAAATCAACAAAAAGAACACTTCACCTGCCAGTTTTTCTCTTGGCCTTGAAACATTTCATATTTAATAACACAAGTTTCATTAGAGACGTTTTTCAAAACCGCCCAAGTGAAGAAAGAAACAAATTAGCATCCTGTCTGCCTCGCACAGACTAACCCAGGGACCAAGAGGCACCAAGAAATACCTGAGCTTCACGGAGCTGCAGCTTGGAGCTGGCCAAACGAGCTCTGGGCTTGCTCTCTGGAGGGGCAGCAATGAAGTTAAGCTCCACGTGCAAGGACGTTGAAGGGTGTAGCTTGCTGTTTTCAAACGCAGCAAACCCGTCTGCCTGCGCACTCCCTGCAACGATGCATTTTGCAACAGAAATTGCTGTAGATGTTGCCCAACTGCAGTTTTCACTCCCAAAGCCCCTGGGAGCAGCAGATGGCCGCATAACTACAGCGTGCTGCTCTTTGAAGCATTTCTGTGTGCACTGTCAGCCAGATTTCTCTTCAGAAGATGTACTTTGCCTCCTATTTCCAGGCTGCAGCGGAGCATTCTCCAAAGGCTCTCTGCCCCGGTGCTCCTCAGCACTCCCAGCCCGACAGACGAGCGCCTGCGCTCCCCTTTGCTGGTAAATCTGCGAGCCCAAAGAGGGAAAAAGCTCAATACATTTAATTGGAAAAAGCAGTTCCGAGCAACCTGTGCTGTGACAGTGCCCGTCCTGAAGGATGCCATGAACGTGACGAGTGCTGCAAATGGCAGCAGCGCCAGTGACTGTACCTGTACACAGGCATCGAAACGGTTACAAAGCTGAGAAGCTCGTGGTTCCATTTCAGAAGGGCAGTAATTAGCTACGAGATAAGCACGCTCCAGTCCCACAGTTGGCAGCACTGCAGACCCACCAAAATTAAAGCAGAATTTCCACTGGGGTCAAGGCTTTCCAGGCTGGAGGGCTCACACAGCATTCGGTTGCGGTGCCAAAGTCGGGAAGGACAGAGACTCGGGATAACGTGGAAAGTTTTAGTCTGCAAAGGCAGGAACAGGACCTATAACTAGTAAACCCAAAGGGGAATAAGGAAGAAACAAACCAGATCTGGAAAAGTCACCTGGACAAAGAGTCTTCCTCTTTTCCAGGCTGGGTTCAGTCCTACAACAGCACTCTTTATTCAGGTCTATCCCCTGCCATTTTCATCCAGAAAGACACTGCACATACGGCGAGGAATTTCCATGGGTTTCATTAACCTGCTCTACTTTGAAGCATTAGACACCTGAAGCCAGTAGCTGCAGTCATAATTAGAGACACTATTCTGTGCCAGGTATCAAATTTTCACTTCTTTTGATTCCCAGGAGGCCAGGAGCTATGACATGGCTTTAGTGTGCTCAAGGTGATCCCAAGTTTTTATTAAAAAGTTAGGTGTGCCTTCAATTAAAAAGGGCTGCTCAATGCTGCACTAGGTTTAGAAATGCACATGTACACAAAGATCATTTCGCAGCCTTCCCCTCGAGGGTATCTGGCTGTAAATGGAAGCAAGTTGGGCTAAATTTTGAAAGTTTATTTTCAAAATTGCCTCTCCTCGTTTCCTTCCTTGCACACATGGGAACGTGTTTGTTTTGCTCAGGAGCACCTCACAGGCTACGTTCTGGTGTCTCGGGACCAGCAGCAGCGCACGGACTGGGAGGCAGTGCTTTAGAGACTCCTGCACTGGTCAGATCAGGATGTTGCCCTCCCCCCCCCCCTTTTTTTTTTTCCCAAAGCAAGGACATGCCTTAGATTGTTCGCGGCGCTGATCCAAGGCAAGTCGTTCTGCAATGGGAACAGGAGCATCGCAACACAGGGTCAGAGCAGAGTATTTCAGTAACAAGCCTCAGCAGGGACCGCTACAGGAAAAAAAAGGTGCAGCGCAGTCAAGGACAGCGGCTGAACAATCCGCACGATCTCAGGAGATCCTCAGACACAGCGGCTTCTAAACCCATCCAGACATGAGACTGTTTCCATCGTTCAAACAACTGGTTGTTCTTCAGAAATGCCACTACTCCCTCGGACCGTCCCGCAGCCCTGAGCGCTACGTACACCGACGTGCAGGTTCAGGGGGCTGCTCCCGCCGTGCCTGCTGGCTTTTGGCTGCACCACCTCCCTGCGCCCCGTCCCGGGAGGGCCCAGGCCATCGCCGCGGGGGCCAGGCCGTCTCCGCTCAGCTCCACGAAGCACCCAGGAGGCCCCGAAAAAGGAAGCTCGCCCCGTATCAGCACCGGCGTTATGAAACTTCACCAAGTGTTTTGAAAACTTGCCGCTGTTTTCCAAAAGGAGATTACAAAAACAGGGCTTTCTGCTCGGGGCAAGGTTTTTGGACAGCCTCGTCAAGGGCAAAGCGCTCCGTTTGCGCTGCACGCAGCGGGCGGGCTCCTGGTGCTCTCATGCTGCAGCCAAGAGAGCCTCCCACCGCACCGGGACCACATCTGATACAGCCTCCTTGGACAGGTGACAGCAGTCTCTCCTCCCTCCTTTCGTCTGCTCCTTCTGTTGACACAACACCATCAAAGGCACCTTCCCCTCAGCTCACGAGGGGAAACCCGAGCTCCAAACTCTGCCTCGAAACACGGGCCAGAAACCGGCAGTGCTGAAGTGGTACGGGGGGGGGGCGCTGGGGAAAGAGCAGGGCTGGAGCAACAGATGCGGGAGAGGTTTTTGCACACTTACTGTGTCACATTAAGGCTACCCCAAACGCTTTCAGTACAGACTTGGTGCTGAAGCTGCCTGCTCGTTCGGGTTGGAGCAGCAAGAGGCGGGGAGGACGAACCAGTCGCTGCGCCCTGGCACTGCCAACGTCTGAAAACGAACGGAGAGCATCAGAGCGTCTACCCAACGAGCATCGCCTTCCAGCCTGTTTTGAGCCTGAAATCTTGAGAGAGATGAGAAGTGCTCCCATCTCCCCAGCAAAAGCTAAGGCGGCCTCGTTGCAGGGAGACAAAAGCACCAGGAAACGAGCGCTGGGAAGCTCTGCCCTCCTGCCGGAAGGGCGGACGCGGGCTGCTGCGTGGCAAGGCTCCGTGCAGCAAACAGGAAGAGCCGAGCCGCGAGTCTGCGGAGCTGCTCCGATAGCAGAGCAGTGGGAAACCACGTTGCTTGAGGGTGGGCACCGCGACTCCTGGGGCTCTCTCGCCTTCTCCTGCAGCTGGAGGGACGATGGCAGCAAAGAAGGGGATGGTGCTCGGCCCAGGGTGGCAACGGAGACCCAGCAGGGAGAATGCAGACTTCATGGTTTTGGCTAGCACTCCTCTCCCTGCGAAGACCCGGTCTTTGTGTTGTCATTCCTTATTTTATAAGCACAGTACAAGACCCTGATATTTAAAAAAAAAAAAAAAAAAAAAGCTTTCCACCTCTGCCCAGTTAGCCTCTGGGAGCACAGGCAAAGCTATTGGCGTTTTTCTCTCCGATTTGAAAAAGGTACTTCCCAGCTCGGTGCACGGCTCTGGCAGACAGAGGCCAAGTGCAGGGCTCCTGAGGAACACAACCCAACAAATACAGGAAGGGAGAAAGGCTGCAGGAACACACAGTTGCTTCAGGAGCCTGAAATAGCGCGGGCAAGCCAGAAAGACAGCTGCCTGGGGATACGGTCTCCATTCTGCCTATAAATTACCCACAGCGGCCCGAGGATGACATGAACGTGAAACACCGAGGGGACGATGACGTTGAAGGGCCTGGGTCAGCGCTGGTGGCTGAGGCAGCCTCTCCCAGGAGCTGCCACACGGATCTCGCAGCACAGAGATGGAAGGGATCCCAAGCAAGAGCGTTTCACGGACCTGCAAGGGAACAGGGCAAGTCTTCCCTGCCGCCAGCGCGGGGCTGAGCCCTGGGTTGGCCACCTCCACGTGCCAGCAGCCCTGTGCCAAAGCCCTCACCGCAGGAGTCCGCGCAGCTCCTGCACTGACCCATTGCGCCAGGGGTGTGAAGTCTCCATTTTAAGCAGCTTTTGGTTTCTTCCACGGCTGTTTCAGCTGCACGAGAACTCGTTTTCAGGGAGCACCAGAGGACTATCGACACCAAAGTCATCCTGCCTGTACCCTTGCTGCAAGAGCAGCGTGCTGTGGCTTGAGCTACAGAGGAGTTGAGACTAACCCTTGCCTCCAGCTGGATAAACAAACTCCAGCTTAAACCACCTCCAGTCCTCGATCAGGTTCGCCTCTGCGCAGAGGGGCCAAAAATCAAGGAAGAGCCTGGATTAACTACCCAAATAAAGGCAAAGAAAGCATCCCCGACGCTGGAGGAAAGCGCTCACGGAGAACAGCACCTGGGGGGCCCCTGACCCGAGGAGGACGCCGTGGCTGCCGTCGTGCACTCGCGAGTCAGCGCGAGACGGTGTCGCTGCCCTGCGTAGGAAACGCTGTGAGTTCCTGTGCACGCTCCAACTCCTCTGCAGCCGGGAATGATGAATCTTACATCCCGGCAGCGGGCGCTGAGGGCTCACGAGCACCTCTCCTCCGTGGCCGGGCAGCCCCTGCTGCACGTTTCTTGCCCTCGAGAGGCACACGCACAGCCCTCGGGCTGCAGCCGGCCTCGCCCCACATCCACGCACACCGCACCGAGGGCTGCGCTGCCTCTGCGCACCCTTGCGTGCCTGTCTCCATCGGTAACTCCCCTGCAGGGCTCCCACATATAAAGGCCATCCATTATCCCTCCCTACGCTCCCTCCTGCTCGAGCAGGATTTGCGTGTGGGAGTGAAGGAGGTGGCAAGTAACTCCGAGTGGCCAGAAGAGCTTGAGGGAGAGGAGTTTACAGGCATTCCCGCTCACGTTCCTAAAACAGAGATGCTGCTGCCCACCCGCCTTTGGAAAGCGTTACACCCCACCAGCAAAAAGCGCTACATAAAAGCTGGGCACTAACTCTCTTGTTCTGCTCCAGTCTAATAAGTAAAAAGTCAATGCCATTGTTTTAGATCTAAGCAAAAAGCACTTTGAAACCTCAAAAATTAGGGTTTTTTGAAGCAATTACCTACCTCCTCCGTCTCCGAGACTAAAGAAACATGGGCCAATTATTTCTTTGAAGGCTAAATATTTACTCCTGGGTTCAGTGCGGCAGCTCACGGTGGGGATGAATTACCCAGCTCTGATGTCATTTCATCTGATGCCCGCAAGTAAGAAAACCCAAATGAAAACAGCAGGTATGGAGAACAACAACAACAACAACAAGCTTTCTCCTGGCAAAGCCCCGAGAGGGGCAGGGACGAAGCTGCTCCAGCTCACTGCAGCCACGGCCCTGGGCAGGATCCAAGGCCTTTAGCACAGCCCCGGCGCCACGCTCCTGCCCCAGGGCTCCCTGGTTAAGGGCACAGGTCACCGTGCACGATGACACCTCTCCAAGCCACAAGTGGCCTGGTGGAGAAGCCACCGTCGCACCCCGGGGACAGACCTACCCCATGGAGCGCAGAGCCCGCGACCTGCAGCAACGGGGTGGGAATTCCTCCTCAACCTCCACGAGCAATTAGCTCGCACACACCCCGTGCTGGAGCAGGCGTTAATCAATCAACGTCAGCTCTTCTTTTAAGATCCCTCCTGCGTTATTTACATCTGACTCCAAGTTTCAAAGCTCTCTGCTTTTGCCCCCTCCAGCCACTATTCTTTCCCAGGCAGCGGGTGCCAACACTGGTTAGGGCACCAAAAAGGAGCTATGTGCAAGAAACCACCACCGGCACAAGCACGGGTGACTCATCTTCTCTGAAGACCGACGAACAAGAGCGCTCTCTGTTCGGTGAGACTGCCTGAAGTTTCAGTTGCGATCTGATCTTGCTCCGTGCGCTCATGACAGCATGCAGAAATATTTCCTCGGGGGATCTTCCCATGGGACTTAACTCTGACACATATTCCCACAGGACTTGTTCTTTTAACAGCGCTATTTGTTAGTAAGGCAGTGGGAATCCTACTTTGTGAAATACCAACGGAGTGACTGAGACGCAGAGCTGGGTGCCGGCGGCTGGGTTCATTAACGCGATGCGAGCGCTAGCTGCGAGTCATGCCCCACATTCAATCCGACGGAAGAACTCGCTGGGCTGCAAGAATAGTCGTCCTGGGTCAGACCAGAGGTCTGCACAGCCCAGTATCCTGTTTATGCTACCCATGGCCTCTCCTCCACCCTGAGCAGAGGGAGAGGAGCAGGCGAGCGCTGCGGCACGGAAGGAGGAAGAGCAAGAGCCAGTTTCCACAAGCATGCACTGTGGTTTATTTTCTTCCTCCATTTTAAGTCCGAGCCTGCTTAGTTCTCACCTGCAGACATAATACGCTGGACGTGCAGACTCAAAAATCAAATTGAAATGTTTAAAGCCTGTGTAGACTTATATCCCACCAACACCTCATACCAAGCACCAAGCTGTGCATTAACATTTTGAGTTACATCTGACCAGTTCTCCAGTAACACCAGTACGCAGGACGTCTTGATTTCACAGGACTTCATAGTAAAAAAGAATTGTTAGACAGGAAAACACATCTTTAAACAATGATTGAGTAATCTTCAATACTGGAGGCACAATACTTACAGCACATGAAGCAGGGGCAGAGGGACTCTGCACCCAAGCAGACAACTCAGCAAGGAACGCTTGATGGGTGCTGAGCTCCTTTTCCTTTTGTTCTTCCCTCTCTTCGTTAAATGTAAAGCTTTTGCCAAAATGGCCAGTTTTATACTCCCTCCCCCCCCGAGCTTCCCCCAATTCTTCTGCTTTTGTCAAAGTTATGTTAGTCAAATTCAGCAATATATGAAAAACATGCATCTTGTGTGTGACATTTGGAGTTCAAAGCCCGTGTGGGAAATCATTTGTGGCATTTTCCTGCTCCGCTCACAGCAGGACTGCAGGAACATACCTGTTTTCCCACGCTTTCCTGGTTGCTGTGGGTAGCCAGCATGGGCATGTCTCATCCACCCCTCAAAATACCTAAGTGGCAGCTACCGAAGATAGTCAAAAATCGCAGCTTTGGGACACCACCACTTACTGGCACAGCCTCTCGTGACGGCAGTTAAGTGCCACTCATCCCACGTGGCACGAACCAGCATTGAACACCTTCTCCAGACAAAGAGGGAAACCAGAAACAACTCAGCCTGCCTCACAGCACACTGCTGCAGGCAAGAGGACGCACAGACTGTCACAAAAAGGACGTGACCTGAAAACCATTCAATGATAAAACACGCGGGGAAACACAGACTGGGACCCCTCAGCCCTGCAGATAAGATCTGACGAGGGCTTTGGCAGCAGGGCAGCTGGAGAAGGGCTAGGGAAGGTGGCCGGGCGCTGCCCCTCACCTGATGCCAGGGGCCGGATCCACTCCTTGCTGTTGAGGTCGAGTCTCCAGAGGTCGTTGAAGGCAGCGTTGCAGCTGCTCTGCGTGCAGCCTCCGAACACGTACATCGACTGGTTGGCGTCATAGTAACACGCGCCTAGGGGAAAGGAAACCCACCATTAGTTCGTCCTTCTCCCGTCTTCATGGGTTGGGTGAAAAAGATTTTCTCCCCGCCGGCCCGGGGATTCAGACAGGAGAAAAGCAAACAGGCTACAGCAACCCCAAAACCATGGGCTAGCTCAGGAGTATCCCCGACCAGTGTAAACCTCCGGCAAGAACCTTCTAAGACGATTATCCCCTCAAGCAGACCTGCTCCTGAAAGTGCAAAGAAAGCTGCCTTAGAAGCTTACAGTTAATTAGATTAGCCACGATTAACGCTTTCAGCATGCTTACCTTTTCTAAGCTATTTCACATTGCTTGTAGGGCTGTCAAATTTTACTAAGTGACAGTCCCGTACACCTACACTTGGTGGCTTATTCTTTTTTCCAAAGCTGACAGCATTTCTCCTTATCTCATCACAACTAAGTGCCACTGAAACACAGGCATCTCGCACGAGCATCCCCTTTGCTTCTTAGGGGCCAGGATCAGGCAGCACAAAGGGGAGCGGGGAGGGAACACAACACTTGACAACCCCTCAGAGATACCTAGGGAAGAGAGAGCGCTTTTGGCCCAAAGCCGAACTCAGCAGCAAAAAAGATTCAGTGTGCTGAGCAAGCTTGCGTCCCATGGTACCCAGGCACCTCTGACAAGCACTAAATTAAACATACGCAGAGCAGACACGGATGGTGCAGCTCATCTGCCTCGGAGGATGCGTGTGAGCACGCCAGCACGATGCAAACGCGTTCAGAAAGTCAAACCACTGCGATTAACGCGAGAGGCGCTGAGGATACGAGCGGCGCTTCCCAGTTCCTGCAGCTCCCTCCCCTCACAGCCAGCCGCAGCCCCGCCGAATTCACACAGCACCCCCCTTCCTGTCAGGGCCGAGCCCTGCACCGCGGGATGCCCACCGCGGGATGCCCGCGGCTCTTCGGGGCTCCCCCACCGCTCGCGGGCAGGGCCCTGGGACCCCGCCGGGGCCGGCTCGCGCAGAGCGCATGGGGCAGGACGGTGGCGCAGGGAGAAGGAGCTCGTCCTTCGGCGGTGGCTCTGGCGGACACGTGCACGCTGACTCCAAGTTTGCGAGGATTAAATTTCCACGGGCAATTTCAGCACAGGCGTCGTAACCTGCCAATCCTCTGGCCTGAAAAGAGGGGCGATAGCAACAGGTACATGCCTCGGCTGCATTCCGCTTTTAGAAATTCAATCCTCCCTTGACCTGACATAGCCTGAAAATCTCAATTCTTGCATTTTCTCAAAAAGTCTTCCCTTTTTCTTCCTGCAGAGCTCTGGAAAGGAAAGCACACAGCTTTGGCAGCAAGGTCAAGTTTGCTGCTGAAGGCCGGATCTACCTTGCAGGGAGCTGCTCTGCTGGTCACAGCATCTCCTGGGGCATATTTAACAGCCCCCAGTCACCACAAACTCAGCAGCACACACATGGATGGTCCCAAAACACGAAATCCTTCCTGCGGTCCCTCAGCACAAGCCCTGCTATGCCAGGGAAGCAGCGTGCTCCGACATGGGCACCCACCTGCTTGGATGTGTTCAGATGAGGGTAAAGTACCCAAATCCCTCCCAAAACGGGACCGCATCCCCACTGGCGCTCGTTGCAAAGAGGATTCGCTGCCTGAATCCCGCTCAGAACCAACGCGTTTCCCAGTAAAGCCCAACCTCACACACAAGAGCCTTCAGCAAAGCCCCAAACCCTGCCGTTTGCCCTCTCAACGCGAACAACGCCTGCACAGCGATTCCTCGCGCGCTTGCCATCAAGTCAAGCAGGGGGGGAACCGCAGTGACTCGCCCATGCACACGTACACCAGGGTGCAGG
Organism: Cygnus olor; assembly: GCF_009769625.2. Lineage (NCBI taxonomy): Eukaryota > Metazoa > Chordata > Aves > Anseriformes > Anatidae > Cygnus > Cygnus olor. The sequence goes on along the minus strand of NC_049189.1, from coordinate 8,011,095 downwards.
AGAAAGACGCGGGGTTTTACGCTCTGGGAAAGCTGAAGGGCATCAGCTAGGGCTTGGAGGGAGCAGGAACCATCGCCCTCACCATGACAAGCGATATATCGCACAGCAGCAAAGAGCGAAAGGAAAAGGCAAAGTTCAGGCAGGCAGCCCCCGGTGCGGGGCAGTGTATGACCCCCGGGTCTGACGTGGAGAAGCACGCCGGGCACGCAGAAGCCCCTCCAGGGCGGGTGTCCGCGCACAGGACCACGCGACACCATACATAACCAGCACAAGGCAGGCTGCAAAATCAGCAGCACGGGGAGGGCAGGGCTCTAGCTGGGAAGGGAATTGGAAAAAGAGAAATGTAAAAGAGAAATTCAAGTTCGCTGCGTGTCTGCAAGCTCAGCGCACGAGCGCAGCAGCTCCAACAGCCAGCATCATTCCGTGCTGAAGTCAGAGCTGAGGGCAGGGGTGCGAGCTGCGCCCTTCCTCCTCCGTCTCTACACCACTTGCTGTACGTGGCTGTGCACCAGCTCCACGAGTTACAAAATAAAAATAGGTTTGGGTTAGCTGAGCCGACAGGACACAGGACTGCTCCGGGGGAGCTCGTATCACCACGGAACAACTAAGAGAGCATCTGGGCTGGAGGGAGCCAGATCGCCTGCTTCCCCCACTGAGAGCCTGCCGAGGAGCCGGCCGCCCTCACGCCCTTGGCTCTTGCTGGGAATGCCGGGGCACGGAGCTGGCCACGCAGCGGGGCCGGGGAATGCGCGAGGGCAGCGCGGGACCGCCCAGCAACCCCGCGTGTGCATCCACACGGGGTCCGTACCTGCAGCTGAAGGCTTCATCTCAAACCACATCTCGCCCAGCTGTATAATACGCACCTACGCCACGCAAAATACCTGCGGAGCTGCCTTTGGGGTGGGGGATACGTTGAGCAATGTAAATAGCGGCGCAGTAACTGCGCGGGCTTCAGGAGGTATCTGGATTGGGATGCAAGCTGGCCTGCCCTGGCACCGAAACAGGCGGAGGAGGTTTGCAAGACCCCCCAGCACGTCTGCCGGGGAGCAGAACCGGGAATAACAAGGAAGGAATAACGAGCAGGACCAGGAGCAATGAGCAAAAGCATGGCTGTAGCCTCACCCACTCCCCAGGACCAGCCCTGGTACCATTTGTGCACGGTACGACCCCTCGCAGGCTGCTACGGCTCAGGAAGGTGAGGGTACCAGGCAGTGCGCCACACGCGAAGCACGTGCAATTCACAACCGGTGCAAAGCAACACCGTGCTTCTGGGGGGTTCTGCTCAACGTTTCTTGAACGCTTACTGCTTCCTTAGAAATCTGATCGCTACCTCATCGTGACAGGTCGAGAGCCTCTTACCTCCTCCCCACGCCAAAGCCTTGGCAACTCCTGCTTTCACACACGGCGCAGCTCATTTATTATTTTGAGGGGAGGTGGCAACATTCCTCTCCTCTATTTGGATTTAAAAAACCGGCCAGCCAGACAGGCACCATGACGTCCGCACGGCATGTATTTTAATCCTAGACCAAAATAATTTAAACTTTGCCTTCCTGCTTCTTCTTAGCAAGCCATTCAAAGCTTCTGAAGCCAAGGAAGACAGATCAGGTTGAGAAAAAGTAATTAACGCAGGCACAACTGAAAACTCCGGTTTGATACCAGCCTTTCAGGGTGCAGAACAAACCCAGGGAGGAAGATGTGCATCCGCGGTGCTTTCAGCTCTTTGTTGGGTGGAAAGCAAGGAGGAGCTGAAACCCTGGGATGGATTTTTATTTTTTTAAAGGACTTAGGTTCCAGTCAAATTCAGTGTGTCCCAGAGTTTCAGTATTGCAGAGATGGCACGCTTCTGTAACTGGAAATTAAAAGAATAAATATTTCTGATGTTTGAAGACACCGATACGCAAACAGACTGCAAAGGCAGCTTATTTTGAACACATTCCTGTTTTCCCTCTGTGCTGCACACCAGCCACGAACAAAGCATCAGAGATTTTTCACCCAGAGCGTGAGATAACCAAAATAAAGATCAATGGACTATAACTGGGAAGGGAAACCTGAATGCAAAACACATGCCCTTTGTGATAGTTAGAGGGCATTGACTTTCTAAACGTCAAGTACATCAAATATGGGAGTCAAGTTCAGAGGTCAGATTCCCCATCAGAGAGAGAGGAAAAGTCAGCTGGCAGTTGAACTCCCATTGCTACACGGCTCCCAGCTGAAAACAGCACCGCAGCTTCGCTGCTAACCGTTGTCGAGCCATCACGGCTTCAGAACTGCCCCACAACACGGCCCCACCAGCTACTGATGGCGCCAGCCTGACGGAGCTCCCGTGCTTCCTTAGCTTCGGCTCAGGGCAGGAGGTGCAGCACCACAAACGCAGTCCCCAGCGCCATGAGATGGTGCAGAAGAGCTCCCCGCCTCCTTCGAACGCGACCCCAGCCTTACAGCCTCTTCACTTGCGTGTTCAGCGGTGCTCCCAGCAGCGCCCTGCCGAGCTGGGCACCGAGCCGCCAGCAGTGCATCCTTCCAGGCGCGCTGGGTCGCGCAGGGAGAAGCTGGCCGTGCCCAGCCCGCTTGGCACGGGAGGCAGCGCGAGCGCGGCGCCGGGAGGCAGGGCTGCGGATGAAAGGGCCCGGGCCCGCTGGCTGGCACCGGTGTTTACGCCAACTGCACCGCAAGTTGCGGCACGACGAGAATGCTCCGGACCTCGGAAAGTTCAGCTCTGCAACTGCCTTCCACCTCTGCGTGGGGTGTGTGTGTGTGTGTGTGTGTTTGTGTGTGTGTGTAGATATCCTACACCTGCCCCCTTCTTCTCTACAATTTCCCCGCTGCAGTCAGACCAGGGACTCAGTGCAGTCAGAAGGCAGCGATATATTTAGCAAAGCTGGGAGATAACAAAAGCTGCAGCTGCTTGGTCCCCTTGCTCTGGTTGAGAAGTGGCCCGTCCTGTAAAACAAACATCTTTCCAGTTTTTCCCTCATCTCTCAGGGTAAGTTTGCTTTAATTAGTCATCACGTTGGTACCATGCTCCCCAGACCGTACGGAAACATTTCAGTTACAATTAGTCACCGCAGAACCAACTCTTCCATCAAAGGATCAATATTTCTAGCTCAACGGTCAACATTCCTTTGCTGCCTTTCCTTTTCTGCATTCCTCCACCTTTTGACATCACTTTCTGAGTGCAGCCAGTTATTTAACTGCATGAGTCATTGCCCTGGTATGATCTCTGCAGGCTTATACGTTAGGGCTAAAGAAGACAATCAGATGACTACTGCAAACTTTCCACCTTCAGACACCTACCTGGTCTTCATCTCAGAAACACGCATGAAGTACATCTTCCACTAAGCCTCTATGTTTAAATCTCAAAGAATAGCACTGCTGATAATTGCTTAGTGTTGTCCAGCTTTGGTTAAATCCTTTAGAAAACCTACAGCCCATCCATAAAGTCTGTTATCAGCCAAACTCGTCGTACGATCAAAGGCCTTGACAAATGCTTCCTCCCCATAAAACAACGGTAACGCACATTAGTTATTCCTTATCGAACAGTTTTTCAATTACGTTTCTCAGAATTTATAGCAGACGATGACCTCTAACTATTTAAAATTCTCACTTGTCATGTTAAATATTGGCTCCAAATTAGCACTTCTGAGGTATTTCTAATAAATCTTGAAAAAAAGAGACAGCCCTAGCTAATCCTTCGATGCTACCGCCGCCCGTTCACTTCAAAGGACTCATACCCAGCAGATGACGTCTTCCCATGAAACCTGGTGAGCCACCCCTAAAAAATGTTTTGTGAACCCTCCCTCACTCCCCCTTCCCAGACCTCCCGTTCTTAGCTTGTCTCACCGCATATTAGTACTTGAGATCACAGTTTTTCAGATTCTCTTTGCACTGTGATTAATGATTTGTGGCCTCAGTTCTAGCCTCTCACTCAGAAAGGAATCTCAGCCCAGCCCAGCTTTGATCAGACCTTCCTCCAGGCTCTGATATTGGAATCCACCCACAAACACATGCGGCTTTGCTGTAGGGAAAGCAGATACCGCAGATCTGGAGAACTGTTCAAAAATAATTAATTTCAAACCAGCAAACAAGTTAATCCAGATTAGCTTTCTGCACATCGAGTGCATTAATAATGCTTCTGTAGTGACCAGGGGCTGAGCGGAGCCAGGACGGTGTCACTGAGGCTAATGGAGATCAGAGGCTCTGAGAGCTGTGGCTTTGGTGAAACAACTCAGTCTGGAGCAAGTGGCAGGAGCAGCACATTCCGAGGAAGCCCCTGCTGGGCAGCAGAAAAAAATGAAAGCACATGCAGCGAGTCCCTGGCATAATATTTGGGCCTTCTTCGGGTAATTCACTGCTAGCCTTACAGCTCACCAGGCACAAGGAAGCTGCTCCAAGGCACTGGGGTGGAAACGGTGCAGGTGAGATACCCCCTCAGAAATAGGCCAGTTAGGCCAGACGCCACCACCGGCAAACCGAGGGAAAGTTCCCCTGAATCTGCAAGTCATCGGGAAGCACTTTATTAACGTTGCTGCTTCAAGACGAGTGACGAAACGTGGTGCCTTTTTGAAGTTTTAGGAGGACACTGAAATCCTTGAAGAGGAGAATGCTGCCACCAGAACATCCCACAGTGTCTCCTAGGCTTTTTTTTGGGCAGGAGGCTACACATTCTGTGCGTTGGCTGTTTCATAAATTATTACTCGGGAATATGAAAATTTTATGACTGCTTGCTCTTGGAATTGCACCGCTTACATCACGTTTATTTACCTTTATAAACACAAAGTTTGCTCCCCGGAAGAGCCGTCTCCCGAAGAGGTCTGACCCAGCGACAAAGCCACAAGGACTGAATTTTTGTCATATTTCAACACGGTGCCTGGCACAGCCACTGCACCACAAAAAAGTTTTATTTAAGTATCTTTCCCTCAACGGGAACCTGTTCTCTGTTCCAGAAACTTGGAAGCAGGGCAAAAATTCCGCCATAAATTAAGCAATGTTTTCAACTGAACTTCTATCAGCAAATCACACCCACGACAAGCGTGCTTGCCTCAGTACCTCTCATCTGCAGCTCTTTGTGTTTTGTTTTGAAGCACACCACGCTCAGCCTCCTCCAGGCTGTTGCTCACAAGCGTAAGAGACGATGTGCTGCGTAAAGCAGCCAGCGTACGTCCCCACGTGCAGCGGGTCGGCAAACCCACTGGCTACAACAGCCGCTGGACTGGAGGTTTCTCTTGAAGGGGAGCTGTGTAAAGAAGTCTGCATGTAAAATTTGCAAAAAACACAGGGTGGGATTTTTTTTCCCAACTGCGTTAACATTTCCTCTTTCTAACCTAGGACAAACAGCTACTGAATCCCTATTCTTGTGTAAAGTGCTTGTGTTGGCAGAGCTGCCGTGTTACACCGAGCAGATAAAGCTCTGCTGCAGCAACAGGCACGTGCGCCACCACTCCGCCCCGAATGACACAACGCAAACACCTCGTTACAGCTTCCCACGGTAACTCAGAGCTGACGAGGGGCGAGCGGAGCCCTCCTGGGCAGCTACTTACTGTGCGAGAAGCGTTGAGTGATGGGGGTTCCTGGGTAGGGGTAAGTGCGACTCTCCCACTGAATGTTTCCTTCTTGCACTGCTTTGATAAAGCCGTGATAACACTGATGGGCCACACCTAGAGAAAGACGAGACGTCAGCAGAATTTGAGGCATGTTTAGAACAGACCGTGTCTGCACAGTTGCACAAGCACATCCAAAACCAGCACATAACACACCTATATGAAGGAGCGTGTGTATATGCCGCCTGACAGCCTTTGTAGGGAGCAGCGAGCTTGGAGAAGCCAAAGCAAATGACAACTTATCACTTGGTGGTGTGCGGTGAGTAGCAGCACGATAGCAATTACAAAACAACACCGGTATTTGGGCTATAAATACGCTGGTGGATATTCAGAGGACTCAAAAGAATGAAGAACATGGACTCTGCAAACGCAGAAATCAGCGTTCACTCCACTTATTTACCACACCTTTGCTATTTGTCAGCTGCGTTTGGTAAAGCCAAGCCTTTGGGATAGGTAAGTGTGTGCGAGGCTGCGGTTCTGCCCCGCTGCCTGGAGGCAGCTGCTAACGCGCAGCTCTCCCCGGACCGAGGTGCTCTGCTGCGAGCTGTAACAACCAGCGAAGGCTCAGCTGGAGGCAGAGAGCCCGCGGTCAGCACACCGGAGACCTCACCTGCTGCCAAGGAAGGTCTCTGGGAGCAGAGGCCGAACCCGGCATCCCAACACCCCAGCACCTGGCCGCAGCCAGGCAGCGGGGAGCCAAGGTGCCAGCACAACTGTTTCAGCAAGGAGCTACGCGCAGCACGCTTCAGGTCACTACAAACACGTATTTAAACGCAAATCCCATGTGTTAGGGACATGTCTTCCCAGAGAGGGGTTTTTGGCCCACTCTGCTGCAACACAAGGCTAATCACACCCAAATTAATGCTTTTCTGCCAGAGGAGCACACTGGCCTTAAAGGACCACTGAGGACCAACAGCACATAATAACGAACTTTTAAGAGAATGCCTGCAGCTACTGGACAGTAATCTACAGTAAATGTGAGAGGAGAAGCCAGTGACAAAAGGCAGCGTGTGTCAGGTGAAAATATTCCTTCTTAGCCTGCCAGGGCGTCGATCTGCCCTACAGGAGGTGGCTCCAGCTCCTGTGGCGCAGACCAGCAGCAGAGCCACAGTTAATCCTGTGCATGGAGAGTGTGTCTGCTTGTGCAGAGGAGGGCCAGAGACTGCTTGCTGCGGGAAGAAAAGGGGCTGGTGAAGCCTTACGACTGCAGCAGCTCAGCAGATGCTCTGTGGCCCCAGCACCTGCTCCGCCTCGCGCCCACAAGCCCTGCTGCCTCAGAGCGCTCAGAGCCGCGGGGGGAGGATGCAGCCCGTCACGCTTTTGCAGCAAAACATCAGCTTTGAGAAAGCGTGCAGAGCAGATCCTGGTTTAGCTAAACGCCCTTCACCTCTAGCACTTGGGTGCTAACAGAACTTCCAAGGCCAGCGTCCAGCCCCCGGGCCGGTGTAAGCCTCGCCGCGCCCTGACACCGAAGGGCTGGAGCAGTCCTCGCTGGCAGCCCGGGCTATGGCAGCAATTGCACTCAAGGTGCCAGAACCTGCTGGGATTTTTCCCCGAGAGTTTGCTGACTGCAAGCCCTGTGCCAGGAACACCCCCAGCAAGAAATCACACTCAGGGATACACAGCAGGAAGCTTCAAAAAATGAAGCCCTGGGTCTTCAAGCAGCTGGTCGCCAAGAGACACACGGGAAACGTAACCTGAACTGTAGGATTTCGGAGCAGATGTATCCTGACAAACAGGAAAAATTAACCAGCAGCAAACAAATCAAGCATTTACCTTGAGTAACCTCCGCTTCGCAGAGCACACGTTAGTGATTACACTCCCTTTGCGCTGTAACCACCACAGAAACGATGCGGCTGCCCAGCACCTCTCACTGCCCAGGCTCACTCCAATGTCACGGGGCGCCTTGGGCTGCTCTTCCCTCCCCTACACTCCAGGACGTTTCCCACAGTCTCTGTTGGGGTGAATCACCGGCTGCTGGCTCACTCCAGCTGCATCCTTTGCATCTCTTAAGGCTGCTTCAGGAACAAGCGTGTGTGAGAAAGCAGCAACTCAAGGCCATGGGCACTTGAAAACCTTTCAACAGAGGTGCAGACTGCTGAGCCGGCAGGACCAGAGCACTGCGTGTTCGTGGGCCCAAAATCATGCCAAAAAGTAATTGCGCAAGGCTTACTTCTGAAGGAGCTGCATTTTGGTTCAACCTCCAGCCTGTTAAACTCCGGGCAAGGCAGAGAATCCTTGGAATCTCAGCAATGCTTCACATGTGCGAGGAAGTCCATAAATGAGACATCACCCCACACACCTGCCCAGCCGTACACAGCGCCAAAGGCAGAAAGCACGGCGCTTCTCGCCTGACACCTGCTCTGCACTTCCCAGAAGAAACAAGTTACCCAAGTGCAACAGTCTGCCTCATTTCCTACAGATTTAACCGGGGTTGTCTCCCAAAGCGCCTGTTTTTATGAAGCCTGCAATCAGAACTCATGTGTCCAACAGCCCAACGTAACAGAAATCACCGCTGTATGCGGGAATGCTGGGAGCCACGAGGCAGGTAGAGTTTGCGCAAGGCTACAAGCAGAGCTCTTTGTCGTATCACATGTATCTAGCATTAAAATATCCCCATAAGGCTCCAGAATTAATGCTGCACGGAGGCAAAGCGAAGTATCTGTATCTCAGGGCTACTCTTTCAGGAAATCTGAATATGTAGATCTCTATTAACGTAGATGCAGTTTATACTTTGCCACTTATCTTCAGCAGAGCTGTAAGAACCAGGCACGGTTTTGTTTCCAACCAAAAGCACAGGCTTTGGGAATGTACTTATTGAGCAAGATGCAAACACGGCACAATTATAGCCACATTAGACATGGGATGCCGGGAGCGGGGCGCTGCTGTGCGTGTTGGAGGGGAAGCCTGAATGCAAGGTCAGGAGCGCTGCACGTTAGCAGCGCGCGGGCAGCGTTCAGAAGCAGAACTAAGCGAGCAGCCCGGTCGCGGGGGTTTTGGGGTTTTGCTCTTTCCTACTTCAAAAGAGAACACCCAGCCCGACGGCAGGGAGCAAGCTGCCTCAGCTGAGGGGCTCCGTTCTGCAGCACCGGAGTTATCGGCAACACACCAGCAAGGCGAGGCTTCAGCTGCTTTTCAGGCATTTTGCACAAGTCAGATTTCTGAGTGAACAGGGAGAAACTAAAGGCAAGTCTAAAGCAAAGCAAAGAGCAGCTGGAACATGAAATGAAGCCACATTCCCACAATTAAAAAAATGCATTCTCACTACAGCCGTTTGTACCTTTGATTAGTCGATACCACTGTTTGCAGACAAGGGCAGCAGTTTTGTGCTCCTGATACGGTGAAAGGAAGGACAGGATATATTCCAAAACCTCTTCGGGGAGCTCCAACATCGATCTGTTATGCCTGGTCTCCTCCACCTCCAGCTCAGCATGGGGCTCGTCATCTTGCTCCATCGTCCCTTCGACCACAGCTTCTTCGGGATCCACGGCCATGAAACTGTCATCTTCACTGTCCGAGGAGCTGGCCATGGCATTCCACTTCACAGCTTCGAGAGAGAGACAACACTGAGGTCACCGAGCGAAACCCAACAGCATCAGAAACGCAGCTGCAAGCCGCGCACGTTACACGAGAGGTCTACACAGAGCCCTGCACCAGTAAGCTCCAGGTCAAGGACGTGGTTTTTGCAAGGCTTTGAAGCAGGCTGCACGCAGTTTAGGAATGAGCTCAAGAGACCAAGCAGCCGGCGCGTGCAGACAAAAGGTTCGGCACCTTTCCTCCCCCAAACAAACGCTAACCACCACCATCGGCGGGGCAAAGCTCGCCTCTGCTGGGAAAGCAAACACGTCACACCGCTCTCTGGTCGCGAAGCGTTTTCCCAGGCCACTTCTTCATCTCTCACCGCTCTCAGCCCCGCTGCTGCCTGCGGACAGCACCAGGGAGAGCAAAAAGGAAGTAAGAAAACCCACCGCAGGAATGAGAGCCTGCGACAGCCCCGCTCCCCACGGCCTCCCCTCGCCACCGCCGCGCCGCTGGCCCCAGCAGGCCCCGGCAGGACGCGGCGGCGGCAGCGTCCCCGCAGCTGCCCGCGGTTTGGCAGCGCCGAGCTGCGGGGCGAGGAGGTGCCGGTGCCTGGCACGGGGCTGGGGGCAGGACCGGGCTCCCCGGGGAGCCAGGCGGGACAGGAGCGAGGGACAGCTCGCAGCCGCTCCTCCCCTGAGAAACCAGTTTGGCCAGCGAGTCTGCTGCACGCCAGTGCTGGGGCTTCCCAGGGAGCACACGCTGCTGCGGGAAGAGGGGGAAAAGCCCCGTCCCGCTCTCCTTTAGCGCCCCTCTAGCACGCCTCGTCCACCTCTTTGTTTTATACAAGTGGCTGCTCGGGGTAGGTGGGGAAGGAGAAACCCCACAGGATTTACTGCCGACGACAGGCTGGGATATCGTCGCTCCAGCCATCCAGAGCACGTGAGGCATTCGGCAGCGATGACAGAAATACATCGCGAAGTAAATCCACCTTAACGAGTAGCCACGTCCAGTCTGGCTACGGGCATGGGTTACGGACCGGGCATGGGTTACGGACCGCCACCAAACCCGCGGAGGCCGGTGCGAAGCAGAGCCCAGCCCCTGTCTGCTAGGAACCAGCACCGGCACCCACCAGCGCAGGACCGAAAGGTCCCAGATCCCCGTCCCATCGCAGCCCGTGGCCCCCAGGCTACGAGACACGTCCCACCCCCAGCGAACCCAGAGAGCAGACCTGCTCCTCACGAGGGGAAACGAGGCAGACTTTGCCCGAGTTCAGCTCGGACAACTCGCTTTTACCCAGCTCTTAGCGTCACGGCAGGTACAGCTGGGAGGAGGTTGAGTTACCTGCCTGACTCCTGACACCTAAGCTGCTGTAGCGGACTTCCAGCGATGCAACCTGCCCCCTCTTCCCAACCGGCCCCAACCCCAAGCTGCCCCCAACCCCAGGTAAAGCCGGGGCTTGCCCTGCCTGTGCCACGCGCAGCTCCGGCAGAAGAGCCGCGGGGCAGCAGCCCGGAGGCGCCAAGCACGAAGCTGGCTGTGACAACTGATTCTCACGCAGAGAGCTCCCGCTAGGCAGCGTCACCCGCCACTCCTGTCAGCCTCCCCGATGAAGCAGCTTCAGAAAATCCTGGGGGCTGTCAATCTTCAGGAGAAAGCAAGTCAAAATTAAACTTCCAGTTAGCACGCTAACAGATGCTCTGCGAATTCTCCAGTGTCAGAAATCCTTCCTAGAGTCAATGTTATGACAAAGAAAGCCTGAAACCAAAACGCTCTGACATAAGTGCTGCTGCGTCAGCAGACTGCGTTACACAGCAGATAATACACAAATTCCCAAAGATTAAGAAATTGAAAACTTAAAAAAAAAAATCACACTAAAAAAGAAATTAAAAAGCAGTGGGTTGGGTCTTTTCCAAGCAAAAGCACCTCCAGTCAGGAAGCATATGTGCCTACTTCCACCTCGGGCAGCGCTGCAGGAAGCCGGAGGCTCCCCAGCCCGCAGCCCCGGCCGCTCAGGTCGTGCCCGAGCCGGGGAGCTCGGGGTCAGCGCCGGCCTCACGGCTTGGGGGAACGGAGCAGCACATCAGGAGAGGCGGCGCGGAGGCGCTTCGCACCCCAAAAGCGTGCGACGTGCTGGGAAAGCAAAGTGAAGCGCACCCGGGTCCGGTCCAACGGGACGCCTGGAGGTGACTGCGCTGAACATAAGCTTCGGCTCGACAGGTTCACACAAACCTGGGGTTGGTAAGGCCGAGAAGCAAGGATTACGTTGATCTGTTTCCCAACAGCTTGTATTTACTGCTCACATAACGTCCAGAACCTGCTGGAGGACGGCAGCTGAGCAGCGCAAGAACGAACGCCCTCCTAACGAGGACTTTTCCCAGCTATAAAGAGCACAATTATTAAATCCCAATTTCGATCCTCGGGAGCAGGCTCAGGAGCCACAGCACACCGGTTAATCACAGGCGCACGGACCCATCTACGCGAGCTGGGAGAAGGTGCAAGCTAAGGATGCCATCACGTGCGATGCCATCGCGTGCAAGGAGCTGGGGGTGCAGGACAGCACCTCCGAGGCCACTTCTAGAAAGGCAGGGGCAGCGGGAAGAGCTCCTGGGGCTCTCTCGGGTCCTGCAGGTGCTCGTGTGCAGCTCTGGGGCTGGAGAAGTTGCGCTGAGCTCTGCCTGGCCCTCCGCCCTCAGGGAGGACGAGGTCTAACGGTGGTGCCTGGCTGTGGAAGGCTTCCTTAAGGGAGAAGGTAAGGAAACGGACCTGGATAAAATCCCTTTTCCAGAAGCCTCCTGCAGAGACGGCTTTTATCCCTCCTGGGATAACAAACGTGCCAGCATCGATGCCAATGGTCGTACGGGGCTGAGCTAACAGAAAGCAGCACCCCGCTCCCACAGGCAGGGTGCACGATACCACGCAGATTAAAATCAGTCCCTAAGTTTGCTTCCCAAGACAGCTTCCTGCTGCGCACATCTCTCCCAGACATCTTACTTGTAACGCTCATTAAACACACACATGCAGTCCTGAAGCTCTCGCTGGAAAATTGCAGGAAGCGCGCTGAATAGGGAGCTGGCAGGGCAGCGGCATGGCAGCCTGTGCTCAGGAGAGCGAGGAAATTCCTCTGCGTTCCCCCAAAAGAAACACAAGTGACCACAGGCCATCCAGGACTTAATTACAGCTTGCCTTACCAGACCACTTTATAATATTATGAATACACAAATGCATCTGCTGTGCTAGATCCTCGTTCCTCAAGTGCCTGCACAACAAATAACTGCCCTCCAAGCTTTCACACCCACACCGTGTTATTTTTCTCAAGGAAAAGATCATCAATAAGCTCAGCTCCCAAGAGGCAGCTGGCTCCAAAACAACCCTTCAAGCTTGATGTGCCGTGGATCTTGCTCACATGGCACGGGAACAGGGGGCTGGGAATAACGACCCCCGGAGGGCGAGGTCTGCTTTGCACACCGATGGGCAGAAGCCCTGTGCTCCAACCCTGCCCAGCGTCCCAAACGAAAAGGCTACAACACCCCAGGCAGGCAGGAGCCAGCTCCTCCGGCCATCAGTCAGCAGGTCTGCAGGAGGAAATCCCAGGGCAGCGTTCCTATCAGCTAGCCGGAGAGCAGTGCGGAGCATTTCTGTGCTCCCCTCGCCGCTCGCTTCCCGTCCTGCACTCGGTGGTCGGACCGGGCACGATCTGTTTGCGCTGCGCTGCAGCTGGTATACGGGCTGCAGTTCCTATCCGAGCAACACCGGCACTCGGAGAGCTGCAGTGAAGGGATTTACACAGCTGTGGCTCATCAAGGAGCGTGTGCAATGCCATCGACTTGCCAAGACAGATCCTGCAGCCCCGTTCTGCTCGGGCCGATCACTGCGAAGGCTAACACGAGCGCCCCGAAGCATCGTCTTGTTTTGTACCTTACAGCCCCCAGGCCAGGGGAAGAGCCTCTATATCCCCGCAGCAGCAATGTTTTAGGGTGCTTAACAGTTAGCCTAAAGCCTTACCAACGAAGAATCGCGACTGCTTAAAACACCACCTACAGGGACGCTAGAAGGACAACGGGAGCAGAGCTCTGCCAGCGCCAATCACGTTTGCCTGGCTGATCCTAAAAGCTGCTGCTCTGCCAGTTGGCAAAACGTTTTATAACTCTTTTCCTCCTCTCTGAGCCCTTCAATATTCCTTCCCTCCCCTCCTGAATATATTTAAGAACCTGCTATTTATTCTGCTAAAGTAATTAGCCACTGCAGCGGAACAAACAGATGAGGAATATTAAATGCAGACCAAAAACCTGCCAGGCGTCAGCACCTCTCGGAGGCTGGTTGCGGCGCGAGGACCCTGCTCGCGCAAAACCCCCCGGCACAGGAAGGTTTCCCTACCTGCAGGCACCTTTCCGGGTCCCAAGGACCCCAGCTCACAGGCATGGGTGGCATCGGCGGTTCCCATCCCGAGCTACCTCCTCTTCCCTGCAGAACTGCCTCAGCTGTCGAAGAAGCGCCTGAACCCGCAGAGTTTTTGACTTTTTTTTTTTCCTCTTCTATGAAGTCAACAGATTTTAGGAAAAAAAAAATCCTCTAAGGGAAAGTTCTTGAATGAAAACAAGCAGCCGTGCAATCGTACTGAGTCACAGCACGTTACTCATAAGGGAATGCTCATTTTCACATGCCACAAAAAGCTCGCTATCCAAACACAATCGTGGAAGCTGTGCTCTCACCTGGGAAAAAAATAAAGGCGTGTTAAAGGACCCAGCCCTGGCTGGTGGCTGCTCCGGCTGGAAGGAGAAGGGGACTCTGCGGAACGTTTAATTGCTCCTGGCAATCCGGAGTTACGGAGTTAATTTAGGGGTGGGAGACAGCAGCTGCCTCCAACCTGCTCCAGACTCTTCCTCATAGTTTGCAACTGCTTCTCCTGCCTGGCAGCAGCCCCGCCACGCGCAGGGCAGCGCTTCGGGAGGCAGCAAAGCCACTTGGGCTTCTTCGCTTACCCAGGTCAAAAAAAAAAAGGCTCTGAGGGTCCTGGAGCAGCCGTGCCACCAAGGCCTGGGTGGCAGCTTCCCCCCGCCTTGCCTTCTGCTGCCCTCGCCCACCAGCCCTCTCCTAGCTGAAAACTGAAGCAGTCAGACCGAGCGCGAGGCGCTCTCCCACGGCAGCAGCGCAGGGAGCGAAGCGAAGGGTGTGCACGCAAGCAAGGAAGACTAAGAAGGAGCAGAAACTTTTCCAGCGCTGCTTCAGCCGATAAACGGTATCAGCATAGTTAATTGCTTGTGATTTGGGGCAGGGATACGGTTTTGTCCCGTGAGCAGAAGCACATTTCCTGGGAAACCCAGCTAAACGCACGTTAATAGCGCGGCGCTTCAGGCCCTTGGACACTTGCAGCAGTTAGAGCCAGCTCACTTGAAAAACAATTGCCAGACACGTTCAGCAAGGGGAAAAAAAAAAAAAAAAAAAGTTTTAGTCAAAAAAAAGCCTCTGGGAAGCAAAACGATGAGCAATATCCTGCCCGTGCTGCTGCGCGGGCACCGGCCCTGAAATGGCTGCTGGAAGGATGAATGAACGGGACCGCGAGGACACCTGCACCCAGCCTTCCTTTCGTCCCCCAGAACAGGCAATTGCAAGTTCTTTGAAGCACAGCCTTTCCCGTTAGCTGCTTTTCAACAGGAAATTGTCTTTTCCTCCATATAAGACCTAGCTCCAACCCTGAAAATAAAGGGTTCCTAAATTCCACCCGCAGGTTTCCATACTCGGACCTCCCGCTGCACGCCTCGCCTGCTAGGCCAGGTTTTCCTACAGAATTAAAGCACCGACAATGATAAAAGATGAGGTTCGTTCTGGGTTTTAGCCCGGGCAGCCCGTGCGTCGCACGCTTCTCACTTAGCGTATGGCTCCGGAGAACAAAAGGAAGCTGCAGGGTTTAACAGCACCGCCCTGCAAGGGTTCGTAGGAAAATAGTCCTTAGAATTCGCTGAAGGAACAAACAGGAGGAAACCAGAAGCATCAGAACTGGCCTAAGAGCTCAATAAAATATTAACAAACCAAGAACCAGAGCGGGCAGCGCGAGCACCGAGACCAGCTGCCACTGCAGAAAGCCGCTAAGTAAGCGATCTTGAGCACCCCGTCCTAAAAACCAGACGCATCCACGATGAAGGGGATTTGAAGGCTTTCTGCTGTGGCCGTTAGTGCCCTGAGAACAGCTCTGGGCGTGCAAAGCCTGCCGAGACCTCCGCAAGGGGACAGAGCTGGCGTGAGAAGCACCGAGAGCACAGAAGCCGCCGGGTCACGTACCTACCGGGTACTGCTCGAGCTCGCCCGCGGGCTGCCGGCCGACAAACCCCAAATCTAACCACGTCGACCACTAAATGTGTTCACGCTGAGGTTACAGAGGTGACCCAGCCACCTACAGACGTGGGTTTCCGCCCGCTCCCCCACGTCCAACGCCGCCCCAGCCGAAGAGCAGTGGGCCTGGGCGCCAGCTGGGGCTCCGCACGCAGACGGGGCCGCTCCAGGAAGCTGAACCCAGACCCGGCCAGCTTGGAAAACTGCTCGGCGGAGCCGCAGCGCTCGGGCGGACGGGCTGCGTCTGCTCCTGCATCCATCCACCCGACCCAAACCACCCTACGTCCCGGGGGCTTGGGAAGCAGCGGCATTTTGCGCTCACGCACCCCCTCTACTGGATCCCCGCAAGCCCTTCCTTAAATTTATTCTCACCTGAAATTTTTCTAGCACAAAAAAAAAAAAAGAAAAAAAAGAACACAATGAAATTCAAAACGAAGGCAAATCCGCACGCGAGCCAGAAAAGAACGATCCCAAAGCCAGCCTTAAATTAATTCCTTAGATTATTTGTCCTTAATAATAATTAATACAAATTAATAATGTTTTGTCCTTAATAATTAATAAAATTTAATATATTTTGTCCTTCAATTAATTATTTGGGGGACAGCCTGTACGAATGACGCAGCACTCCCTCCCTCTCACTGGCATCTCTCAGCCCTACCAAAGCCACGAGGACCGGCCAACGCCTGTGTAGATTTCAGGCAAATTTACAGCCGAGTCATCAGGAAAAGGCACCTATAAACCAGCCAAGTTTTGAACGTACGAAAAGTCAGTCTGGAAGCACCACCTGGGAGCATCGCTCCTGTATTTACACTCCCAGGTACCCCAAAGCCTGTTTGTGTCCAAGAAATCCTGCTCAGGCAAAACCGTGCCATGTAAAATGCATCTTAGGGGGGCTGCTCACGCAGCTAAGAGCTGAGCGCAGCCACCCAGCGGTGCCGGGTGACTCCGTTCCCGATTTCCTGACAGCCTCCGTCAGCTGCTTGCTCCCTGCGGTCGGGATTTTGTTGTTTTTCTAAATAAAACCTCTTCTTGGCCCACCTAATTGACGAACCCGAGCAGCCGTTCCCAGCGCAACTCCCACTGAAGCGCCGCCTGCTCCACACAACGCCCTCCAGAAGCGGCCCGCACCGCGGGGGACTTCAGTGATTCGGGTGAGCACCCCGCGATGGCCGGGCCGAGGTCCGGCAGGGCGACCCGTCGCGCTCACCACCCAGCCTCCGGTTCCCCCAGGCGGCCCCCGGTGCACGCGGGGCAGGAGGAACGGCTTCGAGCAAAGCTCTCCTGCAGCCCACCCGCACAAACCACGCCTGGCTGAGAAACGAAGCGACGAGCAGCCCCGAGACGGCTCGTCCGAGCCGGGGACGAGCCCGGTGGTACTGCCTCTCAGGCCAAAAAAAGGATGCGCTGGAAAAAGCCACGCGTTAGCGTAGGCTCGGCGGCCAAGGTTTGATTTCCATCGATGCCCACAGCTCTCAGACGCACCGCTGGCCGCACGGGAGCTCGCTGACACCACGGTTTTGTCGGCACGCCGGGTACCGGGGCACCTGGCGCCTCCCGGGCACAGATGCCGTCAGGAGATGCTCGCCACCTCGAGGAGCCTCTCCCGCGGTGCCTGCCTGCTGAACCTCAGCGCATTCCTTCACCCGCTGCAAACAATCTCATTCGGTTCCTAACGCAAAGCCCGTGGGGAAAGCTGCCGACCACGGAGTCAGGCACCCAGCGAGCTCTCCGCTTCGCCCTTAAACAGACCTGGCTTCGCGCTGCCTGTGAAACAGCGACTGCGACACCACAGGGAGCACCTGCTTCCTCTCGGTGCTGGAGAAAAGGACTTCACACAGAGAGACACGACCGAAAACCCGCTGGGGTTGCCGGCCCCGACCCGTGCTGAAGGAGCTCCGCTGGGCGTGCAGCAGGCACCAAGAGCTGCTCTTGTTTGTGACCGCGAGCTGGAGGCGGGCACAAAGGTGCGCTGATGAAAGCGTAAAAAGGGTGACGGGAACAGCGAGATGTCGGAGAAGCCAGCACACAGCCCAAGGGCTTGCCTTGACGCTCATAAGGAGGGCTCTTGTGCATAAATCCAAACGCGCCTGCGTTCATCACCGGTGGGGTTTAAGCACAGGATGCTAACCGGGAGGGCGAACGGCCAGCACACCGCGCTCTGCCGACACCCAGCTCCGCGCCCCCCTCACAGCATCGCAGGCGGAGAAAGGTGCGGTGCCGACGGGGCCCTGAGCACGAGGTGCTGGTGCCAGCGAAGGGCACTGCCAGCACCGCGCCGAGAGGCGACGGCGGAAGGGGGCCGAAGGCAGGGCAGCTCCAGGGCCCGTGGAACCGCCCTGAGCCTGCGAGCTGGCACTGGGCAGCGCCTCCGTCACTCACCGTCACCGCGATCCGTCAGCGGCAGGCAGGGGCCGAGCTTCCCCCATAAAACCGCCTCTTGTAGGGAGCAGGGGGGCTCACAGCAAGCAGCGGCGGCGTTTAAAGCCAGAGGGTTCCCTGAAGTGCTGCGGGAGGAAAAGCCGATGGCGAGGGAAGGACAAACGCAAGCGCGGGGAGCAGCCGGCGGGGTGGCGACTGCGGCCCCATCAGGCCGGGCTGACAACGGGGCAGGAGGGCCCGCTCCGCACCCCCTCGCCACCGCGGCTTCCAGCAGGTCCATAAAGCACGAAGAGCCAGGGGCAGGGCCCCGGGGCACGTCCGAGCCCAGCTCGGGGCAGCGAGCAGCCCGGCAGCACCGCCGAACGCACGCGGCGAGCAACTGAGCCACCTGCAGGAAGGCACGGCCCCGCGACGCCCGCAGCGGGCTCCCCGAGGGCCGGTTTCCTCACGGACCTCCAGAAGACCCGGCCAGCAAGGTCGGTGAGCGTTTGCCACTGTTTCCACACTTCTTTGAGAACCCGCTGTCCTTTTTGGTAGGAATTTATTTTGAGAAACCAAACGGGCGGCGCGCCACGAAGCGAACCCGCTGCTAGTTAGAGTCGCATCGCCCCCGGCAGGGGTCATCTGGCCATCCCGCGCGACGAACCTCTTCGCAAACGCAGCTTGCTTGCCGAGCCTGAGAAACACTGGGTGTTAGACGTCTAAGGAAAGCAAGGAAAGAAAGCAGCAATCTAACCCACGTCACGGCAGCAGCAACCCCGGATTCGGGGATGTTACGCCAAGCTCGCAGCGCGCCCGGCGGGCGGAGGGGCGACGGCTGCTCCCACAGCTCGGCCCCGGGAGGCTCCGGAGTCCCCCCTCGTCCAGCTGCGGCGGGGAAAAAACAGGCAGCCCGAACACAAACGCAGGAAGGGAGCGCATTCAGCGGGACAGATTAAAGGTGGCTGCCCGACGGCCACACGAGGAACGGAACGAAAATAATTTTAGCTCCTTCTGCTCAGCCACAGAATGGCCGTGACAACAATGGCACAGACGGAGCCGCGGCTGCTCGGCGCTCTCCTTCGGGCGGGTTCGGCAGGCACCGCGGCGCGCCGCCGCAGGGATTTGATGCCCCACGGTCTGCAGGCATCAAAGAACCACGGCGATACCGCGCTCGCTTCGTGTTTAACAGCGCCACGAGGAGCGACCGGAACGAGACCGATACGACACCAGGGGAAGGAGGAAACGGCTTCTCCGCAGACGTTCGGCTTTTGCAGAGTTGTTCCTTCCACATGGGTCCAACACCCCCCGGAGCTCGCTGCGAGCGACCACACCTCGGGAGCCAGCGCAGGAGCACCAGCGCCTCGGGGCCTCACCGGGGCAGACCTGCCCCGCACACCCTGCCCAGGCCGCGGTGCCTTCCCCGTAAGGCAGCCACGACCCCTCGCTTTCGCAGCCCCGGGGCACGACCAGCCCAGCAGCACCACCCCTCCCGGCGCCCCCCTTCGGGACCCACTCACCCAAAAGCGCCTCTTCCTCAGCCACCGCTCTCTGCACAGCCCCGGGGCCATGCCCTCGCTCGCTCCTCGCGGCCCCGAGCTGGGGCGAGGTCGGGGCGGAGGGAGAGCTGCCGCAGCACAGCGGCACCGAAGCAACAAGCCCCAAACAAATCAAGCAGCTCAATCAACGCACCTTAAACCCTCAAACTCCCAAACTACCGCGAACCTGGCACAGACCTAAATAAAACAGACAGGCACTTCAAAATGGGTCTGAAACACATGAAGAGACTCGGCTCGTCAGAGGCACAAATCTCCGTTGCACGGACTGTATTAAGCAGGGGCAAGATGAACATTTTCACGTTAATTCACAGATGTTTTTGTAGGTGTTTAGCTGGCAGAGAAGTATTTTTAAAACTGCCACAGAAATGGGAAGTGAATGCAGCCGGCAGTGCAGTCCGGTGTGAACTAACCGAGGCTCCCGGAGCACATGTGCAGCTCTCAGAATAGCAAGCTCCCGGAGGCAAGAGCCGCGTTTTCTGCATCTTGCACAACACCAAAGTTTCCAGCCGCAGTTTTCGACACAGATGTGTCACCCCGCTCCTCTTTAAGCCAAGACACGAGCAGGTTCAAAAGGGATTTTGACATGAATTCCTGCGCTACATCAGGAAGCTGCTAACGGCAGCGCAGCCCGGCTGGGCCGCCGATACCTCAGTGGATCTCGCAGGGAAGCCACCAGCCGTGCAGGGCCCCCGCGCGTCTGAAACCACCCCGACAGGGGCTCTTCTCTGGAGCAACACCCGCTAAGCCCACTATCAGAGCCACTAGAGGCCTCCTCCCAAAGGCTTTCCTTGGGATTTGGACCGAGGTGCAGCGCCCAGCGCTGGCTCCTGGCTCCAACGCCCCACGTGCGCCCCTGCGGCTTTCCCCGCTCCGAGGGCTTTCGGCTTACCTGCGCTCCATCTTAAAAATTGGTGAGGGCAAAGCCTGGAGCAGTGTTGTACAATAAAGCCTGCCATGGCTAAATACGCAGGGAAAATAGCTTCCCTCAGATGCACAGCCCTGTTTACACAGAAAGTGGGAACCCTTCTCAAGCCGCGCTCAGTCACATCCTGTGGAAATGGCTTGAATTGGCAGGCGCAAAGCAGGCTGCGTTACTGCCCGCGGCTCTCCGAAGCCCCGAGAACATGCATTTAAAAATCAATCGCCTTCTGGGAAGGCCCGGGTACAGAGCATCCCCATCTCTGCCCAGAGCGTGTCCTCCCGCTCCAGGAGCAGCCCTGGTGCCGCTCCTCGCGCCGAGCACGGCGGTGACACCGGCTGCGTTTTCTGGGACCAAGGAAATGGCGCTCAAGCACATCCCTACTGGTCCTTAAAATCCCCAGGTAAAAGACAACCCACCTTCAGCACCAGCAACGAGTCCCAGACTTTGATACTAACCACAGGCACGCGGGTGAGGCTCATCCTTGGGCTTCCCTAAGAGCCAGAGAGAAAACTCCATCCCAGGGCTTGCAGGCTGGGACACACTCCGTTTGCAAGCGACACGTGCTGCTGCTGCGAGCCGGTGAGAATAAACCAGCGCAGGTCTGCGAAGCAGCGCAAGCACTGAGTTGTGCTTTTCAAACCGCTGTGCCTTTTGCACCCAAGAGCTTTGCAGACAATTTCACCCGCCGCCATGGAAAAAATGCTGCTTGGGTGGAGCCAGCCGGCAGACAAACCACCAGGTAGCACCGGAAGAAAAACACGCGCAGACACCTTCGCCACGCAAAGCCAACCGGCGGCTGCGATTCTGCTCCTGCTAGAAACGTGCACGCACAGACACCAAAGCGGCGACAAAGGCACGGGGCCGACCCCGCGGCAGCTCCTGCAGCTCCTCCTGCACCACCGCCCAGCCTCGGCAGCAGCCCGACGCCCGTCCTGCCCGCGGTCAGGTCTCGCTCTCAGCCCTGTGCCGGGGCAAGGAGAGCGTGGCCAGCTGGGGGACCTGCCCCGTTAGACTCTGACCAAGGGGAGCTTCAATAATTAACGCGCTGTTTCCATCCCCGCACTCGATGGACGCCTTTACTCACTCTCCCGAGCCCAGGGATGGCCGGCCCTGCCCAGCTCCTCTTCTCCGCAGCAGCGAGGGGCCCTCGGCTGCGTTTCGGCTGCCCGGCTGTGTGCTCGGGCTGCCAGCAGCAACCCTGCTGCAAGGAGTTCTTTACGAGGCACAAAAACGCCAAGAAGATGGGGAAGAGGGGGAAACAACAGTGGGCTCCTTGCTGTAACTGCGGGCAAGGTTTAAGCACTGGGTCTGGAGAAGGGCAGGTGCCGCTCCTTCCTCTTCCATCCACCGCTCGCTGGGCGTGCTTCGGGAGCCCAGCTGTCCCGGTTTCCCCCTGCAAGGTGTCACTGCCGCAGCTGCAGCGAGGCGGGCCCTTACCGCTGCCGTTTATTCCAGCGGGGAGGAAGGAGCTACGCCAGGGCAGTCTGACAGGAATCCCCCAGGCAAGCTCGAGGGACACAGCCTGAGGGAAAGCCCCGCTTATTCTCCCCCTTCTCCAACACGAGCGTAAGGAAAAGGAAGGAGAAAGGGTGGCGTGAACACGAGAAACGGCGGCTAAGAAAATGGGGAAATAACGGCAAGCCCCTCTGCGCTTTTCGGGCCACGTCTGCCCTGCGGACCCGACTCTGTGAGGCGGGGGGGGGGCGGCAGCGCCTCGGACCTGAGGTGTTTTAGGGACCCCCCCCCCAGCCAGCCCCGCTCCCGGCACCCCCCGCCGCCGTTCAGCCGCCGGTCCCCTCCCCTCCCCTCCCCTCCCCTCCCCTCCCCGGTCCCCTCCCCGGTCTCCCCCCGGCCCCTCCCTGCCTCCTTTGTTCCCCCCCCCACACACACACACGATCGCGCCCCGGGCACTCACGGCCGGCTCCGCTCCGCTCCCGGCGGCCCCGGGGGGCTCGGGGGGGGCTCCGGGACCCCGGGACACGGCGGCGGGCTCCTGGGCGCCGCCGGGAGCCCCGCGGGGACCCCGGGACCGGGCGGGGCGGGGCCGGGCCTCACCTGCGGCCTCAGGGCAGCCGGGGCCGGGCCCGCCGCGTCGCCCCGGTGACGGCTCCCGCCGCCGCCGCCGCCATTTTCCCTCCCCGCCGCGGCAGCCGCCGCTCCGGCCGCGGCCGAGCGCGCACTGCGCGTGCGCCGCCCCCCCTCCTCCCGGCCCCGCCGTCACATGATTCGGGAGGGAGGGAGGGGGAAGGGTCACGTGGGGCGCGGGCGCCATGATGGGGAGGTCGGAGCGCGGCTGTCCCTATAGGCGCGCGGGGCTCTGAGCGGCGCGGGGAGGCCGCCATGTTGGGGAGGTCGGGCTCGGGCGGCGGGGGGTGGCAGGGCGGCTCCCCGCCCGTCCGCCCTCCTGCACCCCGGGGGCGCCGCGGCCTCCCCCCTCAGGGGACGCCATCCGCCGCCTGCGGGAACGGGGAGACGGCCCCGAGCTGGCCTCAGGCGGGGGCACTCAGGCGGCGGGGTGACGCTGGTGGCGGGTCCCCCCCTCCGGGTGGCAGCCCGGCACCGCCACGAGGCTGCGCGGTGCCCGGTACGTGTGCCTGCCGGGTGAGCGGCCCTGCGAAGGGCTGCAGGCACCTGGGAGGACACGGCGCCATGGCACCGCAGCACCACAGTTACACAGCCCCACAGCTCCACAACACCACAGCCCTACAGCTCCACAACACTGCAGCACCACAGTTACACAGCTCCACAGCCCCACAGCACCAAAGCCCCACAGCCCTACAGCACCACAGCCGCACAGCTCCACAACACTGCAGCACCACAACACTGCAGCACCACAGTCCCACAGCACTACAGCCCCACAGCCCTACAGCCCCACAGCCCTACAGCCCCACAGCTCTACAGCCCCACAGCCCTACAGCCCCACAGCTCTACAGCGCCACAGCCCCACAGCCCCACAGCACCAAAGCCCTACAGCCCCACAGCCCTACAGCACCACAGCCGCACAGCTCCACAACACTGCAGCACCACAGTCCCACAGCTCTACAGCACTACAGCTCTACAGCTCCACAGCCCTACAGCACCACAGCCCTACAGCACCACAGCTCGACAGCCCCACAGCTCCACAACACTGCAGCACCACAGTCCCACAGCTCTACAGCACCACAGCCCCACAGCACCGCAGGGTGGCTGAGCCTGGAGGGTGCCTCTGAAGATCTCCCAGCCCAGCCCCCTGCCGAGCAGGATACGTGCAACCACAGACAAGAAACCCAGCCAGCACGGGTGTGAGATGACATTGCCAAAAGTCCCTTAGTGCCTGTGCGAGGCCTTGGCTCACGGCTGCTCCCAGTTCCTGTGGGGGTGGCTGGGAGGATGGCTGCTCTCTGGCCTGCGGTGCTCCCACGGCAGCCCAGGTTTTGTGAGGCTGAGCCCAACCAGGGCTCGAGAGCAGCTCTGCGAACATGGCAACTGGCAAAGTGCTGCAGTCCTCGCTTGGGGTTGAAGTGCTGCACAATGTTTGTAAGAGAAAATTAGCTCATACTTTTAACTGAGAGGCAGCAGTGCCTGAAGTGCCTCAGTCGCTCTTGGAAATGGTACTTCAGTTGTTTAAGATAGTGCTGCTCGTCACTGGATCAGGGATAATGAGCACTTTGGGGGCCAGAAACAGGCAGGGGGGCTGAAGAGCTCCATGTGCTGGAGACGGGATTTCTTACCGTGAGGGCAAAGCCAGCAGGATGGGGGCATGTTCGAGAACAACGCTGCTGGAGCTCCGAATGTGCTGCTTGCAAGCCAGCGCTAAGCCAACAATGCTGGGCACCGGCTGCTCGAGAGCACAGTTCCTGTTTCCTTCTGGAAAAAGCCAGAGGATGGGTAGGAACAGCCCGAGGTTGCGCCCTTTCCTCCCGTCCTCGCACAGCCTCCGTGTCGCCTGCGTGGACCCTGGGCCTGTCCCCATCCTGTCCCCACCCAGCGGGGTGCCGGGAGCGGGGCGTGCAGACACCAACAAGCGCTGCCGCAGCGCCGAACGCCCCGCGAACCCCAGCACAGCTCGTGTGTGGATGCACAGCATCCCACCCCTCACAAAACCGCCCGGAGGATGCCCTTGCCGGCTTTTGGGCTTGCCAGGGCAGAGGAAGGCCGGCGAGGGGCTCGCAGCGCTGCTGGCAGGAGCCAGGGCTCACCGCAGGGGTTGCGTGAGTATTTTTCTGCTTTCAGCTGGAGTTTTTAAGAAGCCGCTCGCCATCTGCTGGCAAGCTGCAGCTCGTGAATGGGGTGTCCTCCTGCCTGGAGTTCTGGGGAAGAGTTCCAGATTTGAGGTCGAAAGGAAAGTTTCTGTGACTCCCTGTCTGAACGTTTGTTTTTTAGGATGCTGGAAGCGGCGTTCACTTCTGCAGCATGTGGATCTGCCCTCAGCAGACCCGCCCCCAGCTACCTTTGTGTCATTCAAGGCCCAGAGCAGTACGTCGGTGTGCCGAATAGCCCAGCTACAAGAGCTCAATTAACCAATTTTTTTTTTGGGAAACCGTAAAGGGTTTGAGCTGAAGTTATCCCACCTGCCACACGGGACATTTAAGAGTAGCAAGCACCCAGGACGTGGATGTAAAGCAATATAAATAAGTACGACAGGAAGATGCCACAGGCCCTCAGGTGAGTTTCTGTCCTCTCAACACACAGATTAACTCATATCCACCTCTACGCCAGCCTCCCCAAAGCCGGACCCTGGCCGGAGCTGCGTGCACCCTGGCGTTGTTGGGATTCGGAGGCACGGTGGTGGGAGCAGCACCGTAACCCCGTGGGGCTGAGGTAACGGCAGGGGGTTTGGGGCTTTGCTGGAACCCCTGGCACCACGCAGGCTGCTGCAGGCTGGCTGGTTCCCCCACGGAGCCACCGGTGGGACTCGTGGCCTCGTGGTCCTTTGGGCGTAGGGCGAGTGCCACGGGGCTCGCAGCGGGGGGATCACACCATGCTCGTGCCTCCCCCAGCCCCCTCCTTCCCTCCTGGCTTTGTGGAACAGATCTGCTAAACACCAGGTTGGTGCTTGATCGGGGGGCGCAGCTGCGGGCTGTGAGGATGACATGCGTGCTGATGCAGTGACAGTCGCGTGGTGGTGGGTGCCCCCATCCCATCCCCATCCTAATCCCGATCCCAATCCCCAACCCATCCCCATCCCAACCCCATCCCTTCACAATCCCAAACCAGATCCCAATCCCCATCTCAATCCCAACCCCAATTCCCATCCCATTCATCCCAATCCCAATCCCAACCCCCATCCCACCCCCATCCCATCCCAATCCCAGTCCCCATCACAATCCCAATCCCAATACCCAACCCATCCCCATCCCCATCCCAACCCCATCTCATCACAACCCCAATCCCGATCCCAATCCCCATCCCCTCCCATCCCATCCCGATCCCAATCCCCATCCCGATCCCAATCCCCATCCCATCCCCACCCCATCCCTATCCCCATCCCGATCCCCATCCCATCCCCATCCCCATCCCCATCCCCTCCCGATCCCAATCCCCACCCCAATCCCAATCCCCACCTCATCCCCACCCCATCCCCATCCCCTCCCGATCCCAATCCCCACCCCAATCCCAATCCCCACCTCATCCCCACCCCATCCCCATCCCCTCCCATCCCATCCCCATCCCCACCCCATCCCCATCCCCTCCCGATCCCAATCCCCACCCCAATCCCAATCCCCACCCCATCCCCATCCCCTCCCATCCCATCCCCATGCCATCCCGATCCCAATCCCCATCCCGATCCCAATCCCCATCCCGATCCCAATCCCAATCCCCAACCCATCCCCATCCCATCCCCACCCCAATCCCATCCCTATCCCCCCCCGCTCCTCCCGCCCGCCAGGGGGCGCCCTCTCCCCTCCCCCGCACGTGGCCGCCCGCCCCCTCCCACCGCGCACGCGCCGCTCCCCCCCTCCCCCCCCCGCCCTCTCCCCAGCGGCGCGCGCGCGGGCGCAGGCCGGCAGGCGGGGGGTGCGCAGGCGCGCTGCCGTGCGGTGGGGTGGGGAGGGAGGCGGCGCGCGCATGCGCCCTGCTCGGTGTGGCGGCGGCGGCGGCGAAGGGGGGGGGGGGGCGTTAAGATGGAGGACGAGGAGGTGGCCGAGAGCTGGGAGGAGGCGGCCGACAGCGGGGTGAGCGCGGGGACCGGGCCGGGACCGGCCGGGGGGGGGGCGGCGGGGAGCGGCTGGGGCTGGGGCTGGGGGTGGAGGGGACGGGAGCGGCCCCCGGCCCCGCGCGGCCGCCCCCTGAGGGCAGCGGGCCGGGAACGGCTCCTGGGGGGGTCCCGGCCCCTGTCCTGGGAGCCGCGGCCTGGAGCCTCGGCGCTGCTCCTGGCCCGGCGCCGCTCGTCCTCCGCGGCCCTCCTCCCCGGCCGCGCTTTGCGCGTGCTCTTAAAGCCCTCGGGAGGAAATCTCCGCGCCTTATCCTTCCCCAGGCCCCTCTCGGCGAGTCCAGACCGCGAGGCAAACTCATCGGCGCTCCCGCGGCTCGGCAGGCTGCTCGAGGAGCCCGCAGCTGCTTCTGCAGTTGTCCGGGGTTTGGGCGTCTGTGAAAGCGCTTAGAGCACAGAGAAAGCCGAGCCGTCTCCAGCAGGAGTTATTATTATGCAAGAGGAGAGATGGATGCTGCCTCTGGCAGCCGGGGTATTTTAGAAAGGTCATGCTTCAGAGCTGCGGCTCGCAGGAAGGGGACCCTCTGCTGCTGCTGGTGGCCGCAGGAAGTTAAGAGCCAGCCGGGATGGACCCGCGCAGGGGTGAGCCTGCTCCCGCCAGGCGTTTTGCTTCAAGCAGGTGGGTGCTCGCGCGGGCTGGGCACCGTGGGCTCTCCGAGCTGCTGCAGCAATCAAAGGTGCGGGAGGCTCAGCAGAGAGACTCAGAGAAGAGAAAGGGGAAGGGAGTACAGGAAGAGGCTCGGCTGTAGGGCAGACAGTGTGACTGATGTTGCTCGTTAACGGTTGAAAGTTACGAGGCGCACCTGCCTTTCTTTGTGGAAAACCTGCTGCAGTTAGCAGGCAGGGAAGCCTGAGCGCGGCCTTAACGAGGTGGATCTCCTGTTGAAAGGCTGAGGAAAAACTGTGTGCAAGAATTGGCCTGATCCTGTAATCATGGTATCGTTCTTGTTGTTTTAAGGAGTTTCCTTTGTGTTTTTTTCCACCTATGTCTTACTTGGCATAGGTGTGAGGTGGATCCCAACTCAGAGGCACGAGATGTGGCAGCCGCGGTGCAGAGGAAGGCGCAAGAAAACACTGAAGATGAAACCTGGCGTGCCAAGGAGCAGCTTTGAGCACATCCCCTTGTCCTAACGCTATACGCAGTTGAGATCTGAGTAGTCAGTTCTCAGACCCCTCAGCACACGTGTAAGCAGGAGAAAGGTAGCGAAAGAGATCCATGGTGGGCTTCTGAGACAAGCTGCCTCCTTTCTTGCCAGTAAGCCACCAGGAGGGCACCGTGTGGAACAGAAAGGCTGCTGAGATTTTCAGCACTCATCCTTCCCCGTGCGTGTGTGGTTTTTGGTGCTGGGCTACTGGCAGCTACTGTAGGCGCTGAGGAAGGTGGCTCTGAGCAAGAGGCAGTCTGGGGCTGCCTCGCACGCTGTGGTCTCCCTAGTTATTATGTCACCTCAGGTAGCTTTTGGGGATTTGCCTTTCAAAACAAGCAGCACGGCGATCTTAATTGGTAGAAGGGCGCCCTCTGAATGGGGAAAGCCCAAGAAACCTGGCACAAAACCTGGCACACCTCCTCCTTTGGACGTGGTCGGTCAAAAGAGCTCCGGGACCAGTTCTTGTTCTTTAACGTGGCTTCTCTCTGTCTTCCATTTTTGTATCAGCAGAATTACCCGGTGCTTGCCAGAAAGATGGAGCTTCTTGTTTGGCATGTGCCACCCCTGAGTGACCGCACGCTAAGCAGCTGCCCCCAGCTCCAGCGGCTTCGCCTACCCGGGCGCTGTGCAGGCACGGCAGGGCGAACGTGGGGCTCTTCCTGCCAGGCTGCTGCAGCAGAGCTCCGTGGGGCCGGTGGAGCCGGCTGAAAGGGCTCTGTGCTAGGTAACTGCCTGGCGTACGGGTGTTTGAAATGTCTGGGAAACGGAGAGGTTTTGCTCGTCAGTGAGCTACAGACGGAAAACTGGTGTGTGAGTAACGAGTGAGCTGTCCAGGAGACCCGTGGCAGGGTCAGGAGCAAAGTGTGAGGCTTCAAAGACCCGGTCTGGGTTAGTAAGCACTAATGTGACTTAATGCGTGGCTCGGTTCTCTTTTGTGTGGCTTACCTGGCTTTAGGGAAGAGGGAAATCACAAATGGGAGGTGTATTTGTTACACCTGAGCCTGTTTACCAGGTTAAACTAATAATTAAGCTTCAGGTGGGAAGCTGCGCTCCAGCGCTGGGGTGGAAGCCCAGTGGCCGGGGATCCCAGAGGTGACGCACGGCTCCACGTCGGTGCTCCTCAGCTGCCTTCATCGCAGGTTCCTGTCACAAAAGCACAGCTAGCTAGAGTCAGAGCCTATCAATATTGTCTTAGTAACTTACCTCGAGTCGGAATAAGATCTTAGCCTGACAAGAAAGTCATTCCACGTGATTTTCTGTGCCCGGCCTGCTGTCAGGCCCCGCGCAGGGCAGCTGGCTCCCACCTCCTGCCCAGTACAGCTCGCCCCGCTGCGGGCCAGGGCCGGGATCCTGCACTGTGCTGCTCCGGGGGAAGGAGCAAACCCCGTGCCCGCTGCTCGGGGAGGATGTGGGCTTTGTCCCTTGTGTGTGTGGGGATTGGCATCTGCTCGTGCTGCTGCGCTTCTGGAGGACCTGAGGCTCTCAGGAAACCCCGTTGCTGCCGCCTCTGATCAGGTTGGTGCGCAAGCGGCAGGCAGAAGCTGGGCTTCCTGCTTTGGATTTCACCCTTCAGCGAGGTGAATCGGGGGTTGGAAAGGGCTGAATCTGGGTTTTGGCTGCCGTCGCTTCAAGTTGCTAAATGCGATCAAAGTACACAAGTCAGAAGGGAAATATTTCGGAGCATGAAGCTGTGACCTCTGGTCTGTGAAGCCTGCGAGCTTCTTGTGTGATCAGGGGAGAAGCCAGCGGGGTTTCGGCACCCTTCCCATCCAGGGCTGTGCCCTGGAGGAAAGCCCTGAGGATGACTGCCGATTCCTGGTGTCGGGAGAAGCACCGGGGGGATGGGTTTTGACACCGTGGGCTACGGCGATTTTTGTAAAATATTTACTAAATATTTGCTTTAGATGTTTGTAACTGGCCCCAAAATCTCTAAGCTAGGAAACGAAAGCTTGTTTCTGGCGCCTCTGCCCTGCTCAGGCGGAGGCAGCCTGACGAGAGGCGACGCTGGGAGGCGGGGAAGGAGCAAGCACCAAATGCCACGAGGGGAGTGTCTGCCGTGGGATGTTTCTGTGAGTCCTGCGAGGGCTGCCTGAGTCACCAGGGAGCAGCCTCTGCTCCCTGCCGGTTGCAGCAGCGTGACCTTGGCGAGCATCTGGCCCTGCTGCCTGACCCCGTTTGTGGGTGCAGGAGGCACGGGTGACCCGGGCGAAGAGGCGCGGCGAGATGAGCCGGCGTTGAAATGCTGCCGCCCCTGTCTGAGGCCGCTGTGCGGAGCGGGAGGACAGGCCCGCCGCTGGGAGAGCTGCGGAAGGCTTCTGCTAGGTTTTAGCCTCGTTTTTTTTTTAAGATTGACTGAAATAAATTCCGGGTCTGGGGAGGGGGTCCGCAGGGTGTCCGTGTGGCCGAGAGCTGAAGGCTGGGGAGGGAGAAGCTGCGGCCCTCTGAAATGCTTCCTCCCTCCCTCCCTCCATCCCGTGTCTGCACCGGGAACGCCGTGTGGTGCCTGGCAGAAGAGGGGAGCCTTGCCAGGCCTGCTCCTAAAAATACCCCGGTGTCTGGTTCGTAGCCGCTGAGAAGCGCTATCTGCCAGGGGAAGATGTAAACGCCGGCGCAGCTGAAAGCATCTGCGGCTCTCCTGGCATTGCCTTGGGTACGGTCCACAGCCAGGATTTAATGTAAGCAGAGTGACTGGAGAATTAATTAACGGCGCAGGCTGATTCCCAGTAGCCTCAGGAATTGGAATGTTCCAGTAATTAATAGACGATTAATTTATCTTCAGAGGAAAGAAAGAGGTAGCTAATGAGGAGTCGGTTTGGAGCTATCTTAGGATTACCTACTTCTGCTCTCGCTTGACGGTATTTTCGGCATAGCTTGTGAAGCAGTGAGTCAGGTATCTGCAGCTGTTCGCTGCTAGGTACCCGTTAGCAGCGTTGGTAACCTCAGACCTCAAATCCTGCTTTTTTCTGAAGAGAACGCTAGCAGGCCTTGAGGTTTGTCCCTGGGTCTCGATGAAGTGCCAAGGTACCCGCTGGTGCGTTTAGAAGTGGATGGGGTTAGTGTTGGCGTGGGGGGACGCAGCCCCAGACCCGATTTCCCCCTTTCAGGGCCTGATCTCGCCTTCGGTGGTTCGGGTGGGCAGGGCAGGGCAGAAGTGTTCGGCGGTAACGTCCAGCCGGTACAGCAGAGCGCGGTTAATGTTTGCCTGGAGCTGCGTATCTGAAATGTCATCGGACCTCTGGGAGATCGCGGCTTCCTTCATCGGTGATCCCGTGAAGGTTTGGGGCATTCCCTGCTGATTTCTGCCCAGTAACTGAAGTACGGAGGCAGAGGAGGGGGGAGTGTAAGAGCCTTGTGGGGAGCCCAAGGCTTTGCCTTCGTTAAAATATTGTCACAGCCGCTCAGTAAACCTGGGGAGGGGAACATGCTGGCAGTTACCTTGACATTCCTACCCCTGCACCAGCAGAGCTCGGAGCTGCTGCTTTTGAATCTCTTTGGAGAGCCTTTGCTGGGAGCCGTGCGGAGGGCGAGTAGTTCTTCGTACGGCGCTTCGGACAGCGGGGGGCTAACGGCGGCCTGTGCCTCGCCACAGGCTGGGCAGCCAGGTTGGCCGGGGGGGTGCCCCACCCCGTCTGGATCCCGACCCGCAGCATCCCGTCCGCGTTGCTGGTTTTGTCGGGGCGGAGGGGTGGCTGCGATAGGGCTGGAGCTCAGCTTCCATTACGTCCTCGCCCACAAATGCAGCTTAAATGTCACAGAACGGTGTCTTCTTCGCGCTGTGCGCTGGGTCCCTTTTAGCATCCAGACATAATAGCGCTAAAAATAGGCTGCTGAGATGCTTCACTAATCTTCGGGGAGGGTGGTGTTGTGGAGAATGGGGGCGTAAAGGGCGCTTGGAGTTTGGATGGAAACCTGCTCATTTGGGAAATGAGAGCTAGGAGAGCCTCCTTGCCACGCTCACGCCATCGGAAGATTAATAACTGGGTTTTGTGCGGCGTGACCTGCCCAGCTACTGGGTACGTGCAGCTCCGTGTCCTCGGATGCCAGGCCTGCTCGCCTCTGCTCTGCGCTCGTGCCTCTCGGTTGTCGGAGTGCTTCTGGCACTGGCTCCGTAAGTCAGGTCCTAATTTTATCTTGTGATCCGCAGCCCGCTGGCAGGGTGACACAGGAGCGAGCGGTGGAAACGGCATGGCATCAGCAGGCAAACAGATCTGCACGCAGCACCAGCAGGGATTTTTTTTTTAACCATAAGCTGTGTCAAGGTGTTTCTGCTCCTCAGACCCGTAACTGTGAGCCGCGTGAAGCTGCTGGTGTCTTGCCTTATTTCTGCAAGGTGGTCACGGGCTGCCCGTTTGAATTGGCAAGGCTCTCCAGACGTGAACTCCTTCGCACCTCTAATTCAAAATATAGTTGTAGCAGGTTGGCAGGGGTGTGGCTCCTGCTGAGAAAACGGGGTCAATCTCTGCATTTAAAAAAAAAAAAAAAATCCCCCAAACCAAATTTCTGATGAATCAAGGGGTGGGCGTGAAGCAGGGCGCTGCTTTTTTTTTTTTCTACTGGCCATTGATTTTGAACACAACATTGAAGACTCCACCGAAGCGTTCTGGAGGAAGGCAGAGTTCTCCCAGCAGTGCCAGGATTGTGAGGGCCGTGTAAGGCTACCAGCTCGTCGTTTGGGGTGGGAGAGAAATGTGTGTATTTGGTGGGAGTGGTTATTCAGTGTTACTCTGCCGGGAGCCCCGCATGTAAAGGAAACCTCATTAATACCGAGCGCTTGGTAGGAAAGAGCGGAGCTGTGGGACTGTGAAGGGCCCTGCTGGGGTATAATGATGGCAGGTTTTGAAGGATTCCTTGGAATATGCTTGCGTGTGCTGAGCAAATGAAAGAGCTGTTTCTTTCTGGCAGGGGAAGTTGGAAGAAGTTGGAAGTTGTGGCAGAGGATGGAGATGGAGGAGGTCCCGGGCGTGGGAGGGCTGTGAAGAGCTGTCCAGCAGCGCTCGGTCACTGACAGTCGCGTTAATCAGGGCGTTGGTCAGATGACGAGGTTGAAATGACGCTTTGCAATTACAGGACCCGGCAGGCTGAGGTAAAGAACACGACGTTAGCCCCGGGACTGACCCGCAAAGCCTGCGGGAATGTAGAAACGTGGACGTGGCTCGTGTCAAAGCCCCTGCTCCCCTGCCAGAAGGGGAAGAGGAGAGCAGACCCGGCCCTCGCGGTGCTCGGCACCGTGCGGGGATGGCTGCAGCCCCGGCCGCGTGCTCCCTGGCCAGGCGCTGTGGCCGAGGCCCGACGCGCCGGTTGTGACCCCAGCGGGGAAATGCCCGCTGCGAGACAGGAGTGAAGGTGCTCCTGGGCGTGCTGCTCCCTGCCACCCTCCTGTCATCCCCTCCCCGGCACGGCGAGGTGTTTAATGGGGGCTATTTCTGGAAGCTTCCTTCCAGACAGCCCTGGGGAGGCGCGGACAACTACTTGAGCTTGAAGATGTGTTTTAAAGACTCTTCCATAGCAGGATATAACCTCGTGGTGCAGGGCAGACGGATGAGCTCACCCCTTGCCTTGACTGGGCTGTCCCTGGCTGCTGCCAGCCGCTCTGAAGCGCTTCCATCCTTGGCCGGGATTTCCGTTTCCCTGCCGCCTTTCCTGGCCGTGTGGGCAGGAGGCTCCGTGCTGCTGAGCAGCACGGGGATGGGATTTTCCTCTGCACTGTGTGTCCTCTTGAAGAGGAAGGAAACTGCAGGTGTGTTTGCCCTCAGCGGGAGGCTTTAGTGGGGATTCGGCCTTCGGCTCGGCGCTGTGTTAAACCCCTGGCTGGTTTTATCCCTAGGGAACGACGTGGCCTCGCTGTATGGAGCTGGGTGGAAAATTCAACCTCCCACCCAGCTCTGTCTTTCCGGAGTGGCTCCGAACTGCCTCTTCTAGATGGAGGGAGGCTACTGTGGGCTGCGGGACCAGGAGAAAGCCCCGTAATTTGGCATCTTGTTGGGACTTGCATTTGTTCCCTGCCTGCTGGGGCGTCGGGGAGCTGCTGTGCAGACAGATGCCACGGTGAGGACGCGGGGCAGCGTGGCTCGGGACTGGACTGTGCCCGCTGCAGCTCTGGGGAAGGCTCCGCTGGCAGCGGGCTTGTGCTGCGGTTAAACCGACCTGAAAAGCGGAGCGACTGTGTCCTGCCAGGAGCTCGAAATTTCCTGCAGCATTGCCAGTTATTGGCTGGTGAAACTAGGACACTCCCAGGTACTTTTTTTTTTTCTTTCTTCTTTGATAATTGACTGAAACTCTCTGCTGTTCGGGAGGCTCTCTGAACGGTATCGGCAATTAGGGGAACCTAAAGATACCGGAGAGGCGCAGCTCGCTGCGGAAGGTTACCGAAAGAGAGACTGGAGGAGCAGAAAGCTGGCTTTTTCTCTTCAGCAGGGTTTCTCTGTATAATTGCTCTGATTGCATAACGTAAACACCTTTGGTAAGGTAGGTGCAAGCCTTCGACAGAGGGTGACATGCTTAAAGCCACGTTATTGGCGCTCAGGGTAATTAATGCGTCTTTCCGCGTGTTGACTGACTCGGCAGCTATGTTGCAAAGCGAAGAAGCTCAGGAGGAAGAAGCACGGTTGGCTAACGAGGCTCAGCGAGTCCCTGGCTGCACGTCGGGCAGGGCAGGGACTTCTCGTGAGGGAGGGTTATTGCAGCAAGCAGCAGGAATGCGGACCTGCCGGCTAGGCCTCGGCATGGCTGCAGGCTCTGGGGCCGAGCCGCGCCGCTGAAATGAGGCGTGTGGTCTGCCGCGGGTCCCCAGCCGCCGCCTGCTGCTGCTTCACAAGGGTTCTGCCGGGGAGGTTTGGTGCCAGTGCCTGCTCTGCCCGGGAGCACCTTGCTGAACGTTCCTCCGGCGCTCCTTGCTGCCTGTAACAGAGCCTTCTTGCCAGCTCAGGTCCTTAAAATGAGAGCCGCTCTCCCGGGGAGATGAGCGCCTCGAAGCTGCCCTGTCACCGTGCCACACGACGTCTTCGACCAGCTGTGGGTGTACGAAT
This sequence comes from Cygnus olor, assembly GCF_009769625.2. Taxonomy (NCBI): domain Eukaryota; kingdom Metazoa; phylum Chordata; class Aves; order Anseriformes; family Anatidae; genus Cygnus; species Cygnus olor. Next base: position 7,976,444 of record NC_049189.1, on the reverse strand, counting down.
GGACCCGACGAATGTACATAGCGGCTCTGCTCGAGACGTGCTCTGCCTGCCCTTCGTAGTAGGGCACTGCTGTGTGCCAGAGGGAAACTAAAGGTGTTTGTGGACAGACTCAACCTCTGACCTCAGAGATGAGCCTTCATGTGTTTTTTTTCCTTCTTCCTTTGCAGGAAATAGACAGACGGTTGGAAAAGAAGCTGAAGATCACACAGAAGGAAAGGTAATGGTGCTGCGCGGTTCGGAAAACCTTATTTGCCCCACGTGCTACTGGATGTCTGAAAACCTGGGGAGAGGAAACGGAGCCGCTGTGGACTGAGAGGGAACGTCAGGTTGGAGATAAGCGCTAGGGCAGCTCTGTGATCGTGCCACTAGGTGGCTCTTCCGCTCCGTAGCAGAGGAGCGGAGAGATTCTTGAGAGCGATTTTATTTCAGAGCCGGGTCTTCCAGGCTGGATGTAGCTACAGCTGTGGGGAAGCAGTTTGAGAAAAAGGCACTCAGAGGAAGAAATGGGTGAGTCAGGTAATCCCAACTCCTAGCCCTGAAGTGGCTTGCTCGGTCTTGCATCAGGAAGACTTTCTTTTCCTGCTTGCTTTGGGTCAGAGTGGGGGGGTGTGTGCTACTGTGTCCTAGCATGAATGTTCCCAGGCACTTCTGACAAGTCTCTTGCTTTGTTGGTTCTTTTCCCCTCTGATTTTTAGTCGGCTGCTTATAGTCATGGTGTTACTCCTCTGGGACTCCCACGCAGGAAAGGGACTGTAGAAATTTGAACGCTGAGAACTGGGGCCAGGGCTGGCTCCAGGGAGCGAAATGGCAGGGTTTGGAAGCAGGAGGTATCACCAGGTGTCCTGGCGAGAGGAGCTCGAAAAGGCCTGGCAAGGAGTGGAATCGAGGTGCTTACACCAGCATCTTCAAAGATGTGTAAAAGCTTTTCTTTGAACATCTTTGGTGTGTAAGGTGCCTTGCACAGCACCCGCATCAGAGGAGGCTCGATCGGCTGTCCGGGTGTTTGAATCTGAACTTGATTCTTAACACAGGTGCCTGCAGCAAGCTTCAGATTCTCTCCACCTGTTCAAAAGTGAAATTATCCTTGGTCTGTGTCTGATTTCCTTGCCTTTGGTCAAATTTAAGATGTTGAGCACAGCAGAGGCTGGTGTTTTCCATCCCCTACTGAGCTAATCTCCTACAAACCTGCCTGCCACTGTAGTTTAGGGTCACAAATATAACAAGGTCTTTAATTATTGCAGGCTGCTTAGTCATGGGAATGACATCTCACTGTGAGGAATTTACACACACAGCTGAAGTCATGCTCGCAGTAGAAAACAAGTACTGAGCAAATGTGTGTTTTGTTTTTTTTCTTAAGCAGTAGAAAATCAAAGTCTCCTCCTAAAGTGCCGATCGTGATTCAGGACGACAGCCTGCCCTCGGGTCCTCCCCCACAGATCCGGATCTTAAAGCGGCCGGCGACGAACGGCGTGCTCAGCAACCCCAACTCGGCCACCAGGCCCGCGTTCCCCGTGAAGTCCTTGGCACAAAGGGAGGCAGAGTACGCCGAAGCCAGGAAACGAATACTGGGCAGCGCGAGCCCCGAGGAAGAACAGGAGAAACCCATTCTAGATAGGTGAGAGTGGCCTTAGCGTTGGGCACGACGTGGTGGCGTCTCTGTGCTCGCTCCTTGCAAACCCCTTCCTGGCAGGAGGGGGGGACGTGCACCTTCCAGCATGAAGTGTGAGAGGCAGGGAGGAAGGAGGGTCTTGTTAGTAAGCACGGCAACCTGAAGCTCAAATATGCGGCAGCTAAAGGAAGTGCTTGCGCCTGGTAAGGCAATAAAGGTTACCTTGCGCCCTTGAAAGAGCACACCGGGGGTACAGAGAGGAGTGCAGGCAGCCAGAACTATTTTGGCGTGACATAGCCTTGTCTCTGCTGAGGTTTTGACTTAAGGTGCTCTCACCTGCAGGTGAGAGACGTGAGTGTAAGCACTCTTAAATGAACGCAGGTGGCTTGGAGGCACTGTGCTCTCCCTTGTGGTTGTGGTGCGGGTCTTGGCGACTTGAGAGTAAGACTTCCTAGACTTTAGGACAGAAATGAAGTGCTAGTTCACTTCTGGTTGCGTTCCCCATCCCAGGGAGCAGTGCAGCAGGCCTGTGATGGTTGTCCCACGGCAGTGGCTTTCCACCAAAGCGGGTGCAGGAGCATCTGTTGGAGGTGTGGGTGTTACATTGCACAGACACGTTGTGTCCGTCTCTGACGTCCTTTCTCCTTGCAGGCCGACGAGGATCTCCCAGCCGGAAGACACCAGACAGCCCAATAATGTGATAAGGCAGCCACTGGGTCCTGACGGTTCACAAGGCTTCAAACAGCGCAGATAAACGTGGGCACGAGAGGATGCTGCAGGAAGCAGGGTCAGCTGCCGCGGGTCGCACTGCCGTGGCGGACAAATGGACTTGAGCAAAGGGAACTCCCTGGTTTACTTGCACTGTGATCCCCTTTGCTCTGCCCACTGTGACCTCCAACCCCACGCACTGTGACCTCCCCGCTCCACCCACTGTGATCGGCAAACCGACAAGGGCTGTCCCCAGTCACTGTAAATGGAAAGGGGAGGGGGTGTAAAGGACTCGGACGGGTGCAGAGAGCCGTGTGTGCCACTTTGGCTGAAGCTAGCGCCAGCAATAATGTTTGTTGTACTCGTAACCTGGGATTTAAGGAAAAAAATGGGAAGCCTCCCCAGATGCGCATGTTGTCTTTATCACTTTAAGAGCAAGTTTGGTTTCAAAGGATCTTTTATTTTTTTGTTTTGTTTGTATATCAGATCGACTTTTGAGGGAGTGCATGGGAAGGGTTTTAACTGTTTAGTTTGTTTTAATTGAGAGAGGTAGTTAAGTGTTCAAAAAGGAGTTTCAGTGAATTTCTGCAACTTTAATGGCTAGGGTTTGGCAAGCTTAGCTTCTTGTTCTGTGTTTCTACTGCTGCCAAGCAAATGGAAGCGGACTCCTGGCTACCCAGCCTTTCTGGTCGCCTTGGCCTGGGAGCCAGCGCAGTCCGATGACCTGGTTTACGTATTGCACCTGTTAAAGCTTGGCTAGTGTTTTCTGCTGGCTTGAGGAAAAACTTAAAGTACATCTTTTTGTGTTTGGGGAGAAGGGAACGTAGATGGATCCCTTGAAAACGCCTGCTGCGTGGTTACTGCTTGCAGCGGAGTGGGGCGGCGAGGAACTAGGGCTCTGTTGCATCTGGACGTGCAGGCTAGGAGGGGAACAGTGAGTGCTGTGCGGCTCTGCTCTGCTCCATGAGGTAAACCCACGCGAGGAGCCCCGCTCAGTCCAGCCCACGCTCACCCAGTGGCTGGCGTAACGGCAGGGAGCGAGACGGCTGCTGCTCCAAAGGTTCGAACCCAAGTGGCTTACGATGGACCCGAAGGCTCTGATCTGTTACGGTACGAGCCGTACCTGACGCATTTCCTTCCAGAAATCACAGACATCGGGAGCAAAACGTGTTCAGTGAAGTCTGGAACCACCCCCCCCCCCCCCCCCCCCCGACGTCGTGCGCTGCGGGCGGTGACAGCTGGCTTCCCGCTGGCTTCAGGGAATGGATGGCTCCTGCTGCTCCAGCTCCTGCAGAGAGGACGGGGCCGCGGGCAGCTCGCGGGCCGAAAACTTCCCCGGACGGCAGTGGTGGAGGAGAGCCGCACGCCAGCCGCCTGTGTCGCAGGACGCTGCTGACCGTGGGCGCTGCCCTGTGCCCAGCGCTGTCCGTCCCGTTGTGCTGTCTGGCTCTGCACACTAGACAAGCTGACCTATCTCGACGTTCCTGTCTCCAGGGATTAGATGAACACTACAGCTCTTGTTGGAATGGATGCTGACGGCGGCCGCCCGCGTGCGAGCGGCTCCAGGCTCGGGGCCACTTCTGCCTCTCGCTGGGACCCCGACGGCTCCTTCAGCTGGAAGGCTGCGGGCCGGCGGCTTGCTGCGTGCTCAGTACCTGGGAAATGATTTCTGGCCATCAAGCATTGTTGTGTACGGGTGCAGCGCTGCCGGCTGCTTCGTGCTCGGTAGATTTGGTAAACGAGCAAACGGAGCGCCTTCTGCCCGTACAGGAGCGACTGCACGAAATGCCTGCCACGCCGCGCTGTATGGGAGGCTCCCGTACGGGAAGACGTGTACGGAAATACGGCTTAAACGTACCGGTAAAATAAAACTACCTGTGTACAAACAGATGGAATCTGCTAGAATGTTAATCGGCTAAGGACTGTGCCGTCCTCCACGTGGGTCCCCAGAGCGGGCGAGCCCGAGCGGCTGGTGGAGGAGGATGGCGAGGTGGGGAAGGGCAGGAGGCCGTCCCCCCCAGGAGCCTGGCCCCAGATCTCCACGGCGTAGGAGGCTGTAGTCTTGCTGTTTACCAAGCTCCCTCTCAGGCTGGAGGCATCCACAGCTGCTTGGCCGGCAGCGTTTTTTGGGTCTTTTTGTTTTGTTTTTTTAAATTTCCTCCCCCCTGCAGGCTGGTGGCAAGGAAGAGTCCCTGGAAAAGCAGCTCTGCAGAGGGAAGGCGGTGGGGAGCGGGAGGGGAGAAGGACATTAGCAATAACCGTAGTCACCGCGCCTTTCCTTAACTACTGCTCAAATAGCTTTTATTCCAGAGGGCCAGCGGCTGGCAGAAAGCCACAGAGCCCAGCTCCTGGCGTAGCTTCAGCTGCCCCGCCAACCTTAGACGTCTTCTCCTGTACGTCAGGTGCCTACAACCCCTTCTCGTTGCACACGCGACCTTGTTCTCCAGCACCGACTGCGCGTTAAGCCGCTCGGCGGTGGCCTCGGCGGCTGCTCCGTGCCCGTGGCACGGCCGGGACGTCTCCGACCTGCGGGCAGGGCGAGGGGGTGATCCCGGCGGCAGCACCGTGCGCGGCCTTGCCCGGGGCTCGCCCCGAAGATGCTCTCGGGGCACCGAGCGCTTCTCCCGCCGCGGCACCTGGGCCGCAGCCGGTGCCGCTCCATAAGAGTGCGCCTAAGTATGCAGATAAACATTTTATAAATTGTATTTTAAATAAATGTGTTTAAACTTTTCACGGTGCGCTTTGGCCTTGTGACTCCGCCACCTTCCCTCGTGCCGCGTTTTGTCCCGTTTATAAATACCTGAAGTGTGAGAGACAGAGGGACATGGCCAACCTCTTTTCAGTGCTCTGTGGGGACAGGACAAGGGGCAACGGCCACAAAATGGAGCCCAGGAAGTTCCGCACCAACATGCGAAAGAACTTCTTCCCGGTGAGGGTGACGGAGCACTGGGACAGGCTGCCCAGGGAGGTTGTGGGGTCTCCTCTGGAGATGTTCAAGGCCCATCTGGACGCCTCCCTGGGCAACCTGCTCTAGGGACCCTGCTTTGGCAGGGGGCTGGACCCAGTGATCTCTGGAGGTCCCTTCCAACCCCTACAGTTCTGTGGTTCTGTTTGGTGCCTTCAGGCACCCCGTGGGGGCAGCTTGTGTCACAGTGTGCCCCCACCCCAGGAAGAGGCTCCCTGGCCCCGGGGGGACAGCACCTGGTGGGGCAGCACCCATCCTGGTGGCCCTGTGGGGGCCCAGGGGGGCTCTGGGGTGCCTGCAGCCTGCTGCCGGGGGCTCTGGGGGTGGGTTTTGGGCTGGGGTCCCCTGTTTGGGGCAGGGGCTGCCGGGCTGCCTGCTGGGGAGAAGAGGCGTTGGGGGCACAACCCTTCTTAATTTTTTTAAATTTCATTTTTATTTTTATTATGTCTTCAATGTTTTGCTTTATTTTTCTTTAATTTTTATCATTTCTTTAAGTTACTTTTTCTTCAATTTTACTTATTTCTTTAAATTTTACTTCTTTAATTTTACTTATTTCTTTAATTTTCATTACTTCAATTTTAATTACGTCTTTAATTTTTTTCTTTAATTTTACTTACGTCTAACTTTTATTTCTTTAATTTTACTGACGTCTTTACCTTTTATTCCTTTGATTTTTACTTAACGTCTTTCATTTTATTTTCCTATTTTATTTTATCTTTATTAACTTTTATTTTCGCCTTACTTTCTGCCGGGGGCCGCGGCCTCCGCCCGCCGGGGGCCGCTGCAGGGGTTGGGCGCGGGGCCGGGCCCGCACCGCGGCGGGGCCGGGCGCTCCCCGGGAGGCGGCCCCGGGACCTCCCGCCGCGATGGCGGCGGAGGCGGACGACTACGAGGCGGTGCTGTGCGTGAAGCCGGCCGTGCACGTCTACCGCCTGCCCCCGCGGGCCTCCAACCGCGGCTACAGGTGCGGCGGGGCCCCGGCTCCCTCCCCGCTCCCCGCTGCCGGGGCCCTGCCGCGGGCGCCGCCCCAGCCGCCGCCTCCTGTCTCCTCAGGGCCGCCGAGTGGCAGCTGGAGCGGCCGGCGTGGAGCGGCCGGCTGCGCGTCACCGCCCGGGGCACCACCGCCTTCATCCGCCTGGAGGACAAGGCCTCGGGTGAGGGGCGCTGGGGGGGTGCTGGGGGCGGCGCCGGGCCGGCAGGGAGCGGGGGGCGCCTCCCTGGAGCCCCCGCAGCCGGGCCCGGAGAGCTGCCGGTGGATGCGGGAGGAGGCGATGGGGGTCTGAGGTTACGGCCCGGAGGAAGCAGGGTCTGGCCTCCCCTCTCCTCCGAGCGCCCTCCTCCCACCAGCCCGGCTCTTCCGTCTCCGAAAGCCTTCATTATTTACCTCAGCCCGCACCCGCTTCTCTCTTCCAGGAGAGCTTTTTGCCCAGGCGCCCGTGGAGCAGTTCCCCGGCATCGCCGTGGAGAGCGTGACGGACTCCAGCAGATATTTCGTCATCCGCATCGAGGACGGGAACGGTGCGGGGCTGCTGGCGCGCTAGCGGGCATGGGGAAGTCATCCCTGAACGTGTTCAGAGCCCTTCCTCTGAGCAGTTACGCTTGGAGGATTCCTGTCTGAGGGCTGAACGTTCTCTGCTTACAGGGGCAGATCACCTCTGTCCTCCTTGCTCTGTCCTTCGCTAACAAAAACCAGTTTAATCTACTCAAAGTTAGTGTGAGGATGCATCTGCCTGCACAATTGTCACTGCGATGCCAGCCTCTGCCTTGACTCGTTTATATTGATTTTAAAGCTGGTTTCAATAAGCCTATAAATCAAGCCGGCAGGCTAGTGATGTAAATGCAGCTTTGCTATCTGGAAGCACAGGCACAATTTTCTTCCTGCCTTGTGTTACAAGCCCTGCTGACAGTATAAAATTGCTTCCCGTCCTGGTAAGTTGGTGGCAGTTCCCTTTCCTTGGAGAAGGAAGGAAGAAATCTAGGTCCTGTCGTAAGCTCAGCCCTGCTGTCATCACGGTTCCCTTCTCAGCTCCTGCTGGAGGAGATGATGGTCACGGGGGGTGTGAAATGGTCTGTCCCCTCCCTCCTGCTCCACGTCCCTGGCTCCTGCGATGTTTTGTGGTTCCAGCCTTTACTCTTGTTCCCCAGGCCGCCGTGCTTTTATTGGAGTTGGATTTGTCGACCGAGGGGATGCTTTTGACTTCAACGTAGCTCTGCAGGACCATTTTAAGTGAGTTTGGGCCTTTCCCTTTGTCCTCTCAGTGGTTTCATGTGGCTGCAGGTGTTCGCCAGAAGTGTTGGGGGCAAGGAAGCTGTTTGCTTCAGATTCACTTGAGCAAGGAAGCACGGCGCCAAGAGGTTTACAGGTGGAAACTTCCCTCTCTGTGCTCAGCCTTTATGCAGACTGCTTTCTGTCTCTCTGATGTTTCCCAGTCTGTATTAGTAGACTCCCAAATAGTTCCCCAGACCAAGACTGGGCAAATTCCCCCATTCCTTTCTTTCTCTTCGTTTCACCAGTAAGCAGCCACTCGAGGGACTGGGACGCTGCTCCAGCTGCTGGCAGAAAATGGGGCGTTGGGGTAGAACCACCTTGCTGCTGGCGTGTCGTTGTGTGGAGCAGCGTGGACGCAGCTCAGCTCGCTCGCTGTGTGGCTGGAGCGTGCTGACATGCCGTGTGGGCTGCACTGACGGGTGGGAATCGCTGCCTCTGTGCTGCCTTGTGGCGTGTTGCTCCAGCGGCAGGCAAGGTCCCAGATCACACCCAACGTGTTAAAAAGAGCTGCCGCCAGTCCCTCAGACCAGGGGAAGATTTGTCTGGCAGGATTTGGGCAGGGTTTGCCTGGCAGAGCACCAGGCAGGTTGTTGACCTGTACTTTTCTGTTTTCTTTCCTTCCTGCAGGTGGGTGAAGCAGCAGAGCGAGCTGGCCAAGCAGGCCGAGAACCCTGACCAGGGACCCAAACTGGACCTGGGCTTCAAGGAGGGGCAGACCATCAAACTGAACATTGCGGTGAGGGCTTTTGCTAGTCAAATCCACTCCAAACATTGTCTTTTGTGTGCTTCTCAGAGGGAATCTCACCTTTCTGGCCTGTAGCTGAGGTGTTTTAGGGAGCCTGTTGCTTCAGATGAGTGTCTGCAGTCCTGCGTGGCTCTGCTGGTTTGCCTCACCAGCTCTCAGCTCTCTTTGGGCAGTTTGATTGGATCCAAGCATGTTCCAAAGACAGATAAATATAAAGTATAACATACAAAAATAACACCATGATCGTCCTAGAAACGTGGAGGAGAAACATCACCAAAACCCTTCCTTTCTTCCTAGCATAGCAGGAAAAGAAAGCGTGAAGGGTATTTCCTTGCTCTCTCTTGCTAGCCTCGTTTCTTGTCAGGTGTGAAATATTACTTCTTGGGGCTGCAGGCTTGAGCTGAGCTGTCTGCCGCCACGCTCAGCCCTCACAGCCTGTTTCTCCCCGCTGCTGTGGTTCGGCGGCACAGGAGGAAGCAGCGACTTGGTGTTGAAATCCCCTTGCGGGAGGAAGCCCTCTCAGAGCTGTCGGTGGCACGCTGTGCGCAGCGATGCGCGGAGGGGTGTGTTACAGCTCCCAGTCACAGAACCGTCTGTGGGGATTCACAGATAAAAAAAAACATCCTTGTTTTCACCCCAGTTGCTGCACTAGCAGTGGGACAACGAAGCACAGCAGTCTTTTCCCCCAGCATAAAGCAGTTGAGCTGCGTGACTACTTGTAAGCCTTGGCTGGGAGGGAGAAGAGGAATCACCCTCTAGTTCTGGATTTAAATGCGGTACCACCTAAGTTTCCCTCTCATGTCGCCTTTCAGAGTATGAAGAAAAAGGAAGGAGCGACGGGGAACACCAGGCCACGTCCCGCAGGTCCTGGGGGCCTGAGCTTGCTCCCGCCACCTCCTGGAGGAAAATCTTCCTCTCCAGCTTTTCCTTCTGGAGAGCAGCCGTCGTCCTCGCACTCTGCGCCTGTCCGGCTTCCAGGCACGCCCATCACAGGTCCGTGTCACGTGGAAATGGTTACGAAGCTCTTTAGATTCAGTTTCATCCATCGAGGTCTGTTTGGAAAGGCTTTAATAGCATGCCTTGATGCTGCTGTAGAGCTCCTCCTGCAGGAGGAGCTGGTGTCAGTGCCCCGTTTGGCGGGGGCAGCTGAGGCACAGTGAGGAGAAGGGGTGATCACAGAGCTGTTCAGCCTGCCCCTCCAGAGCCAAGACAGCATCCAGCTCTCTGATGCCCCCTAGCAGCTCAGAGCCGCTCTTTGCTTTGAGAGTTGGAGGAAGCAGAAGCTTTGCAGAGGCCTCGCGCGGTTTGAAAGCTGAAAAGACAGTGGGTGGGCCTGAACCCCACCGCACGAATCCTGACCCCTGCTGCCTGGTCTTTGACCATCTGTGCGCAGCACAGAGCTGCGTGCTCGTCGGCGCTGGGAAGGTGAAGGTGCCGCCTCGAGCTGAGTCCGGCTGGGATGGGGAACTGCCGAGCTCAGGCGGTGCCAGCTGCTCTGTGGTCGCGTGGAAAACAGCTCGGCGGGGGAGGCGGGTTGCCATCTATGGGGAAACGGAGAGGGAATCTGGAAACCAGAGTCGGCAACAACAGCTTTTTCTTTTTCTCCCTTCTTCCTGCCCCTCTGACCTCCCTGGCTGCTGGCAGACTCCCTCCTGTCCTGGCCGCAGCCCGCTGCTGCTCCCGCTGCCCCTGCCACCGACGTCTGGGGCGACTTCGCCAAAGCTTCAGGGTGAGTCGTGTGGGGTTTGTGGGTTGCGTGGGCCGTACCTGCAGCACTAGGACACACCTGGCTGGGCCAAATCCTGCCGGTTTTACTGCCGCTGGAATAACGTAACGGGGTGGGGGCACTGCTCCACCCCTGCAGGGTTTGGATGATTACAGGCCGGGGACGTGCTGTGCCATGGGGGACTGAAGGGCGCTGTGCAGGGGGAGAGTTACGGGGTGGCACCAGAGGACCCGTTCCTCGCTGCGCTGCTCCCTCTCTGCGTGCCCGGCCCTTCAGGCAGCAGGCTGCAGCCCTGTGAGGTATCTGACACCCCTTCTTCCCTCTCCTTCTCTCTCCAGGTCAGCGCCCAACCAGACACAGGCGAACGCCGGCTGGGTGCAGTTCTGAGCCAGCCCCCTCGCCTGCTCTGCCCTGCGCGGGTGCTGGGGGAGGATCACGCGGATTCCACGGGACCAAAGCAGGGGAGGGAAGTGCTCCCGCACCCTTCCCCTCAGAGCTAGCGTGCTGCTTCGGGCCACCCTGCACCTCGTTTGTGGTGGCACTGTACTCCCCTGGTCTTCCCAGGCAAGCAGTGAGACCCCAAAGCCCGGCGCTGGGGTTAAAATGCAGAAGTAGGAGCTGGAGAGCAAATGAGCACGTGCCTTAAAACACTCCGTGCCAGCGCCCTCAAACATGGGGGCCCTTTGTTTTCTGCCTGGCTCACAGCGAACCTGTGGGGCTTCAGTGGTCTTTTCTGTGCCTTCCTTCCTCCCTTACTGCACTAACACGGCTGCAGAAAGCCAGCAGCTCCATCGCCCTGCGTCTCCTTAACGGCCTGAGGGCGGGAGAGCGCTCAGAGCTCCGCTGGAGGACTCTCGTTTGTTTGCAGTGCCTTTGCTGGCTAATGCGGGCAATTTTTTACTAGAAGCCTATGCAATAGAGGCGGGTTGTGGCGTGCAGCGCAGGGCTGCCCCTGTCACAGCCTCCTCGGAGACTTCCCCGCTTTCTCCTCGCGTGTTTGGGCCGGTGAAATCTTTCCTCTCTGGCAAGCAGCAGGGCACGTCCTCCTGGAGGCTCCCTGCGTGCAGAATCCTGCTTTATCTCCCGCTCCCGGAGGTGCCTTTGCGTTGTGCCAAGTGTCCTGCTCTGAGTGTCCTGCTCTGAGTGTCCTGCGAGGTGCTGAGCATCGCCCGACGGTTTGTGAGCACTTAACTGCTGAGCGTCCCTGCTGTGGGAGGTGGGGAGCAGGGCTGCTGCCTGTAGAGAAACGCGAGCGCAATGCTGAAATTCGTACTTTCTTGCTCCAGTAAGGGTTTTTCCCCTCTCTTTTGAAGATATATTTTTACTTTTTGCAGGCATTTTATTAATCAAATATATGCAATGAAGGACAGACTTGGTCTCTTTAACAGAGCTGGGGTTGAGATTCCTCTTTAAAAAATAAATATTTTCTTACCTATTTATATTAAGGTGAAGGCCTTCCACAGCACGAAGTTCTATTTTTTCAATATTTCAGACTTTTTATTATTTCCATTTTCAACTGGAGGGTAGGCATTTTCATTTCAGAGCTTAACTTTGCCTGGCGGCACGCGGGACCAGGTGAGAGATGTGACACTTCGAAGCGAACAATAAAATCATCTGGATGCCAATGTGACGTTTTTACACCCAGGGAGGTGCCCGTGTGGGTCGGAGCAGCCGTGAGGCTTCCTGAGGTGGGGAGGGGATGCTTGGGAATGGTTTTGTGCTGTCCCCTCCTTCCCGGTGTCGAGGAAACGGCGCGGGGCACTCGCCAGCGAGGCACAACAGACGGGTGTTGCTTAGCAGTGGCTTTGCAGGGCGTGAGGGACTGCGGGCAAAGCAGGTAAGGGGAGAAGCGGGGAGATGAGGCCTCGTGTGTCCCTGGAGCCCATCAGGGAGCCTTGGAGCAGCTCCAGCGCGGACGTTTTAAGAAGCCGGACCTGAGACAAAAGCTGTCTGCGGCAGCAGGATGTGTAAATCCTCAGTCCCATCTGCTTGCCCTGGCGTGCTCTCTCCTTTGCCGTTAATCCGTGGCTCGAAGGGGCGGTGGGGAGGAGAAAGGGCACTTTCCCTCCTGGGGGGGGGGGGGGGGGCAAATAGAGGCTGGGAAATGCCAGGAGGGTGAAACCGTGTCGGGCCCGAGGCTGGAGCGATGGGTTTTCAGAGCGGGGATGCCTCCAGCCACAACGCTCGTCCTGCAGCCCCCAGCAGGGGTGGTGCCGCGGGGGATTTTGAGCTCTGATGGATTGACCGGCGCGTTTCCTTCCTGGGCGCACACCCTGCGGGCACCGTGCTCGCGGGGGCAGAAAGCAGCGCCCCGGGGTGACAGCAGCTGCCCCGGGGGCAGTCACGGTGGGGGAGCTGCGGCGGGGCCTCTGTCCCCGAGGAGGTGACACGGCTTCGCAGCGCCGAGCAAAAGGCTTCCCGCAGCAAGCTGGCATGCTCGACCCGGAGCTTTTTCCTGCCAGAGCAAACTCCTGGGCTTTAATGAGCTTAACGTGGCCGGGCTTCATTAGGGCTTAACGAAAGGGCTCCTTTCCCCAAGGCTACCAGGTAAAGGAGATCCCAAGCTCGGGGAGCTGCGCAGGGGGCGCATCGGGGGATGGCAGAGCAAAGTGAGCGCGTTTTAACCACTTTGGGGCACGGGGGGGGTGCTTGGCACTGCTGTTTGTTGTTTGGTTTTTTGCCCTACCAAAGAAATCTCCTCCCTTCCTGCTCTGCAAGCAAAAAGCCTCGCTTGCTTGTTTTGATTTGCAAAACTTCGGCTTCGCAAATATCCCGTGGTTTCTCAGCAAAGGCTGAAGCAGCGCCTGGCGGAGGCGTTAGGACCCCCGAGGCATGCGGACACAGCCAGGAAGAGGAGGGCCCCAGCCTGGGAGGGGAAGGCGAGGATTTCGGGCTAATCCTGGCCATGCATCCGCTTTCCGCTTGCAGAGCGGAAGCAGAGCCCCAAAAACCAGGCTGGGATGGGGGCACGGGGCTGCTGAAAGCAGAGGAAAGGGGGGGGAGCCCATGAGCACGCTGAAGTCGGAGGCTGCGATCGAGGTGGGAACTTGGTGCTCCTCTCGCGGGAGCAGCCGCCGAGCAGTTCTGGTGCTGCAATCGGCAGGTTTGCAGCGGGTTTTGCAAAAATCTGCAATCGCAAAATCTGCGGTCGTAAAGACTGCCATCGCGGGAAATGCAACGGCAAAAGCTGCTGCAAATCTGCCGCCACAAAAAATGCAACGGCAAAAGCCGCTGCAAATCTGCCGCTGCCCAAATGCCCCCGCGGTTTTTGCAGTTGCAGACTTTGGGTTTTGCGGTTGCAAAAAGCGAGGCTGAGCTGCTCTGGGGGACCCGGCCTGGGGGGAAGCATTTGCAGCTGGGGGAGAAGAGGGTGAGGGAACAAAGCAGCTCGTGGTGGCAAGGCGCAGGGATCCCTCCTGCGGCTGGATCCTTCCCCTGAGCCCTGTCCCCTCCCGCAGCGGCCGTCCCCGGGGCCATGTCCTCGCTGCTGTCCCTCCAGGAGGAGAACCGCATCCTGCAGCAGGAGCTGTCGCGCCTCGAGGACCTGCTGGCTCAGAGCCGCGCCGAGCGCGATGAGCTGGCCATCAAGTACAACGCCATCAGCGAGCGGGTAGGTCGGCTGCCCGCCCGGCCCCACAAATCCACCCGTTTTGGCCCCAAAACGCATCTCCCCAGCGTCTCTGGGAGCTTCTGCTGGCGCCGGGCGGTGCCAGGGTGCCCGGGGTGCGCGCAACGTCCCGGTGATGGAGATGTCGGTGCCTGGCGTGCTGGGACTTGTCCTGTGGGATGCACAAAGCATCCCCACACCACCCCCGTGGTGTTCACCCCGCTGCCTTTTTTCTGCACCGTGGCAACAGGGGCAGAACAAGGCTTTTGGCCGGGCAGCCGTTGCCTGGGGAGATGCAAAACTTGGCTGGTGCACGCTGAGCTCGGCCGGGGCAGCCCAAGCTGGGGGGCTGCCTGGCCTTTTGGGGTGCAAACCCCTCCGTGCGTGCCTGGTTATTAAAAACCCAAGCAAACAGCCCCAAAAATACCCAAAGGGAAAATTGCTGCCTCCCTCCCCTTGTGGCCAGAGTGCTGAAAGATGCTTTAATCAGCAGCAAAACGGGTGCAAAGCTGCCGGGCCCCCCAGTCCTTGAGGCTGGGCTATTTCTCAAAGGCAATTTCTTATAGCAAAATGGGGTGTGTGGGGTGTGTGTGAGTGTCTCTGGTTGCTTCGTCCGTGCGGGGTTTGCAGCTGCAGGACAACTCCAAAGCAAGTCCGAATTTGCCGGGTCGGGGTGCTGGCACACGGAGGGGGCCGGGGGCGGTGCTTTGTGTTTAACGTCCCCAAACGAGCGGCGCTGGGGGTGCTGCACCCCGCGGCAGCTGGAGCAGTCCCTGCGGCTGGAAGCGGGCGAGCGGGACGCGGCGGAGAGCCGGAGCCTGGCGCAGCACAACATCGAGCTGCGGCGGCTGCTGGACGAGGAGCAGGCCGCCTACAAGCGCAAGCTGCAGGCGTACCAGGAGGGCCAGCAGCGGCAGGCCCAGCTGGTGCAGAAGCTGCAGGCCAAGGTGGGTCCCCGCCGGGGGGACGGGGGCGCTTTGGGGTGGGGGGGACGCGTACCAGGGGTGGATGCCCCCCCCCCCCGCTGTCCCCTCCACCCAGGTGCTGCAGTACAAGAAGAAATGCGGCGAGGTGGAGCAGCAGCTGCTGGAGAAGGCGACGGAGCTGGAGCAGGAGAGGCTGACGGTGAGCGGCGGGGTCCTGCCCCGGGTATCCCGGTGTCCCCCCCCTTTGCCCGCCAGCACCTCTAAGGGGCTGATGTCCCCGCAGAGCCAGCTGGACATCAGCGGCTCGCAGCTGGAGGAGGAGAGCAGCAACGAGCTGGAGAACGCGCTGATCCGGCTGGAGGAGGAGCAGCAGAGGTGCGTGGGGGGTTCCCGGGGTGCCGGGTGCTGCGGGACCCCCCCCGGGGTCACCCCCTGGCCCTGCACCCCCCCAGGAGCAGCAGCCTGGTGCAGGTGAACTCGATGCTGCGGGAGCAGCTGGAGCAAGCCAACGTGGCCAACGCGGCGCTGAGCGAGGACATCCGCAAGCTGACGGCCGACTGGACGCGGGCGCGGGACGAGCTGGAGCAGCGCGAGGCCGAGTGGAGGCGCGAGGAGGAGGTCGGGGACGTGGGGCTGCGGGGGGGGGGTAGAATTTGGGGCCCCGGGGGATGCGGCACAGAGGGATGCAAAGCAAAGGGGGGGCTGCACGGGGAGGGATGGGGCCGAGGGTGATGCAAGGCAGAGGGGTGCAGGGGTGCTGCAAGGTGCGGGGCTGCGGGACCCCAGGGGGTGTTGCGTGGGGGAGAATTAGGGGATGCTGCGTGTAGAGGTGCAGAGTGGGGGGGCTGTGTGGAGGGGGCTGGGGGCTGAGGGCGATGCAGGGCAGAGAGGTGCAGCATGGGGAGGGCTGTGGGACCACGAGCAACGCTGCATGGAGAAGAATTTGGGGCTGCAGGGCGCGTGGCACGGGGAAGGGGTGCGGGGCAGGAGCAGTGCTGCATGCAGAGGGGCTGTGGGGTGCGGGATGCAAAGCAGGGGGAGGCCGCACGGCGCGGGGCACGGTGCTGGGAGCGGGTCTGGGGGCTTCAGGGCACGGCGCAGGGAGGGGGCCGAGGGGCTGAGGGACGTGGGGGTGCTGCCCGGCTGCCTTCAGAGGGACGGGGGCTGTGGGGCAGAGGGGTGCAGCACGGAGGGCACCCTGGTGCTGCTCTCCTGCCCCGATCTGACCCCGCCACCGCTCCATCCCCACGCAGTCCTTCAACGCCTACTTCAGCAATGAGCACGGCCGCCTGCTGACCCTCTGGAGGCAGGCGGTGGCTTTCCGCCGCCACTTCGGCCAGCTGCGAGCCGCCACCGAGAGGTCCGGGGGCTGCAGGGGATGGGGATGGGGGGGGGGGGACGGGGACATCGGGGGGAGGCCACCCCTCTCATCCCCATCCACCCCCTGGCGCAGGGACCTGGCGGAGCTGAGCCAGGAGGTGTCCCGCGCCGGCCGTGCCGCCCACGCCGCCTGCGTGCAGCTGGGTGCCCACCTGCGGCTGGCCGAGGGCCGGGCGGGCGCCGCGCGGGAGCAGCAGGCGCAGCAGCTGGCGCAGCTGGAGGAGCAGCTGGCGGCGCGGGCGCGTGACGCCGAGCTGGAGAAAACCGCGCTCGGGGACAGGTGGGGGTCCCGCGGGGCGGGGGTGCAGGGCGGGAGGCTGCCGGGGGGGGCTGAGCGCCCACCGATCGATGCTGGGCGTCGCCTCGGCCAGGCTGGCGGAGCTGACGGCGGCCCTGGAGCGGCTGCGGGAGGAAGGTGGGGAGAAGGAGCGGGCGGTGGCGGTGCTGACGCTGCAGCTGCAGAAGATGGTGAGTGCGGGGGTGGCGTTTCTCGCATGCTGGGAAGGGCGTGCGCCCGGCTGCGGTGCATGCTGGGGTGCAGCGCGTGCTCAGACGTGACCCACAGCACACGCTGGGCTGGGCTGCGCACCAGGGCACGGTGGAAGCTGCGTGCGGTGCACAGTGCACACCAGCACCCTGTGCACACCGGGGCAGGACACACGTGAAACCACGATGCGCGCAGGGGTGCAGGATGCTACGCCCAGCCAGGACGCGGTGTGCAACACGGCACACGCTGCACACCGGGGTGCGAGGCGTGATGTGCGCTGGGGGAGCAAGGCGTGATGCACGCCGGACACTTTGCACACCAGGGTGCGATGCGTGCTGCGTGCCGGGGCACGCTGTACACCCAGGGCGCGGTGCACGTTGCACGCCAGCCGTGCGTGACGCCGCACCGCGGTGTTTTGCAGGAGGCCTCGCGTGCTCAGGAGCCGTCAGTGGAAGAGGTGCAGGCGCTGCGCGCGGAGGTGGAGCTGCTCCACCAGACGCTGCAGGACGTCACCCAGGTGCCCCCAGCCCTCCTCTGTGCCCCCACTGCTGCCACCCCCTCCGTGCCTCAGTTTCCCCTCCCGTGGTGGTGCCACAGCAGGGCGCTGTCTTCGTCCCTCACAGGCGGTGCTGGCCGATGACCCCGGGTCCCCGACGGAGCCTCCCAGGCTCCCCTGCCGCAGCCTCTCGCCCGCTGCGGCCGCGGCCACGCTGGGGGCTGTGCACGGAGCCCTGCGGCGCCGGCACTTCCAGCTGCAGGTGAGCGAGGAGGAGGAGGAGGAGGAGGAAGATGGACATGGGGGAAGACGGACGGGTGGATGGATGCGCGGAGGATGGATGGAGGAGAATTGGGGACGGATGGTTGGGAGGACAGACGGACGGGAGGACGGATGGAGGGGCATGGGGACAGGTGGACGGATGCGTGGAGGATGGATGGATGGACGTGGGGCTGGCTGGATGGGAGGGTGGGTGGATGGATGCACAGAGAATGGATGGAGGAGAATGGACGGATGGACAGACAGATGGGAGGACAGATAGATGGAGGGACACGGGGTCAGGTGGATGGGAGGGCGGGTGGATGGATGCACGGAGGAAGAATGGAGCAGAAGGGACAGATGGGTGGGAGGACGGAGGACAACCGCTGACCCCCCTGCTCCCCCAGGAGGCCCGGGAGGCGTCGGGGAGCCTGCGGCGGGAGCTGGGGGACAGCGAGAGCCGGCGGGCGGCCCTGGAGCAGCGGCTGGAGCAGCTCAGCACTGAGGCTGGGGGCTGCCGGCGGGCGCAGGATGAGGCCCTGCGCGAGGCCGCCCGCCTGCGCGCCGACATTGAGCTCCTCCGCAGGTACCCCCCGCGTGTCCGTCTGTCTGTGAGCGCCGAGCTGTCTGTCTGTCTGTCTGTCTGTCCATGGCCTCTGTCCCCGCACGCCCTCCACCTCCACCCGTCCATCCCTGCACATTCCGGCCTGTCCACCCGTGTGTCCCAGCGCACGCAGCCCTCCGCACCCCTCCTCTCCATCCCTGCCCGTCTGTCCTGTCTCTCCGCACGTCCGTCCGTCTGTCCCCACGCATCCTGGCGTGTCTGTCTGTCCGGCAGCGAGCGGGGCCGCGTGGAGCAGGCGCTGGCGGCGGAGCAGGCGCGGGCAGGGGTCCTGCAGCGCAGCGAGGCCGAGCTGCAGCGCCGCAGCCGGGGGCTGGAGGAGCAGCGGGACGAGGCCGCCCACGCCGCCGAGGCTGTGCGCCAGCAGCTGGAGCACAGGTGGGGACCCCCCCCGGTGCCGTGACCCCCCCCAGCCCCGGGTGGGCGCTGCAAAACAACGCTCCTGCCCCTGCTCTGCCACCCTCCCCAAAAAGAGGCTGCTCCCTCCCTCAAAGGGTGCTGAACCCCCCCCGCCCCATGGGGCTGCAAAACCTCTGGGGGTGCTGCAGAATAGTGCCTTACCCTCTCCCGTGGGTGCTGCTCCCCCGCGGGTGATACCCCCAGGGGGTCCTCCCCATCCAACGGGTACCCCCCCCCCCCAGTTGGTGCTCTCCCCCCAGTGGGTGCTCCCCACCTCCCATGGGTGCTGCCCCTCAATGGGTGCCCCCCCCGTGGGTCTCCCTCAGTGGGTGCTACACACCTGTTGGGTCCCCCCCCGCAGTGGGTGCTTCCCCCCAGCGGGTGCCCCCTAACCCTAAAAACCATAAAGTCCTAACCCTAAAAACCCTAACCCTAAAAACCCTTACAACCCTAACCCTAAGAACCATAAAATTCGCCCCGCGGGTGCCCGCAGCCAGCAGCAGCTGGAGCAGCTGGAGGGGCAGCGGGCGGTGGCGCAGCAGGAGCTGCTGCAGGCGCGGGAGGCGCTGAGCCAGGCCCAGCTGGAGGCCGAGGTGGCGCGGGGCGAGCGGGCGGCGCTGGACGAGGCGCTGGCACAGGTGGGTGGCAGAGCCCCCTCCCCCCCCCCCCCGTCCTCCCCGGGGACGTCTGTGTCCCCAGACCCTGTACGCATCACCCCCCGGAGACATCCGCATCCCCCAAATGGCACGTGTGTCCCTGAGCGGCTCCCTGGGGACAGCCGTGTCCCCAAGCTCCCCTGCGTCCTCCCTTGGGACATCCAGGTCCCCAAACCCCACGCGCATCCTCCCTGGGGGCCATCTGCACCCTCGATCGCCCTGCGTGCCCTGTGGGGCTATCCGCATCCCCAAATCCCCCTGCATCCTTGGGACATCTGTGTCCCCAACCTCCCTGCATGCTCCTGGGGCCACCTACGTCCCCAAAACCTCACATGCATCCTCCCTGGGGACACCCACACCCCCAGCCCCTCTGCATCCCCCCTGGGACCGTGCATGTATCCCCAGCCCCTCTGTGCATCCCCAAACCTCATGTGCCTCCTCCCTGGGGCTGCGCACAACCCCAGATCCCTGCGTGTCCTCCCTGGGGACGTCCGGGTCCCCAAACCCTTCTGCAAATCCACCAACCCCATGGGCGCTGTCCCTCGGGACAGCCACATCCCCAGCCCCCCTACACGCTCCCTGGGGACATCCACAACCCCAAACCCCACTGTGCATCCTCCCTGGGGCCGCCCCCCCGTCCCCAGCCCCTCGCAGCAAGCCTCGGCCCCGGCAGGCGCAGGGCAGCAGCGCGGAGCTGGAGGCAGCGCTGCAGGAGGCGCGGGCGGAGGCAGCCCAGCTGCGGGAGGCCCTGGCACGGGGCAGCGAGCTGTCGGCCAGCCTGGCCCGGGATAAGCGAGAGCTGAGCCGGACCCTGGCGGGGCTGGAGGAAGAGCGGGAGGCTGCCGGGGAGGCGACGCGGGCGCTGGAGGGGCTGCGGGCCCGGCTGGGGCAGCTGGAGCGAGGCCGCAGGGACGTGGAGGCCGAGAGGCTGGGCCTGGAGCGGGCGCGCAGGGCGGCGGAGCGGGGCTGCGAGGGGCTGCGGGCAGAGCTGCGGGCACTGCGCGGGCAGCAGCAGCAGCTGCGGGAGCGGCTGGGGCAGGTGCGGGGCTGGGGGGCAATTGGGAGGGGTGGGGAGGGCGCTGGGGGCAACTGGGGGAGGTGGGGAGGGTGCCGGGGGCAATTGGGGGAGGTGGGGAGGGTGCCGGGGGTAATTGGGGGAGGTGGGGAGGGTGCTGGGGGGCAATCGGGGAAGGTAGGGAGGTACGGGAGAAAATTGGGAGGGTGCTGGGGGAACTGGGAGGGTGCAGGGTGCAATTGGGAGGGATGGGGAGTGTGCATGGGGCAACCTGGGGAGGTGGGGAGGATGCAGAAAGCAACTGGGAGGGTGCTGGGAGAACTGGGAGAGTGCAGGAGGAAACCGGGAGGGTGCAGGGGGCAATTGGGAATGATGGAGAGGATGCAGAGGGTTACTGGGATGGGTGGGGAGGGTGCTCAGGGCAATTGGGAGGGTGCTGGGGGAGCCGGGAGGATGCAGGGGGCAACTGGGAGGGAGGGGGAAGGTGCGTGGGGCAATTGGAAGAGTGCTGGGGGAACTGGGAGGATGCAGGGGGTAACTGAGAGGGAGGGGTTGGATGCTGGAGGCAACTGGGAGGGTGCTCAGCTCAGCCAGGAGGGTGCGTGGGGCAACGGGGAGGGCGCAGAGGGTAACTCGGAGGATGGGGGAAGGCTCCTGGGGAG
Organism: Cygnus olor; assembly: GCF_009769625.2. Classification (NCBI taxonomy): domain Eukaryota; kingdom Metazoa; phylum Chordata; class Aves; order Anseriformes; family Anatidae; genus Cygnus; species Cygnus olor. The sequence goes on along the minus strand of NC_049189.1, from coordinate 7,955,914 downwards.
CAAGGGGGACCGGGCGGAGGCGAGGGGTGCCCGTGGTGGTGTGGCCGCAGGCGCTGGAGGAGCAGAGCGCGGCGGGCAAGGCGCTGGCACAGGCCCGGGGCGAGCGGGAGCGGCTGAGCGCGGCGCTGGAGCGCGCCACGCAGGAGCGCGAGGGGCTGGCCAAGGAGGCGGCCAGCGTGGCCGTGCAGCTCGCCGCCACCCAGCGCGACGCCCGCGCCCGCGGCCAGGAGGCGGACGGCCTCAGGTGGGTGCCCCTCGCCCCAACCCGCCGCCCTCCCGCCTGCCGCCCGGCCGCGTTTTCGGCAGCGTGTGTCGTCCCGGCGCGGCAGGGCGGAGAAGGCGGCGCTGGAGACCGGCCTCTTCGAGGCGCAGGAGGAGCTCGGCCAGCTCCGCGCACGCGGCCAGCAGCTGGAGGCCGAGGGCCGGGCCCTGCGCGTGGCCAAGGAGGGGCTGCAGGGTGAGTGGGGCGCTCGCCGTCGCGCGCAGCCTTGGTCACGGCGCTTACCTGCTCGGTTTTGGGGCGGCAGCCTTGGCTGCATCCCATAGCATCTCAATTTTGGGGTGGCATATCACTTAGCTCGGTTCTGGGGGCCAACATCCTTGGTCACATCACTTATCCGCTCAATTTTGGGGCGTCATCCTCGATCACGTAACACCCTCATTCCCACCCTCATTCCCACCAATGAGGGACACCCTCATTCCCACCACCCACCCGCCCAATTTTGGCCCCGGCAGAGGAGCTGGGCGCCGTGCGGCAGCGGCTGGCGGCGGTGGAGCAGGAGGCGGTGACCCTGCGCGGGACCCAGGTGGCACGCGAGGACGAGCTCGAGCGGCTTCGGTGCGAGAAGGTGGGCACCGCTGGGCTCCGGGGCGATGCTGATTTGGGGGGGGGGGGGGGGGGGGGGGGGGGGGCCATGGTGATTTGGAGGGAGGTGATGCAGATTTGGGGCAGGGCGGTACTGAATTTGGAGAGCAGTGCTGGTTTCGGACGGCAATACGGAATTTAGAGCAATATTTCTGAGGCGATGCCATTTTGGGGGGGTTTGCCAAATTTCGGGCTGATGCCGATTTTGGCTCGATGCTGATTTTGGGGGGACCGGTGCTGCTTTTGGGGCGCAGCGGGAGCTGGATGCGGAGCGGGGCCGGCTGGTGCGGGAGCAGGAGGAGCTGGCGGCCGAGCTGGCGGCGGCGCGGGCGCAGCGCGACGAGGGGCTGCTGCGTGCCGAGAGCGAGAAGCAGCAGGTGGGTGTCGGTGCGTGTTCCCCCCCCCCCCCCCCGTGTCCCTGCTGTCCCCCAGCCCCGGCTGAGCGTGTCCCCGTGCAGGCGCTGGCGCTGCAGGAGGAGGAGAAGGCGGCGCTGGCGGGGACGCTGGCGGGGCTGCAGCAGAGCCTGGCCGAGGCCACAGCCGAGCTGGAGCGGCAGCGGCACGAGGCCACCGGGCGCCATGAGCAGCAGCAGGTGGGTGAGGGGGGCCTGGGACCCCCCCCAGGCATGGCACAGGCTCCTCCACTGCAACCCCCGTCCTCGGGCATCCCCCTCGTTGCAATGCCCCACGTCCGGGCGTACCCCCAGTGCCCAACGCTCTTCTGCCCTGCTGTGAGCCCCCCAAGCCCCCACGATTTGCAACCCCCCCCCCATCTCCCCAGCCTTGCAACCCCCCCAATGACCCTTCTCAATTACAACCCCCTGGTTGCAACCCCCCCCAGACATCCGCCCCGATCCCATCGTAAGCCCCCCAGTTTCCAGCTGCCCCCTCCCCACTGCACGCTCCCCCGTTCCCAGCCGGGGCGGGGGGGGGGGCTCGGGGGGGCTCAGATGTTTGTGTCCCTTCCCGCAGAGCTTGGCTGCGGAGCTGCACAACCTGCGGGCGCAGGCGGAGGCCGCGGCGGAGGCCCACGAGCGGGAGGCCAAGGCTCTCCGCGAGCAGGTGACGGCGGTGGCCAAGCAGCGCGACGGCGCCCTGCGGGAGGTGAGAGAACCCCTCCGCCCCCCACCGACCCCTTCCCATCCCTTCCGTCCTGCCCCCAAAAAGCCCCATTCCACCCCCTGAATCCCCGGCTGCAGGCGGAGGAGGTGCGGGCGCAGCTGCAGCTGGTGGCGGAGGCGCGGGCGGCGGGGCAGCAGGCGCTGCTGGAGGCCCAGCGGGCGGCCCAGGAGAGCCGGGAGGGCCGCGAGGCGCAGCGGAGGCAGGCGCAGGAGGCGCGCAGGGCGCTGGGCGACGAGGCCAGGGAGAAGGAGGCCCTGCGGCGCTCCAACGAGGAGCTGCGGGCGGCCCTGCGGCGCGCCGAGGGCGAGCGCATCAGGTGTGGGGGGTGCTCGAGGTTGGGGGGGGTGCTGGGGGCGATGCTGGGGGTCCCCCGGAGTGGGATGCTCAAGATGGGAGAGGCACGGGAGGGGGAGCTGTCCTGCAGGGCGATGCTTGGGGTCGGGGGATGCTCAATATGGGGAGTGCAAGGGGTGGTGCAAGGCATCGGAGGGCGATGCTCGGGACCGGGGGGATGCTTGGGATGGGGGGGTTAAGCTGAGCAGGATGCCTGGGACAAGGGGATGCCCGAGCTGGGAGATGGTGGAGTGGTGCAGTGCCTTGGAGGGCAATGCTCAGGCTGGGGAGGATTCTTGGGACAGGAGAATTCCCCGTTTGGGAGATGCTTGGGACGGTAAGATGCCTTGGAGTGATGCTTGGGGTCGGGATGATGCTCAGGGTCAGGGCGATGCTCAGGATGGGGGACAGTGCTCGGGACAGGGGAATGCCCAGTTTGGGAGATGCTTGGGGCGGTGAGATGCTTTGGAGGTTGACACTTGGGGTTGCGGTGATGATGAAGATAGGAGGATCCACCAGGGACAAGGGGCTGCTCGAGCGGGGAAACGCACGGGGCTGAGCAATGCCCTGGGGGGGGAGACGCTTGGGATCGGGGCGATGCTCGGGACAAGGGGATGCTCAAGCTGGGAGACACACGGGACGGAGCGGAGCCCTGGATGTGTGGGGCTGTAACGATGCTCAGGACAGGAGGACGCCCCAGAGCAGGATGCTCAGGATCAGGGCGATGCTCAGGATGGGCCCGGGCCGGGGAAGGGGTGCCCAGCACGAGCAACACTTGTGGCCAAGACGATGCCTTGGTGGGGGGACGGGGAGGACGGACACCAGCCCCCTCCTCCGCCAGCCCCTCTCCCCCTCGTTGGCAGCCTGAAGCGGGCCGGCGAGGAGAAGGAGCAGCGGCTGGCGCTGCTGGCGGGCGGGCAGGCGGCGGCGGCCAGGGAGACGGAGAGGCTGCGGGGGGCCCTGCGGCAGCTGGAGCACGACCGCCTCGAGGCGCGCCGCGAGCTGCAGGAGCTGCGCCGGCAGGTGAGGAGGGGGCGGCGGGGGGACCCCCGCCCCGGCTGGGACAGTGCTGGGTGTGTGCGTCTGTGTGTCCTGTGTGTCCGTTTGTCTGCCTGTCTGGAGCCGCCTCCCCCAGCCCCGCATCGCTTCCTCGGGCAGGTGAAGGCGCTGGACAGTGAGAACAGCAAGAAGAGCAGGGAGCTGGAGGAGCTGCAGGCGCGCGTGGCCCTGGAGGAGCAGCGGGAGGAGAAGAGCCGCCGTGAAGCCTTCGGCCTCAGGAGGAAGGTGGTGGAGAGCGAGGCTGGCATGGAGGCCACCAGGAAGGAGGTGGGGGCCGCTCGGTCCCGCAGGGTCCCCAGGTGTCCCCATCGCCACCACGCGCACCCCGTGTCCCTGTGGGTGCCCCTGCTGCTCCGTCGCTTGGTGCCGTGGGTGCCCCCGTCACCCCCCCACTCGGTTCCCGATGTCCCCATTGCCCTACTGCTCTGTCCCCAGGGGTCTCCACCCCTCCTTGCTCCATCCCCTGCATCCCAATCACCCCACATCGTCTGCCACCTGCATCCCTGGGCATCTCCCATGCCCCATCGCTCCATCCCGGAGGGTCCCCCAGCACCCCATTGCTCTGTCCCCCTGCATCCCTAAGGGTCCCCCATACCCTGTTGCTCCATCGCCTATAACCAAGGCACCCCCCCGTGCCCCATCGCTCCATCCCTTGCATCTCCATCACCATTTTGCTCTGTACCCTGCACCCTGGGCATTCCTTGTTTCCTCCAGCACCCCGTCTCTCCCTGCCCTGCACCCCAGCCCTACCCCTTGCCTCCTTACCCCAGCTCCAGCACCTGCAGCAGAGGCTGTCGGAGGCGGAGGGCGAGTTCCACCAGCGGGAGAAGGATCTGTCCCGCAGCCTGGAGGAGGCCCGTGGCCATGAGAAGAAGCTGCTGGCCGATGCCCGCAACCTGCAGCTGAAGATGGAGGCGGCGCGGAGCGAAGCGGCCGAGCTGAGCCTGCGCCTGAGCGCGGCCGAGGGCCGGGCGCAGGGGCTGGAGGCTGAGCTGGCCCGCGGCGAGGAGCAGCGCCGGGCTGCCGAAACGCGCCTGGGCAGCCTCCAGTCCGCCCTGCGCCGCACCATGGGCATCGGCCGGGCCCGTGCTGCTTCCCTGGGCAAGGGTGAGAGCATCCCGGGGCTGCCCTGCACCCTAAACCTTGCTTTAAGGCCCCATCTGGTGGCGTGTCCCCCCCCCACTTCACCCCGTGCCACCCCATCCCTCTCCTTCCAGGCGGTGCCACGGAGGGGACGGGGACCCCTGGCTCGTCGCCGGACCCCGATGCGGCCACCGAGCCCGAGGCGGTGCGGGCAGCCCTGCGGGATTTCCTGCGTGAGCTGCAGGACGCCCAGCGGGAGCGGGTATGCCCTTCCTCCTGCCCCTGCCCTGCACGTCCCCAAAAAGCTCCTTTCTCGCCCTGTTTTCTCACCCCAGGAGGAGCTGCGGGCGCAGGTCTGCAGCCTGGGACAGCGGCTGGCAGAGGCAGAGGCGGAGCGGGACGGTGCCGGTGCCCGGGCGCTGCAGCTGCAGAAGCTGGTGGCTGAGAGTGAGGAAGGTGATGGGGGTGGTTTTGGGGTGGATTCCCCCAGATTATGTGGTTTTGGGTGCTGCAAGCAGGTTTCATCTCCCTGCGACGTGTGGCTGCTTGGGATTTGGGCACGCGGCGGAGCATCGTGGCCAGTGGGTGCTTTGGGGGAAAATGGGGTGGGGGTGGTGATGCTGCACTCAAATGCTGCATGCTTTGTGGGTTTTCCCCCACACACGTCCCAAAAATACTAGTAGAACTGCTAAAAAACAAAACAAAATAAAGCATAGTCCCCGTAAACCCCGGTAAAATTGGAACCCCCCTGTGCACCCCAGTAGAACCGGTAAAACCCCCACGCATCCTGCACAAACCCCGGTAAAACTGTCCGACCCCACTCGTGCATGCCCCACGAGCCCCAGCAGAGCCCCGTGCGTGCCCCACGAGCCCCAGCTGAGGTTTGCAACCCGCGGTCTGGCTGCGGCAGGGCGGCGGGGCGCCGACGGCAAGCTGGGCAGCGCGCAGGCCGCTCTGCTGCTGCAGGAGGAGACGCTGCGGCGGGGCGAGCGCGAGCGCCGGGCCCTACTTGAGAAGGTGTCGGCGCTGGAGCGCAGCTTGCACGCCGCCGAGGGCGAGCGCCGCTCCGCCCAGGTGGGCACCTGGGTCAAAACCCCCACCTCTCCCACCCCGCCTCGGCTGCACGCGAGCTGCACGCAGCCTTGCATGCAAGATGCATACGAACTGCAGGCGCACTGCTTGCCAGCTCGTGCACAAGCTTCCATGCTAGCTGCTTGCAAACAAACTGAATGTAAGCTGCTTGCAAGCTGGCACACAAACTGCCTGCAAGCTGCTTGGAAGCTCGCACGCAAGCTTGTATGCAAGCTGTACGCAAACTGCTTGCAAGTTTGCATACAAATTGCATGTAAGATGGACATAAGCTGCTTGCAAGCTTGCACACACAAACTGCACGCACGCTGCTTTCAAGCTTGCACACAAACTGCACACCTGCTGCTTGCAAGCGTGCACACAAAGTGCCCTCAAGACTCTTGCAAGCCTGCACACAAAGTGCATGAATGCTGCTTGCACTTGCATGCGAGCTTGCATGCTCACTGCTCGTAGGTTTGTGTACAAAATGCTTGCAGGCTTGCACACACGCTGCTCCGTCCCTTCCAGGAGAAGATGAGCATGGTGAAAGCCAGCGAGGCCAAGCTGGAGGAGGACAAGCGGCGGCTCAAGGAGGGGCTGGAGGCTGCGGAGAGCCGCGGAGCCCGGCTGGAGCAGCAGCGGCGGGCGCTGGAGGATGAGCTGCAGCGGGCACGGCTGGCCCTGGGCGAGCAGCAGGCGGAGGCGCGGGTGCTGCAGGACCGCGCTGAGCTGCTCCAGAGGCAGGTACGGCCGGCTTGCAATCCCCGCGCTCGCTAATTGCCTCCTGAGCTGAGCTGCGTCGGTTTTTATCGGTTTCCCACCCCGCTGGGTGCAGCTCGGGGAGAGCGAGCAGCGCGCCAGCGCCTTGCAGCTCTCGGTGGAGCGTCTGAGCGCGGTGCTGGCGGCCGAGGCCGAGAGCAGCTCGAAGGACCGTGCCCAGGGCTCGCCGGTGACCGACGGCAGCTCAGCCCCGCAGCGCCTGCTGCAGCTCCAAAGCGCCCTGACCGCCGGCGAGCTCGACCGGCGGATGCTGCAGGTGGGCACGGGCACCCCGGGGTGTGCAGGGGCCCCCCCCCGCGCTCCGTGTCACCGTGTGTGTCCCCACGGCAGGAGATGCTGGATGCGGCCCGGCGGGCGCTTTCGGAGGCGCGAGAGGAGAAGAGCGCCCTGCGGGAGCAGCTGCGGGTGCTGCGGGGAGAGCGGGCGGCACTGGAGCTGCGCAAGGAGGAGCTGGAGGCGCAGGTCCGGCGGCTGCAGGAGGTGGGAGCCCCCAGACTGCTGGCCTTACCCCTGGGGTGCACCCTGTGCCCTTCTGCCCGCCCCGTACAGCAACCTATTGCCCCTGCACAGTACCCTATTGCCCCCATGCAGCCTCTTTTACCGCCTTCCAGCCCTCTTTGCCCCCCCACCCTCGACAGCACCCTGCACCCTTTTGCCTGAACCATTTCCTCCCCTCCCGTGGCACCCTTCCTCTCTGCGCAGCACCCCACTGCCCCCTGCAGCACCCCCTTGCCCCTCCACGTAGCCTTCCTGCAGATCCCTTTTGCACCCTTGCAACCCTTTCTGTCCCTACACCCTTCTGCCTCCCTGCAGCACTCTTTGCCCCCCTGCAGCAACCTATTGCCTCTCCATGCAGCCCCCAACACCCTTTTATCCATTCCCCCCCCTTGAAGCACCCTCTCCCCCCATGCAGCCCCCATTTCCCACCCCCTGCAGCCCCCTTTTGCCCCCGTGCATCCCTTTATACCCCCCATGCAGCTCCCTGAACCCTTTTGCCCCACCTTACAGCCCCCTATTGCCCCACGCAGCCCCCTCCCTCCCCCCCGGGAGCTGCGGGGTGTCCGATCCTGCCCCCCCCCCCCCCCGTTGCAGATGCTGTTGCAGCAGGAGGAGAAGGAGGCGGCGGCGCTGCGGGGGCTGCGGGCAGAGAAGCGGGGGCTGCAGGAGCGCGTGGGCAGCCTGCAGAGCTCCCTGAGCCAGCTGGAGGCCGAGCGACGCGAGGCTGAGCGCTCCTCCCTGCGCCTCGAGAAGGACAACAGCGCCCTGAAGAAGACCCTGGAGAAGGTGAGCGCCCGCCGCCCCTCTTGGCACCCTTGGGTGCCCTCGGGGTTGCCCCCACACCCGTGCACCTCTAGGGACACAAACATGCCCCCCCCCCGATGGCTGGGCACCCAGGCTTGGTTCGCCCAGGATCGGAAGCGGATTGAGCGTAGCTATAAAGAATGTCCTAATAGAGCAAAATTATTTCCCGAGCACAAAACACGCTTCGTGCAACGGCGGCACGGCTGCGCAGCGGGTGTGTGCGCCTGCACGCGTGCGTTTTGTGCACCGGAGCGAGGCGTGTGACAAAAGCAACGGGTTGTGCCCGCTTCTTGTGCGTGCAGCTGGCGCGGGAGAAGCTGAAGACGCAGGAGGACTCGCTGCGGCTGGCGGTGCAGAAGGGCCGCCTGCACCGCTCGCTGGGCACGGCCGAGCAGGAGCTGGCGGAGGCGCAGAAGCACATCCAGGTGCTGCGGGTGGGTGCCCCCGGGCAGGGGCCGTGGCCTCGTGCAGAGCCTTCGGCTGGCGGGTGCGCGTTGGGTGCAGGCAGTGGCACCCCGGGGTGCTGCTTGCCCGCTTGGTGCAGCCTTGTTTTGCACGGGGACGGTGCTGGGCTGCTTTTGGGGCTTGCTTCAGCTCGGGGAGACGCTGGTGCCTGCACAGGGCTGGTGCTGGGCTCCTTCGGGGGCTTATCGCAGCTTGCAGAGACGCTGGTGCTTGCACTGGGGTGGTGCTGAGCTCCTTTTGGGGCTCTCCCCAGCATGGGAAGATGCTGCTGCTTGCACTGGGATGCTGCTGGGCTCTTTGGGGGCTTGTGGGGAGATGGTGGCGCCGACACCAGGATGCCGCGGGGCTCTGATCTGGGGCTTGCTCCAGCTTGTGGGGATGCTGGTGCTCGCACTGGGGTTCCGCTGGGCTCTTTTTGGGGCTCAGCCCACCAGGGGGAGATGCTGGTGCTCGCACCGGGGTGCTGCCGGGCTCTTTCAGGCTCCTCCCAGGCTCCCCACCTTAGGGCCGCCCAGTGCCTGGTTTTGGGGTGACCCCCCCCCCCCCCCGGCACTCACCCAGGCGCGGGTGTCGGTGCTGGAGCAGAGCCCCGGGGCGGCGCAGCAGCAGCAGCAGCGGGCGCTGGATGCCCATGACCGTGACCACCACCCCCTGGAGCAGCAGGTGAGGGGGGGGGGCCGGGGCCGTGTTCCCCCCCACCCCCGCAGCCCATCCGGGCCCCCCCCACACTCATGCCCCCCATGCAGGTCGCGCTGCAGCAGGAGCAGGAGGCGCAGGAGCCCCGCCGCCACCCCAGCAGCATTTAGGGCAGCCGTGGGGCCGAGCAGAGACCGGCGCGACTCAGCTCACGGGTGAGGGGCCCGCTGTGCTCAGAAAACACCTGTGGTTTTTTTTCTCGACGTTCCCAAATCCCACTCTTTTACAAAAAGAAAAAGCATTGTGTTGCCGCTGAGACAACACTAGCATATTTTTGATACAGGTAGGGTTTTCCCCCCATTTTTTCTACTGCAGTTTTTTTAACCAGGGATTGGAAATAGGACTTTCTGTAGTCCTGGGTGCCATGTGCACATAACGGGAGCAGCAGGAGGGCCGTGGTACCTGAGCTTCCAGTGCTGGCCCTGTGGCGGGATGCTCAACGGCTCCTAACTTTTCCTAACACACTCCTCTTTTTTTTTAACAAAAACTAGTTTGTGCCAGTTTTTTGCACAAGTTATGCAGGACAGGGACTGTTATTTTTTTTTTCTACCACTATTTTTGGAGACTGTTTTTGTTTCTTTTTTTTTACTGGTGCTATTGGGGTCCGAATTTGGAGCTTGAGCCAGCAGCAGGCGTGAGCGTGGCCCCAACCCTTGTCCATCCCATCTAACCCTCTATTAAATGTGCAGAAACCCATACGGGCAGCCTGCGGTGAATTATTTTAGCATGGCAGCATTTTGGGGTGGCGGTGGAGGTTCAGGATGCATAACAAATTATTATTATTGTTATTATTTATACCTCCTTGGGGGAGAGCTGCAGCGCTTTGCACAAGAGCTGCAGGGGAGATGCTCAGCATGTGTGAGCCACGCACAACGGGGCGTACGCACGCTGCAGGAGCTGCCAGAGCTGCACAGGGCAAGGAGAGTACCTGCGACGTAGGAACAAATTCCATATAAGAGCTACAGCCTAGGTGAGAACTACGCTATAAAGTGAGCTGCACGCTGTAGGACAGCTGCGTGCTATGCAGAGACTAGATGGGACGTGAGTTATGGGCTGTATTCGTACCTGCTACAGTGCTGCACGCTGTGTTAGAGCCCCACACCCTGTATGGGGGCTGTATGAGCCCTACATGCTGTGTAAGACACCCACACCCTGTATAGGGGCTGTATGAGCCCTACATGCTGCCTAAGAGACCCACACCCCATGTGAGGGCTCTAGGAGCCCTACACGCTGTGTAAGGCTGACACCACACTGTAAGAGCTACAGGTTGTAAGGGCAAGGCACACTACATGAGAGCTGCACCCCGCTATTTTTCTATAGGAGACCTGGAGCAAGCCCCCATACTGCATCCTTAAAGTTCAAGCTGCTCCCCATAAGCGAACCAGAAAGTAACCCCAGCCTTTTCTAGCAGATTGCCCTAAAATTGCCCTAAGCTCACACTGTAATACTGGGGTGTGCTGTATGGGATGAACACATGCTATTTCCTGTAAGGGAACTGGAGACCATCCCAGCACGCAGCACTCAACCCCACCACATTTCCTACAAGAGACCCGAGAGCTGCCTGGAACCCAGCTGCCACACCATTTGCTATAGGAACACCCCAAACCACTCCAGCGCAGCCCCAAGAGCTGTGGTATTTCCTCCAGCAGAACCTGAAAACTGCCCCAAACAGCCTAAAGCACCCCAAAACCTCATAGCCCAGCTAATATCAGTGCTACCTCCCCCGTGCAGGGCTTGAGGAATGGCTTCGGGACAGGGGTGGGGGGGAGGAAGAGGATGAGGAAGCTCATGGAGGGAGCAGGTGCTGGTGTCCCTGTCCCCATCCCGTCCCCAATGATCCCAAAAGGTCAGGGACACAAAAAAGAGACGGGAGCCGCAGTGACCCTTACGCTTTTTCTCTTGGATACTCTACGCAGAAAATGGGGCGGCGGGGGCTGGCGCCGCCCCCCCCGTACAATATAATAACAAAAGTAATAAAAATAATAACCCCCCCTTTATTCTTATGTGCACCAAAAAATGGACTTTTTTTTTTTCCTTATGCTCTTTCATGCACGGTTTCTTTAGCACCACGGTGAGGAGCCGGAGCCTGGCGGGCAGGGGAAGGGGCTCGGCGGGTCCCGGCGAGGGGGGGGGGCGGCTTCAGCACCCGCCGCAGCTGCGGGCGCAGGATGCGACCACGGTCTGGCAGAGCCCACTGGTGGCCATCACGCCGCACTTGGAGAACTTGTCACGGCACAGGTCGGCTGCGGGGAGGCGAAAATCAGTGAGCAGCCAGGGGTGGGGACACCGCGATGCTGCCTCCCCCGCCCCCAAACTGGTCTGTACTGGGAATGACTGGCGGTGGAGTGATGCACGGAGCTATCTGAAATATCAGCATCCTCCTCGCCATCGAGGCGGAGCCACCCAGAGGGGACGTCCACAAGGTGTGTGGGGGACACGTCCCCTCCTGTCCCTTACCCCGCAGCAGCTCTTCGTGGGCACACACAGTGCGGACGCAGATCTCCTTGTTGATCACGTAGACCCGGCGGAGGCTGCGGGGGGCAGAAAGCAGAGGGTTTAGCACCAAAAAAAAAGCAGAGGGACTCCCCCAGGGGAGGCTGGGGCTGGGCGACAGCCCCCCCGCACTCGCCTGTAGAAGCAGATCTCGTTCAGGCACTGCTTGCAGGGCTTGTGGACAGAGTAGAGCCTGGTGCAGGGGTACTGCTCCTCCCGGCAGTCTGCAACAAGAGCTGGCATCATTTTGGGGTGTTTCACCCCGGATTGCAGCCAGATGCAGATCCAGGGAAATCCCTGAGCTGCTGGCATGCGCTCAGCAGCGCGTTCTTCCCCATCCCTACTCAAAAGGAGGACAAAACCCCCCTGGGGATAAGGGATGCTCAGCTTGTCCCCGGCACTCTGCCAGCCCAGCTGCTTGACAGAATTCTTATATGGGGAAAATGACTCAATTTGCCCCATTTTTTTTTTTTTGGTCAATAGGACCAGCAGCAGCATCACGCCCTGAGCTAGGAGAGGAGTGAGAAGAGCACTCACCCAGGGGTCCTGGCTCCGTGGGCTCAGTCTCGGGGGCAGCAGCTGGGGAAGGAGAGCAGAATTTGGGGGGGAACAAGGTTAAAGAGGGAAGGAGGGAGAGCCCGCTGCCCCCTGCCCAGGCTTTAGGGCTGAAGTATCCTTAGGTTGGTGCCTGCGGTGCTGCTTGGCTCAGGAGCAGCATCGTGGTGGGGATGTGGCCGTCGTATCACACCCACCTGGGGTCGGAGCTGGCACGATCTCCTGCTGGGATTGCTGCTGGGACTGGTACCGAAACTGCTCCTCAGGGGTGCGGGGGGTCACATCTGCAGGGACAGAGCTGTGAGGGTGCGCACCCTCACCCCCAAACCTGCCTGGCATCCCGTGGAATAGCACTCACCGTGGTAGTCGTAGTAGTCCTGAATCTCTAAGGAAACAAGGGAGAAAAAGAGGATGAGTATTTTTTTTTATTTTATGGCATAGGGAGAAACAGCGCAGCAGGGTGAGGCACTGCACGTGGGCAAGGTGTTGCAATGAGCTCCCCACAGTTTTGCAACCGGTTGGAAAATGTCCCGTGGAGTCACCTCAATCAGCCACACAGGGTTTGTAAAGCCTTAATGAAGGCCTTAGGAAATAATTGGCACCTTGAAGTGCTGACATCGAGGAGGGGAATGGAGAGGCACTTGTACATGGGATCAAGGAGAGGGAGGAATGGGAAATGTTAGGGGCAGGGATGGAGCAGAGAGCATTGAGATTGATGTGGAAGAAGCACCGGAGCGCCGTGCAGGGAAAGCAAAGCTGGAAGGAGGAGGAGGAGAGAGGCGAAGGCTCCCCCAGTCACAGGTGCTCTCACCTGCCTGCTGGTCGTACTGGGAATATTGCACCGGCTCAGGGTAGGTGATGCCTTCAAACCTGCTGTACTGGCCCTGGACCAGGAGCGCTGCTGGGAGCACACGGGGGGGCACAGACATCAGTGGAGTGGCCAACACAGCTCTAAACCCCTCTTCCCCATCCTACTTTTGGGTGAAACCAAGCATTTGCCCCACAGCCATGAGCCCCACACCATCCCCAAAACCCTTATGTGGGAGCAAAAGGGGGTTGCTCCCTATATTCTTTTTTTTTTCCCCAGTTTTAACCCCAAGCAGCTCTTCCTTTGCTCCAGAAAGGACCAGGATCCCACAGAGCATCCACTGGGTGGGCAATGGCTCCTTTTCGATTTCCATCTGGATTCCCACCATACCCTCTGCTGTATTTCCCAGCAGGCGATGGTCCGATGGCCATCCTCCTCCTTCTCCTCCTCCTCCTCCTCCTCCACTAAGGGAGGAGCGTGACCGGTGGAGGCGAGGGAAGTGGGATGCTCACTGCCGGGTCCCAGCACCCCTGCCACCTCCGGGTACCACGGTGCCTCACCCAGCACCCTCGCCCAGTGTCTTGCAGCACTGGGGGGGCTGGCATCACCCGGGTCCCCTTCCCACCCCCGCTGTCCCCCTCATCCCTCGGCCTCGCCTGGTAATGTTTTCCAGCTGTTTTCAGACTTTTTGCTGAGCTGCTTTTGCCTGAAGTTTTCCTGGCTCCGGGCTGCCGGCTTCGCTGACTCGCTCCTAATTTTCAGCAGGGCCTTTGCCAGCCCCAGGGGTTGCAAATAGAATCGGGCTGGGAGCCACCTCCTGGCCCCCTCCCTGGTCACAGTGCTGGGGGGGGGGGGGAATTCCCAGTGCGTGCCTCCCCCACCCCCTGGCAGCTTTGCTCCCCGCAGTTGAGCCGCACGGTGCCGGATCCCCTCATGACCCCCACCCCAGCCAGAGGCAGTCTCTGGGGTTTGGAGACACCCGGCACAGTTCTGGGGTGGTTTTGGGGCTCGGCACTCACCTGGCAGGCCCAGCAGGACGAGACACAGCGCTCTCATGGTGACGGGGCCGGGAGGTAGATGCAGGAGTGCGGTGCGGTCTGGTTTGGGCAGAGGGAAAGGTGTGGGGTTAGCAACAACCCCAAGCATCCCATCTCCTGCATCAGCCCCCCCCTCGACCCTCATGCACCCATTCAATACCCCCCCTTTACACCCCCAAAAAGCCTTGCAGGAGCAGGGTGCTGAGCGGCGATGCAGCTCGTGACACGGGTGTCAGCATCCCTGAGGGCTGAGGCTGTACCCAGGGGTGGGGGCTGGCTGCTTGAAAATTAAAAGCAAAGGGAAAAAAAGAAGAAAAAAAAAAAAAAGAAATTTCCTGATGGTGGGAAGCCAATGCACAGGCTGGGCTTCCCGCCCCGAGTGCGTGCGAGAGCCCTGCTCCCATGGGAATTGCAAGGAACAAGCGCATGGAATATCCGTGGGCAGGATGGCGAGACCTCCCGGGGAGCCTGGGCTTGGAGCTGGCTATCTCCCATCCCATGCGACCCGTTATCTGGAACCCCCCCAAGCTAACAGAGCCATGAGTGGGGTTGGGAAGGGGTGGGGGTTGAGCTTAGCCCCACCGGGATTGCAGTCAGAGCCCAGGAAGGCGCCGCAGGGTTTTGAACCCTCGGTACAACCAGAGCAGCCTCCAACATCGTGCACGGGGACGGGGAGGGAGGATTAGGGCACAAAGTGGTGCTGGTCTCGTCGCATCGCCTTCTTCAAACACTCCCCAGTTTTTGTGGTGCTCCCCTCTGCGGGTTCACACTGTGGAAGCGATGCACGCTTTGCTTTGCAGGGCTGCACTGGGGCTTTGGTCTTGGGGGACAAAAATAAAGAGAACTAAAAAGGAGGACGAAAGATTCCATTTCTCTCCCTGCTCCTCACCCTCAGGCTTTTTCCCCACTTCCCATTAAAACCCCGCTGTTCACAGGGAGCCCAGCTTCCAGCCTGGCTCCTTGCAAAGGGCCCTCGCTGCAGGGAGAGCATGGATTGCCTAAAATCACAGGGAAAATAAAACAAAAAAAAAACCACCCTGCTTTCGAGCAAAAGGTGGGTGGGAGGTATGGGGAGGAGCTGGCGGCGGCTGCCCCGCGTCTGCCTTGCTCTCCAAGGGCCGAGTGCTTTCCAAGCAGCGATTCCCCACGCCAGCTCGAGAGGGAAAACTGGGAAAAAAAAAAAAAAAAAAAGAAACAGAAAAAGAAAAAACCTGCCAAAAAACTTTCATGGCTGCCCTCCTTGGAAATGCAACCAAATGTGTCTGTCTGTCCAGGACGAAGCATGCCGTCTTCCCTGGTGCGGGATGGGGACCTCTTCCAGCTCTGCTGATGGGGACGGGAAACTGAGGCAGGGGTGGAAGGGAGCCCAAGTCACCGTGTCTCGTTCTGGCTGCAAAATTTGGGCTGAAATAGCCTGTCTGTGGCAGGATGGTCCCACACATGCACCCATGCTGCCTGTCTCCCTGTGGTCCCCGCTGGGGAAGGTTGGGTCAGTGGGACCAGCAGAGCCTGCACCTTCTGGGGCCCATGTCCTAGACATGCTGCACCGTCCAGGGACCGCATCCTGCGCCATCAGCAGAGCTCAGCACCTCCTAGGACCACATCCCTGAGCCCACCCAAGCACTGCATCTTCTAGCATTCGTGCCCTGCACCACCAGCAGGGTTGCAGCCCCCACGGTCCCCGTCCTCCCCCATCCCTAGGCTTGTAGGTACTGCGGTCGTTGCCTTCCAGACCTGACCGGGCTCTGGGAGAGCCACGAAGCCGGGCCCTGCCTGAGCTGAGGTTGGAGAACCACGCTTGGCCGAATGGGCCCCAGACGAAGCCTGGTCACCTGGGGTGTCCCCGGGGCCCTGCTACCCTCAGCCCTGCCCCATCTCACGTCCCACAGCCACGCGAGTGCCAGACCCGGGATTAACCCAGGCAAAATGCGGGCTGAAAGGGACCGTGTGGGGATGAGAAAGCCCTGGGCTTCTGTGAGGCCTTATCCAGACTGGGTGGGCAAGGTCTGGGTTTGAGGGGGCAGCTGGGTGCTGCCCCGGGCCCCAAACCACCCTGACCTGCCTGGGACAGCTCAGGCAAGGCCCAGGGCCCACCTCCGGAGGCGCCACAGCCGTCCTCCTACACGGCCCCATCTCTTGGAGCAGTCTGAGCACTTAATTTCTGAATTTCCCCCAAACCCGAGGATCTTCTGCTCCCCAGGCCCTGCTGAGAACATCCCCAGCTTGTGGGGTGCAGCTGGGGAATGGGGCCACCCGTTGCATCCTCGCTGGGGACGCGGTGCCACCATCACCGCCTCGTCCCCCCACAGAGCCACCACCGCCTCCAGACCCACGGCTCCCATTTTGGGAGAGACGCGTGGAGCGAAGCTGACGGCGGCCACGGCCGCGATGTCTTCGCCCACCCGACACCGAGACTTTCCACAACGTGTCCGCAAAAAGGCACGGGGCTGGGGACACAGCCGCCCCCCTCCTCCACGCCCACCCAGGGCTTCTCCAAACATCAGCCCCTAGAGGTGCCCCGGCAGGGGGACCTCTGTGTCCCCTCGGCGCAGGCAGCAAGCGGGGGTCCGGCGGCTGCACCGAGCCAGATGTTTTTGCAATGCACATCTGGGAACAATCAGTCCCGCAGAAAGAACACCACAGCCTCTGCCTTTCATTCTGCTAAACCCCACCTTCCCCAGCCTTTTTTTCCCCTCCCCCAGCTTTTTTTTTTCTTTTTCCTTTTTTTTTTTTAAAAGCTCTCCAGTTGCCAGAGAGTGCGAGAACAAAGGGAATATGAAAGGATTCAAATTTTCTGGCCCGCGACCAAAGGTTAAAAAAAAAAAAAACAACAAAAAAAAACTTTGCAGCACTCTCCCCCCTCCACGCCTCCCCATTTTCACACACCGCAATTCCAACAGGGTCCCCCTCCTCGCCTGTCCCCCCGGATATAAATAAAATAAAACATGATTGAAGTGTTCAAAATCCCGTCTGTACGCGCTATTTCCAGGAGGGGGGGGATGGGGGGGGGGGGGAGAAAAAAAAATAATGAGAAAAATAATCCAGCTTCCTTCAGACGTTGGGGTATTTTTAGACTGATTCAAGAAGTTACAAATGGGCCACAGCAGCTGTCAGGCTGCGAAGTTTCCGAAGTTGGGGTCCCCCAAACCGTTGCTGCTTCTCCAGAACCCCAAAATCTGTGGGAGTTTTCTTCCCAGGAGCTCAAAGGGCTGGGAGCGGCTTTGGGGCGCTCGCCTTGCCCCAAAGATGTGGTCGGGAAGTTTTCAAAGCAAGCTGGCAAAGCCAGCAGTGGACCCCCAGCCTCCACTCCCCAAAACAGGCCTTGGCCCCCTCAAATGGGCTTTGGCCTCAAAACAAGGCTTCAGCCCCCAAACGGACTTTGGCCCCCCAAAACAGGGTTCGGCTCGAAATTGGGGCCACCAACCCGAGGTCGCGGAGGATGCATGGGGCCAGGGGGCATTGCCCCCAGTGCAGGGGGCTCTGCTCACTCCTTACCGCTTCGGATGCTATGAGCTGCCTTCGCCCTTGCCCAACGCCTTGGTCTCTTCTCTCTGGGCTCAAAAAACTCCGAAATGAGAGAAAAAGCTCCTACCTCCAACATGGGGGCTCCACTGGGTCCTAATGCGACACCTGATCCGGCCCCTTCCTCCTCCTCGCCCAGATAGATGCTGCCTGCCGGGGGGGAGATAATAATAATAACAAAAAAAATAAATCAATGAGCACGCATTGATGCAATAGGCTGTGCGAAACTTTGTGGTTTTTGTTTTTTTTTTTTCAAATCCAGCTGGATTTTGACCTGATTGCAGGACAGAGGCGGGAGGAGGACTTTGTGCAGCACCGAGCACACTGACACGATGAGTTTTGGGCCGTGGGAGGGGGGTTTCTTGGTGTCGGTGCTGGTCTGCAGCAACTGCTCCTTGAAAAATTGGGGCAACCCCAAGAAATTGGGGTGCTGCCCCCGGATTTGGGGTTTTGCTGCGCTCGCTTCTCATTGCAACAAAAGAGGCGAGGACGGGGCAGGCTTTTAATGGATGGGGTGAGCCCCCTGCTTTGTCCCTAGGGACGGGAGGGAGAAGGGGGGACATGGGTGCCACAGCACCCTTTGCACCTGGCTGCTGCAGCTGCAACGGCGCAGCAGATCTGTAGGTTTATCCTGGAGAGGGGGGGGCGGGTGGAAGTACTGCCCACCCCTTTCCCCTTTTCCCACCCGGGCCATGGGCGCTGGCTGCAGCATTTGCTGCCTGCCATGGGGCCCCTTTCCCCCGAGCCGGCGGGTTTCCGGCAGCCAGCGAGGGCACAGGGCAGTGCGAGACCCCGCGAGGATGGGGGATGCTCGGCTTGCAGTGGGGGTGATGGAAAGCCCAAAGCCCCCCCCCCAGTCCTCCCCCAGTCCCCCTATAACCCTACCCATGGTGCTCACCCCGCTGCAACGTCGATCCCGGCGCTTTGGGCTAAAACCCTGCAAATTTTAGGTGTGTTTCAAACCAGCTGCTGAGCAAATTCATGCTCTGCAGGGTGCCTGGGGACTTGGATGGAGGCAGAGCGCAGAGCAGCACGGCCCCCCCGGGACAAACAGGATTCCTTCCCAGGGAAGCAGGCAGTTTTGGGTGGGGAGGAAGGGGAGCCCCACGGCAGCTTTGGCACCCCAAATGCCTGTAGATAATTCCTTCGTTGTGAAAGTTTTGCAGGAAGGAGGGGGGCTGACCGCCCTAAAAACAATGAGAAAATCCAAGGTTTCAGATGAGAAAGAGAAAAAGGGGAAGGGGTGGGGGTGGGTGGGGGTGCTCCCATCTCACAGCAAGCCTGTTTATCCAGTCCTAACACAGGGCTCTGCAGGATGGATAAATGCACGGCTCCGACCACATCTCGCAGTTGCTGCCCCTGAATTTCTGCCTCCCCCAAATCCCAGGCCCCAGCTCTGCCCCATGTTAAACTCTCCCGGCAGTTAATAACTCAATGCACTTTACACCCGGGGGCTGCTAACCTGGGAATATCCCCCAGAACCAACCGAGGAGGGGGGGGAGGCAAAAAGCAGCACGGCTGGGCACCTGCTCCAGGCCAGACAGCACGGGGACTGAAACTGCTGGCACTGATCCTGCCCTGGGCTTGCTGGGGCCAAATCAATGGAAATTTGGGAGCTGCCGCTGCCCCCAGCAGCTTCGCCTTGGGCTGGGTGCCTTGGTGTGGGTGGCAAACAAAGGTGATGGGTGATGCTCATGGTTTCAAATCCTGCATCCAGTGCATGCTGCCAGAGCCCTGCCCAGGCAAAATCCCTGTGGGTTTCTTTTTTTCTTTTTTTCTTTTTTTTTCCCTTTTGCTCAGGAAGCCTGGTTTAATAGCTCAAACCCTGGCTAGGATTTCAGGAAACCTCTTACCTCTGCTTGTGCCTCATTTCCTGATCTAATCCCTAGCTCCGGGAGGGCAGAGAGGCACCGCTAGTGCTTGCGGGGGCTCAGACTTCACAGCTTTCCCTGCCTGGAGCTGGGCTGAGGGGCGGCCGAGAGACCCCCACCCCGCGGCACCGAGCTGCCCCTTCCCTCTCCCCACCTGCAGAGCTCGGCAATTCCCTTTCCAGACGCGGCACCTCCATCTACCGGCTTCTCTCGACTTCCACGCGCCTCCGCTGCAGGAAGACACGCTGCCCGATGAGCGCTTTTGCACGGAGAGCCGTCTTGGCGAGGACATCTGCTTTTTTCCAGCAATTATGTTTTTTTTTTCTTTTTTTTTCTTTTTTTTTTTTCTTTTTCTAGGAAATTCCAGCTGGAAACAGGCTGGGGGTTATTCACAGCTGCTGCGCCACTGCTTGGTTTGGGTTGCTGCCTGTTCCGAAATCCCAGCGGTGCTGTCCCCGGGCTCTCTGCTTTCAGACATGAGGGACGAAGTGCCCACAGCATCTTCCTGCCCTGGTGGACAACCAAGTGACCCCAAACCCCTCCCACCTGCTCTGCTTGATGCTCTCCACACCACCACCCTGTCCCAGCAGCCCACTCATACCAGCCAGCCCAGGCGAAGTGGTCAAGAAAATAGTGTTAATTTATTAGACACACTCACAACAGCACCGTATGAAAACCAGAAGTGGTACGCCATTCTCCCAACTGCACTTACACCTCTACGCACTGGAATGGAGTTAAAAAATAGAGATCCGGGGTTTTTAATGCTACAAAGCTCCTGCCTGACAGAGACGGCGGCGGGAGCGCTCTGCAGAAGCATCACCACTGTGTTCACGTGGAGAGGGCTCGGAGGGACTTTGCTGGATCCCATGCCGAAACTTCCTGCAGCTCAGGGAAGGGGATGCTGCCCTTCCAGCCGCTCCGGTGAACCGAAGGGCAAAACCTGCTTCGGCTCTGCGTGAAACGCTCCGAGCCTCTCAGTGGGACACGGCGGTTGATGGCTGGCTCAAGACGCATCCTTCACAAAGCTGGGGCGGTTTGTAAACAGTTCCTACACATCCAGGGCAGCCCAGGGGGAGGAGGAAGCGGGTTCTTCACAGTGAGCAGAGCCCTAAGGCCAGGGTGGGTGCCACCGCCGCCAGCAGGAGAGGGACCCCTGACTTCGTGGCTTTGACCAGCCAGGAGGGCGTGGGGCTCGGGGGAAGAAGAAAGGCAGCATCCCCATGCGAAACTCCCCACTGTGCTCCTCCAGCATCTCCCACCGCCTCCTCTCGGCCAGGGCTCAGCTGGACGCGGCCGCAAGACCGGCCACATCCTTTCTGGAGCGTGTGGCTTCACAGCTGTGATGCCGAGGGTCTCCCTGTGGGGAAGACGAGCTGTGCTGCCCATCTTCGGCCGCCTGCTGCATCCCTTGCCTGGGACGGACGCCTCCGGGTCACGCTGGAGCCAGGCACAGATGCTTGTGGCCGGCCCTGCTACCAGGCCAAATAAATAAACGGTGGCAGCCGAGCACTGGCGGGCAGCACCTGCCCGCAGAGCAGGGAGGAGGGAGGCTCGGCACCTGCTATCTCACGGCGATGGACAGCCTGGGAGTAGCGAAGAGCGGTTCGTTAAGGGGTGGCCAAGATGGCTGCTGCTGGCTCAGCTCCTTCTCCAGCCTCTTGAAAAGCTTTTTGGATGCTTTCTTCCTGCGCAGCTTGCGCAAGCAGCTGAGCAAGCCGTGGTCCAGGGCGGTCTGCAGCAAAGAGAGGGGAAGGAGAGGATTTGAGGAAGGTGTTGCTCAGACAGGCATGTGGGATGGGATGGGATGGGCTTTGCAAAACCCCTGTGAGCCCAATGCCCTCATGCCCACCTCCAGCACAAAGGCGGCGAAGAAGTTGAGTGTGGCAATTCCCAGCAGCAGCAGCTTGAAATTCAAGTCATCGATGCCCTGCAGCTTCAGCAGGGTTTTGGGGAAGCCCAGCGGATACAGGGTCAGCCATATCATGAGGCCAAAGAGGATGACGAGGACCGCCAGGAAGAGCACTGAGGGCGAGAAGGGAGAGGGCTGTGGAAGAGGCTGAAGGCTTGATTTCTCCCCTTGCCCGTGCAGCCAGCCTCATCCTCACCATTGGTGTAGAGCGGCTCCCGAAATGGGTACCCCTTGGACATGGCGACTGCCAGGATGAGGTACTGGAAGCCCGTGACGCAGAAGAGGACTGTGTTCTCATAGTTGGGCAGGTTCTGGGGAGCCGTCACCGTGCTGTTCAGTGGCACGTACCTAAGGCAGGCAGGGGAGAAGACAGGGGATCAGAGGGGGGCTTGAAAGGACAGGCGAGAGGAGAGTCTGGATGCTGTGCCACCCCTTGCTCCATCAGCACACAGCAGCCTTTCGCTGCCAGGTGGCCTGATGCCTCTTTGGGGTTGGCCAAAGTCAACGCTGTCCCCATCGCTGAACCCACACGAAGGTGGGCAGCTGGGTCCCGTACCAGCTCTGCGAGACAGTGATGAAATAGCTGAGGACTTGCACAGTGATGAGCAGAGCCGTCTGGAGGAGCAGGCTGCCCAGCACGAGGACGCTGATCAGCGCCCCTTGGGGACGCTCGGCTCCCAGCTCCTTGGCGGGACCCGTCCGACCCATCAGCACCGCCACGGTGGTGGTGATGATCAGGTCGAAGAAGAGGAACTGGAAGTCGCTCAGGTTGGTGTTAATCTGGGAGGGAGAAACCAGCCGCTCTCAGCCAGGAGGGTTAAAATCCAGCCATGACACGGTGAGTGGGAAACACCCGAAGGCAGCCCCGAGCATCGTGCGGCGCGTCCCGCCGGCTGCCCAGAGCGGTCTTCCCACATCCCCCCACGGCCCTGCCCACCTCCCGCCCAGACAGACGGACTCACCGTGTAGAGCAGCAGCACGGACACGAACTGCACCAGGCTGTACAGGGCCATGTACTTAAACACCCCGAAGGAGGTGACCAGTGAGCACCTGCCCTCCCTGCAGACAGAAACAGACCCACTGTGCTGCAAGCCACATTCCAGAGGGGGCAGAGGCACTGAGACCCCTCCGCGTGGTTTTATCCCCGCCACGAAGCTGCTGGCTGCTCACCGGATGACCGTGGGCACACACTCGATGTTGGCAAGGCGGGAGGTGAACGGCGATGCCACGGATGCCTCTGCCTCCGAGAGCGAGATGCCCACGTCGGCCGCCTTCAGCGCCCCGCAGTCGTTGGCCCCATCCCCGCACATCCCCACGCAGTAGCTGCAGTGAGAAGGGGTCGATTAATGACACCAGGACACGGGGAGAGTTGGGGGCTTTGGAGTCCTCAAGGTTGCACCCAGGTATTTGCGATAGTCCTTATGTTTGGGAGGGGGTGGGATGCAAAACCGAGCTGGGAAAGCCTCCAGCACACAAGAAATTCCTCGTGTCCGCTTGCCCCCTTTTATCCCCCCCACATCTCGGGCCTGGGGGACTTACTTGAGCTCCTGCAGGCTGCACACCAGCTGAGTCTTCTGGTCAGGCGACATGCGGGCGAAAACAGTTGCTCGGATGAGGATCTGCAAGGAGGGGACGGCTCAGTGCTGGCGCCACATCCCAGGGGGCAGCACCCGGCCCGTGGCTCCCTGCAGGAGGGATGGGGACAGGCGAACCTTGGGCAGCAGCTCAGGGAAGTGCTCGCGAACCACGGCGAAGGACTTGCCGTTCAGCGCCAGGTGGCAGGGCTGCGGGAGGCACCCATCCTGCTGGTACAGACCCTGCCAAGGAGAAACGCTCCCTCAGCACACACTGAGCGGCAGGGAAAGCAGCTCATTGCCTTGATTTTGGATAAAAGGCTTCTTTTAGAGATTGCCGTGCCGACTGCCCAGCCCCACAACCGTTGTGTGAGCACTGTCTGAGGAGCACCACGCAGGCTGCAAGCAGCGAGGGCGTTTGGAGCAGCTCTGAGCCACCGTTTCTGGGCTCCTAGAGAAAGGAGCAGGTTACCTTCTCCTAAAGCAGGCGTTTAACAAAGGGGCAGGATCACACTCCTGTTCGCCTCTGAAGACAGCGGCACTGGAAAGAAGCCCGGTGCTCTGGGCTGGGCAAAGCCCCCCAAGACCTTGCCTCCAGGCTCACCTCCGGCTGCTCCTCGCCCTGTGAGAGTTCGGCGGGGATGAATTTCAGGGCAGCAGGTTTGTCGTGGCTGGGCGGGCAGGCGCTCACAAAGATGACCTGCTCCTTGGGCTCCACCATGCGGCAGCTCCTGGCGACGTTCACGGCTGTCAGCATGTTGTCTCCTGCAGGCAGAGGCAGCGGTGTGGAGCTATCAAGAGTGAAGTTCGCAAGCCAACAACGGTCCTCGAAGCCCGGCAGGCGCTGCTTGCCTTGCTGCAGCACCCTGCTAGCTGTGCAAATCGGGATGCTCGCGGGACATCCACATTCGTGCCATCGGGGGTCTGACAGTGAGCAGTTTTGCTGCTTAAGCTGCTCGCACCAGGTCTGAGGGTTAATGCTGCGCTGGTGAAAGCGGAGCCTGCACATCCCCACCTCTCTACAGCTGCAGATCCATCAACAAGGGCAGCCAAGAGGGGCACAATGCAAACAAGTATCGGGGATGCACATAAAAAAGGTCCCGGGAGCCCTCGCTGTGCTTCCTGCCAGATTCAGGCCACTGATGTCTGGTGGAGAAACCCTTCATCCCTTGCACATTACGGCTCCTTTGTGCCCAATCTCACCCCCAGGCCCAGTGTCGCTGTTCCCCCAGCATCGTCACCTGTCACCATGACGGGGCGGACGTTGGCGTTCCTCAGGAGGCGGATCACGGGCTCGGACTCTGGCTTGAGGACGTTTTTCATGACGAGGAACCCAAGGAAGGTCAGGCTGCTCTCTGCAGAGTCCCTGTTGGGATACAGCGAGCTGTTTGGCTTCACCAACAAGGGTGGATCGACGGGTGTAAACCAGCCAATCCATCCGGGAGGCAGCCAGCAATTACTCCAGCGTGGGGTAGGGTTTAATTGCTTGCAGGCTGCCAGGATGAGGCAGCTTCCAGGGCAGCAGAGTACAAAACATCCCCCGAAACACTCGAGGAGAGCAGGCGATCCCGCTACTGCGATTTGCAGGAGTTGCTGCTGCAAGGCCCCAGCCCACCACCACATTACCGGCGTTTACGGGTATTTTGCAAGCACCAGAGCTGCCTGCAGCAGGAAGGAGGGTTTGGGTTTGACACTGCCACTTGGCCTCTCTCGCCCTGGACCTTTCCCTTGCTCCCTGGCAGCATGTTACAGTCAGAGCTGGAAGCGGCAGCCAGCACTAATGGAAACAGCTCAGGAGCCTGTGCCCTAAATTGGACCTCTGGCAAAGACATGCCTGAAAACAAAGTGAATGGGATCTAAATGGAGAGAAACATTAGTCACGCCAACCTCGTCAGCTGCAGGGCCTCCTCGAAGGTCGTCACCGTGCTCAGGGGTTTGTAAGCCAGAGCCAGGACGCGGAAACCGTCCGTGGTGTAGAGCCGCAGCATCTGGGAGAAATCCGGGGGCACTGCCGACCGCAAGGGAGGAGCAAGGTCACAACGGTTCCCAAATCAAGCTGGGATGCGGAGGCCCAGCGAGGGGAGCCGTGGCTCAGGCACGTACCTGTTTCCTTCCTGCAAAGGCTGGCCACCATCTCCGGTGCCCCCTTGACATAGGCTTGGGCCGCATCCTCACCAGGCAGCTTTGCCAGGACGCTTGTCCTCTGCAGGGAGGAGGAGAAGGGGAAGCGCCGGAGGATCCCCACGGGTGACTGGTGCTTCTGTGGGGGAAAGGGAGAGTCAGGGCTGGGCAGGAGCTCCTGCCATGGGACGTGCAACCTCTCTGGGGCTGCAAAGCACAGCACGCTTTGCAGCAACCCCAGAGGCTCGGGGAATGCTGCAGAAGGGCTGTCGGCACAGCGCAGCCTCCTCTGGGCTCACCCTGCCTGGCGGCTGTTCTGCCTCGGGCGGAGGCTTCATCACGGCCAGGACCTTCGTCCCAAACTGCTGGAAGCTGGGCAGCTCGCCTTCATCCTCCTCCATCATCTCCAGGCGCTGAAACCACGGCAAAGCCTTGCAAGCCCCAGCTCTGCCCCGCGGATGGTTTTAACACCCCCTTTCTCCTCTCCCGGCAGAGCAGACCTCCATCTCCCCGCAGACAGATGCCCCACCGCTTTTCTTACCCAGCCGGTGGATTCCATCATCTTGAGGTCCACGGGGTCCCCGATGGGCTGCGCCCGCAGCAGTGAGACGGTGTGGCAGGCGGCCAGGGCATAGAGCAGGGGGCCGCCGGGCAGGTGGCGTGGCTCGTAGGCGATAGGCATGAAACGGTGGTTCTCCAGCGGGACCACTCCCCAGACATCCAGCCCTTCCTCCGTGAGCGTCCCCGTCTGTGGGGACGGAGCAGTGGGTCCGGACCAGCCTTCGAGATGGAAACTGCGGCGCGGCGCCGCCCGAAACTCACCTTGTCGAAGCAAACCAGGCGGATCTTGCCGCACAGGTTGATGCGGGGAGGGCTGATGCAGAAGATGCCCTGTTTCTTCAGCCTGTTCTGGGCGTAGATGGTGCCCACGGTCATAGCGGCTGGGAGAGCCGGCGGCACGATGACGGTGACGAGGTCGAGGGCACGGATGATGATTTGCCCCACGGGAACCTGGCGCACAAGGGGTGCATAAGCAGGGTGGGCACCCTTGCAGCCCGCGCATCGGCGCCGGGTCCATCAGCCACGTGCGTGCGGGGATTGAGCAGCTCCTGCAGCCCTACCTGGTTTTTAACCAAGATGAGGATGCTGTACAGCGTGCCGATAAAAGCTGTGCGGGAGAAAGAACGGGCTCCGTTACAAAGCCAAGTGGGGAGCCTGGGTTCAACCGCTCGAGAGGAATCTGGCCGCTCCCGGCAATGCCTCCCTACCCAGGACAGCGAGGAACAAGACAAACTTCACAGAGTCCTTGTAGAACTTGAAGCTGACGGGCTTGGGGTAGAGGATGGAGCTGATGAGATCCCCTTTGGCCGTGCAGAACCCTGCGGGAGAGGGGCAGAAGGTCCGCATGCCCAAAGCCACCGCCCTGAAGGAGACGGCTTGTCCCCTGCGCGCCGCTACCTGTGCGGGTGACCACGGCCAGCACTTCCTTGCCCACGTAGGACTTGGCTTGGATGACCTGCGTCCCGCAGAACAGCGTGTGTCGCCGGTGTTCCTCGGGAGAGTAGACAGCGCTGGCGGCCCCGCCGCAGGCCGGGAGAGGCGTTTTCATCACCGGCACGCTCTCCCCTGCAGGAGAAACCCGCGGCGGTGAGGAACGTCGCAGAGGGAGCTTTATAACCCCAGGGTGTTAGGATGCAGCCAGCCCCTCCGGCAGCCTTTGTGCATGAACACAAGGATGGGAAAAGGGGCTGCTGAGACGTGAGGCGTCCCTCCGGGTCCCAGTGCTCTCACCCGTCAGCATGCTCTCGTTGACCATGCACTCGCCCGACAGCAGCGCGGCGTCGCAGGGGACCAGCATCCCATCCGAGGGGAGGCTGATGCAATCGCCTGGCACCAGGTCCGCGGAGCTCACCACTGCCTCCTCTGGAATAAAAGCCCGGCGTGTCAGGCATCACCCCCGCACCTGCCTGCCCACCACAGGGAGCCCACCGCCCCCGGGCTGCTCGCGGGCACCGCGCTCACCTCCGTCAGGGCGGCGGACTCGGACGCTGACTGACATCTTGGCCATGTTCTGCAGCGTGGTGCTTTGCTGCAAGGGAGGGAGCCATTAGCAGCCCCTCGAGGGATCGGAAAGCTCGACAAGCACAACCAAGTGCCCGTAAGACAAACGGGTCTTGAGTGCACCAGGCTGCGAACCACATGCAAGGGATGAGGAAACCTGCCCCGCCGTTGGGGCATGGGTTGCGCTCAGCCAGCCGCGTTCAGCGCCGGCAGAGATGCCAAGCAGCTTCAGAACAGGGGTTATTCCACTAACATCCCAGATAACCCACGTCCCAGGGTGGGATGGGGTTTGCTAAGCTTTTTCCTCTGTTTTCCCCAGCCGCTGCCCACCACCAACCTTCCTCGTCTCGTAGAGGGACAGCCCCAGGGAGATGGTGGAGATGAGGAAGATGCAGGCAGCGTAGTAGTAGTAGGCATCGCAGACCCACAGCACGATGCTGAACACTTGGAAGATGTAGAAGGGGTTGAGTACCTGGAGAGAGAGCAGGTTTTGGGGAGGAGAGCTTCCTCCAGACCGCTGTGAGACCTCGGGGCTCCTCGGGAACCCACTGCTGATGCGGAGGAGAAGCTGGCCCTTCCCTGGGGCTGGGCACGGACTAGCTGAATTCTCCCAAGCCCTCCATCTTCCCCAGCTTTGCTTATGGTCAGGACTCCTGAAGATGCTCTGCAACTAACTGGGGATGCTGCTGTCTGAGCTAAGGGGCAGGATGAGTCCCTCCTCTGCCTGCTCCGACCACTGCCCAAGCTGCCTCTCCTAACGTCCTCTCCCCTCTCCTAACGTCCTCTCTTCCCTGCCAGCAGGCCCAGGCTCTGGGAGCGCTCGCAGGGGCTCACACAGCCGGGGACACGTCGCTCTCTGGAAGCACAGCTCTGGCCATGGACGCGCACCTCCTCCACCAAGAGCCTCGCGTAGGACTTGACCGGCACCTCGATGAGGTTCGGTCCGTAGATCTTCCTTCTGCAGAAGGGAGAAAAGAGCAGAGGGGGAGCAAACAGATGCCAGGGAAAAGCTGCACTGCCAACCTGATGTGCCTCACCCCGTGCGATGCAGGAGCCAAGCAAGGGCAGTCCAGCACACCTCTGTACCACTAAACCACCTCGCTGCTATTAAAACCCTCTTCTTCCTCTCTCCACCCCTCCACAGGCCAGGGGAGCGAGTGGGTGGCACAGTAGCCCCGTGACCTCTGTGTATCACCTGGAAATGGCCCAGATTAACTCCGTGGTCTCATATCCGGGGAATTTGGTTAACGGTGATAAAAGCCACTATTTTAACTCCATTTCATTTCAAGCATGGTAAAGATTTAAGGTGTTTAAATGATGATGCAATGGTCTATTACCACTTGTAACTGAGCCCTCAAGGCCGTCCTTGGTTTTGAGGGCTGGCTGTGAGAAAAATCCCACGCTTCAGAATTTGCTTGACCCTGGAAAAATCTCAACCGGGTGTCCCAGGAAGCTGCTGAATCCCTACCTGGTGCTGTGGTCTTGCTGGTCAAGCCCAGCCTGGGAGAGGTGGAGATCCGCACAGGTCCAGCCTTCATCCAGGACGCTGGCAAGCCCGGGGGGGGGGGAAGAGAAACAAGAAGAAATGGATTCAAAATCAGCAGGAGCCTGGCCCGGCGGAACAAACAGCACGTCTAGGTCCTCGGTGACAAAAAACCCTTTAGGAAAGAGAGAGCATCTTGTTCTTTGGGCTCGGCCACGGCTTGTGGGTGCCAAGGCTGGGAGCAGGAACAAAAGGGGCATAGTCTGGAGATCCGCGAGCAGCGCAGCGCTCATCCAGTGCCCGAGAGAGCCGCTCGGGGCAGCTGCCAAAGAGCTTTGCTCGGGCTCCTCTCCCCACTGCGACAGCCCCGCTCGCTGCCCCACAGACGGTGCCCAAAGGCTTTGCAACATGGAGAAAAGCCCCAGTGCGGACGTGCAACTTACAGATGGGCTAGGACCATGCTGGGGGGGCTCAGGGGCCAAGAGGAGCAGTGCAGGGATGCAGAGAGGCTTGCTGCTACGGGGCGGGGAGGGGGAGAGAAATACCTGACTTTGCAGTACGCCTGCCACCTTTCGATCCAGACGTAACGCAAGCCCTCGAAGAGATAGTACCGCAAGATGTTCTTCTGAGCGGAGCAGGAGGGAGAAAAAAAGGGTGTTAATGGCACAGGTGGGCAGCCCATGCCCAGGGAGAGCATTTACGGGGCAGAGGTGGGGTCGCTGGCGCTACCTCTTCCTTCTCATGGAGCCGGATGGTGTCCCGGCTCTCCTCCTCGTCCGCCACGCCGATGGCGATGCTGGTCCTCCGGTCCTCCAGCCTGGCCCCCGGGTGATGCTCCAGGCTGCTTGGGGTGGGAAACCAAGTGTTAATCCCTCCCCATCTGCTGGCACTGCTGCAAGCACAACCCTTCGTAGTCAGGGCTACAGATCTGAAGTGCTTCCCCCACGTAACGTAACGCAGGGGACGGGACATGAGCTTGGAAAAGCTGCTCAGAAGCACAACCAGCTGTCTCAGGAAGGGTAAATGGGGGTTAAAAGGGCCGTGAGGGATCAGCCCTGCCCTCACCTGCCTTCGCCCAGCACCTCCGTCTGCACACACGTGGTGAAGCACTGTCCAAAGCGGTCCTGCAACACACCTGCGGCTGGTGGCAGGGTCCGAGCGGGGGGAATCGGCAGCCGCCGGCTCCCCACGCCCGCAGCCCCGCGGGGGCTTACCCTGATGATGACCCAGTCTGCCTGGCCCAGGGCGCAGGGCTCGCACTTCGCCCGCACCTCCAGGCTGGGTTTCCAGTGGAAGAGCAGCAGCAGGAGCCCCGCCGTCAGCACGGAGCACGCGTGGCACAGGGCCACCCGCCACAGCTTGGTCTGGTAGCCGGTGACCTCCTGGAAGGACACGGTGCCACGCGGGCTGGCTCCGAGCTCGTCCGTGGCCCCCTCACGTGCCCCCATCGCAGCCAGGCCCCGCTGCGATATCTGCCCCGCAACAGGCTGCAGGCTGGCTCATCCTTATGGGGCTGCTGGCTTATTTACCCATCAACCCCAATAAGGTTATCAATCTTAAACTGATCAAAGCCTCTTGGTGTGACAAGCTGCTCTGGGGCACCGAGGGCAGCTTCACGGCAAGGAAAACACCACGGGAAACAGCTCTCTCGTTCTACTGCTTGCAAACAGCCTTCTTTTGCTGATAATAAATGGTTTTCTGCCAGCCCGCCTCCAGCTCGCCTCCCTCCCCGCACCGAAGCGCTCGGACGTACCATGCAGGATTTATCGGCGTCTTGCTGCAGCGTCCCGTAGCCCGGCCGCGGGCTGCCCAGCAGCCTGCTGCTGTCTGCAAAGTCAAAGAGGGGGAAAACGCATTACCGACGGGCGCCGAGAGCCTCGCCAGACGGGTGGCAGTGGCTCGAAAGGAGCCAGAGAGGCAGGTCCTCGTGCTGAACCGCTACGAGATGTCCTCCAGCACCGGGACCCGCAGCCTCACCTGCCTCCAGATCCCAGGCTGATGGAGGGAGGGGAGGAACCCGGAGCTGCTCAGGGCCGCAGCTGCCGCGTGGGCAGGGGACACCCCAGAGGTCCCCGGCCACCCCCGTGCCGGCTCCTGCCGCACGTGACGGTCACGCGGGCGATGCCAAGGGAGCCCGGGGAGAAAAGCTGGCACAAACAGCGGCTTAGAGCCAGGGGGAAGGGAGCAGAGCTGGTGCAGAGCCAGGTCAAGCGCGCGGCAAGCTTTCCCGAGCCGCTTTTCACGCTTATTTGCTCCCCGCGTTTCCTCCTGCCTGCCGGACGTGGCCTGGGCGCTGGGAAACGGCCACGAGAGCCGCTTTTTGCCATTTCATCTGCGGTTTCAGCAACCCGCCGTGCAACGCCCTCACAGCCGTGAAACAGCCGGGACGCCTCAAAATCCGCCCTGGACTGAAACCCGCGGTGTGCCAGAGCGCGGAGGCAGCGGGGCCGGGCCGATGCCCCAGCCGCACGCACCGCTCTCGCTTTTTGCACAGGCAGGCATCGCCCCGCGGGGCGCAGCGGCCGCGGTCTCTTTGAGCAGCAGCGGGGGAAGTACCACGTGGCACAAACACGAACGCAGCCCTGCAGCCGGCAGACGGTTTCCTGGCTGGCTGCAGGTTTCCAGGAGGGCACCGGGGCGGGCTGCGTTACCGATTTGTTCGCCGCACGCGGGTGTTGTAAAAGAGCTTCTGGAAAAGCCACCCCGGCCGGATTCCTGGCGCTGCTGGCAGCCCTTCGCAGGGCTCCGTCCAGCCCCAAAAGCTCGTCTGCTGGGGACAAGAGGCTCAAGGGAGGAGTTCGATTTAAATAAAAGCCCTCACAGGAAGGGCTGTGAAGCCCACGAGGAGGGGCAAAGTTGGACTCTTCCCCAGCAGGCTGCAGGAGGGGAGAGGGCTGAAATGCCGTGCAGGTGACCCGTTTGCTCCCCGCAGCAGGCAGCGCCGCTGCCTTTCCACCTCGCCTCCCCGCTCTCTGCGGCACTGCTCTGCCTTTCCTCACCCTTCCCTGCAAACCGCAGAGCTTTTGGAGGAGTCTGCGAGCACTGCCACAACTGGTCCCAGCGCAACACTTGCGCGACCCCATCCCCGTGGGTTTTCTCACCTCCTGCGCCCATCCTGGCAGCTTCCCAAACACCGCGAGCCGGCGAGGCTCTCGCCTGACTCCCCCAGCCTTACCCCGCCGGCTGCAGGGCTGGGACGGGGCCGGGACGCCCCTCGTCGCCTTGCCTGCCGGTGGATGTATCCGGGAAGCATCCGGCGCCGGGAGAAGGGAGGGCAGAGCGCAGTGAAGCTGCGCGACCAGTTTGCATCGCAGCGGCCACACCTCGTCTGCAAACACAGCGCGGGGGCAGCCGCATCCCTCCTCCTCCTGTCCTCGCAGCAGCGGTTTGCCCCCGCGGTGAACGGCTGGAAGTGATTGCTTCTGCCTCTGGAGCGGTCGCAAACTCAGCCAGGTGAGGAGGGAGCAGCGGGGGCACCTGAATCAGGGAGCCCTGCGAGCTGCCGGGGGTGCAAAGGGAACGGGAGCAACGTACCGCCGCCGACCCCAAAGCGCTGCTCTAAGGTGCTACCTGGCACCTTTCCGAGAAGCCACGCAATTCCTGCTGCTGAGGATTGGGGGAAAACAGGGGAGAAACGTGCTCAGGGCACCCTGAGAGCCAGCGCGTGTCCTAGCAGGGGCTGGAGCAACCTGCACCAGACCAGAGCTGGACACCTTGAGCCTACGCGTCTCGTGGCTCTGAACACACCTCCGAAAAGCAACCCCAGCTGGGGACCGTTTGCACATGCCAGTGCTGGTCCTGCCCCGAAATTTCACCCCGAGAGAAAGCAATTCTGCCCAGCAGCAACACGCACACCGAAAGCAGACGCACGCCGGTCCCAGAGACCTCCTCTGCAAGCTCCCTTTGCAGTCGCAGCCTTTTTGCAGGCACATTTCTCGAAGCAAACCCCAAGGGGACTTGGAGATCTCCCTCTGCTCTCACGGTCCCCACCAGAGGCTCCCTGCTCCACGCAGGGGTTCCTGAGCACCCTCCTCCCTCCCTCCATCCCCACAGGTGGGCTGGAAGTTGCACACGAGAAGAGGAAGGTCCAGCCTGCAAGGCTGGTCGGTGCGATGGGGCTGGCAAGGTCCATCCAGGCCCTTGGAGATGGGGAAACAGAAAAAACCAGGATGAGGTGAAAGCCAGGAAGGAGGGATGAGGGATGGAAAACTGAATGTGTCAGCGTCTGGGTCACATGCAGCAATATTTAACGGCTCCAAAGCCTGACCCAGCAAGGGGTTAAATGCTGATGAGATCTCATCAGTTCTCTCTCCAGCGCTTTTTCCAACATAAACTCCCTGTGCAGGCTACCGGAGGGAAACAGGACACCCTGCCTGCTGCGCATCCGGAGCCAAACGTGTATTTCCAGGCGGTCGGGTCCTACCCAGACGTGGCATCATCAGCTGTGGGAGCACAGACAGAAAAAAGCCCCAAGGCTGGGAGAAACAACAGGATGAGATGGGCTCAGCAGCAAGAGCTACAGGGTCTGTACGTAGAGGACCGGGTTCAAGCTTTGCCGTTGCCGGTAATCCTGGACAAATCGCTCTCGCCCACCTGCAAGCGCTCGAGATGGGTGGAAAAATAAATCCTCGTAGGCAAGGAGCCCCCGCAGCAACCCCAAATCTACCACGGGTGGATTTTGGTGACTTATTTCACCCTCGCTGGGCTCGCACCTTGCAACGAGGGACTGCGCAGGAGCGGGCAGGCGGCAGCAGGGGCAGCGTTCGCTTTGCCACGTGCTGACGACGCCGGCAGCGATAAAGCCCGTCCAGGAAGCGCGGCTGCGGAGCGCTGGCGTTTCCCCCCGTCGGGCATCGGGGACTGGCGGGACCTCTCCTCACGTCCCCACGCTGCGTGCCGGCCCGGAGCCAGAGCCGGAGAAAGCGCCCGGCGGCTGCGGTGGAGGAGCACCCTCTTGGGCAAGCGCAGCGAGGAGAAAAAATTTGACGCATATATATCCCAACCCCCTGCATCTCCCCAGACGTCGGTTGAGTGAAGGGCTCCTACCTTCCTCAAAGCCCACCTTCCCGTGGTCTCTCATCTCTGTTTGGGCGTGCCGAGCCAGGAGCAGGGCGTCTCCTGTCCCTGCTGCTGGAGCCAGGCCACTTCTCCCCTCCCAGGCCTCCTGCACGAGCCCCGGGGAGCCTCAAATTCAGCGACGCGATGGAAAAAAAAAACAAAAACAACAACAACAAAAAACCAAACACAAAAAAAACCAACCAGACGAGGTTTGACCCCAAGCGCTATGCCGCTGGAGCGAGAGACGGGCACAAGCCAAGGGGCTCCCCCAGCCAGACGAGGGGGCAGCGCGGCGGCAGGGGCCCCGGCATCCCTCCCGCGGCCCCGCAGGGGATGCGCCCTCCGCCACCGCAGGACGCGGCCCCGCACCCCTCCCTTTTCCTGCCGCCAAGCGCTTCCTCTCCGGCCGCCCTCGAGCGGCTCCCGGGCTCCGCTCGGGGCCGGGGAACGCGGAGCCGAAGGGAAGCGGTGACAGGCGGAGCTCCCGCCCTGCCCCTGCGCCCGCTCCTTTCGCATCCTTACAAACCACCCGCGTCCGCGCCGCCGGCAGGGACGCTTCGCTCCGACGGCCCCAGAGCAGCCGCAGAGCTGCCGAGCCCCCGGGGCCGGGGGACCGCAGCGCCTCGGGGCTGGCGACAGCGGTGCCGGGGCTTCGTTTCCCCGCGCCCTCCCCGCACCTCGCGGGGCTGCGTGTCCCCCGCGTCCCGCGTGCCCGCAGGATGCGACCCCCCCGGCTGTGCTCGGTACGACCCCGGGCCCCGCTCGGGCCGCCACGGGCCCCTCGCGGGATGCGGCCCCGGCCCCCCCCCGCTCCCCCCCCGCTGACCTGAGCTCATGGCGGGCCCCGGTTGCGGCGGCCGCCCCGGGGCCGCGGCCCCACGCGCACCAGGCGGCGGCGCAATGGCGGCGCGCGGGGGCTGCCGGGAGTTGCAGTCCTCCCCCTCAGCGAGGAGACGCCCCCGGGGCTGCCCCCGAAAGGGATTCGAGAGCCCTGCCTGGCCCCGGGAGGGCTGGGGGGGGATGCGTGACCCCGCAGCAAAACGGCCGGGTCCTGCCCCCAAAGGGGCTCTGCGCCCCCGCAGCTTGTGAGGAAACGCACCCGGCTGCGTCCCCAAAGGGCTTTGTGACCCTCACCCACACCAGGCTCTGCATCCCCCCCTCCCGAATTGCTTGCACACCCCCCGCACCCTCGGCTGCAGCAAGTGTCCCTCGGGGAAGGCTCCAGCAAGGGGGATGCTGAAGCCAGTAACCCCAAACTTTCCTCACGTGGGGGAAGCAGACCTAAATACACCCCCCCCAGCAGGCTGCACCGGCTGGAGCCTGGGCTCTTGGGTCCCCAGCCGCTGCAAAACCAGTGCCAGAAAAAGCCAAGGCCCGGCTCAGCTGCAGCCCCCGCACGTGCAAAGCGGTCACACTCCCCCCTGCACACACAGGCCAACCTCACGTAAGGTTTCTTTTCAGGAAGGGAGATGAACCAAATCTTTTCTTTGGATGGGGGCTCAGCTATGGTCCGTGCTTCCCTGTGAAGCAAGACGTGAAGCAGGTTTGTGCTTACACTACCTGCAGTTAGGCAGAACTGGGAAAAAAAAATAGAATCTGCATGGACAGTCAAAGCAGAGAGGAGCTGCTTCCACTAGAGGAGCTCCTCACTGTCCTGCATTTCCATACAGCTCACTTCAACTACTCTGCATAACTTTTAACCAAAACAAAGCAAAACGCAGCTCATTTGTATTCCAAACCCATGTAACTGAAGAGAAGGACATACTGGAAAAGGAGCCCTTTGGCCTCCCAGTGGAAGCTGGTTGCAAAGCGTTTTTTTTATTCAAGTTGTTCCAGGGAACCCCTTGGCTTTAAGTGGAGAGTTGACATTTTGAAGCACCGAGATGCAAAGCAGACAAACATCTGTGTCGTGGAAGTGATAACAACACATCCCTGCAGCAGGGACTTGTGTACAGCACCGGTTCTTACCCAACCTTAACCACAGCTCACCCAAGGCACAGAAGGGAGGGGAAACACAGGGACATGGAAAGGCAGCCTGTCAGACATAACTCGTAGGTGTTAAACGTGTGACCTATGGGACTCTGTGT
This sequence comes from Cygnus olor, assembly GCF_009769625.2. Classification (NCBI taxonomy): domain Eukaryota; kingdom Metazoa; phylum Chordata; class Aves; order Anseriformes; family Anatidae; genus Cygnus; species Cygnus olor. The sequence goes on along the minus strand of NC_049189.1, from coordinate 7,920,562 downwards.
CACATCAAGTCTCAGGATCAAAGATGTGTAGCTCCAAGAAAAAAGTTATGTAATTCTGCAAGTGAGTATTGAAAGATCAGCCTGGCTTCTCAAGAAACCCACAAGGCTTTCACTGCAGGCAGAAACATAAGGAAAAGAAAATCATTTTGTGGGTAAGCCTTTCCAGAGCTGTATAGAGCAGCATTTTTACACCACCCCACTACCTGTAGTTGCCCACTGGCTGTTACCAGACCATGCCTCAGCAGCAGTTCACCATCATGACATTTCTAGAAGACTACTCATCTAGGCAAAAATCTGTTAAACAGTGAAACAGAAAGCCCTTCCTGTCTCACCACCCCTCCCAATCTCTATCATATTCTTATCAGGATGTCAGGATTACCCACAGTTGGGATTTAGAGAACATTTCTCTGAAAGTTAACAGCAGGGCTTTTCACCAAAGTTTAGCAAAGCTGGGGCTCTGGACTGGGCACTCCACATCAGGGTAAATCCAACTCAAAAACTCTTTTTCCCCTAATGTGCACGGCACTAAGACTGCAAAAGGCTGCATGAAGTAACACCCTCCCGTGGATATCTCAAGCCTGAGAAATCTGGAGCTTAAAACCACTTGTGCTAAAGCAGAGGAAAGAGAAAGCATCAACACCATTTCATGCTCTGATAAATCTTAGCTATTTTAGGATATAAATAAAAATAAGCTTCTCAGCAGGGCCATGTCAAGACAGCTCATTTCCAGTGACTTCACTGGGATTCCCCCCCACAACAGCATTGCTGTAAGGAATCTCAGGAAGGACAAAGACCTTACCAGTGGCAGTTGCCACTGCCACCAGTATTTTGCCACACACCTGCACCCTCTGAGCACCAGGGCCTTGCTTTGCTCCATATCAAGGAGCCCAGGTAGAGACTTCAGAACAGAGTGAGATTCTTCCAACACCTCCCCCCGTTCCCAGCCACTGCCCTTGTTTTCTCCTTGCTCATCACCACAACGCTCACTGCTTACAGGTCTCCCTGAACACTCTGTTCACTGTGAAGATATAGCGTGATGCCGACTACAGAAATGTCTCCATTTATCTCTGCTGTGGGGCCACTTTCTAAATCCCATCCCACAGCAGAGCCTCAGAGGCGACCCCAGCCTCTGATACACTCAGAAATGCAAACCAGAAAGGTCTGGGATTCTCAATGACAAGCTTACCCACTTGCCCAAGAAGCAGAGGCATTGGTTCAGTATTGTTAGTAAAGCAGCAACTCTTATTTCTTCTTTACAGTATTTATTGTACATGCAAGCCTATGGAAAAAAAAAATCAAAATTCCCACTGGAGACTTCTCTTGCTTAACCAGGTATAAATTACTTTCAGGTAAAGCATGCCCGTGTTACACTTCCAGTTAGGAAACAGCATTACGCAGCGGCTGCCTTCTCTTTGTAAGTTGCCATCATCTTCTTGATCTCAGCAATTGCTTTGCCAGGGTTCAAACCCTAAAAAGAGAAAGTTCTGGTGAGTTTAGAAATCAGCAAGTTAGAGTACCCTCCCCCACCTTGCCTCAACCCAAATCACCATAAACTCACAGATACACTGCTACTCATAAAAACAGCTGGCAGAGGAGGTGCTCAGCACCCGTTTTGTAAAGTTGGAGCCCAGCCCAGCATTGCACTTCAAGTGCTGGCAGCATACAGGATACCGAGGGCAGGCTGGGCACTGCAGCACGCGGAGCCCCCTGGGATAAGGCATGCTGATGCAGGTTCGCTGCACTCCAGCCTCGATGCACAAGGGAAGAGCATCCAGCCCGGGGTCAGACTGACACTGCTCCAGCTGGGAGCGGGCACAGCTTGGAGCACTCCTCCTCTACCTGGAGGCTGAGCCAGAGGCGCTTGAAGAAAAATGCTCTTTTGACTATAGGGGACTGGTTTTAGTCAGCACTGCAAGGATCAGAGAAAAGAGTAAGTGGCTGACTGATAGGAACTCTGACGTTCAAGCAGGACTGAATTCAAGACTTCTAAGGTATTATGGGATGACTTCTGGAGGCAGAAAACTGCTTGACAGCGATGGTACAAGAAATGTGTTTTTTCCTGACCTGAAACAAAAAAAGCTGTATATTTGAGGACACTAGGGGAAGTGGGCAAGAATACCAAATCACAAGATGAAAACGTTCCTTGTGCAAAAGGCAATTATGTCTTCCAAAACAAGGTTTTTCTGTGAAACAGACATATGTCATGTCACAGAGGCCCTTAATCCTGCGGCAGTGCTAGCAAACCAAGCATGCCTAATCCCAAAACAAGAGTGGGGGATCACAACCACCCTGCTATATCGTTGCAGGGACAGCAGCAGCACTATGAGACAAAGCATGAACAGGAAATTACCCTGGTGCATAGCTCACCACGCAGTCCTACGGAGCTGATCGAGACAACAGCGAGGATTACAGCTTGTGAGGGGAAACGTGTTATTAACCATACACGTATCTCTTAATTGACAGACCAAGCCCCACTGTGCTATTTCCCTACACTAGGTACAGCCAGATCTTCAGATTGAACCTTCACCTTTATCTGAACTACGGCTGACACCAGATCACAATAAGCCACCCTAGACAAAAGGGGGATTATCTGTAGTCAGTGAATCACATTAAATACACAGAAGCGGCAGGCAGTGCTCCTGACAAACACTTGTCAGTCCAGATCTCAAGCACCTTATTTTTCCACATCCGTGATCCACTCAAACATTTGCCTTCATATTACTTTACAGCTTGAGAAGAATTTTGCTTTACCATCAGGTGCAAGCAACATCTGACTAGAATACAACATGGCTAGCAGGAAAATGAAACTTGATTATCTGCCTAACCACAGGCCCAAAGTCATTGCAAGATGAGGAAGAAGCATACCCTGATTTGGGAAAGCCTGCTCAGTTCTCAACTGAAATACCAGACAGAACAGACTTTCTGGAAAGTGCCCTTACAGCAGGATGTCAGCATAAAACACATCCCCCAAAGGCGTTGAAAACTTGCCATAATCTTCTGCGTTACGCAAGTTGCACAATACATCAGGGAACAGCTGCTGCTGTTGGTGTGTAAGCTAGCACCGTGCTGGGGTTAAGCATATTCCTCGCAAGGCTAACATCACTGATCAGACTACACAGAGGACAAACTTCCCTGTACCGTTTCTGGCAGTGTCCCTTGCACAATCATGTTACAGTCACAACCCTACACCTTGGAAACAGAGAGCTTCTCAGCAACACAGGTAAGAGATGTTCCTGTGAAGTCTAACACAAACTTTGCTACGTCCTCTTGTGCAGTCACTGTCACAAGCACAACTGCTGGTAACTCACTGTTTTAAAAGGCGAAAGAAACACACAAGCCAAGGAGAGCTCAAGGGAAACAAAAGGTGGGCATTTTCCTACCAGTTTGAAACAGGGTGCTTGGAAATAAGCCAGCAATCCCCGAATGGACATATGCTAGAAGAACACGTACCTTTGGGCAAGTTCTTGTGCAATTCATGATAGTGTGACAACGGTAGAGAGAAAACGGGTCTTGAAGTTGTGCCAGGCGTTCCTCTGTGTAGTCATCTCTGGAGTCAATCATCCAGCGATAGGCCTGAAAGTCAGTGTCATTTGACACACCAAATGATTCTTCAAGGTGAAGTAATCAGTGTGGTATTTTAAAGGCAACACCTAACTCAGGAATTCTGGTCCAAGAGCTGGACTACGTCATGCTGTCCCACTTGTGCTCGCAGGTATTTGTAGGGCTTTTAGATGAGGAGTCCCTCAGCAGTGCCATGGGACACACAGGCTCTGTCCTTACCTGCATCAGTACCGCAGGACCCAAGTACTTGTCCCCGTTCCACCAGTAACTGGGACAGCTGGTGCTGCAGCAGGCACACAGGATGCACTCGTAGAGTCCGTCCTGCACACAGACAGAAGACCACAGTCAAGCCACTCCAGAAAAAACATGATGAAGCCTTTTTTGTTTTTAAAGAGGGGATTTACACAAGCACGTGCTTCCCTCACCACTTTCCTCTCTAGCGGCCCAATGCAATCCTGCGACTCGGAAAACCTTACGCTGAAGAACTGCTGCTGGCAGAAAGCAAATCCTACACACAGGTCCTCTGAAACAAGAGGCACACAATCCTCCACCCTTGGCCCCTATAATAATCTGTGTGGGTTTTTTTTTTTGGTTTTGTTTTGTGACAATCAGACAAAAAAGTAAAAACTGAGGAAAGAAGTGAAAATCGACTGATTTGCCTTGCTTCCAGCCTGTCCCAATGAGCGGCCAAAGAACAGAACACACACACAACCAATTAGCAACTCAAGGCCATGTTACACAAGCAAAACCCACCCAGGAGCCCAGGGGAGAAATGACGAGCCCATCACCTAGCATGTATGTTGAGGGGATCCCCGAATCACTTACACATCCCCAATCACTTTGGCCATTGTGTCCTTTCTACAGGGCCGAAGGCCTTTTTATTTTGTGTACTAAAGAAATGAAAGGTAGATGTACATGGAAGTACCACTGGGCAGAAAAGTCTCCAAAGTCTTATCTCAACCAACTCCCCAGCCTAGAAGAGTCCAGTCTGGCTTAAACTATGTATCTGAAAGTTGTTTTTCGGACAAGAGTCTCACCAAGTTTAGTTTAAAGAGACACACAACGCCAGAAGCTCCTGGGAACTTGTAGCAAATCTACTGCGTTGTAAGGGCTGCTCCAGTATACTTCGGGACTTGACAAAACTAGCTAGGTCACAGTTACCTTTTGCTCTAAATTTGTCTCATTTTTAATTGTAACATCGCAAACGATTGATGATTTGAAGAACAAGGTGAGAGTTTTTTGGTTGCCTTTGTGTCCAACAGTTTCTTGAGCACACAAGCTGTTCCCAAAGCAAGAGAAACTTAAGTGATGAGAAAAACCAACTTTACTAGTGGTGGGAAAGATTCGCACACAGCTCCTGCAGGTACTTGTACGTTTGCTTATTTCTCCTTCAATGAGCAGATGACTTCAAAGATGCTGCTTTATAAAAAGCGTGGGAGAATCCCTTTAGTCGTTACATATGCCATCAGATAACGTTATGAAGCAGTGCAGAAAAACTAACTGCTGCCCTTGGATAGAAGCTATTTGAAACTAAAATCCTGTTGCTAAGACTTCACAGCACTAGCTGCATGGTGCTGCTGACATTCTGGGCACATGACAAGTCCATTCATCGGATGCTAACTTCACAGCAAACACACATAATGGGAAACTTTTAAAGATCACTGCAGAGAATTAGGCTTCAGCTCATGTGTTTCCATGAAATCCCCTTGAATCAACCTTCCTCTCTGTTGCTTATATTCACCCCTTTTACCACTTGCCAAAATCTACGCTGCCTGCCCACTCTGAGCCTCCTCAGTGACAGCGCTGCAGCAGTGATCACAGCAGAGCGTTGACAGGCCGAGCTTCAAACTGCCAAGCGAAGGATCCATCAAGAGAGGCCAGAGACGAAAGAGAAATCGCTGATTTAACAATACTTACTGCAGCAGCCAAGGAAATCCAGACAATAACTCACCTGCGCTACAAGCTCTTCTTAAAACGCTATTCCCCCCCCACCTCTTCAGATGGTTCCTCAGACCCCCCTCAGCTTTGTGCAGAAGCTTTGAACCAAGGAACCAAGTTCCCAGAACACTCCTGAAAATAACGCAGCACTCGGGACAGACATCCAGAGACTCTCACCAACATCACGCGAGTCTCCACATCCGAACAGGTTTAGCTCCTGCCATTAGTTTCAGGGCTGTAAAACCCAGCAAGTAATGACAAGACAGCAGTGCTTAGCATGCTGCAGCTAGGTAACGCAGACAGTGCTGAGCTTGACAGCCTACATCCTGGCATAAGCTGCAGCGTCTGATCTCCGCTGGAATATTACAAGCCTCTTACCCTTCACAATGTTTTTACAAACACACAAGTTTCGCAGCACAGGCAGTGGAAATGAGGTCAGAGTCCTCAGCACAACCGTGTTCTGCATTTCATTAGCAAATGTTACCCCTAGCAATGCAGACATGCCATGACACTGCATTTCAGGGACCACATTCCACCCACATCAGGCTTTGTACTAGACAGCTTTGTCATTAAAGGAACTAGAAACTACTGTACGTTAACATTTAACCCTGCTCTTATCTGGAAGGGATTTCCAATGGTAGAAAAGAAGGGTAACCAGTTTCTGACGGTCTTCTATGGACTGCAGGTACTGCTCCTTGCCCTGTTTCGACTCATCCTTCTTCTTCAGGTAAGGCTCAATGGATTTATACTGTGCATAGAAGTTACTCAAGTCCTAGAAGCCAAAAGGCAAAAAGATCACATTTATTAAGTGGGACTGATGTCTGCGAGACGGAACATCTGCTATCATTCCAACAGAAGGCGTTTTGTACCTCAACCTGCCGCGTTCCTCCTAACGAGGCGAGATTTAGTCACCACTGGTAAGCAGACCCACCCAAGCCAGGGAGCATCAGCAGGAGCTGAGACGTGAGTTGTGGGATGTGATCTTGCTGCCATCTCCCAGTATTATCCCTCCTAATCCAACCCGAACCCCACGCCGCCTGGGATGGTGTCACTCTTGGTCACAAGCTGAAGAGGGCAGGTACTCACCGGAACAAGATCCTTCACCACATACATGTGGGGGAGAGGGTAGATTTTAGTGATCTTGCCGAGATCAGGGTCAATTCTTTTGGTGCAGGCCAGGGTGTTTCCACCAGCGATGTTCATAGCACAAGAGCCACAGATGCCTGAGTGGGAGAACAGAACAAAGCATTAGATGTTTACTCCTTTATCCCACTTGAAAAAGATCCTCTTGGCCCCAAACTTGCCCCTGGCTTGTCTTCCATTCTGTTGTCGTTAAGAAACTCTGTACGTGACAAGGAAAACGCCAGAAGTTGCCACTGAGCCAAACACGTTGCTATTCAAACAAAGAATAAACGCTGGAGTTGCTTTCATTAACGTCTACATACATTCTCAGCGATGAACTTCCTTTCACAGCAAACCAAGTGGCTCAGACAGTTCATCACTTCACATCACACATCAGCTGTGCGTGCTGCTTCGGGTGGGGAAAACATTCAGCTTTGCTCCCAAGTTCGAAACGCGGGCCTGATGCGGAGCAGCTAACGCTGGGACTGTAACACAGGAGGCAGATGCGGCCCCCACCAGCCCTACAATTACGGTCAAAAGCATCCCTAAAGGTCAGGAGCACAAAAATAAGCTCCCACAGCAGAAGTTGCTTTCTGTAGCAGGCTGTAGTCGTGCCATACACTGCTTTCATTAACTCCTAAAGGTGAGAGGACAGACACTCACAGAACAAACAGCATATAAATAGCTTAAATGGATTAAGTGACACTGCTCGTGATCTCCCGGTAATACAAGGAACAGATGTACCCCAGGAAAGGGCAAGGTTTACAAGAAAAAACACTGCAGAACTGTCACAGATCCTGCTCAGGTCAGGAGCGAGCTCTGGCATCCAAATCAGACCGATGCCTAAGACATTGCCATCGAAAGACAACAAGCGCTGAAGGGCGTAACTAATTTCAGAGGATTTGACATGCATCAGTTGACGTGAGTCAAGGAAACGCCACCGCTCCTCGCGCTGAGCGAGCCAGCCCCCCGCGGCACCCGGGGCACTGGCAGCCTTGCCCTCACTGCCAGGCAAAGACTGGCAACGGAACAAGGCTGTTCCCACCACAAGAGAAACGGTTACAAGTATTTCTCAGTCCACCTGAGACGGAACCAAGACAACTGGAGACTGCAGACATGGGCCCGCAAACACGTGATCAGATTTTTTTTTTCCCCCCGTACGGCAGAAAAGGAGAAGACCAAAGCAGCCCAGCTTGAAAAATCTGTCTTCAGATTCTCAAAGAGAACTATTCAGTGCAATCATGTCCAGCTGCTCAGGAACCGTGTCTGCTCTGTAAACATCAGGCACCAAGAACAACCACACTGGATGAAATTCCTCTGCCTGCTATGCAGATCCTACAGGAAACGGCTGCACTGAGGTGTGCTTTCCGCTTAGATCTGTGTCAAGACATCTGTAGGCATCAGAAAATTAGGCCTAAATTTCCAGTACTTGCAAATCCTCCCCATTAAATCAAAAGTCCTTCCATAAAGGCATCCTCCCTGCCTTTCCACCACCATCTTAAGCTCAGCATACCAACGTTACCCATGAAGTCGGATTTTTTTCCCCCAGGGAGGAACGTCACCCGGACTGGTGAGTTTGAGTGCAGTTAAACAAATACGCTGATTTGTACCTGCCTGAGAACCAGCCGGGAACTCTGCTGTGGAAAACCACCAGATGGCCTTTTCCTCAATCGCTCAGCTTAGTCAAAGGGCCAAAAAAGACTCCCGAAGCCATTCCTAGAAGTCACTCACACTCTTCCAGTTACACCCCTACTTATTTCCTCAGTAGCACCACACGAAGCAGCCCCTTACACTTCACTCCCGTTTGCCACCTCTTTCCCCTCAATTCTGCTGTCGTAACCTCTCTTGCTACATCTCCCTACGCAGCCTCTCACTGGAGGGCAGCAAGACGAACGAGATTAGGACAGAAACAGGAATGACCGGGGCTGTCTAAGCACGCTGCTTGTAGCTCGGCGTTGTGTGATTACAGCCTGCGAAGGCGAGCTCTGACTTCACTGCTTGATTCGCTGAGGTATTTCACGGGCAACATCTGGGAGAGAAGAGTGGTACGCTGCGGTCTGCCCCGAAGTTCCCCACTGGTTACACACACACCGTCAGCATTAGCTTTTATTTGGACGACAAGCAGGCAGGTTAGCAGTCTTAAACACCTTCCTTACCTTCCCTACACGATCTGCGGAAGGTCAGAGTGGAGTCCAACTCGTTTTTAATCTTGATCAGAGCATCGAGGACCATGGGCCCACATCTACAGCAGAAAACAAACTCAGTGAACCCGTGTAATTTCCCCCAGCCTCACTGCTTTATCTCCAGCACCAACTCGGAGGCACCTAAAAGGACTTTCATCTCAGACGCGATTAAACACACACTTTGTTTTGCCAATCCCAGGCACCAAGATAGAGATCGCTTGATCAGCAGCGTAACCCACCCGCCTCGGCACACCGGCTCACCCCAGGGTCAGAGTGGGCCAGGAGCCATTTATTTCGCTGATGCCCACAAGATTTGACTCGGCTGGAGAGGGTTCAGACAGCACAGCTGGAAACAACGTGCGGTTCTACCCCTTCTCGCCTCTTAAGTCAGGTTTTGACAAGTCTGCCTGCCCTCATTAGTCACAAGAGGCACTACTGCATCTGTTTGCAAAAGCACACAGAACCTCTGTAACGTTACGTACGGCAGGCAACACCCTGAAATGATTAACTGGTGCAAGTCGAAGCAGCAAAGTTCGATTTCGCTGTCACGTGGTGCTCGAGCAGAGCCGCGTGGCTCTGTACCTGAACGCTTCAGAAAGGGCCTGAGCTGAATTCCCCCGGCAAGAGCGCGGCAGCAGCTGAAGGAAGTCAAGGCGCGTGTGCCCCTGCAAAGGTTTCTACAGCACAGGGCAGACCGCACCCTTCTGTGGGATCATGGAGAAACACGAGCTTTCTTGGTGTAACCGCACCGGAGCGCGCAAGCTAGGAGTTCAACGCGAGCAGCCAGCTAGAAGTAATTAAGCGAGAGGAGACAATAAAACTCCCACCTTATCTCCAAGGTCTGGGACTATGAGCTACGCTTCAAACTGCTTCCTTCTGGAACACGCCCCCAAACTGACCATATAAATACAGATCATTAGGGCCACGAACACGTTGAAGACTTCAACACCCATCAGGGACAAAGGTGAAATCTCCCAAGAGTCACAAAACGAAGCGACCGTTTGATTGCTGGCCGTTTGGTCGAGATGCTGGCATTCAGGGGACACTTTTGTTTGTCACAGCTGGCACCAAGGGGTGGGGGGGAGGGTGGGGGGCAGCAATCCCACCTGGTCACAGGAAGATTTGATTTATTAAGGAATAACACCGGGCCTCTCCCGCGCTGCATAACACGGCCGAGGCGCCGCCTCCCTGACTGCTCTAACGTGGTTTTAACGATCCCCGAAGCCTAATGAGACTTCTGACACCTTCAGCCGTCAACTCCGAGCCCTCTCCGGCACCCTGCGTTATCGCCTGTCAGATAACGGGCGTGCGCACGTGGCCCCAGCGCACCTGCCTGCCGGGGAAGCTGAGCAGCCCTCTCCCTAACGGGGTGCACTCACTTATTCAAATCCACTTCGTACGTCTGCATGCGGGGCTTGTCCCCAGGCTTGTCGGGATCCCATCGGTAGATGGAAAACTTCTTGACGCGTGGCGCGGCCGCAGCAGCTGTCTGGGCTCCCCGACAGATCTGCACGTAAACAGCAGCACAGAGCCCCTTAGGTCCTTCTGGGCGGCTTTCAGCCGGCAACAAAACGTCTCGAGGCTGTGCGCTTCGGGGCGAGAGCTGCGGGACCCATCGCTGGCTTTGCATTCGGGCACGCGTGCTGGAAACCCTCCCAAGGACGCGCCAGAGCGGCGCGCCTTGGCACACGCGGCCACCTCTGTCCTGGGGCACCCTCCTCTTACAAGAACCAGGGGGAATGATCCCGAAACTAAAGGGCGACCCTGGGGGCTGTGCCAGCCCCCCAGCTGCCCTGAGAACCTCCCAGCCTCGTCCCTCCCCTGCCCTGGACTGCGGGGCCCCCTGCTCCCAGCGCTCCCCCAGGAGCTCCTCTCCCCTGCAGGCCCCCTGCCCCAGCTCCCCTCTCCCCAGTTCACCCCGCAGGCCGCACCTTTACTGCCCCTATCGCCGTGCCCACCCCTTTACTATCCCCTTCAGGACCCTCGGCATTCCTCAGCCCCTGTCTCCCTCTTAAAACCCTCCCCAGCCCCCTTCCCAGCCCTCCCCAGCACCCCTCACACACCCAGACCCACTTCCCCTGCTCCCACCTGCCCCGAGCCCTGTCCCCATCCTTCGCTGCATCCGCCCCCCCCCCTTCCAGCCCCCCAACTTTCCCCCAGATCCCTCCTTCCTCCCCCTTCTGCCCCCCCCCAGACCCTCCCGCGTCCCCTCCTGCCCCCCCAGACCCCTCTACCTCCCTCCTACCCCCCCAGATCCCTCCGCCCCCTTCCTGGCCCCCCAAACCCCTCCGCACCCCCCTCCGTGCCCCCTCTTGCCCCCCCCCAGACCCCTCTGCTCCCCTCCTGCCCCCTCCAGCTCCCCCCAGCCCCCCCCGCCCCTCCCACTCCCTCCCCGCACCCCGCGGCCCCCACCCGCTGCCGGGCCCCGCCGCCCGTCTCCCCGCAGCCCCGGGGCGGCCCCGGCCCCTCACCAGCCTGGGCCCGGCCCGCAGGAGCCGCCCGGGGACGCCGCGCCTCAAGGAGACTCCCACCACGGCCGCCGCCATCTTGGCGCTGCGCACTTCCGCGCCGCACCGGAAGCGGAAGGAGCCGCCCGAGCCGCCAAAGAGCGCGGCCCTGAGAAGAAGGGCGGGAGGGGGGGAGGGGGGGCGGGGGGGGGCGGGGGGGCTGGCCGCCATCTTGGGTGTGGCGGAGGCGCGCGGGGAGGCGCCATGTTGAGTGTGGCGTGCGCTGTGGCACAAGGGGATAAGGCGGGCCAGCTCTCCCCGTTCCCCCTTTTTGGGGATTGGCAGACGAGCACGTCCCTCCTCGTCCTGAATCCCCATCCTTTTTTTTTTTTTTTTTTTTTTTTTTTTTGGTAGAGAAGGTGCCAAAGCCTCAGCACTGGGCTGGGCAAAATGGTGGGTGCCAAGGGGCCAAAATGGCGCCCTCGCCTCAGCGTCTCCCCGAGCGCTCTCCTCTGCTTCTCTCACCGTTATCCCCGCTGTTTTGTCACGCTCCACCTCATTTCCCACAGCAAATTTATTAGTTAACTGAAATGAAAACAACACACGCCGAAAAAGGCGGCCGTGGGCCGGGGAGGTGGCGGCATGGCTACGGTGTGACATGCCACCAGCAGAAGGCAAAGGGCCGGCGTTGGACGTTGGTGCCGCAGCGCACCTCCCCAAGCCTCCCGTGGTAGGAGGCGACGTCCTCGAGGAAGTGGCACCGCAGACCCAATGGCTCCAGGAGGCTGCGGACATGGTGCTCCAGGCAGCATTCGCCACCCACCACTGGGCCGAAGGGCTTGGGGATGCCCAGGTCCTTTGTCAGGATGAGCATGGGGACCTGTGGGGTAACACAGGGGGCTTTAGGGGTGCCCAGCAGCCACCCCAGCCAATAAGCCAAAGGAAAGCAGTTGGTGTTCCCCCCAAAACTGAGTTATGGCTGTTACTTTCTGTAGCCTCCCTTCCCTCAGGAAATCCAGCACTGTTTCCTCTCTTTTTTTTTTTTCTTTTTTTTTTTTCTTTTTTTTTTCTTTTTTTTTCTTTTTTTTTTTTTTTATATTTAAGCCTTGCCGTTTCACCACTTTGAAAGGTTTTCACCTCAAAGCTGTTCAGGTTAACCCAACCATGAGCAACGTGCATCAGAGACACAGTTACAGCCAACCTTTGCTGTTGACCAACCTTAGTCAACCTGCAGAGCCTGGATGGAGGTATTTTCCCTTTCTGGGCAGGAAAACGCTATGCTTTTTTTGGACATCCTTAAGGATGAGAGGATCATGGTCATGGGCTTAGCTATTTTTCCTCTCCACAGCTCAAAACACACAGCCACTGACTGGAGAACGCGAGGAACAGGGACACCTCTCACCATGTTAGGGAAGTATGGCATGGCCTTGCCTTGCTTGTCAAGCTTGAAGAGCGCTGGCAGGTCGATGATGTCCTCCTCTGTCAAGCCCAGCTCCTTCTTGAGGATGTCCCTGTTCCAGTCGATGCAGCGCTAGAGGGAGAGGAGAAGAAGGGACTGGGGGGACGGGCAGGCAAGCAAGGTTCCCCCAAGCGGCCTTGTGGACACTCTCATGCAGGAGGAGAATATGCCAAAATGCAATACCTCCTTTGAAAGTTCATGCCACCCTGGGGCCGTTATCACAAGAAATATTGGTTATCATCAGAAATATCAGCTGTTACCTGAACGTACTGATTCTGCTGCACCATAATGTTGTTGGAAAGGACCTTGTTAATGGTCACTCGTTTCGTGTCCATCCCCGAATACCCTACAAATAGAAACCCCGATGGGTGAAATGAAGCGATGCCTGCAGAAGCCTGGCTTAAGATGTGTCACAGATATGGAAAAGTTCCCCAAAATCCCAATTTGCCGAGTTTAGATTAAGGTTTTGGGTTGAGGCTGCTGGGAATCCCATTTCTTAGCTTACTGGGAAACCAAGCAAGAGGGAAATCTCTGACTATTTCGCAATATCTTCACCTGACCTGGAGAGAATTGGAAAGTTTGTATCATCCATCCTCCTGACGATAGAGCTAATAGGATAATAGTTTCTGTGCTGTCCCAATTCCCAGCTCCATAAAATCAGAGGTATCCCCTTCACAGAAGCCGCCTTTTGTTTTGGGACGTTTGGATCCTAGGCAGATAACACAGTCCCAGAGGGCCCTGTGGTGGCATGGATGTCCTTTCCCGACTTCAATGCAGACAGATGAATTTTATCCCAAACAAAACCTCAGTCAGAGGCTGCCCAAACTGGCTGCCAGTCCAGAGTGACTGAAATGTCATTGGGGTGACGTGAGACCCCCAGCTGTGTCACTCTCCACTGGAGCTGGTATTTACAGAGATGCTCCATCCCGCCCCGCCAGCATCCCCTCCGGGCTTTATCCCTCACATCCCACTCACTTTCCCAAAATAGGGCTCGAGGGTGGGCAGGCATCCTGCCTCAAGGACAAGCATGCCAGTCCCTCTTGCCAGCCATGAAGGGCAACGGTTTGGGAGAATGTCCCCTTCCCTGTGTCCCCAACACCCGCATGTCACTCCAGGCATGTTGGGCACTGCCGCCCTCAGGCTGCCTCACCCTACATCAAAGCTCAGCCTTTATTTTAGGGACAGGGATCAGCACGCTTCCACCCACCCCAGCGGGGATTTGCACAATTCCCCCTGGGTTGCCTGCTGCCCCCTTGCCTTTGAACATGGTGGCTTCGCCCTGGCCCTCCTTCTGCTTCTCCCGAAAGAGCTTGTAGCACGCCGTGGGGCTGGCCATCAGCATCCGAAATCTCTGGGACAGGTGAGAGGGAGAACGGTCACTGAAAGGGGCTTATCCAAAACCATTGCATTCATACCCCTCCCTGGGGAAGCTGCCCTTGGAGGCTTGTTTCTGGCCTTTTGCAGAGAAATTGAGGTTAAATTCTTAAACACAGAGGTCTTTGCTGTTATTTAATGCAGTGCTAATAAAATGTACCTGAAGGAGGGTGGTTTACTGCTATTGTTGTTGAAAGGAAATACCAAGGGGTCAAATGCTGCTGGCGCTGCCCCAGGTGGGAGGGATGGGGCGGGGAGGCGACTGCAGCCTGGATGCAGCGGGGTCCAATCCTGACCCCCCCCCGGTGGGGTACATGATCCCTGGGGAGGGCAGGGGGAGTGCTGCTGCTGGCTGGGTTGGTACTTCAACTTCTGGGGGGATTTTTTTGGTCTCCAGGCTGGTGTCACAAGGCAGGGGGAAGTCAGGGAGGATGGAGCAAGTGCTGTGATGCCTCAGGAGCAGGCAGAAAAACCAGCATTAAGATGTTCCCATGCCATTAGGGGAGTCACAAATGTATAGTCTGAGCCCTATGTGTGTCCCAGCTTTCTCTGGTCTTGGTGATCTCTTCTACAGGGGCTTAGCACAACCTAATGAAGGCAAAAGGAGGGTTCCTGGTGTGTGCGTGCGTAACGACTCCTTTTCTGAACCATCCTGGCAAGGGTTTTCCCCAGAGGGAACAGTCTACTTCTCAGAAGCTAGCTCTTTCCTGTGTCTTTTTTTTTTTTTTTCCCCTATTTCCAGCCCATCTGGGAGATGCTGAGCAGCAGCGAGCCCTGGCCAGCTCCTATGAGTCTACCTTTGCAGGCATCTTTTTCCCCCCTCTCTTGGTGTTGACAACAGCTAAGAAAATCCCTTCCTGTGTTCAGAGTACTTCTTCTAGGGGCACGGGAGAGAAGCCAAGCAAGCACCAGCTGGGGCTGTCAAGGAAATGAGCTTTGGGATTTTCCCTAGAGCTGACCCAATGGGATTAGCTTCCCCGAAGAGAAACTGCAGAGCAGCAGAAGGTTTCAGGGTACCTTTGTATCGGGGCTGGGCACAAAAGTGACAAACTCGTTGACGTGGCCCGTGGCCAGCCAGTCGGAGTAGAGCTCCACGGGAGCCTGCACTTGCTGGGCGAAGAGGAAATCCCGCACCACTCTGGTCATCCTCCTCCCTGCGGGCCTGGGGGCAAAACGACCCCCGAGAGGGGGCGTAAGAGGAGTAAATATTTATCCATCGCTGTATGCATGCACATAAATTGCAACCGAGGTGGAGGAAAGGTGGGAGGGAGGAAATGTGAAGGCGGAGATGGAGCAATGGGGTTGGGTGCACCCATAGAGAGGACAAAATTTGGTTAATGAAGGTGCTTAATGTGATTTTCGATGGTATTTAGGGGCACCTGTGGTTCCTTTGCATCCCGAATGTGTGCTTTTCCCATCTCTTACGTGGGGAAGCTGCTGCCGATGAGGATCCTCCCCAGGGGGAACTCCTTCCCTGCCGCAGTGACGGGAGGGCTGACCTCCAGGTTGCCAAAGGAGTCGAGGCTGGAGACGGCCTCAAAGAGAGGCTCTCTGCTCACGTAGCCAAAATCAGGGCCCTGCAAAAAGAGAAACTGCTGTGAGCGTTGCCGTGAGTCCGTCCGTGCCCTTATTCCTCCCGCTGGGCCTGGACCTCCTCTGGTGGGTAAAAATAGCAAGGATGGGGGAAGAGGAAGAGGCAGCCCTAAAGGCAAAGCAGGAAGATGAAAGTCTCCAGGGCATCCAGGCTCAGCAATAAATGGTGAATGCCAGAAGCAGAGTTGGAGTATGGATTCCAGGAGTGATCTCTGCTATCTCGCAGCTGCTTTTTAAGTGTCCACGTTAAGCTAATTAGTTTCTGGGGCAGCCCTGAAGCGGAGTTTCTGGATGGCTGGAGTGGAGCAGGATGAGCTGTGGCCCTTGAGGGTAAATCCTCCCCAGGCATAAGAACCACCTGAAGGTCTGGGCTTCACTTAAATCCCATCTAAGCCTGATTTTCAGGACTGAATATATCTGGGATTTGAGGTGTTGGGAGATTAACCCTTGGTGCCATGTCTGGGATACACTGAGCGAGAGATTGTCATGCTAAAAACAAGGTGAAAATGGCACTAGGGGCACGAATCCTGCTTGTCCTCGCTCTCTGTTTCAAGTCGCTGTGGGTTTGGAGCTCAGGGCTGCGCAGCCCCTCAGACAGAATCCGATATCTGTTGTTTTTCATTAAATCTCAATCACTTATTAGTGTCGGGCTTCCATGGAGGTAAACCATTGGGAGTGCTTCAATTAAGACAGGTTTCCTGCCGGCTGTCTCCTAATTCACTTGGACGGGCACGGCGGTGTTTGCAGTAAGTGGATACGTCCTCGACGTGCTGCTCTGTCCGCACCCAACCTGCGTCAGCCGCTGAAGGCACTGAGCCATCCCGCTGCCTCGGCTTCACGCAGGTGCAAACCCCTTGGCGTTGCCCCAGGGGAACGGAAACGCAGCAGGGAGGTGGGATGCAGTTACAGGCGAAAATGTACAGTTTGGGAAAAACAAGCAAGAAGACCCAAAGGTGTGCGGTTACGATCTAGGAGGCACTTAGAAAAAAATAAAATGAAAAAATCAAGGGTGTTCGGAGAAGCTGGGAGCTGCAGCAGGGATTGGGCACGAAACACCTGCTCCTACCCATTTCAGTCTAATAAACAACAGGGCCAGTACAGGCTCAGCTGTCTGAGCACTGGTTCGTCCCAGGTTTGCGGGCAGCATCCGAGCCCTAGCAGTTCCAGGTGGATTTTGAGGGGCTAATTCCCTGTGGTTTCCTTTTTCCCTGGTGCAGGGTCCCAGGGGCTTAGGGCTTGACTGGGCGGGAGGAGGACGTGCGCTGCCTTTGGCTGCGTGGTCCTAGCTGGAAAATGAGACTGGAAAGATAGGGCTGGGGATTAGGGGAGGCTTGAAAGCAGAAATTGGTGTATAGCATGTTAGCAGCTCCAGAGGCCGAAATTGCTCCTCTAAGTACGAAGCAAAGCAATTCCTAAAGAAGGACTAAAGAGGGCCTAAAGAGGGCTGGTAGAAGCCCAGCTTATTCGCAAAGGAGCGGATCAGCACAGTATTCCCATCCTGCCCGATAAGTTTGGGACTGCATGCACTGCCGGCATGAGGAGTGATGTATTTCAATGCTTTTTTAAAGTGAGGAACCTTCCCCAAACTGGCATGCAGGAAAAAAAAAAAAAAAAAAAAAAAAAGCGAGCTGCCAAAATACTGCTGGGGAGCAGAGCAGGGCTGGGCGTACGGGGCAGGGTTTGGTGGCTCCCCAGGGCTGTCCTGCCCTTCCTGCATGGTGAGATCTCAAAGGGATCATTCAAAATGTCATTTTTTCCACACTTGTCTTTGTGGGACTCTCCTGAAATGCCCTGGTCAGGGTCACTGCTCTCCCAGCAGCTTGCTTCGCGTGCCCTGCCCCTCGCCTTGGCAGCCAAGCCCCGTGGGGAGGATTTTGGCAGCCGTCTGTGTCTTGCTGTCTTTCGAGCAAGTAAATCGACTCCTCTCACACGTTGCTTTCCTCCACTGAGACTTCTCGTTTCGCAATGGGGAAACTTAAGAGCTAGGATGTGGTTTAGCGGTGGGGCTCTCTAGGACAGATCGGTGGCTGGACGTGATGGTCTTGAAGGTCTTTTCCAGCCTGAATGATTCTGTGGCTGCTCAGGTATTTGGGGTGAAGGAATGCTCCCCTTGGCCGGAGCCCTCTGTTCCCGGGGTCCGAGCTCCCTCGTGCCCTCTCACCCAGCCCCTTCAGGGTGGGGGCTTCCCTGGCAGCGGGGCACGGACCTGTCCCTGATCCGTGCTCCGGGGTTGAGGCTCTTGGTGTCGGGGTGGTTTCTCCATGCGGTGGGATGAAGCAGCACTATACTCCTCTCTTTCAGGCAATTCATTATGATGCATGTGGGGTAGAAGAGGTCAAGCACAAGCCCCTGCTCCCAGGGCAATGCCAGCGACTGCCCTGCTCTTACCAGCAGCTCCTTGATGGGGGATTGCTCCAGCCCTCTGTCCTGGGGGGAGTCCAGCACCACCGGGAAACTTTTGTGGGGGGCCTGGCTGTAGCCGAACTCAATCTCATCCTAAAGCAGGACGAAAAGCACATCAGGGAAGGCAGGCTGCGCCCCCCACCCCGGCGCCCACCTACCTGCATCCAGCGGTCCCCGCGGTTGATGTAGCCGAAGCAAACCTTCAGGTCGCAGCCGGCCTTGTTGACGAGGTTCTTGACCTCCTTGACGAAGAGGTAGTTGTCCTTCATGCTGGGAGAGCAGGTGGTGGGAGGGAAGGGGTGGAGGGCCGCTGGAGGATGGGTGTCTGGCCCAGGCACTCCGTCCATCTCCCCCCCAGCTCGGTGACCCCATAGGGCCAATGCCAATTTGGCCATGGAGGTCTCGTCCCTCGGCCCTTACCTGCAGACGAAGACGTTCACCGGTGCCAGCGTGTTGGGGGTCATGATCCACGGTGCCACCCTGAACACCACCGTGTCGGTGAAAATCGGCGTGTGGGGGATGCCCTGGGGGGGGTGAGCAGAAATCAGGGCCCTTCCACTCCCCGTTTACCCCTATCGCCCCAAATACCCTACCCTGACGTTGTTTTGGGGGTAAGCTAGCGGTCTGTTCTCCATCCCTGTGCCCCTTGGGCTGTCACACCCTTCCCTCTGCCCCCTTCCCCAGAGCCCCCCGACCTCAGACAGGGTCTCCAGGAGGCTGACGTGGATGGAGACCAGCCCGGGAAAGGAGTCGTCGGGAAAGCGCAGCCCCTCGACGAAGAAGTTGAGCTCGGCGGCCCCGCCAGCGTGCTGCACGGTGTGGCACAGCTTCCTCCGGCCCAGCACGTGGACATAGCGCTGCCCGAAGAAGGGGTCTGCAAGGACCGAAAGGAGAAGGTGGGTGATTTCCAAAAAGGTGTGGTGGTTTCTAAGCTGTTCTGCTCGTGCACGAGGAGTTTCCACCACCGCCCTATGCCAAAGCTTCACCTCTGCTGGTGGAGGAAACTTCATCTGGCAGAACGACCTTAAAGCAGCTCAGGTGCTTGCAATTTTGCATTTGTGCACGAGACGGGTGGGCAAAATGTCTGAGAGCCTTTTCTTGGATGGAACCAGCATTGCAAAGATGTTTCCACAAGGTTTCTGCCCTGGAAGCCCCTCAGACCTCCCATGGGATAGCAATGCCACAAATCCCTGCGCTGATGGATTTAATCCCATGTTTAAATGTGCTTAATGGCACGTTTCTGGGCTGGATGAGTCCCAGGGATTAAACCACTGTATCCACAGCAGGGAAGAAGGAAGGGAAAACGTGTCTTAGAGCATGTTGCCTGGTGCAGGAAGCATCAGGGTGTCAGGACACCTGTGTTTGTTTTTATTTTTTACTGCTGCTTTGCTGGATGACCTTGGATAAATGGCTTCACCACACTGCGCCTCTGCTTGTGCGTCTCAAGTTTTCCAACTGATAAAAGACTTAAGGCTGGAAAAATTTTGGGAAGCGATGGTGAGGGCACAATGTGCTTCAGAAGCACAGTTTGAGGAGCATGGAGAGAATGAGGTCGGGATGGGAAGACAAGAGCTTGGGATCACAAAAGCCTCATGAACTGGGAGAAGGGGCGGAGGAGGCAGTGATGGAGAAGGACTCACTCTGCACGTGAAAGACCCCAACTTTGTCGGCATCAGAGACGGGAACGTAGAGCACGATTTCATACCCCCGCGGCAGATGCTGTGGTCCTTCAGTCCTCAACACCATCCGAGACATATCCAGCAAATCTGGGGTGCAGGCGAGAACAAACCTGGGTGCGAGCTCTGCCAGCTTGTGCGCTCCTGCCCTGCGCCAAGCAGCGTGCCCTTTCCTTGTAACCAGCCTTGGCATGCATGCTGGAAAAACAGCCTGCGGTCCTGCTAGCAAGGCTTGTGGCTTGTGCTTTGAAACATTTTTTTTTTTTTTTTCCCTGGCACAGCCGGTCCCTGGCCTCAAAAAGCCGATGGGCACTGGCTTGGCGTGGTTTGGTTTTCCAGGAACAGGCGGGTATTCCTGGCTGCCGGCCGTGCGCCTGGCCCCAAGCATCCCTCGGCCAAGCCCCGCCGTCAGCGGCACCTCCGCTGTTTTTTTGGCTGTGCTTTGTGCCCCTGCTTGACCTTGGGGCGATAATTAAAACAAAATACGAGGACAGGAGCGTGATCCCACATGGGGAGCTTACTCAGCAGCTCAGCTGAGTCAGAGCAGAGAGCAGCCAATTCCCAAGCAAGCCTTCATGCTTGAAAAGATTAAAGAGGGGGGGAATAACAGCATTTCTGCTTATTTTTTGAAGTGGAGCTGGGCTTGGGACTGCATTACCTTCTTTGCTGAACACCCTTTCGTCATCGCAGTCTGGCGCGGGACTCAAGGGGCTCTCCCTGTCGCAGCTGACCAGCAGGATGGCCCCGTGTCCCTCGGGTCCCCATGTCCAGCTGGCCTGAAACGCCACTCTGGGGCTTAGCGAGGGGATGGGGACGCGGCAGCTGGGATGCGCTGGGCTCCTGCAAGCCCAAGGACTACCCATGCAGGGAAGGGGCAGGGTTACCTTGTTGGGATTGTTCTTTTCCACCACGCCATCCCGATCCGCATCGACATCCAGGGAGAGCCCTGGAGGGCAAACCCCACTGTCAGCCCGGGATAGGGTGGGTTGGGTGTGTGCACGTGTCCCCCCCCGGCCTGGCAAACCTGTCCCCTGCTCAGAGGGATGCTGCATCGCAGGAGCCTCCCTACTCACCGATGCCGGTGAGGAAGACCCCAGCTTGATCGATGGGCTGTCCTCCCTCTGCGTAAAAGCTGACAATTACCTGGAGATACCCAAATCCGTCTGCTTGGGGAAGGATGCTCTCCATCCCCAGCCAGGAGGGGGTCCGGCGCGGAGCACCCCGATTTTTACCTTGTTATCGTTGACCTCGGTGCTGGCCCGGCTCATGCTGAACCTCAGGACCATGCCCTCGTCCAGCGGCCACCGCGTCCCGCTGGGTGCTGACCCCACCTCGGCTCGGCCCCGCGCTGCCACCTCCACGCTCACCCCCTCCGTGTGCTTCACCCCGAAGGTGACCGCCCCGGCTGGGGCCGCCCTGCAAGCAACGCGCTCTGTTTTCAGAGGTCTGCGCATCTGGCACCCAAAAACCACCGATTCCCATTACGATTCTGCTCTCCACCCAAAACACAGGCTGGCGTCTCCATGCTCACCACTGCCTCTTTTCTACCTTTCCTCACTGCCTGGGAATGTTTGAGGTGCCTTTTTTTTTTTTTTTTTCCTTTTTTTTAGGACAGAACATGCTCTTGTAGCAAAATGGGTCTATTTAGTAGCAATCAGTGCAGATTGCCATTAACTCTAATTACAGCCAAAGCGTTCGGTGCCACTGGAACCAAACTTGGTTTGCACTTCAGCTGAGAAATCTGCGTTATTTGCCAACTGAGGCAAACCCAGCATTTCCCAGCTCAGTGTAGCAGCATGCCAGCTGAGCTGGAGGATTTTACCATGGGAAACTCTCATTTTTGGGGTGATTTCATTCAATCCCAAAGCATCGCTCCCAGTCCAAAGTGCTTTTCCTGAGCTGCTCTGTGCATCCCCTTTGCCTCTCCTGTCCCTAATTTCCCCATCTATCCAAGGTTATTATTTTTGGGTCGCTTTCAGCTCCCAAAATCCAGGCTCCCTTTGAGCACTGACACCCGAGCGCCCGTGCTGGATCACCATTACAGCATCATTTATTGGGTTTCTGAGTGAGGGCAGCACTGCTGAGCATCGGGGGAAGAGGAAATCTGAGCGCCTGCCTGCTGCTGCCTGGGCATTTCTGAAATTGCTCAATTCTGTTTAATTATGCATGCAAAACTGGTTTGGTTTCTGGGCTTTGGGAATCCCACTGGGAAGAGATTTGACCCGGAGAGAAGCCAGATGCACTGTTTGGCTGGAGTATTGAGGGCAAGATTTGCAAAAGCAGCTGGGTGAGCGCTGGGATGAGCCATGAAAGGAGCACATAACCTTTTTTTCTTTTTTTTTTTCTTTCAATTATCTTGAAGGGTAGCGTTAGGCTTGTTTTAGAGGTACAGGGGCAGTATTGTGGGGCTTGCAGGCTTTCTGAGGACACAGATTGTCACCAGATCTTGCTTTCCTCCCCTCTCCCAGCTGCATCACCTCCTTTGCTGTCTGTCCCCATGGCTCCTGCTCGAAATGCCCCATCCCTGCTCATCCCTCTGTTCTCCAGCAATTTTCTGAAATAGCACTGCATTTGTTGACCGCAGGTGGACCAGACTCATCACCTTTGCAGACCCAGGGTACGTATGTCATGCAACAACTGATGCTTGAAACTTGCCCGGGACTTGTGCAGATTTGCAAAGCCCGGGGAGGATTTGTGCCGGTGAATTGCATCAAATCCTAGAGCTGGGGCTTTTGGGGAACAGAAGGACAAATGAGGAGGGGAAACGTGCATGGGGAGAAATAGGTTGAGGAGCAGGTAGGGTTTCACATCCCACTCACCCGTGGACATCGACGGCGAGCTGGGTGCCCAGCACGCACAGCGCCTGGATGCGGCTCCCGTGCTGCAGCCGCAGCGTGCGCTCCCCCGGCATCTCGCTGCCTGGACGCCCCGACGCTGGGCGCGCACCCTTCTGCCTGCTGCAGGAGCTTCTTCCTCCCCTCGTCTTCCTCTCCCTCAGCCAGCCCCACAGCAAATCAATCCACCTTCAGAGCTCGCAAAGTCTGTGATGATGACTGTGCGGCCCCCACCCTGGTTCGGAGGGAGGGGGCGGTTGGATTGGACCCTCCAAAACCCCAGGAAAATGATCGGGGGAGGGAGGGAAGGGATGGAGAGGGAGGGCGGCTGGCCCGGTGCCCACCCTGTCCCAGCCCCATGCAAGCAGCTCCCCCAGCTGTCCCCAACCCCGCTCCCTCCAGCATCTCCCCAGACTGTGATGAGCAGCTCAGTGGGGAGGAGGATGCAAGAGAACCTCAGAGGTGTTTTTTGCAGTGCTTTTGGATTCCCCTGGCGTTTGCAACCCTCTCCTCCTCCTGCACCCCTTTTCTGCTCTCTAGGGAAAACCTCTGCCTGCCTGGGGAGGAACAAATCAAATTTCCCAACCCTCGGGCTAGAGCAGGACGCTCCTTGCTTCCCTGCTTGCTTTCAGCTCACTTCCCTTTGCCTCCACGCACGCCAGCATGGGGAAAGCCGCGGTGGTTGTGCACGGCCGGCGCCCCACTTGGCGCCACGGCAAGGCGCACTGGGAGCCAGCTCTGCCCACGCGGGCGTTTGCATTATTTATTAGCGCCGAGCTGAATATTCATGGTGGAAACCAAACTTCTGCCCCAGATTTTGGAATAACCTGCTGCAAGCAATTAAAGAGCGAGGAGCAGAAATGTTCAGTTTGATCTTCCCTGTTTGTATCCCTTTTGGGCTTTTCTTTTGAGCTTTCTCCTCTCTCCGTGACCAGGGCAGAGGAAATGAGCTCAAATCCAGTTTCCCATCTGAAGCGGATCCCTTTTTTTTTTTTTCCCTGTGACCTGAGCAAACAAGAGTGAAGACTTTGTATTGCTGAGCAGATTGGGAACGTACACAAAAAAAAAGGCAGAAAAAGGGGCAGTTAGGGGGCATTTTGCACATGCAAAAAGGAGGTTTGTGGCAAGAGGGAGATTTTATTGAAGGCTGTAGATGTGCTCTCCCAAGAGTATGAGAAGTTATAAACACTTTGCTGTCAGGCTGTGCTGTTGTGGTCAGAGCAGTGCTGCTGCTGTGCATAGCCAGCCCGGGGGGGGGTGCATTAAGGGACCCCCGGTTTGGGTGCCCCAACCTGAGCTGAGCCGCCAGCAGCTGGAAGAGGCTCCCTCTTCTGAAAAGCATCGTGGTTTTACCCTCACCTATTCGACTCCAGTCTATTCAAACCACCAACAGTAAGAAACACCAGTGAAAGAGGAATCAGAAAGAGAAATAATTGGGAAAAATAAACCAGGACCATGTGGTGTTTGCACAAGCAGGGTCCATTCACCAGCTCTGCGCCATGTGAGACTTCCCTTTTTTTCCCCAAAGCGTCCCTTCCCTGCAGGCAACACATGGACTGGGACGGCCTTGGTTCCTTGTGCTCTGCTGGGACCCTGTGCTGGAGACACAGGTGTAAAATCCCTGTTTTAGAAGAAAACAAGCAAAGCAGCTTTTCTAATACCATTTTCACTTCCCAATTCCTTTACCTGAGGATTTAGGATTTCATTTGTCAGCAAGGAAAAGAAATGCTGCTTAAATCCTTCTTATGAAGAAAACAACCCCAACCGCCTCCCATCTTGTAGAAGGACCCCAAGGTCACCCCATCAGTTGGGGCTTTTCAAGTCAGCAGGAATATTTCTAGCTGCTCGTGGTTTTTCTTGGGTGGCTCTGGCTTGGGCTTGGTGCACCACCATGGGACCTTGCAGCAACATCAAAGATGGGAAAGTCCTGGACGGGGCAAAAAGAGAGGAGGGTGGCTGGGTTGCAGGCAGGGGCTGATTTCCCAGTGGGACGTGGATGCTGCCACACTGGTTCTTGTCTTTGATCCCTATCAGTTGGAAGGAGGCTGGGGTCTTTCCAAGCTTCCTGGAGTCTTTGGAACCCAAGTAGGGTCTTTACTAGGTTTTTGGGGTCTTCGCAAGCCTGCCGGTGTCTTTGGAAACAGGGCAGGGTCTTTGCAAGGCTTTGGGATTCTTTGAAAGCCTTCTGGGGTCTTTTCAAGGTTCCCAGGGTCTTTGCAAGACTTTGGGGGTCTTTGCAAGCTGTGTGGGGTCTTTCAAAGCCTCCTGTGGTCTTTACAAGCTGTGTGGATTCTTTGGAAACCATGCAGAGTCTTTGCAAGTTTTCTGGGCTCTTTGCAAGTTTTCTGGGTTCTTTGCAAGGCTTTGGGGATCTTTGCAATTTTCTGGGGGTCTTTGCAAGTGTCTGGGGGGTCCTTGAAAGTCTTAGGGGGTTTTTGCAAGTTTCTTGGGATCTTTGGAAACCATGCAGAGTCTTTGGAAATCTCCACTTCCACTTGGAAGGCTTTAGGGTTCTTTGCAAGCTGTGGGGCTTCTTTGCAAGCCTGCTGTGGTCTTTGCAATCTTACTGCAGCCTTTGTAAGAATCATGGAGTCTTTCCAAACATTGCAGAGAGCTTTGCAAGCCTCCTGGGTCTTTGCAAACCTCTCGGGGCTGGGAGAAGACAGGCCCGAGAGGCTGCCCAGCATCAGTGCTGCCACACTCCTTGAATTAGAGAGGAAGCGGCAGCGGCAAGTGAGCCTTGAAGTGCCAGAGCCACTGTGGTGATGCCAGCAGCAGGGAGAACACCAAATCCTTCCTGCAGAGGCTTCTGCAAAGTGCCTGCCTATTGCAATGCCTCCATTTGGGGAGGAAGGAGCGGGGCAAGCGCTGCGAAGAGGTGACCGTACCTGCATCCCGTGTGGGGACAAGCGCAAGGACCTGCCTGTCCCCATTGCACAAGAGGCACTGGAAGCTCACACAACTCACTCAGCCAGTCGCCAAATAAACCTTGGTCCATAGCACGAGGATGGGATTTTGCATGAGGCAGAAGCGCTATTCCCAACGCAGGCTTTGCTCTGTGCTATCAGGCGGGAGATGGGCCCCGGTAAACCATCACGAGACGTGTGTGCAAATATAAGCACGCGCACGCTGATGTCTGGAGGCTCGTGGTTTCGCAGCTATAGTTAATCTGGTCAGAGGAGTTTTCTGGTTTTTAAAAATCAGATTAGGAACTGCTCTGTGTAATCTTCCCCGCCACTGACGGATCTGTGCCTGCCCTAATTTGGGGGGACAGGGAACAGATAGCCAAGCCGAAGCTTGCGAACAACCCCAGGAGCTGCTCCGTGAGGGTTCTCATGTGCGCTTCGCCCTGGCTGGGTGCTTTGCAGTCCCTTCCTGCTTGCACGTGTGTGACTGCAAGGAGTAGGAGGGAAGCATGAAATATCCCCCCGTGGCGTCCTTTCGAGCTGACCTTTTGCGTTGAGGAGGTGCAAACAGGTGCCTGTCCGAGCGGAGGCACGAGGCGCTGCTGTCGCTGCTGCTGGGGCATGTCGCTGCCTTTATTTTGGAAGAAGCAGCCAGCTTCGAGGAGGCAAAACCAACCCAGCGAGGAGGATGAAGGAGCTTGGGCGAAGCCGCGCCGACCCACGGCCGCGTTGCTCTCCCCGGGGGGGACACGCGGGCGTGTATTTATAGGGCAGTGCGTTTAATGCAAAGCTGGGGGAGAGCGTGGGCAGGGTGAGCCCAGGGCGCGTGCACAGCTCCAGCCTGGGGGCAGAGGCAGTTTTATGGGGTGCTTTGCTTTGGGATTGCCAGGGATGAAGTCTCCATGTTTTACGAGGCGACAGGCACTTTTGGGGGAGAAGAAAGGACAGAGGGGGCTTTTTGCTGCTTTCTCACCCAGGAGAAGGTGTTTGCAGAGCCAGCACCATCGAGTACTGATGGGTTTTATCAGCTTTCAAAGCATTTTTGCTGGTCCAAACCATGCTCCTGCCCTTCACCAGCCGGGACAGGGGATGCAGAGCCTCAGCAGTCTCGCGACCATGACCGCACGGGATGCTCCTGTCGTGCAGCCTTACGGCTCCGCACCAAAAGGAAGCAAACCCTCATGCAAACAGGAGCGGGACTTGCTAACTGGTTCAATGCCTTCCCCTGTTGCAAGTAATTAGGCTGACAAGGCTCTTAAAAGTTCCTGCCTGCAATTATGCATGCAGAGTAATAAATAAGGTGTAATTATCGGCTTAGGGAGATTATCAAACTTTCCTTGACAGAGTGGCGGTGCAGGATGGGTGAGAAGGGAAGCCCCGCGGGGTCGGGGCTGTTGTGGTGTTCTGGGGGTCGGGTCTTGCCCCATCATGGCTGGAAACAGCCTGAAAAAACCAGTGGGGGGGGGGGAGGGAATGAAGCGAGGCCCCCCAAAAACAAGCTCGCCAATGTGCAATTCGATCTGATGGAGAGGCACAGGGAGTTCGTGCGCCCTCAGAGGGGTCTGAATTTGCCCACTCCTCTCTGAGCCATCTTGCACAGGGAGCCTTAATGACAACCTCTCGGGACAAGGTGTTATTAGGGAGAAACACTCAGCTCTGAATGGGCCAGATGGCTTAAAACTGAAATTCTTCTTATGCATGGGCATGTCGGTGCTAATAGCAGGTGGAGGAGGAAGAAGAGGTGAATGTAGCTGCCACCCAGCAAAGATGGGCTGCTTGGGGCTGGAGCGAGCATTGCTGTGCCTGGTCAAAAATGCGCCGTGACTAAACCCGAGTCTGTCTGTGGAAAAATAAAAACACCGCACCAAACCCAACACAAGCATGAAGTTTCAGCTTCGTGGCTTCTTCCTTGATGGATGTGATCTGGGACGGGTTTGGGGGGAGAAGTGTGGCCGCAGCGTGGGGAGGAGAGCACACTCGTGAGCCCTGTGCCGAAGCCCTGGTGCTTGCTGGGAGCCAGAAACCACCGTCCTCTGCCTGCTTCCAGATTACAGACCATAACAGCATGACCCCGTGGGGATGTAGGTGTGTTCCCTGTCCAGCACAGGGCTCAAACCAGCTGAGCAGGATGCAGTGCCAAAATCACAGCAGGCGGCAAGCTCAGCACCGTGCCCCGTCTAAACCAGCGCGACCAGCGGCCACAAGTGGGAAATCCAACTTGCAGCCTTACATAATGCTCTTTTTTGGTAGACTTACAGCCAAATTCTTCCATGGGGGATGCAAGGAGCTCACAGTGATTCTGCTTGGCAGCAGCTTTATGAATTTTAGGGGTGTGTGAGCCCCTAAAACCCTCCTCTAGGAGGTCTCAAGAACCAACGCAATTCACAAATCTATGAACATCATGAGTTTGGCTTGTGCTGGGTTTCAGGACATGGAATTTTGCTTAAAATCCCAAGCCAAGGTCTTGGAGAGGCTGGAAACACCGCTAGCGTTCCCCTCTTGAGCATCCTGTCCGCCCCAGCAAGCTCTCATGATCTTATTAAAGCTGTGCTTGTGTACGAGACACGGTGCTGCTTTGCTGCTGCAATTAAGGTCGGAGCCCTTTAATGTAGACTTGCTCGGAGACGTTTAAAGCAGCTGCCGTGGCACTGGTTTGATCTCACAGGGGAAGGTGCGTGCAGGTGGCGGCTCCCAGCTCACGTCTCCCCCAGCTGAGGACATGCAGCTTGGTGCAATGGTGGGGACCAGTCCTCCTTGCTCCACCGAGCCTGTTCTAGCTCCTTTGGCTTGCAAGCGGTCCTGCTGCTTGCAGAACTGCCTTTCTTCCATCTCCAGAACTTTCCAGCCCATGGCACGGCACAGGGAGGCATCGCCCTGTGGAAATGGGGACTGTGCCGTCACCGTATCACCCTGCCCCTGTTGCAACGAGATTGGGGATGAACCGCAGCGGGGCTGTCAGCGTGCCAGGTCAGCGGTGATGGAGTTTCCCCATCTCCCTTTGTGTCTCCATCTGTGGGACATGCAGGGCTGCTGCCGCCTCCATCCCGTGTTGGCCCTGAAGCTCCTTCCCAGAGGAGCAGCAAGATCCATCTCACCCAGTTTTCCTCTTTGCCGTCTAGCGAAGTCTCCTGGGATCGCCTGGAGAGAGATGACTATCTCCAGAAAGCCACTTCTTCCAGCGACCGGGGCATTTCCCGTGGGAGCTTCACGCGCATTAAAAAAAAAAAAACAATTCCCCAAATGCCGCATCCAAACAAAACACCCGAGAATCCCTAATTTCCACTGAAAGCCTCTTGCCTTGTTTTGCTTTCTTTTTTCTTCCCTTCCCTGCTTGCCAAATAACCAGTTTTCCCTGCACCCATTTCTGTCAGTCGCGTTCATCAGGAGTTGTTATGAAGGGAAGGACCAGCCTGAGCAAACATTTCCTTTTGCTGCTGCAGCGGTGAGTGCCTTATGCAGGCATTGCCCTAATGGGGTAGCCGAGGCCGTGAGTCACCTGTGGAGAGCCTGCATGGAAAATTTGGGTTGTTTTAAAGAAAATGCTTCATTTTAATGATACCGTGTATTATAATAAGCCTAAACTACCATCTTGCATAACAGGAGGGGGTAGAAATGTTTAATGCATAAAGCTTTGGAGTCCTTATATGGAGCTGTAAGGGAGGTGAGGGAAAGAGGGGAGAATGAGCCCCGAAAGGGCTGGCTGCTGAGCATCCAGGGCAGGGCTGCGCATCCCCACCCCGTCCTGCCCCTGTGCCCCCTCCCTGGCCCCGCAATTGCCACCTGGCCCTGGGGGCTGCCTTATCACCCGCATCTCGCGAGCGGGGCGGCAGCTTCGCGGGTGGTGGAGGTGGAGACGGCAGGGTCCCTGGTCCACCCCGTCATCGAGGGAAGGGAGGAAGGAGGAGTTAAATTCCCCTGCCTTTTAATCCAGTCATGCTGGTTCACCTACAAAGCCGGGCAGCCAGGCAGCAGCTTCCTTCACATGCGGCCGCCGTCCACGGCACATCATGCCCCAACGCCAGGTCGTGAAGATGTCCACCAGCCGCGCCAGCTACGGTGTCTGCGTGCTGGGCACCGAGGTCTTCCTTGACACCCACCGGTAAGGCTGGGGGGGTCAGGGTGCCGGCGAGCATCCCTAGGGATGATGGATTTTAGGGGGAGCCTAAAGGCGTTGGGCGGTTTTGCTCTTTGCTTGGAAGCGATGGGTGTTAAGGGGAAAGATCTCTGGGCATGCACGGAGGTTTCATCCAAGCTCAGTGCATGGGGGACGTGTGCCCCCAGCTCTGCTTCAGGCAATGCCGTCCCATGGGGAGGTGCGCCCGAAGGAGGGATGTCGGCCCCAGCAAAAGCAAGGCGTCGAAGCGTAGCCGAGCAATGACGATGTGCAGGCAAAGCCCATGCACACCCCGGCTAAGTGGGATCTATTTCTGGCTGCGAGTGCATTAGGCAACAGCAATTCAAGATGAGCAACTTGTCTGGAGCTAAACTGGGTTAAAGAACAAATGTGTGGCTCAGGCAGAAAAAATCCATGAGCGGGTTTGCACAGGCGACGTAACAAGAAGAGATTTTTCTGACGTTAAACATAGGGGTTGCTTTATTGGCCAGATATGAGGCTGTATTTACTCTCCTGTGACATTGTCATTATTTAATAAATCACGTTTATAATGATAGCGGCTACAGGCTGAGCCAGTCGGGATCACAGCTGGTGCAATTATTTGGGTTGTGCGTTGGAGCCAGGCCAGGAGGTGCTGACATCCCCCCGATGGGGCTCGGACCCAGCCTCAGCTGCCCTTAAAACATTTCATTTTTACCTTCAGCCAGGTGGGAATACAAAAACCCTGTTATTTGCATTATTTTTCTCAATCTGAAGTCACAGCAAGCATTTAAGCATGGGGCCCAAGTCCCAACATGGGCTGATTTGGCTCCTTGGTAGCAAATCTGAGCTTTGGCCCAAAAAGACATATGTCAGATGCTTTTTCAACATCAGGGCTAAAAAAAAATAGGAGTCCCTTCATGCCCTCAGAGCACTGGTGGGAGCGACAGCCCTCTCCATGCTGGGGGAAATTCAGTGATGGATGCTTCAAGCTTTGACCATGGCTTGGTTCGGTTTGGGGCAGAAAACTGAGCTTGGTGGGAATCCTGCAGAAGTTTGTGTCTCAGTGGGGTGATGCAGAAGAGCAAGGGCTGTGAAATCAGGGTGAATAGACCCAAATTTGAGATGTCATAGCATGCAAAAGCGTGCAGGTAGACTGCGGGTAGTCTTGCAATGTTGCACACTGGTAAATGTGTGGGGTGACAAGCGAGATGATACCTTAATCTCCCCATACAAGCTACTGCAGGCACCGGGGCTGCCATGCCAAGAGCAACGCCAGGAATAAATCCCTTCTGTGCTTTTTTCTCCCTGCTAAAATTTATTACCGTGTCCCTTTCCGCGTGCGGCTGGGGAGGCTGGCTCCCGATGGCAGACAGGTTGGAGCACTCGCGCACCCCGGACGGAGGTGCCGGGGCTGTAATGAGCAGGTAGGCAGCACTTCAAAGGCGAGGGATGTCATACAGGTGGGGTGCAGGCTCTCCACGCTCGGCTTTGGGTTCTGCTCCACTTTGGGCATCTCTCAGGTCAGGGTATGCAACAGCAAAGAACCAGCTCCCCGATGGGTGACAGCCCAATGTGGCCCTGCTCTTGGTCTGGGTTTTGTGCTGGGATGCTGACGTTTTGGGTTTTTTCTTCCTGTCAATGAATGAGGTTGGGTGCCCCAGCTTCAGAGATGTGCTATCTGGGCTTAACCACGGACGGACGTGCCAGAGCTCCAGTGGGAGCCCTGCTTGCTCAACAACGCCACAGAGATAATACTTGTAAAATTCAGACGACACATTTCGTCACCTGAAGATGGTTTCTTAGTCCCTGAAACCCGGTTAAGGCTGGATTTTAATTCCAGGAGACCCAGTTTAACTATTTGGGTCCACAGAGGACAACAGGAAAGACAACTCATGCTCTGTTTCAGATCTACCCCCAAAGGTGCCACGTCATTCGATGTCCATGCCACCTCTGCAGTTACGGTCCACATCATCCACAACCCCATGACAAAACCCATGTTTAACTCCAGATGGCCACTGGATCCTGATATAGAGGTTGTAGTGACCATCGATGTCACCAGCAAGACCGTCAATGACAATAAGGTTAGTTCCTTTTTATGCATTGAAGCTGAAAAAATTAAGTTAGAATTTCCAAGAAAGCAGGGCAGGCTCGAGCACTTCCAGGCAGTGCTAACATCAGGCATGTTTCCTTAGAATAAACTCAGAGACCTAAACAGAACCATGTAATTATTGTGTACGAAAAATGAAACTAAGAAGAAGGAGATGACATTTTGTGCCCTAAAAAAGAGATAACAGTGACTGCAAAAGCCAGTGTCAGAAACTCCATGCCAGGCAAAAAAAATAGTCTTGCCTTGGCTTTTTCTATGCCAGTTTTTGCGTTGAAGCATGCAGAAATTGTTTGGTTGAGCTATGATTAAAGGAGCAGGGCTTTGATGAACCTTCCAACACCTTGTTGTATGGCATTGCCGGGTCAACCCAATGAGTGGAAAGACCTACTCAGCATGACAGGACATGGGTCATGATGTGGTGATGTCTTCGCAGGTTAAGATTTCATACTACGGACGGGAAGAGAATGAGCTTTCGGTGGCTTGGTTGTATCTCACCTGCGTAGGTGCGTATTATGGCAACACTTGTCCGAACGCGGCCAGCCCTTCCTGACGCTGCAATCTAGCTGGGTTCAAGGGATGGGAGGTAACTGGGGGATGCAGACTGCCCATCTGCAATGTGCAGTGATGGTTTGGGTGTTCACAGCTTATGCTGACAAGCAGGAGGGAAACAATTAAAATGTTATTGTGCTGCCTTATATGGTGCAAAAAAGACGCAGGCTGGGCACTGTCCCCACCCAACGCACGCAATAAGCAGCCTCCTCTGACCGCTGAGACGATTTTGCTGATGGAGGAGGATCCAAAGATGACCATGTCACCCACCTTTCGCTGGCGAGCCCCTCCTCGACCTCCAATGCAGCTGGTGGAGAGGAATAGGCACCAAAATGTAGTTGTCTGACCTATTTCAGGAGTTTAGGATGAGATGAATCATTCCCTTGAAATGCCTATTTTCCTCTGCTGACTACAAAGGGAGTCTAGACAACTAGTCTGGATGCAGAGTCTTCCACTTGGATGGATTAATTACCCTAAATTTGGGATTTTCTGAAGCACTCACATGATAGTCAGACCTGTGTCCTCAAGTCATGCGCTTGCCTGCCAAAATTGCCCCTGAAGAGGCTGATGGTTTCCCACGTCCCATGGACTCCACTGGAGCCATCCAGGGCCACTGCTGTCCACAGAGCTTTGACCTTACAAAAGCTCTTTACTTGCTTAGATTTAGGACTTCATTTCCAAAATTACAGGCCCAGCTTCTCCATGTGCTCCTCTCTGCATCAAGGAGAAGGCCAATATCTGCTCCAGTGCCCACATTTTACACATGCTGTATACATCTTCCTCTGACCAATTCAGTGGATATACGTCTTAAGATAGACTTTGCACAGATTTATGTAGGATATAGATGAGGTCTCCAGCAGACCTCCAGTTTGGGTCCAGAAGAGCTCTCAAAGGGCAAGTCCTTCTCAAACTTCGCATCACCCCTAGCAATTATTTAGTGTCCACTCACCCATGGTGAAGGCACTTTCATGCCTTTACCATGTTTAGACTTCATGAAAAAGTGGTCAACATGGAATTGGTGAAACCACAAAAAAATGCCGTGGAGTGGGTACGTCCCTGCTGGGGGACCCAAGATGGAAGAAGATGGGTGGAGACCAAGTGGGGAAAGCCTTAAAAAAGCTGTTGGGTTGCTCTTCTGTTGGTGTTTTGTTGGCAGCGTTGGGTCTGGAGCCACACTGGGGTATGAAGGTGGGGTTGGCTTTGGGTGACTCAATGCTAGCATTGGGGATGAGCCCAAAATGTCCCTGAGAGCTCGTTCCCATGCTGATGGCTTCCTTCTTGCTCTGATGTTTCAGACATATCCCTGGACGTGGATGTGAGCCGTAATGGCAGAGTGAGGAGCAAAGGGAAGGACAAGGTAATGAGAAACGCTGCGTGGCTTTGGGCGACGTGTGGAGGGTAAATGCGGGGAGCTTCTCTTTGCAGCCTCTTCCCTGCAAATCTCCAGGAGGGAGAGGGATTTGGGTGGTGTCTGAAACAGGGAAAATAATGTGGCAAGTTCTCAGCCTTCTAATTGAGGAGGAAAACACTTTATTTTTTTATTCTGTGCCAAAATCTCCTTCCTCTCCAGTCCAGCCCCAGGGATAGTACAGAAGAAAACACTTTTTTTTTTTTTTTTGATTTGAAACGTGCCACTAAATGACTCATCTGCAAGTTTTGCAAGCAGAAAGAGATTTACCCCCTTGGCAAGAAATCTGCATATGCCCAAGCACTTACGCCCGGGTAATTGTCTGCAGCCAGATCAGCAGCACAAATTGTACATCAAGATGAGATGCGTTTCTAGAAATGGGATATTCTCTTTCAAATGAGGGCTGGCAGATATACTCTGGCTTGTTAGAAGATAAGATCTGTTTGAAACAGTCCTTGCTGACCTGGCTGGAAGCTGAGGTTAGGAAATTTAGTGGCTTGAAAACATTGCTGCCCTCTCCTCACCAGCCCTGAGTGCACTTTGTGGGATCTCCTCTGAGTATGGATGTGGCTATAGGGTTTTCCCAGTCCACCCACTACTGGGAGGAGGCTGGGAGGGAGAAATCTTGCTGGCTCTGCTCCCATCCCCGTTGGGTGCTTCTCCTCCAGGCCAAGTGGACATGGGGTCCGGATGGGCAAGGTGCTGTGCTGCTGGTCAACTGTGACAGGGACAGCCCCGGCGCGGTGGGGACAGACAGCGGCCAGGTGGACATACGGACCAGTGCAGGTAGGACATATGGACCAGTGCAGGTAGGGTGTCACCCACAGCACCAGGGGACCTGTAAGGTCACACCAGGGAGCTTTGCCTCTTGCAGCACCTCCATCCTTCTCCCTCTGGTCTAAGGCGCCATTCACGTGTCTGGCGATGGCGAAATGGGTGGCAAAAACAATATCTGGTGTAATCAGAGCAATTAGAGATAGCAACAGCATTACCTGTTTCCGCATTGCAACAGAAATTGGCTCTTTTCCACATCTCCTTCCCCATTTTATTTTCCTGGACATCTCTATAAAATCTATGAGCGTCATGCAACATCCCATCTGGTTTGCCCTATAAATCCACGCACAACCAAAGACTGTGTGGAGAATAAATAGCAAAGCCCACAGGCAATGCTGGAGGCTGGAAACCTCCCCTTGTCCCCTCTCCTTGTCTCCTTCCCCCCATAGACCTCCAGGACATGTCTGTGATGCTGCTGCGGACTCAAGGTCCCAGCAATATCTTTGCTGAGTACCAGCTGGTCCTGCACGTCCCCGAGTCGGACGCAGACAAAGTGCGTGTTTTCCATGCCATACGTGAGTATTTCCTCCTCCCTTCCTAGATATCCAGGCCAGCCCATCGTGACCCTGGGGTGGGCAAACCCTTTGTTTTATTGCTCGCTATGGATAAGGGCTGGGTGCCAGCGCTTGCTGGAAATACCTGTTTATCCCCAAAGTTCCTCTGCTGTTCTAGAAGATGGGGCTATATGGGGAGCTTAAAAACTGTACAGGGAAAAATAATTTAAAAAAAAGGCTCTGTTGAGTGGGATTGCTGAAGTTTTGAGAGCTTCACAAGCAGATAACCCCCCAGTGGCTGCTGGCACCTCTGCGGCGCAGGCAGAGTCCCAGGCGCCAAAGCAGCCCATCTCGTCGGGCTGCGCGCTTTGCCTTTGAACACCCCGGTTGGTGGATCCCAGCAGTTCCCTGCCGAAAATCAGGTCAGAGGAGCCAAGTATATCATTAGATGCTTAACTTGAGACACGCACCTTGAAAGGGTTTGACCTGAGGGCATAGAGTCCTCTTTGTACAAGCAGATCAAGTGTGTTCCCCAGAGAAGAGCAGGCACACCCGCTCCTCTGCAAACCACGCTGGCATCAGCCACCTCCTCGCTGGTGCCTCTTTCCAGCCCTCTGGATGGGGTGGCCGCCCCGTGCTGGGCTGGCTATTTCGGTGTTTCTGCAGGGAGTGACTCACACCCCCAGTACAAACCCGTGCTGGGGCCGGGTAAGCTCTCCTATGTGCTAGACCGTGTCGGCAGTGGAGAAAACACCTTCTACGTGGAAGGGTTGGCTTTCCCTGATGCGGGCTTCTCCGGGTTGGTTTCCTTCAGCGTCAGCTTACTGGAGGTCCCCCATAAGGTACGTGGGGTCTGCCCCGTCCCTGTCTCACGCAAAGCACCTACTGGGGTTTTTGACTGCTGCTCTCCAGCATTTCGCCTCTTGCAGTATTCGCCGGGCACCCCGATTTTCACGGATACGGTAGTTTTCCGTATGGCACCCTGGATAATGACACCCA
This sequence comes from Cygnus olor, assembly GCF_009769625.2. Taxonomy (NCBI): domain Eukaryota; kingdom Metazoa; phylum Chordata; class Aves; order Anseriformes; family Anatidae; genus Cygnus; species Cygnus olor. The sequence goes on along the minus strand of NC_049189.1, from coordinate 7,884,579 downwards.
ACACCCAGCAGCCTCTGGAGGTTTTTGTCTGCAGGTAGGAGGGATGTCACCCCATCATCACTCCCCAGGCTTGGGGACTCTCCAAGGAGAAGCTTTTGACCCTTCCTTGTTTCACGCATGCTGTACTGGAGCCTAATGTTGCTGTCGGTACCCCTCTGGCACTGCTGCGCTCATTGCATCCCCAAGGAGAAGGTTGAAGGACCTTCTCCAAGAGCTAACCTCATGCAAAGCTATTGCCCAGTGCACTAGGGATGAGAAATGTGCTGCACGGTTGGGATGAGAGGTCTTCTGTGGTCCCTCCTTACAGCCTTCACTCCTTCCTCTCCCCCCAGCATCAAGAGGGGCATAAACTCCAACGAGGTCTTTCTGGAGGAGCTCCAGGCCCTGTTGAGGAAAGCCAACTGCAAGCTGACCATCTGCTCAGAGGTCGAAAGCCGGAGTGACCGCTGGATCCAGGTCATCACTCGATGCTTGTAATACGCGTCTCTTCTGGTGCTTCTTACGGGCTCACGGGGCACACAGGGTGTTGTCCCCACTGCTGACACCCCGGGAGGGATGAGCTGCATTGCTCGGGGGAAGCACACAGATGCTAAGAGATGAACTGGACAACCATGAGCTAAAACATGGGGAAATGCTGCTGGTGGTGGCAACAAGAGTGTTGCTTGGACCCTGGGGACATTGCAAGAGGGACCCCATTACCAGTGGGACCCCACTGTAAGAGGGATCCTATTGAAAGAACCATGTGGGTTATTAGAGGAGACACCCCACATGCAAGTGGGGCTCTACTGTAAGAAGGACCCCACTGCAAAAGAAACACCATGGGGCATTACAACAGGGCCCCCACTGCAAAAGGAACCCCATGAGGCATTGCAAGAGGGACCCCATTGCAAGAGAGACCCCACTGAAAGAACCTTGTGGGGCATTGCAAGGGGGACTCCAAGGGGCATTGCAAGTGGGGACCCCTTGCAAAAGGGAACCCATAGGGCGTTGCAAGGGTGACCGTGTGGTGCCTTGCCAGCGGGACGCCGGGTACGCGGGTGGATGGCCACATGTTCCCCCAGCAAACCCCAGCCCTGTTCTGCTGGTCCTCGTGGCTGTGAATTGCTCACGTGGGGGGGACCTGTCCCAGGCACCGCAGTGGTGGGCAGGGCGTCACCCCCGGTCCCCCCGGCACAACCAGGGAGCTCTGGGGTTTGGGCAGCAGCCGAGTTGTGCCAGGATCTCCCCGTTTCCTGCTCCACCCTCACCGCATGCTTCGCCCAGATGGCTATCACCCCCAGGAGCCTTCCTCCTCCTCCTCCTTCTCCTCTCTTCCCCCAACAGGATGAGCTGGAGTTCGGCTACGTGGAAGCACCGCACAAGACCTTCCCTGTGGTCTTCGACTCACCCAGGAACAGAGGCTTGAAGGACTTTGCTTTTAAAAAGATCCTGGTGCGTCAGGGCATTGCTAACCCCTTTCTCCCCAAAAATCCTCTCTTGGGGCTGGCAGCGGCTCCCATCACTGCTCCCCTCTTTCCCCAGGGCCCCGACTTTGGCTATGTGACCCGCGAACCCCCTGGACATGAAGCCTCCAGCCTCGACTCCTTCGGCAACCTGGATGTGAGCCCACCGGTGACGGTGCGGGGCAAGGAGTACCCGCTGGGCCGCATCCTGATCGGCAGCCCCCTGCCCTGGTGAGACAGGAAAGTGTCGAAAACTGTGGGGAGTGGCTGCAGTGAGTGGAAAATTCCAGGCTAAATCCCATGTGCAAATTTCACATGCAAACCGCGTTGCTGTTCCTTCTCCCCGTGCAAAATCCTTCATGCACCGCTATGATTATTTCCCCCTCCCAAAATGTTGGTGCTTTCACTCTGATCCTACAGCACCCTAAGCACCATGCCTATTTTTCTTGAAAGGAAAAGCAAGGGAGTTCAGAAAAGGGTAAAACCTTGAATAACTGGAAATTGTTTTTGCTCTGCCCTCGGCAGCAGCTGTGGGCAGGGAACAACAGCACCCTGCAAAGCCCGCACAAAGGCGGCTCTTCATCCAGATAAACAACAACAGGGCTGAGTCTGGACAGGATTTGAGCCAGGACAGCAAACGGAGCAAGCTGTGCTGCTGCGGCGCTCAGTGCCTCACTTACCCTGACGGGAAAATGGGATTTTCCCAGCCTCGCTGGGGCTGTAATTATCCCTTATTACAAGAGGTTTTAATTAATGTTTTCTCAGCCTGCTGCTGGCTGTCTAAGAAAACGTAGGGAGGGATTTAAGGCTCGCAAGGATGGGGTGAATTAAGCCTTGTGCCCATTTCAGCGGGGAATGTGCTGAAGCAGAATGGAGGAATGTAATGCACATATAGATATACATGGATATATCTGCGTGCATATATTTATATACCAATACATTTATATGCAAACATATATGTGTATACACCTATATGCACATATCTATATAACAGTACAGTTATATGCATTTATCTTTGTAAAGGTACATCTGTACGTATACGTCTATATACCCCATGCATTGTGTTAGCAGATTAGTGGGAGTTTGGGATTCGATGATTTGCTTTGGCCGTCGGATTTGCTTGATTTCCCACCTCTTCCCTCCTGAAATGGCTACAAGTGGGCAGAAATGCTGGCATTTCCCATCAAAATGGGATGCGCTGGTGCGACTTGTCCCCTCTGCGTCGGGCATTTTGGGGACAGATCTCACCAAGGGGTGCGATCGCCTCCGTCTCCTCCTCCTCCTCCTCCTCCCTCTGCCCCCAGGGCCTCCGGCCGGCGGATGTCGAAGGTGGTCAGGGATTTCCTTTACGCCCAGAAGGTGCAAGCACCGGTGGAGATCTACTCGGAGTGGCTGAGTGTGGGCCACGTGGACGAGTTCCTCACCTTTGTCCCTGCATACGACAGGAAGGTAGTGTCCCTGCATCCCCAGTGTCACATGTGGCATCTGCTGCTGATGCAGAAAGCCCTTTATTTTGGCAAATCAGCAGAGAAAAAAAAAAAAAACACAACACAACAACTTGGCTTCTGAGCAAAAGGCAAGGCCAGCCCTGTGTGTGAATCGCCTTCCTTTTGGGTTGGCTTCCTGGAAAACGATGAGTGCCCTGTGCAACCCCTGGGGCTGGGTTTGGACATGCATGGGCTGGCACGTGAAAATCTCCTATTTGCACGAAAAAAAACAAACAATCTTTTGGGCTCATCCACACAGGGTTTCCGGCTCCTGTTGGCCAGCCCCACCGCCTGCTACAAGCTCTTCCAGGAGAAGCAGAGGCAGGGCCATGGTGAAGCCACACAGCTCGTGGGTAAGGCGGCGGGCGAGGGAGTCCCAGTGGCAGCGGGTGCCAGCGGCGTCCCTCACCGCTGCACTGCCGTCCCCACACAGGGATGTCGGGCACCGAGCGGAGGAGCATCGACGACATCCTGGCGGATGAGGGGCTGAGGAACGACAACAAGCATGTGCAGGTGCACGGGGGTTTTGTAGCCAGGGTGGATTTGGGGAGCGCCTCTGCTCGCGTATGACTGCCGGGTGGTTGATGCACGCAAGGGGAGCAGCTGCAAAGGGGCTGAGCACCCTTGGGTGCTGGCTGGGCCTCGGCTTTTGTCCCAGTGGGAGGTGTGAAACCCAAGGCAGGAGGTTGCTTGGGTTGGGGTGGGTTCAGGAGGTCTCTCAAAAAGAATGCAGTGGAGAACATGGGGCCTGGGCTGCAATAGGGCCCACAGGGGTCCGTGCAAGGGATTTGGGGAGGCAAGTCAGAGTCCCCGCTCTCTGCAGCGCTGCATTGACTGGAACCGCGACCTCCTGAAGCAGGAGCTGGGGCTGAGCGAGCAGGACATCATCGACATCCCCCAGCTCTTCATCCTGAATGGCTCCCGTGCGGACGCCTACTTCCCAGACATGGTGATACCCCCCCAGTGCCCCTTCTCCTCCCTCCCCACCACCTCCTCCCTTCTGCACCCTCCTTTTTCACCTTTTTGGGTGAAAAAAACCCTGCTTTTTGGTCCGTCCGCAGGTGAACATGCTGGTGCTGGGCAGGCACCTGGGCATCCCCAAGCCCTTCGGGCCACTGGTGGCCGGGCAGTGCTGCCTGGAGGAGCGCGTGCGGGCGCTGCTCGAGCCCCTGGGGCTCTCCTGCACCTTCATCAATGACTACTTCTCCTACCACGTCCTCTTTGGCGACGTCCACTGTGGCACCAACGTCCGCCGCAAGCCCCTAGCTGCCAAGTGGTGGCACGTGGTGCCCTGAAGTGCCCAGGCAGGAGCTCCAGTCCGTCCCGATGGTGGATGAGGGTGGATTTGGAGCATCTCAAAATAAAGCGTTTTGCCAATATGAGCACCGAGGTGCAGCATTTCCTCGCGGCCTGTCCTGTCTCAGCTTGGTTGAAAAAGTTGGAAACCTGTTTTTGTTATCAGAAGGGTTTTTGTGAGTGTGCTGCAATCAAGGCAGCATTCATCATGCTACCTTGGGGTCTGGGACTCCATCCCAGCTATCCTACAGTCCCTTGTCCCAGCTTCATAGTGAATCATCCCCCAGACTCCCCACATCAGCCCCCAAATCCCCTCCCATTCGTTGCGACACCTCTTACCCCGTGCAGCACAAAGGTGAAGCCCCATGCTTGTGCAAAGCATTTCCCAGATGCCAATGAGAGCATTTCTTTTTCCCCTTTATGTTTACCCATTGCAACAGCTCCGTAAACATCCTCCTGCTGATGCACCAACTCTTCCATGCACCTGCGATCTTTTCCCCCTTTGCAGCTGCTCCCTCCTCTGTTCCTCTCCGCCTTTTCTTTGCAAGCAGCTGCGGCGCTGCCCCGTGTCGTGTTTGTGCCCCTGGCCTGGGCAAGCAGGAAGTGGCAGCAGGAACCAAAAGCAGCACCAAGCTGCTCTGGCACATGGCAGTGCTGACCTGGCAGCTACTGTGGGGCTAAAAACACTTTTATGGGGTAATTTGCAGGCTGTGATACATGGTGCAAAGTACCAGAAGGGTCACACGTCCCATTTCAGGGCCCTGGTTTTGGAAAAAAGGTGATTTCTTGTCCCTCCAACCTGATTTTCCCCATGGATGGGGCTTGGCTGAGTTTCCCAACTTCCCCAGCCCCAGCACGGAGGTGAAATATTGAATTTCAGCAGCGCGTGACCCCCACAATGCTGTGAGTTGGAGGAGGACAGGTGCATCAACAAAGGCCTCTCCTACGCCCCAAAGAGGATTTTAATTAAAACAAAGATGGGCCAAACTGCAGTGGGTTTTGCTGTCCCTAATGCAGGTGACGTCCCGGATGCCATCCCGTGCAACGGATGGGCAAAGCGCCGAGGTCGCGCCCAAAAAAAGAAACATTAAAGCAGTTTTGTTGCTTTTTCCCAGCTGGGAGAATAAAACCTTTCATTGTTGTCTGTGCAAGGAGCCCTGGGAGGAGCGTGTCGCGGCGGCACCGGGAAATAAAACCCCTCTGAGCCCTGTGCTGGCACGCCACCAGCTCAGCTCTGGTGTCGCACTGAATATTTTATGGCGTGGGGTTCTCCAGGGTGGCAGCGTTTCTTTGTTATGTTGGGGAAAAAAAGCACCGTTTGGGAGAAAGCAGAGGCTGGGGGCGTTCTTGGGGTGCGTTCCCCTGCCGCTGATTCATGCTTTGTCGCCGGAAAGCTCAGCAGTGCGCACCCAGCTGACAGCCCAGAGGTGGGATCAGGCCAAGCGTTGGTTAATCCCCTCCCCGCGGCCAGGCTTTATAATCCCCTCGTGCCGCCCATCACAGCACCCAAGGGTGCCGCCGGCATGGCCCAGCAGCGCCGTGTCCACCTCTGCACCCAGCGCCCCACCAGCACCGTCTGCGTGCTGGGCACCGAGCTCTCCCTCGATGTCGTGGGGTAAGTGGCCACGGTATCCAAAAACCTGCTTTTGGCTTATTTTTCCCCCTCTTCCTGGAGGAATTAAAGGCTGGATTAGTTGAGGAGAGGGTAAAAATAGTGGTGGGTGGGCTGAGCCAAGGGAGGCAATGCTGCTGCGCCGGGTGGGCTCCCCAGGGGGTCTCAGCATCTGAAGGAAGGGGATCGCGCCCACTGGTGCTCGCTGTAGGGTGGGATTGCACCCACCAGTGCCCGTGGCGGCTGCACAGTGCTCGGGATGCAAAGGAGGAGTTTGCAAACACCAAGGAGAAAGAGCTTTTGGGTGCAAAAACCCCCAGGGAGCTCCAGGTGGTGCATCTGGCTGCACTTCTCTTCCTCACTTGAGCATCCCATGCCAGGGGCTCCTGCGTCCTCTGATCGGGGTGAAGTAGAATTATTCCCCTGTTCAGGGGAGTCCAGAGAGTTAAACCGTGGAGGCGCTGCTTACCGGGGCGTTACCTCCAGCCATCTGTGTGTTTTACCAGCTTTGCTGGCCCCAGCCCAGTTTCAAGTTCTTTCCAGCAGCAAGTTTTGCTTTTCTATTTTCCAACTTGGTTCGGTTCTGCATTTTCTATTGTTTTGTGCATCTCCACGCTGCCCAAAACACGGTTGCTGACCCATGGGCACCAGCAGCAGCAGGAGGGGGGGGTTCTCCCCCCTCCTCACGGCACTTCAGCAGGTCCCTGCGGATGGATCCTGCCCCGGCCATGTCCTCTGCGCTGGCACGAGCGATGCAGGCTGCAGCCTGCCTGGCCGCCGGCACTTCCCTCCGGCCCCATCTTGGGTCTTGCAACTGTCATGGCTCTGCTTCGCTCTGACGGGGATGTATTTGCTGCTGCGGGGCAAATTGCAAATGTTTGGGACACCCCATGCAAAAATAATAATAATAAATATGCTCTGAGTTTTTGTTGCAGTTGAATATAAACGAATATTGCAGCATTGGTGGCATATGGCAGGATTTGACAAAACTGAACGCTGCAGGATCTGTTGCTGTTGCATATTGCAGGTTTTGTTGCATTTGAATATGGCAGCATTTGTCACAGTTGAATATTGCAGGACTTGTTGCAGTTTGCAGCGTTTGTTGCAATTGAATATGGCAGGATTTGTCACAGCTGGACACTGCCGGCTTTGATTCAATGTTGTAGGACTTGTTACATTTTGCAGGATTCATTGCAATCAAACATTGCAGGACTTGCTGCACATTGCAAGATTCTTCGCGTTCTGCAGGGTTTGTTGCAATCGCACCTTGCAGGACTTGTTACACCTGCACACCTAGCACTGTACCGCTGCAGCAGTGCCCAAAGCACCCCTGTGGCTCTCACTGCTGCGCTCCCCCCCAGGTCGGCGCCCAAAGATGCCGTTGCCTTCCACGTGCAGGGGACACCGGGCGTGAAGGTCTATGTGGTGCACGAGACGCAGAGCGTGAAGCTGCCCTCCAGCGTCTGCCGCTGGCCCCTGGCCGCCAGCACCGAGGTGCTGCTGACCATGGAGGCGCTCAGCAAGGACGTCGGTGATGAAAAGGTTGGTGCCGGCCATCCAGGAGGATCCAGCCCCTCTCTGGATGACTCTGAGCTCGCCGGCTGTGTTGCAGGTCAGGATTTCCTATTTTGGGGAGGCCAGCGGGGTGCCGGTGGGCAGAGCCATGCTGTACCTCACCTGCGTGGGTAAGTTGGGCTGCTTTGTCCCTAAAACGCGGTGTCACTGCGGCGCCCGCCCCGATGAGCATCCCTGTCCCCGCAGACGTCTCACTGGATGCCGACACCAGCCGCAGCGGGTCAGTGGGCAGGACGCTGATGGACAAGGTAATGTGGGGACTGCAGCCCCCGACCCCATCGCTGTCCCTGACGGTGTCCTCAGCCCCGCTTTGCTGTCCCCAGGCCACATGGATGTGGGGTCCCGACGGGCACGGCGCCATCCTGCTGGTGAACTGTGACCGCGACGACCCCAAGAGCCGGGTGATGGATAACCGCGACACCGCCGTGCGCTCCTACGAGGGTACCGCTGCACACCTGGCTCACTTTTTCTGCTTTTCCTTGCTTTCCATGACTTTCCTCCCCAACTTGTCCTCGCTGTCACCCTAGACCTGAAGGACATGTCGCAGATGGTGCTGCGGACGCGTGGTCCCCGCACCATCTTCACCGGCCACCGCCTTGTTCTCCACGTGGATTTCGGCGACGCTGACAAAGTCGGCGTTTTCTACGGCGGCAGTGAGTGCCGGCACCAGGGCGGGGGGCCGCTGTAGACCCCTGTGTTAATGGGGTGGGGTGGGTAAAATGAGAGCAGACACCTCTCAATTGCATGCCGGGGGGGGTTGCTTTTGGTGAGGGTGCCGGATGGTGGTGTGCTCGCCGCAAGGCTCCACGTGCAAGCCCGATGCCCGGCGCAGTGGCCGCGGGGCGAGCTGCCCCTGTCGCAAGGCTTTAAGTGAAGAAGCGGAGGTGAAACCCTGCAGGTCGAGGGTGGGCACTCAAGGGCGCGGCTTGTGTCTGCAGACAGCGTCTCGCTGGAGGAGTACAAGCACGTGCTGGGGGGTGAGAAGCTCGCCTACGCCGTGAAGCCCAGCCGGCACCAGGAGGAGAGCACCTTCTTCGTGGAGGGGCTCTCCTTCCCCGACGCCAGCTTTTCAGGGCTGGTGTCCTTCCATGTCACTCTGCTGGAGAGCCCCGAGAAGGTAACGCCATAAATCGGGCTGGGTTTTACACATAAAGGGGGGAGCGATGGTCCATCCTTGTGGCCCCCCCATCCTTGCAGGGCTTGCTGGAGATACCGATCTTCACGGACACGGTGGTTTTCCGCGTGGCTCCTTGGATCATGACGCCCAACACGCTGGCGCCGCTGGAGGTCTTCGTGTGCAGGTGGGTGGTGGCATGCGGTGGCCACATCCTGCCTGGCTCCGCCGCATCCCCACCTCTGTGCCTCTTCGATTCCCAGTGTGGAGGACAACGAGGACTTTGTGGCAGCCGTCAGCGCCATGGCTGAGGAAGCCAAGTGCCCTGTGACCATCTGCCCGCTGCCAGAGAACCGCAACGACCGCTGGATCCAGGTGGGTGCCCGAGGGGGCTGAGACCCCCCTGGGGTGCAGCCCTGCAGCTCCACGGGGCTCCCCCCTCTTCTCTGCTGCCTCCACAGGATGAGGTTGAATTTGGCTATGTGCAAGCCCCCCATAAGACGTTCCCTGTGGTCTTCGACTCACCCCGTGACCTAGGGCTGAAGGATTTCCCCGTCAAGAGCATCCTGGTACCCATGGGACGTGTTCTCCGTCCACCTACCTTCCTGGCATTAGCGAGGCGTATCGCTACACTGAGGCAGTCTGCAAGATGATGATGATGATGATGATAAATCACTAAGGACCAGGGTTTAGTGGTGGGACTCAGTAGGTCAGGTTGATGGTTGGATGTGATGATCTTGAAGGTCCTTTCCAACCCTGATGAATCTGTGCCTCTATAATGGATACATCTCTGTTTTTGCACTTATGGGAAGAGGATTAGCTGAGTCAGCAGGCACATTTGGTAAAGGGGCGTTGTGCTTTGGGGTTTTGGCATCCCTGAGAAGGGCTTTTAAAGTCATCCTTGCTTTCCCCCCCCCGAGGGCCCTGATTTTGGCTACGTGGCTCGGGACGTGCTGAAGGATGCCTCCAGCCTCGACTCCTTCGGCAACCTGGAGGTCAGCCCGCCGGTGACGGTGGGGGGCAAGGAGTACCCGCTGGGCCGCATCCTGATCGGCAGCAGCTTCCCCAGGTGAGGGGCCGGGTTTTTTGGGGGTATGCCGCCGAGAGGTGCCCCTCACCCTGGGGCTGTCACCCCACTCGTGCCCCCCAGGTTCGGCGGCCGGCGGATGGCCAGGGCTGTGCGGGATTTCCTCTTCGCGCAGCGGGTGCAAGCACCCGTGGAGCTCTACTCCGACTGGCTCCACGTCGGGCACGTCGATGAGTTCCTCAGCTTCATCCCCGCTCCTGATCGGAAGGTAGGCAGCCCTTGCCTGGGGTGCATTTTGTAGGGTGCAGCCATCACACTGCTGCCCCCAAATCACCCCTCTCCGTCCCCAGGGTTTTCGGCTGCTCCTGGCCAGCCCCAGCGCCTGCTACCAACTCTTCAAGGAGAAACAAGAGCAGGGTTTTGGAGAGGCAGCAATGTTTCAGGGTAGGGAAGCTGGGGGACCCTGCCAGCCCCGCCCCCCCCAATGTGTCCTCCCAGCATGGGGTGAGAGACTGCTCCCCCTCTGTGCTGCAGGACTGCAGGCGGTGCCCAAGCCAACCATCAACGAGATCCTGGCTAACGAAGTGCTCCGGAAATTCAACAGCTACGTGCAGGTGAGGAAGGGGAGCGAGGAGATGCTCTGCACCCCTCCCTGGCCACCCCGCTGTCCCTCTTTTCCCCATCCACCTCCCCGTCCCTCTGTCCATCTCCCCATCTCCTTATCCCTCTGTCCATCTCCCCACCTCCTTATCCCTCTGTCCATCTCCCCACCTCCCCATCCTTCTGTCCGTCCATCTCTTCCTCTCCCAATCTCCATGTCTACATCCCCATCCCAACCCTGTCCCCCCACTCCCCCATCCCTCCCTCTCTCCCCATCTACCTCTCGCTCCCACTCCCCGGCCCCCCGAGCCCCCCAGCCCCCCCGACCCCCTCGCCACCCTCCCTCGCCGGCAGAACTGCATCAGCTGGAACCGGGACATCCTCAAGCGGGAGCTGGGGCTGGCCGAGCAGGACATCATCGACATCCCCCAGCTCTTCCAAGGCAATGAGCAAGCCCACGCCAACGCGTTTTTCCCTGACATGGTAACAAGGAGCTGCAGGGATGGTTTGGGAAGGGGTGGGGGCTCGCTGTGAATTTAGGGTTGCATGCTGCCATCCATCCGTCCGCAGGTGAACATGCTGGTGCTGGGCAGGCACCTGGGCATCCCCAAGCCCTTCGGGCCACTGGTGGCCGGGCAGTGCTGCCTGGAGGAGCGCATGCGGGCGCTGCTCGAGCCCCTGGGGCTCTCCTGCACCTTCATCAACGACTACTTCTCCTACCACGTCCACTCCGGAGAAGTCCACTGCGGCACCAACGTCCGCCGCAAGCCCTTCGCCTTCAAGTGGTGGCGCATGGTGCTCTGAGCCACCCTGGCTTTCCTCCTTTTTTTCCCCCCCAAATCCTTCTCCCCATTCCTGCAAGTGCCTTCAGCAGCAGTGGCCCCCCCAGCTCCCTGTTGGAAATAAACCAGGGCTGCGGCTTGCTCCCAGCTTCCTGCCTCTTCCTGGGTGCTCAGGCTTGAAGTTTTGCTGTAAATGGGGTGATTTTTTTTTATTTATTATTTTTTTGTGGTGCTCTTGGCACGATGCTGTGGGCTGACAGCAGGTGATGGGACATTCGCGTTGCTCTCCCAGCACACGAATTAAAGACATATCTAAAGGGTGCGGGGAAGAGAGCTTGGTGGCATTATGCAGTCCTGCTGCAGTGCTGCATGTGGGAAAAGGCACGTGCATGTGTGCAAAAAAGGTCCCCATACATGCATGCACAAAAATACACATGCAGGCTCAAAAAATATGCATGAACGCACCAAAAATATGAATGCCTAACACATGCACATGCACACAAACAGCCATGTATGCACAAAAGGATGGGCACATATACATGCATGGAAAAAAAATGCACAGATGCGTGCACAAAAACGCGCGCGTGGACAAGAGCCCAGACAAAAATTCATGCGTGGACAAACACATGCACACAAAGAAATGCATACGTGCACAAAACCACACGCGCATGCACATACATGCACGCACTGCTGTTTGCCTGCAAAATCCCAGGGAAATAGTGGGGAGCTGTTTTGGGACGGAGGGCCGTGTCAGCAGCAGGATGGTGCCCTCTAACGGCTGTGGATTTGCTTTTGGCAATACTGGGGCAGGGCCCGTGTTGCATTGAGGGGAGGGAAGAGCATCCCCGTCCCTTCTGGTTAAAAAGCCAAAGAAAAAGGGGGCAGGGAGAAAGATGGGGAGATGCCAGGACAGGGTACTCAGGGGTGCTTCTGCAGGCTGCACTCCCTGCTCCCAGCCAAACCTTTGGGACTGGGGTGTGCATCGGGGCCGAGGAGCAGAGCCAAGGGGTGTACACAATGACGTCGTTTATTTAAACATTTACTCCAAGAAATATAAAAAAACATTAAGAAGACAATTACAGCACTAAACCAGGAACCTGTTGTCTCACCTAAAAGGAACGTTGCTCCGAGAGCCTCGTGGTTTATTATTATTTTATTCTTCCAGCCTCCTCCTTCGCTCGCCCGCTGCCAGGACACGGCGGCACATGGGGGAGAACATTACCAGGAGCACCGATTCGAGCCTCAAATATTTTGTGTAAAAGCAGGACAAGCCCAAATTGCTTTTGGGGGGTGAAAGTGGGGGTTTTGCTGTTTTTTCCACCCCTATCATGACACAGTCCGCAGCATCCCCTCGTACCCATTTGGGGTAGGCAGCTGATGGTGATGACCCTGAAATATTCATTGCAGGTAGAAAAAATTGGGGGATAAGGCTAGAAAAGCCCCGTTGTGGGGTGCTGCATGCACCCACCTCCTCACCACCCATTTTCGGAAGGGCTGGGTACTTGCAGCAAATGCTAGTATTGCTCAAGAAAACAGAATATCCAACTTCTCCACCCTGCTGCTCTCCCTGTCCTGGAAGTTTTGACTCTAACACACCAAAACAAACCCCAAAATAAACCCCAAAGCAAACATAAAGAACCCCCTTTTAATTCTTTTTTTTCCATAAAGTACTGCAAAATTCCCCGCAGGGCCATGTGGCGCACCGCCAGCGACCTGCCAGGGAGAGTGGAAAGGAATTTTAAAAAATCAAAATAAACCCTAAAAACTAAAAAATAAAATAAAATAATAATAAAAAAAACACCCTTGGGTTTTGTGGAGGCAGAGCCGGGCTCTGCGTATAAAGGCACCTCGTTTCTCCAGCACAGTGCACAGCGTTGCCTGAGGAGGGGCTTTTGGCAGATACCAGGCAGTGGAAATAATAATAATAATAAAAATAATAATAATTAACAAAAAAAAAAAGGGAAAAGCTTGCATGACGCTTCAGGGCCCGCTCTTCATACCTGAGATCGCCCTGGGATGGGCAGCGGGGGGGGGCTGGGGGGCGCGAAAGCGGGGGGCAGGCAGCTTGGGGGCATCCAGCCCCCAAATGATGCAGGGCTGGGGAGAGGACCCGCTTTGTCCCCCGAGAGTGAGGGACAACAGGTTTGTCCCTAAATCCTCCTGGGAAAAAGGGATGCTGGGGATCAGAACCTCACAATTACAGCACCCAAAGTGGAGGCTGCTTGGGAGAAATGCCAAAAAAAATGCAATATTGCAGGGCAAAAAGGCATTTTGCGGTGTTTTGCTTGAGTTTTGCTCTGAGCCCGCAGCTGGGTGCTTGTGGGGAAATTTGTGGCTAGGAAAAGGAAAAAGAATAGTAAAAAAAATGGACACCTGTTCAGGCGAAGCCGGCACCTTCCTTTCTGTGCGAAACAGCAGAGAAAAGAGAAAAAAAATAACAAAACCAAACCAACAAAACAACAATGAAAAAGCCTGGATGTGCCAAAAGGTCCTGCTAGGGTCGGGATGGGAACTCAAACAGCCACGGGGGAAGGTCTTGGCCGTGGTGCTAAGGGAAAAACCCAACGCTTTGGAAATTGTAGGAGAACAGGTAGTTAAAACCGCGGATCGCTTGGAAAACCGGGGCGGGCGGCTCGGCTGCCCCCCGGCCCCTCAGAGGGTGCGGGGGTTGTACTCGGGCAGCTTGCGCAGCTTCTCCTTCTCGGCGTCGCTCTCGTCACGGGCGATCACCAGCGAGTGGGCGTAGCCCATGGCCACCTGGGGGCAGAAGGGGAAACTGAGGCAAAAGCATTTCCTGCTGACTTGGAACCCCCGTTCTTTATACGGGGCCATGCTTGAGGAGCGTCCCATGGGTGGGAGCACCCAGTGCGTGGCAGCACCCAGTGGGTAGGCACAGCCCATGGGTGGCAGCATCGCAGGGGTGGCAGCAGTTGGGAGCATTACACGGGTGGGAACAACCCAAGGGTGGCACTGTCCCACGGTTTGGTAGCCCAAGGGTGACAGCATCTCAAGGGTGACAGCCTCCCGTGGGTTGGAAGAACCCAAGGGTGCACGTATTCGGGTCCCTGCTCACCTGCTCCGTGTAGATCCCATCCAAGGTCTTCACCTCTTGGGCAGCTGTCGATGACTTGGGCTTGTGGTCCCCGTAGCCCTGCAAAACGCAAGCACGCCCCCTAAATAATCAGCTTGGGGGGGGGGGGGGGGGGGGGACACACAACACCCAGAGCCCCTGCACCAAATGATTTGGGGGGAGGGATGGGTAAATCTGGGTGCTGGATGGCTGGGTGCTGGTCAGTCCTTACCAGCTCTCCGAAGGTGGGAGATGGCCCCCAGCTGATGGTGCTCTCATCTGCCGCCACGATGATGCTGCTCTTCCTACAGTGGGGTGCAAGGCAGTGACCCGCGGTCCCAGCAACCCCCCCCTCCTAGCACGCCAAACACCAGGAAAAGGAGATTTGGGGGGTCCACCACTCACCCACAAGCCAGGCTGCGGATCTTCCAGCCGCACAGATCCTGCACGGCTTTGGGGTACATGGTGGACTCGCGGGAGGTGTTGGTGGCACCCCAGAAAAACAAGCCGCCTGCAAGCCATGAAAACACACAGTCAGGTCCGTGCCTCCCGCCTCGAGCATCCCCATGGCGATGTAAATAACGGCAGATTTGCTTGAATAGGCCAAAATTAAGGGCTTGGGGCATGCCACCCACCTGTTTCGCTGACGGCGAAGGAGCAGGTGTAGCCGGCGTAGATCTGCGCTGCCCCGCGGCCCGGGAAGTCGAAGAGCTTGACCAGCCGCGGCACCATCTCGTCCTTCTGCTCCGCGTGGCCCAGCCGCCCGTAGCCGCCGAAGCCCCAGGAGAAAACACGCTTCTGCGAGTCCAGGACGAGCTGGGGACGGAGGGACATCCGCGGTGAGCCGGGCAGCTCGGCGCAGGGAAAGCTGCAGCGACTGCACGCACTGCAGCACACACTGCAACGCCTGCTGCAAGCGTCACCCTTAAACACACGCTGCAGTTCTCTATCCTTAAATACACCCTGCCAGAGTGTGAGCCTACTCACACTGCAACTATTTATTCTTGAATGCGCACTGTAAATTCTCTGTCCTTGAGTGCATGCTGCAAATCTGTCCTCGAATGCATGCCACAAGTATTTCCTCCTAACCCACCCTGCAAATCTGTCCTTAAGTGAACGTCACAGATCTCTATCCATAAATGCGTGCTGCAAGTACTTATCCTTAAATGCACCCTGTGAATCTCTATCTGTAAATGCATGTTGCAAATATTTATCTTTTTAAATGCACCCTGCAAATCTATATCCTTATATGCCCGCTGTAACTATTTATCCTTGAATGTGCACTGCATTTCCTCCTAAATGCATGCTGCAAATCTGTATCCATAAATGAACACTGCAAATACTTATCCTTAAGTGCATGCTGCAAACCGTTATTCTTAAATGCATGGTGAAAGAACTTTTCCTTAAACGCAGGCTGCAAAAATTTACCCGTAAATGCACCCTGCAAATTTCTGTCCATAAATGCATGCCGCAAACTTTTTATCCCTAAAAGCACACCGCAAACTTGTTATCCCTAAATGCATGCTGCAAACAGTAAGAGTGGGCAACTGCAGGTCACAGCTGGGTTTGCTGAGGGGATGTGTGGGTACAGAGGCCTGAATCTTCGATTGGCACCCCAGCCTTTGTCCACTCCTTCCTGCTCCTCTCCAGCACCAAAAAAGCCAAAGGTATGGGCTTAGCCACAGCTTAGTAAGACAAACTGAAGCAGGGGGAAGCAGCAGGAAGGGATGGATTTTTTTTTGCCGCAATAACAAATTTGCAAAAAAAGGATGCGGTGATGAAAAGCAAAGCCCTCGGTGTGAAAACCCAAAGGATCCTATTTCTGACTCCTCACCGTGTGGTTGGCCCCGCACGCCACGTCCCGCACCACCACGTTGGGGACGGGCAGGATCTGCCCATCTTTGGTCTTCTCGATGAAGATGGCCACGCGGCGTGGCACCAGCTCGCAGTCGTACTCGATCCGCTGCGCGCGGGCGATGAACTTCCCATCTGAGTTGTGCCCTGTGCAGGGGCACCGCATTACAAAGCCATCCCCTCTCCGCTTGCAAACCCTTCACATTTTTAGGTTTGCACCCCACCTTGGGATTTACTTTTGCTGGCGTTACAGGGGAGCAGCACGGCGCAGGTCGCGCTTTGCTGCTGCACCAGCTCCATTTCACCGTTTCACAGATGGGAAAAGGGAGGCAGAGAAACCCCCCCACATCATGGCTCAAACCTTTAAAAAAAGGCCCCAAAATATTACCGTACCCAGCTGCCCATACTCAGGGCACCCAAAGGAGTAGAGGTTTCCTTTGCAGTCCATGATCATGCTGAATTCGGCCCCACAGGCCATTTTGGTGATGGGCTGCCCATTGTACATGATCTGCAGAAGCAGAAAGGGGATAAAAAGTCAAGAAAAAGGCAAAAAGCTGAATTTCCTGCGGGAGGAAACATCTCCAGGAGCTCACCCCCACCCCAGCTTCTTTTCTTTGGCCACCAGTTTTCACCTCCAGGAACATCCAGACCTAAAGCCCCAGGTTTTCACCTGAAAAAGGGAACCAGACGACCCTCAGGGTAGAGGTTTGGGCTGGTGGGCATGGGGAAACCCTCAAATCCTTCAACATTTGTATCAAATTTTTGAAAAATGTTTTTTTCCACGTTGTGCTTTGTCCACCCAATTTCAAAGCCAGCTGCATCTTCAATAGGAATGCCCTTGCACCCTACAGGGGTTTGGGCTGTGCTAGGGGCTTTTTCAATGAAAAACCAAAAATGTGGTGTTTTTCACCCCTCAAAAAAAGGGGAAAGCATCGAGAGGAGTGGATTTACCTGTGTAGGGCTTGGAACAGCATCCGTTTGGTTGCCAAGCCCCAGCTGCCCCATTTTATTCTCCCCAAAGGCGAACACGGAGCCACTCTCTGCGAGCCACGAAGAGGGAAAGAAGTCAAATTAGGGGAAAACGCGGCCGTTTTAGGGCATTTTGCAGGAAGCGGGAACTTCTCCCATACCTGTGAGAGCCAGCGTGTGGTTCCGGCCGCACGCTGCCAGCACGATGGCCTCGCTGCCCAGCACCTCGATGAGCTTGGGGGCTTCCACGCGCTTGGTGTCCCCGTGGCCCAGCTGCCCCTTCTCGTTGCGACCTAGCGAGAACGAGCGGTTTGGGGGCTGCAAACCGGGAGGACGAAGCCCCCCGGCGTGGCACCGCCAGGTTTTGCATCGTTTTTTTGGGGGGCTTCGCTCACCCCAGCTCCAGAGCTTGCCCTCGGCGGTGATGAGGAGGCTGTGAGCCGCGCACGGTCCCGACACCACGCTCCGCACCTGAATACCTGAGAGACACCCATACCTGTGTGGCCCCCACAGATTCTGGCCCAGGTTCCGATATGCAGCTGGTGGGAAAAAGGCAAGAAAAGAGGACGCGCGGCATTAAATACTGCTTTGGGGCTGCTCTGCGCCAGCTTCGGTGCTGCACACGCGGGCCGCAGCAGTGCGCTTTGCTCACCTTGCTGCTTAGGCACTTCTTTGCGGCCGATCAAGTCCCAGTTGGTGGCTCCGAAGATCAGGAGCTGCCCTCGGCACTTGGAGCCCTCGAGTTTCTGCAATGGGCAGGGAGAATTCATCAGCCTTCCCGCGGCCACCTCGATCTCGTGGGGGTTTTTTGCATGCGGGGTAGGGTAAGTCTACAGAACATCCCAGCTTCCAAGTGCTCTCCCATTCCTTCCTTATTTTGCATCCAAGCTTGCAATCGAAACTGCATTTCTGAGCTAAATGGTAGGGGGACGAGGGAGATTTTTTGCAGTTTGACATTAAAGCCCCTGCTGCACCCCCAGAAGGGAACAGGAGCAAAACGCTCCCCTTTCTTGGCTCCCCCTCCTTGCCCACTGGCAAATGGGTCTGAAACGTGGGGTTTTGCTCTTTGCAGGAAGGAGCAGGGATCTGCACAACACCCAGTGCTGGTTAATTAGTAATTACGTTTTTTCCCCGTCTAAAAGGATGCCGCGACACTAGGCAGAGCCGCAAAGAGGAGAGCACATGCAGCATGAGCTGTCTGCATGGGGCGGGGGGCAAAGGGTTAATCTTCCAGGTTCAGTGCAAAAAAAGTGGATTATTTTTGAAAAAAAAAAAAAAAAAGCTGCTGCCAGCTTGCCTCCCCATGCATGGGGTGGGAAGGAAAATACGCAGGGCTGCAAAAGGAACAAGAAAATCAGCGTGGCTTAAAACCACTCGTTTAAACCCACCCGGGTCCGGTCTCGCACCGATTTTTGCAGTTTCTGCTTTTTGCAGCAAACGAAGTTAGAGGGAGCTATAAACGGCAGGAAAAGCACAGGGCGTGGGGACGGACAGACGGGTGGATGCGGGGTGTAAAAGCACCTCAGGCTTTGCAGCCGGGGGCGGGGGGGGTCCTAGGAAGGCCCCCCCCAAAATAAAGGGGGGCTGCCTGGGGCGCATGCGTGGAGCCGCCTGCCCGGGGCGGCCACGCGGGAACCTCAAAGCGCGTGCTCAGCTGCGTGTGCCCGCCCGGGGAACCCCCAAAATGAGGCGGAAAAGGGGAAAAAAGGGAGCGGAGCAGCGTGCTTGAAATGCAAAGCGGGGGGGGGGGCAGGCTGGAAGGGGGTGCAGAAGTGGGGGGCACCACACGTGCACGCACCCCCACGTTGCACATGGGATTTCTCACCGCTGCGCTGGGTTAAAAATTCCCCAAATGGGTCAACTCTGACAAAACAACCCAAAAGCTATTTTTGGACTTCCCTTTGGCATGAATTAGGACAAAGGAGGGGGGGGCTCCTGGTGCTGGAAAAAAAGGGGGAACCTGCACCCCGCCCACTGGCACACATTAGGGGTGCAATCTGAGAATGGGAGCTGGGGGACAATTTAGGGGATGCAAATAGGATGCAGCCTTCGGGGGGGCAATGAAGTGATTTTGATAAGGGGGGGCAAGCTGCAAGCAGAAGTCAAGGGGCACAATGAAGGGGGGGTGACTTTAGGGGTGCAAAACACATTTAAGGGGCGCAACCTTGGGCAGTGATTTGGGGATGCAGGCAAGGGGGCGATTTGGAGGTGCAGTAAAGGGGATGGGATTTGGGGGATGCATTTAAGGGGTACAATTTGGGGATATTTCCTAGCAGGGGTGAGGTGGGGGCATGCAATGAGGCGTGCTCTAGGGGAGTGCAATGAAACGCTGCGTTATTGGGGTGCAGCGGGGGGGGGATGAAGTGTCTTAGGGGGTGCATTAAAAGGGGTGCAATGAAGCGATGCATTAAAGGGGTGCAACGGGGCGAGTGGGGCCCGTTAAAGGGGTGCACTGGGGATGTAATGGGTGTGCAGTGAGGGGGTGCAGTAAAGGGGTGCAACTGGGGGGGCGCATTAGGGGCTGCAAGGCGGGTGTGCAACGGGGGACACCGAGGGGTGCCAGGAGGGGGGCCAAAAAGGGGGTGTTCACCGAGGGGGTGCTTTACGGGGTGCCACGGAAGGGAGCGTGAAGGGGTGCAGTGGGGGGCAGTGAGGGTGCGATGAAGGGGTGCCACTGGGGTGCAACGGGGGGAGTCCAGTAGGGGGGTCAGTAAGGAGTGCTATGAGGGGGTGCAGCGGGGGGGGGGGGGGTGTCCAAAGAGGGTGCAGTTTAGGGGGGTGCAACAGGGAGGTGCAAAGATGGGGTGCAGACAGCACTTTGGGGGGGCGATGGGAGTGCAAAGGGGGGGGTGCGACGGGTGCAACGTAGGGGTGCAAAGGGTGCATAAGGGGATGCAATGCAGGGTGCAAAGGTGGGGTTGATTGGGGGGTGCAAAGGGGGGGGTCCTTTAGGGGGCACAAAGAGAGGGTGCATTAGCTGCCACGGGGGCTGCAGAGGAGCAAAGGGGGGTGCACTGGGGGCACAAAGGGGGGTACAAAAGGGGGGGGTGCATTGAGGGTGCAAAGGGAGGGTGCAAAGGGGGGGTGTTAAGGGGGGTACGAAGAGGGGGGTGCAGGGGGGGGTGCAAAGGGGGGGTGCACTGAGGGTGCAAAGAGGGGGTGCTGGGGGGTTCTCGGGGGACGCGGGGGGTACGAAGGGGGGGGGTCACGAAGGGGGTGCCCAGCGGGGAGCAGGGGGGGGGCCCCTCCCGCGCCCCGCTCACGATGCGCTCCTTGCTGTGCTCGGGCTCGCAGATGACCACGGCCTGGCCCCGCGCCGCCCCGCCGGGCCCTGGACCCCCGACGTTGGCTCCCGGGCCGGGCCCCCCGGGCCTGCCGGGCCGCCTCCCGCCGGGGCTCCCGTCCCGCGGCCGCCGCTCCCGGGGCGCCTCCTCCTCGCTGCTGCCGCCGCCGCTGCTGCCGCCGCCGCCGCCTCCTCCTCCTCCTCCTCCACCTCCTCCTCCTCCTCCTCCGCCGCGATCCGGCCGCGGCCGCCGCCTCCCTCCCGCCGCCGCCGTCGCCGCCGCCCCGGGCCGCCGCCTGCCGGGGCCCGGCTCCCAGGGCGGCCCCGCCGCCTTCCTCCGGGGCATGGCGCCTGCCGAGGGAGCGCCGCCGTCACCCGCCGAGCGCCGCCGCCGGCCCGGCCCGGCCCCCCCCCCCCCCCCCCAACCCCCCCCCCCAGCCCCGGCCCGGCCCAGCCCCCCCCCCCTCGTCGGCCCCCCCCCAAGCTCTCGGCGGCCGCCACAAAGCGGGGAGAGACGGCCCCGGGCCCGCCGGGGGAACCCCCCCCCCCCCCCCCCCCCCGGAATGGGGCTGGGGGAGGTTGGGGGGGGGGCATAAGGGGATGGGGGCGGGAAAGGGGATGGGGGGGTGCAAAAGGGGGAGCAAAGGGATGACTTGTAAATGGGGGGCGCAAAGGGGGGGGGGGAAAGGAGCGATTTGCAAAAGGGGGGGTTGCAAACGGGGTGCAAAGGGGCGATTTGCAAAGGGGGGGGTGCAAAGGGGGGTGGTAAAAAGGGGGGTGCAAAGGGGCGACTTGCAAAGGGGGGGGTTGCAAACGGGGTGCAAAGGGGCGATTTGCAAAGGGGGGGGTGCAAAGGGGGGTGGTAAAAAGGGGGGGTGCAAAGGGGCGATTTGCAAAGGGGGGGCTTGTAAAACGGGGGTGGTAAAAGGGGGGGGTGCAAAGGGGCGATTTGCAAAAGGGGGGGGTTGCAAACGCGGTGCAAAAGGGACTTGCAAAGGGAGGTGCAACTGGGGGGGGGGTTGCAAAACGGGGCGAAGCAAAGCAGCGAGTTGTAAAGGGGGGGCTGCAAACGGGGGGTGCGAAGGGGGGGTTGCAAGAGGGGGGGGGTTGCAAAGGAGCGATTAGCGACGATGGGGTTGAAAAACGGGGGGGGGGTTACAAAGCAGGGTTTTTTAAAGGAGCGATTCGAAAGGGTCGTTTGTAAGGGGGGCGGTCGCACCCCCCCAGGTTACAGTACCGGAGCTGCGGGTGGAAAGAAATAAAATAATAAAAGCCGCCCCCCCCACCCCCCCCAAATGAAAAGGGCCCAGAGACAAAAAGCCCCCCTCCCAGTCCCCCGAGGAAAGCGGAGGGGAGCAGTGCCCGCTGGGGGGGGGGGGGGGGGCAGCGGGACCCCCACTCCTCTTCCCCCCCCCCCCCTCGCTCTCGGGGGGGCCCTGCTTGTGTAGCTGCCGCCTCCAGCCCTTTTCGGCTACTCGGCTGCTACTTTTGGGGGGGGGGGGGGGGGGTAGTTTTTTTGTTTTGTTTTGTTTTTTGCTTGAGGCCAGGTCGGGGGGGGGGGGGGGGGGGAATTTTATAGGAGGGGCGCAAAAAAAAAAATTTAAGCGGGGGCCCCGGGTCGAGCAGTTCGGGCCGCCCCCCCCCCCCGGTGGCTCCGTCCCTTCCCCTCTGTCTGCCCCTGCTTTTTTTTTTTTTTTTTTTATTGATTTTGAACAATGGGATCTCTGTCTGTCTCCCATTAAACCACGTGGATCCGCCTTCCTTCCTTTTTTTTTTTTTTTTAGCCCCCCCCTTCCCTCCTCCTCCCGTGCCCCCCCAACTTCGTGCCCCCCCCCCGCCCCCCACCCCCCACCCCCCCCTCGGCACGATTGCAAACCTGTTTTAGGGCGAAGGGTGCAGCATAAAGAAAGCACCAAGTCGGGGCCTTTGCAATATTTTTGGTGGTGTTTCCTGTTGCAGAAAGAGGAGGTTGTGTTTTTTTTTTTTTTTTTTTTTTTTTCCTCCCTTTCCTCCCCTAGCGCCCACCCACCAGATGCACTTAAAATGTAAATATGAGCCGCCAGAACAAATGCTACAATACAAAACAGAAACACATGTACGGGCAGGAAAAAAAACAAAAAAACAAAAAAAAAAACCGCTTTGGAGAGGAAGAGGCTGCGAAGTCCGGCTGTGCACACACAGCTCCATCTTTAGGGCAGGAAGACTCCGGGAGGGCATCGCGCTTTCCCCTTGTTGCAAAGATATTTTATTATTATTTTTTTTCCCCTGAGGAAAGGTGCACACCACTTCTTGCAAAATGCACCCCCCTTATTGGAATGCATTTCCTTTCATTTTTGCCAAGGAAAGATGCACGTGCTCACTGTGTTGTAAAGAAATTCTTTTGCAGGTGCAGAGATGCGCTCACTCCGCTTACTGCAAAGAGTTTTCTTGCCATGGAAAAAGAATGCACTCGTTCCTTTTATGGCAAAGACTTTTTGCAGAGGAAAGATGCATTTATTCCCATTGTTGCAAAGCAAGTATTTTTGCAGAGGGAAGATGCACTCATTCCCCTCCTTGCAATGAGACTTTTAATTTATTTTTTTTTTCCAGGAGGGAAAATGCACTCATTCTCTTTATTGCAGTTTTTTTTTTTTCTTCCTCTTTTCCCAACAGAAAGATTCCCTTTTTTTTTTGCAAAGCTCTTGCAGGAGGGAAGATGCACGCAGCTGCCCCAACCCTCCTCAGCAGCTGCATTTTAGCCTCTTGGCCCCAGTGCCGTACAGGCTGCGATGCACGTGCAATTTTGGGACTTGGTCCCAGGGGCCGGTGGTGGGCAACGACTCCTGCTTCCTGCCATCTGCAGCACTTGCAAAAATGCCGCAGAAGGCCAAAGCGGCAGCAAAACGTCAGCGTTATTCAAGAGAAGTAGGTTTTTAGGGGTGTAAAAAGGAAAAATAAAGTTGCTTACTGAATCATCCGCGCCGCATCTCGCAGCGGCGCCTGCCGGTCCCAGGCACGGTCTGGGAGATCAAAGGCGAAACAGAAGCAGGAAAACGCCGTCAAATCATCATTGAAAAGCCGGTGCAACGCTGGGCTTTGGGATAGGCGTTTACTGAGGAGGAATAACTTTGCGGTGATGCTGCCCTGGCTGCTGGGATGGGTTTCGGCGTGCATCCCGAGTGCCGGGGCCAAGTTCCCCTCCTATTTATGTGCTTGCATCTGGACAGCCTGCAACAGTGGCGGCTTTTTTTCCTTAAAATCTCATACATGGGGGGGCTGGCAGTGGCGTGGCCCATTTTGGGGCAGCTTTGTTCTAATTCCGATAGGAATCAGAAATGAAAATTAAAAACGTCATTTGCAGGAGCGTGGGGGACCTGGTTTATTCGAGGGCTTTCCAGGACTCAATCCCAACGTGACGTGATTAGAGGGCTGCTGGCTGCTTGTCCCGAAAAATGTATTTTTTCCCTCGAAACTCCAGCTGGGTTATAAAGGCTTTGGGTAAAGGGGAAGGTTTCACGCCGAAAATGAAGTTTCATTTATCTTTAGGGCTTTTTACACCCGCCTCGGCTGGCTGCCTGCTGGGGGAGCTTGGATAGGGTTTACTCGAGGAATTGTTAATTCGGGAGGGTTTTTCCCCTTTTTGGTAAAGGCAGCAGCACCGAATTGTTAATTCGGGAGGGTTTTTCCCCTTTTTGGTAAAGGCAGCAGCACCGAATTGTTAATTCGGGAGGGTTTTTCCCCTTTTTGGTAAAGGCAGCAGCACCGGTTGCGTCAGGCCGGGGGTTAAACTGGTTTTTCCTGGGATAAGGAAAAACAGGTCAGGCCTGCTACTTCCCAAGGGCATCTTGGACGGGGAGCAGCTCACCTTGCATGGCTTCGGATGGGCTTTGGCATCCCCTCCTGGATCCAGCCGCAGGCTTTGCATCCCCAGCAGGTGATATTTGGGGCATCCCCGGACTTGCAGCAATTGCAAAAAGTGGAAGGGGGTGGGTGGGTGGGGGAGTGTTTGCTGCAAAAATAGCCCCAGCACGCTGCAGCGCTACCGCCGTGCCCCGGGGAGGGGGCGGATTTGGGCACAGCGTGGGAACGGGTGCGCAGGGGGGATTTGCATGCCCTGCCTGCGGGATTCACCACTGCTGCGGTGAATGCGAGGCCCTCTTCGTGCTGCTCTTGCACCTTTGCCGTGCTGCTGGAGGAGCCGCACGAGGTGCATTCGGTGTATGCTGAGTTTTCAAGGGGGGGGGGGTCAGATCTGTTCTGCCCTCCGCCCCCTGTGAGGTGCTGGGGGCAGGTGGGGCTTGAGGAGCATTTTGCTGCCATTTTCACAGCTGGAAGATGTGGGGGGAAACAACAAAGATAAAGAAGTGAAAGCATTTAGTGCTATAATCCCTGTTCACTCAAAAAAAAAAAAAAAAAAAAAAAAAAAACAACCCTCACAATAGGCATAATTTAAATTTCTAATAACATGGGGCTGTTTGGTTGGTGCACACAGCCAAAGGCCCCATCTTCATCTCTTCCTGGAGAGCTTTGCATCACAACAGGATTTGCAATGATGAAACGGGCAGGATGGTTAACTGGTTAACAAGTATGGGATGGCAGCGGCATTTTGGGGGTGCAGGATTTCCTTTCAAGCTTGTACCCGACAAGCAAACCCAGCTCGGCTGCTTCCTTGTGCCCTTGCGCCATGCAGTGGGAGGTGGGCTCAAGGAGCAGTGCCTTCATCCAGGGCGATGCTGCTCCGTGGTTTCGGCGCCTCCCTTGCAAAAATGCACGGGGTTTCCTGCAGCAGGTGCCCCAGAATTCCCCAGGAGGATGCCAGCAGAGGGCATCCCCGGACCAGCTCCATCGCTCCCAGTGCACCTCCATAAACACGTACATACACTCATGTGGAGTGATTCTATTAAGTGCACTCTAAATAAACCCCCTCCCTCCACAAACACCAGTTCTGTCCTGTGCTGCTTGCAAGCACGCGGTGTGTTTACAAGGCTAATTAAACTCCAAATATTTAAAGTTCCTTGAGAACGT
The DNA here is from genome assembly GCF_009769625.2 of Cygnus olor. NCBI lineage: Eukaryota > Metazoa > Chordata > Aves > Anseriformes > Anatidae > Cygnus > Cygnus olor. The sequence goes on along the minus strand of NC_049189.1, from coordinate 7,859,464 downwards.
CTCCGTTCCCGCGGTGCTCAGCCCCACGTCGGGAGGCACGGAGCTGTGTGCACGCCCACAGCACCAGGCTGGTTCGAGTCGTGCTGCTACGCACGCCATAAAGCTTCGCAGGCAGGGCAGGAGCACGGTAGGTGCTGGGAAGGTGCTTGGGAAGGGGTTGCACCGGGCACTGAGTTTTTGCTTTGGCGTGATTTTCATTCTGCTCGGCCTCAGTTGTGCACTGTTTTGGTTGAGCACAGTTTTGGTTGTGCAGTTTTGCTTGTGCACGGTTTTGCTCGTGCATGAGACCTTCGTGTTACCATTTATTGTTGCAAAAGAGGCATCTGTGCCCCTTGCAGGGGGTGCTGCGGGGTCAGACCAGCTGGGGTCAATAACCATTGATGGGCAAGCTGCTTATTTAAGTGCTGGCCACCACAGCAAGCAGTTTGCTTGCCTGCTTTTCCTCCAGGTCCTTTCCTGGCTACATGAAGGTCTCTGTCCCTGTTGCATCCTTGCAAAATGTCCTCTGGCAGGAAGGATTTGCTCACCCAGGTGGATAAATGAAGCCTCTTACTTTTGGCTGGAGCGTGCCCCAGCCCTGCAGCGTGGCTCTGGCCCTGCTGTGCTCCGTCTGAACCTTTGTGGGTTGAACCCCCCCCCCCGATCCCAGCCTAGGTGCCAGACTGGACTTTTCTCTGGCAAAGTGGAGATTTTGCTGCGTGCAAGCGGGAGGTGTCCAAAATCTCACTGGGTGCAAGGAGAACCCCGTGCCTGGTGTGGGGGGGTCTGGGCTGTAGCTGCTTGCCATAGCCAGGAGCCCCTTGATTTGCAGCATGAACCCAACCAAATTTCTGATGGAGCAAGGGGGTGGAGGGGTTTATCCTATGTTTTTCCCATCTCCTTCAGGCTTTGCTTTATGTGGTCTTTCATTTTTTTTTCTTTTTTTTTTTTTTTTCTCCTCTTTTAGTTGAAATAACTGTATGAGGGGCTGCTTGGCTCCAGCACCCCAGGGTGGCCCAGCCCTTTGCCCTGCCCTGTGTGGGTGCATCTGTGGCTGAGTCAATGTGGCTGTGGCACACGCAGGGCTCCCACCCTGTGTCAAAATGCAGCCGTGGCACAGGGCTTCATGTTGGGAGGCTGCTCGGGAGGACTGCAGTGAGCAAACCTCCCACTGCTCCCATTTCTGCTGCCTGCCTGGGAACTGGGGCGTGTGCGGGATCACGCCCTTGGCCAAGCTGTGCCCGTAAACCCCGGCACTGCTGCTGCGCTGACACACCTCAGCAAGTGTGCCGGGAGGGCTGGAGCCTCTGTGGCTGTGCGGCTGTCCGCAGCGCTGTGCAGAGCCCGCTCTGGGTGCGAAGCATCCCCTCTAATTGCACCAGGACCCCTCTCTTTGGTGCTGAGTGCGCCTCCCGTTTGGTAGGTGCATGCAATTCTGCTTGGCTGGCGTAAAGAAACGCAAGCAGCCTGCGGAAGGGTGGGCGTTTGGGGGGGCACTTCGACCGTTTTGTCTTTGCGGAGCTCTTTTTGGGGTGCGGTAGCCGCTCGGTCTGGCAGGAAGACTTTTAAGTCCTTGCTGTGAAGTTTCGGAGGTGGCAGACGGAGCTCTGGAGCAGCGCAGCAGCGCTCTGTTCTCAACCCACCGTTATCTTCTGTGGCTGGGAAGGCCCCAAAAAAGTCACTTCAGTTCCCATGATTGCATGCTTTGCCTTTTATCCAAACATCGTGACACCGGGGACAAAGTCCTCTCTGCCGCGATACTGGGGGCACCGATGCTCCCGTGGGGCCTTGTTCCCCCCTGCAATGGGTTCTTTCCAGCAGGATTTGGCACCTCTGTGGGCACAAATACCTGGCGGGCAGCAAACAGTGATGCCATTATCTGCACAAAAAGGTGGTTTTGGTGGCTGTGACGCAGCTCTCAAATCATCCCAAGGGCACTGGGGATTTTTTATTTTTTTGTCAGGCTTGTTCATCCGGTTGGGGCTGGGATCGGCCTTGCAGCTGCTGGGTTTGTTTGCAAAGGGGCGTTCTGCAGCAGGGCGAGGTGGCAGCAGCTGGGGTGTGACAGTGGGAGAAGCTTCCTGCGGAGTGGGGAAAATGTGGCCTTAAACACCAATGAGACAGGTGAGGTTGGTGCAGTTCGTAGTAAGGATGTTGTCTTTAAATGCATGCACGTATGGAGTGGTCACTTCTCTAACTTGCTAGGTTTTGGCTGTGTGGTGCTTTTTGGGGAGGGGGGGGATCATTTTTTTTAAAAAAATATTTATTATTTATTTTTGCTGTTGTGGAGCACGCTGTGAGTGGGTTTTGGTGCTGGGTTTGCAGAGCGACTTTGTAGTGTTTTGCTTGGGGTCCCTCCTTCAGGAGGCATCGCTGTCTGCTCCTAAACCCGGGAGGGGTGGCCATGGCTTATTTGAGGCTGGGAGGGAAGCATCTGTCTCCTCCCAGCCCTCTGCTGGGGCTGGAATTGGCGCCAGGCATGAGTGGGTGCCCTCGGAACGGGGACAGGGATGGGGCTGCAAATTTGCAACTTTGGTGGGGAAAATCCCCCCCAAAGCAGGAACATGGCCCGTCTTCCCTGGCAGGACAGCAGCTGTGTTTTGGGGCTGCCACCCACAGCCCGTGGCTCTGGGGTAGAAAATTCCAGGAGAAAACCCTTCACACTTGGAAATTCGGGAAGCCCTCCCTGCAATGCCCCTCTGCTACCCAGGCTTTATTTTTGCATGAGCGACGCTGTCAGCAGCGAGAGGGTTAAGTGATCCTGCATGCAAGGGGTTAAAAGGCAAGGAGGGGGCCAGATCCTGCTGGGGGCGTGTGTGTGGGGGGGGGGGGGGGGGGGGGACATTTATTAGGATTGGGAGCACTGGGGGTGTAAATCAGTGCTGCTCTGGGAAAAGAGAAGGGGGGGGATGCTGCCCAAATCCCGGCATCCCTTGCTGCCTGCTGCCGCTCCCAGCTGGTGCGAGCCCCACTGCGGCCAGGATCCGGCCCCGGCCGAGAGGCAGGGACCTGCTGGGAGCCCCCAGCCCGGGGATGGGGACCCCGCTGCATGGCGCGGGTGGGCGCGGGCAGGATTAGTCCCATCGCCACCAGGCTGCTGCTCCCGCGCCGCCCCTGCCGGGGCCCTGCTCGGCTGATGCGGACACAAAGCCGGAGGAGACGCGGCCTTCCCAGGTCAGCAGCGACCCTCTCCCCTTCCCTCCTTGCCTCCCACCTCCGCAGCCCACGTCTGTGTACGTGCGCACCGATATATTTTTATAGGTTTGTATTTATAGGGTCAAGATGGCCCCTTCTATGGGGAGGAGGTGGTCTGTTTTCCTCTCTGCTCCGGCCAGCAGTCAGGGCTTTGCAGATAGATATGAAAGAAAAGCACCTATTATTGTTATTATTGCTTATAAATATAGAAATTCAGGCTGGGGATGGGAGGAGGAGAAGGATGGTGAGCATCGGCGTGTTGTTGCTGGTGTACAAGGCTGTTCCTGCACCCATTCCAGGTTGTTTTCCCCCCTGTTTTCTGCTCCGTTTGCAAACTGTGCGATGGTTGCAAACCTTCCTGCGCTTCCCCTGCTCTTTCCTCATGCGAAAACGAAGCTTTGGGGTGCCGAGCACCGACCTGGGGCACCCCTTGCATGGGGGAAAAGTTGAATGTTGCTGTGCTTTGGTGGCGTAATCCAACTGCAGGATTTGCACCCACGCAAATGTGTTTTGTTTTTTTTTCTGCTATGTCCCTGTGAGTAGATTTGGAAGAAAATGCCCCAAACTCTTCTGTGTTTTTTGTTTGTTTTTTTTTGGTTTTGTTTTCTTGGCAGCCTCAAAACTGCTCGTGTCATTTTTAGTGGCAAGGAGGACTTTTTCTTAACCCCCAACACATACGGAAAATATTCCTTGATGATTTTGGTGCGTGGTTTGCTGGGAACAGCAAACACGACATGTCGTGCTTGGTGCTAATCGCACTTTCCTCCTTTTTGTGATTTCTTTTTTGGGAGGCGTTTGGACACTGGTTGCATTGGGAGAGAAGGGTGTGCACTGTGGGGATGTGAGGTTCGCAAAGGGGGTAACGTCCCTGCAATGTGTGTTTTTTTTTTTTTGTTTTTTTTTTTGTCTCCATTTGGTCTTTGTTATGTATAAAGTGTGTTTTAGTGGCCGGTTGGTTGTGAAGGGCAGGTTTTTCCCCCCCAAAAACAGGGGAAGCGGACAAAAAAAAAAAGTGGAAAAATGCACCCACAGTGCAGAAAAAGCATCTTACGGTGTGCTTGAATAGGTCTTGGCAAAATGGGTCTGCAAGGGACAGAAAGTAAGAAAATTGGAGAGGGTGATCTCAAGTTCATCAGTGTCACCCTCTGACACTGATTTTGGGCACTTTTCAGGCAAAATAAGGGGGAGCAGCAGTGGCCCATGGCAGGAGGAGAGGCTGCTTGCGACAGTGGTAGGAAGTTTTGGTTCAAACTTTGCATGGAGGCAAAGTTCAGAGCTGTTGGGGCTTTCAGGCTGGAAACATTCCTGGGGAGGGGGAAGAAAATAAAATTCTACTAGGTTGTTATTCCTGATCCTGCTCTCTGAATCCCTTTCCAGGGCAGTTTCATGGGGATGAGCTGGGTTGCTTTGCGAAGCGATAAAGCTGAGATGCAGATAAGCATAGGGTCGGTGCAAACTAAGGCTGCCTTGCTGCTTTTTGAAGCTGTTTGCAAGAAATCTTTGCAGAACAGGCTCTTTTGTGAAATGCCTGCGCCTTCCCGCTGCAGGTCACAGCCAGACCCAAGGCGCTGTTTTTTTTCCCATGGCCTTTCTTTGCCTCAGCATTAAACATAGACATAAGACATAAACATAGACAGACCCCAAAATGCCAAACCAACTCCAAAGGATGCATGGGCTAACTATGTGCCTGCCAAAAAGCCACAAAATGGCTTTATAAGGGACATAATTCTGATTTTTCTGTTTTTTTTTTTTTTTTTTTTCCATTTGGACTTCTCATGGCGCAGGCTGGATGAGGAATGGATTTTCCGGTTCATCAGTGATGTTGAAAAGCAAAATTAAAAGGAAAGCAGCAGCAGTTCAGTGCCAGGTCTTTGGGTTTTATCTGGAAGCGGGCAGCAGCAGGGATGTTTGCCCAAAAAACCCTGTTCCAAAATGAAAGATGGAACCACCTCGCTCAGGAGGAACTTTTCCCCCATAAACCGATGGCTTTTGGCAAGGGCCAGCTGATAACAAATGGTAAAATATCCTTGGATTTTGAATTGTCATTTGGCTGAATTTTGGGGCTAGAAGCCCTTTGGAGGGACATTTTTTGGGGAGAAAACTCCACTTTCTGCCTCATTTCATTCCCAATGCTTGCTCAACTTCCCCTTTTGGCCACCACCACCAACCACTGCTGGATTGTTGGCCCCAAACCCCCAGATCTGGGCACTTCTGAAGACACAGGATAACTTTTCCTTGTTGGAGCCCATCTTTCCACCCGATCCCTTAAAACCTCTGCATTTCTTTCCTTGGAAAGCTGGGAAATTCAGCACGCAGCCCTGGAATGCACCGCGTGGACCCAGTTAGGGCTTAAAAAACCCTCTGCATGCAACTATCATTTCGCCCCCCATACTGTATCATTAATACTTTTAACAGTGGATTGGGTGAAAGATCAACCCTGCGAAGCTCTCTGTGGAAATAACCCAAGTTGCTGGCTTGCACATGTTTTTTGGGGTGGAAAACCACCCGGAGGAGAGCTGGGGTGACAAAAGCCAGCCCCGAGGTGGCAGTGGGACGCAGGGAGGAAGCAATAGCGAGGCGGAGGAAACAGCAGTGGATTCTTATTTCTTGCTGTGCCTAATTTATGGGTGATTTATGGGCCGGAGCTGGAGCACCGTCTGCTTCCCCGGGTGGATATCTGCTCCGCTGCCTGCTTTCAGGAGCCACGTTTGGGGGCTCCGGGTCTGGATCTGGCCACTCTTTTGCCGATGCCATCGCAGGTAGTGCTGCGCTGGGGCCGTTTGTAAGGTGGGATTGATGCAGCGGGGCTGCGGAGAGGAGCCAGAGGGATTCCCTGGTTGAATCCCAGCTGCTTTTGTGCATTTCTCAACTTTGGGCTGGGAAAGTGGAAATCTGCTGATTTTTATTTATTTATTTTTCGCTACCTTTCACTGCCGCTTGTGCTTCGCTTCACCTTGAAGCAAAGCCACGCGCCGAGCTGCTCGTGCTGGCGCTTGCTGCAGGATGCAGCAATCTGGGAGGCTTTAACCCCCTTTTTTGCACCCCCTGCCCTTGAGAAGGGGGGCAGTGGGGCTTGGGAGGGGCTTTGGGGCCGGGAGCCTGCCGTGTCCCCAGGCTGGCAGCTGCACAGGCAGCTGGGCCCTGTCGCTCCGCCACGGGGGCTAAAAATAATGCAATGGAGCAGAATAGGTGCCAGCCCCCCGGGAGAAGGATGCTGCGGCCGGCTCGGGCTGGCTTTAGCAGGTGGCCCTGCTTTTCTGGCTGCAGGGACTTTATTTATATCCATCTCTGTTTATTTTCCCCAGTTGGGAGGGAGACGGTGTGGCGTTTAAATCAGTCTTTCCAAGGGTTGTCTCAGGATTCTCCAGCATCCCCATCCTGCTCCAGAGCGCGTTCCCTGGCAGGGCAGCTTTCCCCTTCTGCCCTATCCCGTGGCGATGCATTTTGCCAGCAGGACGTTCCTGCCCCCGTTTTCATTTTTGCTGTGCGCAGCGATGCCTTAATTTCGTTTTATCAAGGCTCAATTAAGGCTCGGGGCCGGCTGGGTTGGAGAGCAGGCATTCGCCTATTAACTCTCCCCCACAGCAGGCATGCTTGCAGATGGGAAAAATAACCAGCCCTGGGACAAATCGGGCAGATAGGAGCTTATGTCAACTGTCAAAATGGTAAGTGACCTTATCCTGCAGCGCCAGTGGGATAAAATCGGGGCCGAGCTGGCTTTGACTGCTGCCTTGGCTGTGCAGCGTGTTGCCGTCCTCCTCCCTAAAAGCAAAAAGCCGCTGGCATGCTGGGCAGAGGCAGCAAGCACCCGGGTTCCTGGGGCACCGGCATCTCCCCTCTTGGCTTTCCCTTGTGCTCAGGTGGTTTTTAATCCTTTGCGTTTTGGGGGAGCATCGCTGTGGAAGTGTCTTCTCTGTTGGGTCCCCCAGCGGGCTGGTTCGTGGCAGATTTATGGCTCAGCTGGCATCTCATCCATAGGGGTAAGCCTGGAGTTTCCCGTGGGACAAGGTGAGCTTGCAAAAGGGGGAGACGGGAGAGTCGCCCACTCCTGCAGCCGCTAGCAAACGCTGATGGGAAGCAGATTAGGTGACATGAGAGCAGCCTGAAAACACGCCTTGGCTGCAAAGCGCTCTCTGTTCCGAGGGCCAGAAAAAGAGTTCAAGGGGGAGAAAGTGTCCCTGGGTCCTCCCTCCAAATAAATCACCCCAGCGTGTTTATGCAGGCGTCGGGCTGCTTGCAAAAGTGGGTAGAAGAGGATATTTACAGCACTGTGGCGGTTGCTTGGAGAGCTCAGGTCAGTGAGGAAAAGAGGATTTTGTTTTTCTTTTCTGTGTGTGTGCGCACTGGGAGAAGGCCAGATGCGTGTCAGCTCGATGTTTTTGGGGGGGGTTTGCAGCGGCACAGGGCTGCTCTTCCAAGCCCTTTGCTACGCGCCGTCCGTCCTTGTGCAACCCCGAGGCTGGGAAGAAGCTGTGCCCGCGTGGGGGAATTGCTGCTGCTGGCTGGAGGAGGTTTGGAGCTTGTTTACAGGTTAAATGTGAATTTGGGCGGTGGACATCAATACTGGGGTGCAAGATCCTGGGCAAGTTTGCAGCGTTTTTTTCACTCTGCTGGTGTGGGTGTTAGCCTAGCCGGTTTCCCAGGCTAAAACACCAAATAATCAATGTTTAAGGTCAGAAGAGGAGGAAAAAGAGTCCCTTGATATTTCCTTCCTTTTCCTGTGGCGAGGGAGCCTTGGGAAGGTTGGTCTGCTCTGACCTTCCTCATTCCTCCCTCTTCCTTCTCTCCTCCCCTGCCCACCATGGCCATGCTGTCACTTCCCTGGGGGGCCAGAGGGGAGCAGGAGACCTATAGGAACACCTATAGGAGCACCTATAGGAATGTGCCCGTGTGTGTGTGTGCCCTTGGGGCTGAGGGGCTTGCTGCAGGCCCCCCTGTGCTGCAGCTGTCAGGGCTTTGGGGCGTGGGGGAAGAAACAGATCCTTTCTTGGGATCGTTTTGGGTCTGCGCATCCCCTGATTCTCACTCCCATGGGGAACGAGGGTCCCGATGTGGGGGAAATGTTTGCCTGGGGTGAGCCGGGGTCGGCCCTTCACAGCCAGCTCTTCAGGGCAGGGTGGTGGCATCTGTCGGGCACTGGGTGCTGGGGACCATTTTGCTCTTTGCAGCTTCCTGGGCTTGCCTGGCTGTGATTTCTCTCCTGTGCATCATCCCTCGGGCTCAGGGGTCTCTGCTCCGTCCTTCCTCTTCCTCTCGGTGACCTTTCAGGGCGCCGTGCTGGGCGTCTCCTGTTACCGGAGCGGGTGGGCCATCGATCGCAGGGAGGACGCTTGGTGCTTTCCAGCCTTTGAGCACAGCTTAGCCCCTTCGGCTGGATGCTCGGAGCTGCCAGGGATGGATTTGGCCCTGCAAGGTCGCTGGGCACAGGGTGGATGTGGCAGCGTGCACTTACACCCAGGACCGGCGTTTGTTTCCTTATGAGAAGGTTCTGCAGCAGCCAGAGCAGGATTCGTCCCCCCCCCGTGGGGTGCCTGGGGGTCTCTCCACGCTGTCCCCTGTCCTGGGGAGGTCTGGGGGGCTGCTCCCCCCCTCTGAACCCATCTCTTCTTCCTCCCCGCAGGAAAGGCTCGGGGACGGGCCCAGGCAGAGCGTCCGGACCCCCTGTGCCATGGCTTCCTCCGAGCTGCCCCCCTGCCCCGCAGTAGGTACTGTCACCAGCCGGAGCTGGGTTTTTTGGGGGGAGGAAAGCCAGCCTTGTGCAGGAAGGGGGGACATCACCCCATTCCCCATTGGAGCCTCGTAGTACCACCAGACCATGAGGGGCTATTGCAGGGGTTTTTGGGTGGCGATGCTCTCTGCCGTGCCCCACATCCCTCTCTGCTCGCTGGGGCAAATCAGTGCCAGGGTGACACCGGCTGACGGGGTTCCTGCTCGCAGGTGACCGCCTCGCCCCAGAGGCCCCCGGCGCACTGCCCCACGGCGAGGAGGACCTGGGCGAAGCCTTTGACTTTGAGGACAGCGACGAGGAGGACGACGAAGACTCAGCAGCCGAGGCCGAGCCGAGCAGGGGTGCGGTCCTCCAAGCACCCCCTCGCAGGCACCGTGCCACCAGCTCCAGCATCGGTGAGGTCTCCCCGGTGTCCCCAGAGCGTCCCCTTTGAGCGGCCGAGCCTGCGCCATGCTGGCAATGCTGCAAGCTCGGGCACCGACCCAGTTTCTCTTTGCTTTTTCCCTCTGCAGAGGGGCTGGTGCTGGAGACCCAGGAAGGGTAAGTGAGGTTTTGGGGTGGTCTGGGGAGAAAATGCAACTTTGGAGGGGATCACCCTCTCTTTAGCATATCCCAGTCTTGTGGTGTGCCTCAGTTTCCCCATTTTATTCCCATTGCTCACAGCTTGCGAAAGGGGCTGGATGCATGGGGTCAGGGGCTGAAGCAAGCAGGAGACCCTGTGGGTTTGTAGCCCCTCCCCCCCAGAGAATGCAGGGGGTACAGCAAAGGGGCAGCCCCCAAGGGGTGGGGACCCCACACCCAGCCTCACTGGTGCATCTTCCTCCTGCCCTTGCAGACCAAAGATTCAAAAAAAAGCCATTCTGGGGGACTTGTGCGTCCTGCCTGTGTGGGTTGCCTGGACCAACTTGAGCCATTGTAGCCCTAAAGGTTTGGTCCCCAAGCCCTGGAGGGCGACAGCAAAGCAGCAGGCGTGCAGTGGGATGCGCAGAGTCCCCTGCAGGGCCAGACCCACGTGCAGCCATGCTGTCCGTAGGGTCAATATTAATAGCAACCGGTGGCTTTGAGGCTGCAGGCTCCCTGCTGGGGCTTTGCAGGCATCCGGAGGCAAGCAAAAGAGCACAAGCAGCCATCAGCATTGCTGCCGAGCATGGCTTTTTGCATTTTTCTTTTCTTTCTTCCTCTTTTTTATTTATTTTAATTTGCGTTGGGGTTGCATTTAACGAACAAGCTCATCCTGCTGCTCCGGAGGTACGCAGAGCCCCCGCACTTGCATCCCACCCCCTGATTTTGCAGCTCACGTTTCTGCTGCCGGAAAGCTGGCGGCATCGACCTTGACTTTTTAACGCGTCCGCTTTTCTGGCGGCGTGAAACTTCCTCCGTGGGCTGCAGCTGGGTTTGCATCCCGGGCAAGGCAGGGGCTTTATTTTGCTGCTGTGCCCCCAAATGGGGTGTGAGCCCCACGCACTGGGGGGTGATGGGGTTTGTACGCATCCAGCCCTGGGGGCTTTGGCACCCCAGGGAGCTCTCTGATGGTTCTTTCGCCCTCCCTGCAGGCTGCCGGCGGGGGTGAGCAATGGGGAGGCTGGTGGGGCCCCCCCTGACAACAGCACCCAGACCTGGAAGAGGAAAAGCAGCCACCGAGGTGGGTTAAAACACATGGGGGGAGTGGAAAAGCACAGCCTGAGCTGAGAAGCCCGGCCTGGCCTTGGGAGCAGGGAACGATTTTGTGGTCCTGGCTTGATTTTTGGGGTCCTGACACGGGTCTGTTTTCTTGCTTCCCCCCCAAGGTGAGCGCTTCGAGTTCCCGGCGGTGGAGGATGATGTGATTTACGACGACGTCCCCTGCGAAAACCTTGATGCTGACCAAGACGGTAGGGGCAGCCCGCCCCCCTGGGGCCATCTTTTTGTGGGGGGCATGAACCCATTTCACAGCCAGGCAAACTGAGGCACCGGGAGGGAAGCATCACAAGCAACGTCCCCATTCTGCCCCTCTAGAAGGGGCTGCCAAGGGGGAGTACAGCAGGAAAACATCCAGGATTGGGGAGGGTGCTGGGTTTGCAAAACCCTGTTGTTTTGGGATCCCTGGGGAGGGAAAAGAGCGACGTTTTACCTAAATGTCCCAGGGGCAGAGCGCAGCCTGATTTACGAGGACGTGCAGAGAGGCGAGGGGCCACGGGCGGGCGAGGATTTGGGCTGGAGCTCCAGCGAGTTCGAGAGCTACAGTGAGGACTCGGGTGAGGAGAGCAAGCCAGAGGCTGAGCCGGCCAAGCAGCGGGCGTCCTTCCAGCCCAAGGTAACGCTGGCGATCCCCTCTGCCTTGTTAGCTTGCTGTTTTAATTACTTCTTTTTTTTTTTTTTTTCATGGGTTTCCTGGATATATCTCACCTAAAGGTCAGGGGCTGCCCTGTGCTCTCAAGCAATATGAAACCAGCACAGCCTCATGAGCTGCTTTTGGATTTATTTTTTTCTCTATTTACTCTTTTCCTTCCCTTTTTTCCCCCCCATCTGTTGCATCTCGGCATGTGGCTGCAGCTCCCTGCCTTTCCTGTGCTTGCTGCCCTTCCCTGCTCAGAGACCAAGCTGGATTTCGGGAGCGCGCTTCCCTGTGTCGTGCTGCTTTGGGATGGTTTCTCCTCTTGTTTTGGCTGCTTACCTGAATCTCTCTTCTCTGCCCTCTCTCGCATCCTCTGGCTTCTCCTCCCGCCTGGTTTGCTTGGGGCTCAGCTTTCTCCAGACCTGAATAGACTAAAGGAGAGATACGCCAGGACTAAGAGAGACATCCTGGCTTTAAGAGTTGGGGGGAGAGACATGCAGGAGCTGAAGCAGAAGTACGATTGGAAGGTACTGTCCCTCCTCGGTCCTTTCCCGTTGTCCCCTGAATTCCCCGGGGGGAGGGGGAAAAAGCCCTTCCATAGGGATGCGAATGCACCCGGGCTCAATCCAACCCCTTTTGTCCACCAGCGGAGAAACAGTGCTGCGCTGCGAGCTGCCTCCTGTGTGTCTCGTGGGCATGGGGACATCGGGACATCTCCATTCCTTGTCACTTTCCCCATCTCGCCTGCGTCCCCTCCGGCGGTTACCGGTGTCTGCGTAGAGCAGCTCCCTGTCCCCAGTCTCCCCAAACCATCTGCTTTTTGGGTTTTTATTTTATTTTTTTTTTAAGGGGCATTTGGACAAAGCGAGGTTCGGGCACACTAGATGGATCTGAGAAGGTTTTCCCCGATACGGGGTCGGGAAGGAGATTAAAGGGAGTGGAGCTCCCTGCAGATGTAGAATCTTATTGCAAAGCCTTTCCCTGCCCCAAACCACTCAGGTTGGTAGTTTACGGCCAGTTTACGCTGGGATTTTAGCAACTTGCACTAAAAATGTCGCAATTTCAGGTGTGAAGGGCAAACGCCCCTTTTCCCTCTTGCACGGGTGTGTACAAAACCCCGCTGCAGTGGGCTGGATGCGCTCGTGCCCCTCTCCCCTCCCTCCTCTTTGCTTTCACTGCATGCTCACGCTTTGCCTGCGCCTGCTTGCAAGCTGATGGCATGCGACCGCGTCCCCATGGAGGGAACAGAGGTGCCGGAGCCGACCCCTTCGGTGCTCAGCTTCCTCCCTTCCCTCCTCTTCCTCATCCTCCCCATTGGCCAGGGCTGGTTTTCTGGGGATAGAGGAGAGGGAGATGCTGAGGGCAGCGTCCCTGAGGGGATGGGGTAGAGGGATGCGGTGCTGCGCGATCTCGAGCACCCCGGCCCCTCTCGCCCCCTGCCCAGATGACCCAGCTGATGAAAGCGGCCAAAAGCGGCACCAAGGATGGGCTGGAGAAGACCAAGATCGCGGTCATGCGGAAGGTGACCTTCCTGCACCGTAAAGAAGCACCAGGTGAGCGGGCCGGCAGCAGGGACCCCCCTTCGTTGCTTTTGAGAGCCAAAAAAAGCCCTTTTGGAAGCATAAAAAAAAAAAAATCCATGTTTTTCATCATGACTCCATATGGCTTCTAGCTTCTCTGTTCTATTTTTTTTTTCATTTTATGCTTTTAAATGTATTTTCCCCTTTTGAATTCCCAGCTCAGTCTGTTCAGCTCCCTCCTTGCCCTTCCCGAAGCACCCAAAGTCCCTCCGCCTCTCTGGGGGCGGGGTGGAGATGGGGACACCATGCCAGCACCCATGGCTATTCCCACTGGGACAGCGAGCAGGCAGGTTCTCCAGGCAGGATCAGTGCCAGGAGCATTGGAACAGTTTAGGAAATGATGAATTTGGGCAGAACTGACTTTTGGGGTGTTCTGCGATTTATTTTTTTTTTTCTTGCTTGATCCTACAAATGCTACAGGGTCAGGTTTGGGGGGGAACTCTCCGAAGTGTGGAGATCTCTGCTCATCCTTTCCCTGAAGATGCTTCCACGTCTCTGCTTTGTTTTGGCTGCTGCTTGTTCCGTGCTCTGCCCTGGGATGTGGGAAGCAGCACCGTTTTCTAGACAAGGGGTGAAAATGCAATTGTGTGTGTGTGTGTGGTGGTGGTGGGGGGTCCTGGAGCAAGCCCCAGCCCCAGCTCAGTGCCCATAACCCTTCTGCTGCCCCATAGGGGATGGGGAGCGTAGGAGGAGGGCGGCGGAGGTGGAAAAGTTGCCGCCTGCCCCCAGCAGCTCGAGGGGGTTCCTGGAGCATCGTGGGCGAGGTAGGATCCTGCCAGGCGGCCCCCCCGGCTCTGCTGGGCCCCCCCCTGGGGATCTGCCGTGTGTGCCCTGGCCTCGCTGCATGGCCCCGTGTGGATCTGTGCGTGCGCTGGGGTGGGAACCTGGAGAAAAAGATGCTCCGAGCATCCCATCTCCATGGTGCTGTCTTACTGGCAGGGAGGCAGCAGAAAGAGAGCTTGGGCAGCCCCACAGAGCTGGCAGCGAGGCGCTGGGATCCTCCCTGCCAAAATTAGGGAAGGAAAAAGGTCACCCGGCTAGCAGCACCCTCCCCTGTGGTTATTTATACGCAGCAGGGATGGGAGCGGGGCGGCGGGGCCGGGGCGGCTGGAGCGGGGTATGAGGCCGGCGCCATGTGGAGGAAGGAGCTGTCCCTGCCCCACGACCCCATGGCCCGCTCGCCCTCCTCTTCCTCAACTGCTTCGGCCTCGGGTAAGGCCTGCTTGGGCGCTGGGAAGCTCGCGTGCCCCCGTTTTCTCTGCCATGCTGCTTTTAGCTGCTTTTTTTTTCCGCTTCTCCCCGCTCGCTGCCCCTCTTGGAGCAAGGACATGGGGGGGTTCCTCAACCCGGGGCGCATTTTCGGGAGGGTTTGTGCTCCCCCCCGGGGGACCTGGCTCCCTTCTGGCTTGCATGGCCTGACTCATGCTGGTGTCCGGTGACAGCGGCGGCGCTTGGGGACAGGCGATGCTGGCCTCCAGCTCCGCTTGCAGCTGCGAGCCCAAGCAGAGCCCCTGGAGCATCCCAAGCGCAGCGGCAGAGCCCCCTCCAAAACTGGGGGTGCACCAAGCACCCAGAAGCTTGCAACCCCCCCCCCCCCCCCCAAAAAAAAAAAAAAGTAAAATAGCTTTTTTTGGTGTTTTTGTGGGTTGCTTTTCCTCACAGGGGACTCAGAGGAGGAGGACACGGGCTTCTTGGAGGTCACCGTCTCGGACATGAAGCACCCACCGCCAGAGCTCGGCCCCATGCCCGCAGGGCTCAGCCCCCAGCAGGTGGGTGCGTGTTCGGGGTCCAGGGTGAGCACTGGCTTCCCCTTCCCCTTTGAGCAACCCAAAATAACAAAGGGCTGAGGCAGCAGAAAGCAGCGACGCCGTGTCAGCAGCAGCAGGGCAGGGGGGGCACTTCTGCATGGGGGTTCTCCACAGACACACACACACCCCCCCCCCAGTTATTTGGGATGAGCCTGGCATGCCTTTCAGGTGGTGCGGCGACACATCCTGGGCTCCATCGTGCAGAGCGAGCGCAGCTACGTGGAGTCCCTGAAGCGCATCCTGCAGGTGGGGGACCCTGGTTTTGGGGGTGGGGGGGGGCAGGGGGGGGCGCAGGGATGCGGGATGCTGACACGCTGCTGTCGCTTGCAGGATTACAGGAACCCGCTGATGGAGATGGAGCCCAAGGTGCTGAGTGCCAGGAAGTGCCAGGTGGTGTTTTTCCGCCTGAAGGAGATCCTGCAGTGCCACTCTATGTTCCAGATCGCCCTCGCCTCCCGCGTGGCCGAGTGGGACTCGACGGAGAAGATTGGGGACCTCTTTGTGGCCTCGGTAGGAGGGCGGTCGGGTACCGCTGCCCAGCCTCCCCCAGCCCTTTCCCAGCAGTAGCAGGGGGTGGAGGAACCCAGTGACGAAGCCCCACCACGGGGTACCCCCAGCATTGCCCCAAAAAGGCACGAGCCCCCGCAGCCCCATTTTGGGGGGCCTGACGGCGCTTATCCTGCCCTCTCCCCCCTGTGCCAAGTTCTCCAAGTCGATGGTGCTGGACGTGTACAGCGACTACGTCAACAACTTCACCACTGCCATGTCCCTCATCAAGAAGGCTTGTCTCACCAAACCTGCCTTCCTCGACTTCCTCAAGGTCAGCGGGTCCCAAGTGTGGGCACACGGGGCTGCTGGTCACCATTTGGGGTGAAAACTCCCCTTTTTTTGCCTTTTTTCCCCCCGCACAGAAGCGGCAGATGGCCAGCGCGGACCGGGTGACGCTCTATGGGCTGATGGTGAAGCCCATCCAGAGGTTCCCCCAGTTCATCCTGCTCCTGCAGGTATGGGTGAGGGGAGCCTGTGCCCACGGGGCACCCACTTTGCACCCCACTTTGGCAGCCTGGCTGCTGCAGGAAAGGGTTTAACAACGGGCATTTGATTCATTTTGGGGCTGGCAGTCTGCTTGTGGGGCTTTGAGGACTTTCCCCTTTCCCAAGGTGGGATGCTGGGAGGCTTTTCCTCCAAACTCTTGATTTTGCTGGTGTTGCATGCTGTAGCATCCCCATTCACAACCCGACGGGGCTGGTGTCACCCCGGTGATGTTTTCCCCCCCCCCCCCCCAGGACATGCTGAAGAACACTCCCAAGGGCCATGCGGACCGCCTGTCCCTTCAGCTGGCGCTCACAGAGCTGGAGACGCTGGCGGAGAAGCTCAACGAGCAGAAGCGCGTGGCTGACCAGGTTGCTGAAATCCAGCAGCTCAGCAAGAGCATCAGTGACCGCAGCAGCCTCAACAAGGTTTGTCCTTCGGCCTCGCTGCTCCTCCTCGTCCCCTGGTGACAGGCGGCTTTGGGGCTGGGTTCACATCCGTCCCCTCTGGCTGGTGTTTGCAGAAGTGCTGCGGTGCTGGGGCTCCCAGGAAGGGGTTTCGGGGAAGCCAAGCTCCCGTCTTCCCTGAAACAATGTCCCTTAGCAAAAGCAAAAATAAAAGCCTGCCGTTTGGAAATTCCCTTCCATCCCCACCCTACGGCACCAGCCCTCCAGGAGAAGGCTGGAGGGTGAGCCAGAGCACGCTGCTTTTTCTTCTGTCGCCTCCTCCCCTCTGTCCATCTGCTTGATTTTGCAACCCCTGGTGGAAAACCATGCGTGAAGCTATTGCAACACATCCTGGGCCGTGCTGCAAGCACGTGGTGGCCTCCACGGCCTGTCCCTGTGGCTAGGACTTGGGGACAGAGGGTAAAGGGACTCAGAAGGGGCTGCAAAAGGGCCGCGTTGGTCCTTTTAGGGCTCTTTGCTCTTGGTGGTGTGAAATGCAGAGCGCAAAGCTGTGGTGCAAAGGGGCTGCGTTGTGCAGAGTCGGAGCATTTTGCACGGCTGTTTCTGTGGAGCTGGGAGCAGCGCATGCCAAAACTGCTTCCTGCTGTTTTAGAGGGGCAAGCCCAAGTTGCAAAGGGAAAACACTCACACAAGCACAATGCCCCCCAAAAACCTGGGGGGTGGGAAGTGGGTAGGACCCCCAGGGCTGAGCCCCCTGCCTTCTCCATCCCCTCTGCAGCTGCTGAGTTCGGGGCAGCGGCAGCTTCTGCTCTGCGAGACGCTGACGGAGACGGTGTACGGTGACCGGGGGCAGCTCATCAAGTCCAAGGAGCGGAAGGTTTTCCTCCTCAACGACATGCTGGTCTGCGCCAACATCAACTTCAAGTACGTGCCGGCCGCCCCGCACCCCAGAATCACTCTGCAAAGTGCTGGCGTGGTCACCCCCCAGCACCTGTCCCCTTCCCCACCTCGGTTTTGGGCTTAGTGGGTTTTGCTAGCTTTACCCCCAAAACTGCTTCTCATTGTTTTAGAGGAGCGAGCCCAAGTTTGGGGCTGCTTTGTCCTGAAAGCCTCAGGCAAAGCATCCGTGCCATGATGCCGTGGGAGCTCCTGGGGGTTTGGGGACCGTGTGGCTCAGATGTTGATGCTGCAAAAGGGGGGAAGGAAGCTCTCTCTGGGCTCCCAGTGATGCTTTTTTATTAACATTTCCCCCCAATCCAGGCCAGTGAATCCAAGGTAGGCGCAGAGTGTGGTTTGTGTTTGCGTGCCCCACGTTTGGGGGTGCAAGCATGAGCCGGTGCATGCTGTGGGGTTGTGAACAGAGGTCGGCGTCTGCTTTTTGCAAGGGGAACTGGTGGGGTTTGCAGGACGAGCAGCACCAGCTGCTGATTTACTTGCTTTTTGCATCCTCCCTTGGCAGAGGCCAGCTGGAAATTAGCAGCCTGGTGCCCCTGGGCCCCAAATACGTGGTGAAGTGGAGCACGGCCCTCCCGCAGGTGCAGGTGGTGGAGGTGGGGCAGGAGAGCGGTGCCTATGACAAGGACAACGTGGTCATCCACAACGCCGGCGCCAAGAAGCACGCGCCCACCGGGCCGGCCTCGCACAGTGAGCACCCGTCCCTTCTTCTGCACAGCCCTGGTGGGATGGGGAGCAGGGACTGCTGCTCACAAACCCTGTTTCTCCCCTTCTTCCCCCCCCCCCAAGATAAAGTCTACCTGGGGCCGCCACGGCTGTTCCAGGAGCTGCAGGATCTGCAGAAGGACCTGGCGGTGGTGGAGCAGATCACCCTTCTCATCAGCACGTTGCACGGCACCTACCAGGTACCTAAATGCCAAACCGGGGGCAAAACTTAACATTTAGGCACGAGCCCCTTTGCTGTGCCTTGGGGAGCTGCAGGGGGCTGTGTGGGCACTCTGATAATCCCATGGGGACCCGTCGCCCCGTTCTGAGCTCCGCAGCATCCCCGTGGCTGAAACCTGGGGATTGAGGCTCCGTGGGGGTGCTTCCCTGAATTCTCACTTCCTCCAGAACCTGAACATGACGGTGGCCCAGGACTGGTGCTTGGCTCTGCAGAGGATGATGAAGGTGAAGGAAGAGGAGATCCACTCTGCCAACAAGTGCCGCCTCCGTCTCCTGCTGCCTGGCAAGCCGGACAAGTGGGTTCCCAAATGCTTCCGTCCAACCTAGGGAGGGGAGGAGGCTGAAGACGACCCACTGACTGATTTCTTTCCCCCCCTAGGTCTGGCCGCCCCATCAGCGTCATGGTGGTCTTCATCACTCCCAGCCCGCTGAGCAAGATCTCCTGGGTGAACCGTCTCCACTTGGCCAAGATCGGGCTGCGTGAGTAGATGGCTGGGGTGGCTCTTGCTTCTGAAAGCAAAATCTGGGAGCAGAGAGGGGTTGGCATCCTGATGGGAGACTGGTAGTGGGGAAAGTGTTGGACCAAGGTGGTGGGAGAAGTTTTCGGCTGGTTTGCATGCTGGCTGGAAGTGGGAAATGATGGAAATAATGTTTCTCCCTCAAAATGCTTTGCGTTATGTTGCTCTGGGGTGGCATCTCTGGGATGCTTGTTGATGGATCTCAGCTTGGCCTTGTGCTGGTGCTGACATTTCCCTGTTTTTCCATGAAATGGTGCAAATAAACAAGGGGGGAGCCCTTCCTCCTGACACCTCCGTGTCTCTATTCCTTTTTAACTCCATGAGCCACCGCAGGAAAAAAAAAAAAGTTTAATGGAAGAAAGAAAAATCATTCCAGCCCAGGGGGGATCTAAGCACTCAAATACGATTTCGAATGATTTTTGATTCTCTTGTTTTTAACAGTTTGTGTTGTTTTTAATCTGGGATGCCTGGGGCATAATCCTGTATCTGCAAGTTAGAAATGAAAACACATTAAAGCCTAATGTGAAGAAACACATCAGTGTTTTTTTTCCTCCCTTACATATATAGTGTTTGGGGGGGGCGCTTTTTGCCTCTGCTCAATGCAGTTGCTTGGCCATGCACTGCAGTGAGGTGCAGGAGTTTGGAGAAGGTATTGGGGTGTGCCCCCGGCCCCCTGCGGATGATGGTGGCTTGGGGTTGGGAATGTGAGGCTGTGCTGGGCATGGGGTGTTTAATGCATCCCAAAAGCTGGTGCTGGGGTGGGTGATGTGGCTTCCCCTGCTGCACCCAGGCTTGCTCATTTTGAGGGGGAGCTGGGGGTGTCCTGGCCATCCTCGAACTACTCTGCTCCCACCCCAGGGGAGGAGAACCAGCCAGGCTGGCTCTGTCCCGACGAAGACAAGAAGAGCAAAGCTCCTTTCTGGTGCCCCATCCTCTCCTGCCACATGTCTGCCTTCTCCTCCAAGGCCCTTGATTTGCAGGTAAAGGCGATGTCCAACCTCCCTTCCAACGCCTGAATTGCTCCTTCCCCTTCAAGCTCCATTTGTAGGGAGAATGCAGCCTGAAATCGGTGGGCTGGTTGGGAGGGGATGGCTGAGCTGCTTGCAAAGGCAGAAATGGGTGCAATCCGTCCTGGCTGGGGGTTGAAAAACAAGGAATGCTAGTTGGGTTTTGGCTGGGTCCTGATTTTGGGGCATGCGCTGCATACTGTGCATGAGTTGGGATAAATGCATGTGTCTCCTGCAGCTCGGCGCCGCGGTGCACAACCCCGTGCAGTCCTCGCTACTGGGCTTCTCTGCCATCAGCACCTCACTGCCGCAGGGCTACCTCTGGGTGAGCAAAACAAGCCCCAAAATGGGGTGGAAAGCACCAGGTTTGGGTTGCATCTGTCCTCAGGAACCCATCAGAGGAAAGGCTAAAAATGGTTTTGTGGTCCCTGCAGGTTGGGGGTGGCCAGGAAGGTGCAGGGGGGCAGGTGGAGATCTTCTCCCTCAATCGCTCGGTGCCGCGGACGGTCAAGTCCTTCCCAGTGGCCTCACCGGTGCTGTGCATGGAGTACATCCCTGAGGCAACTGAAGGGGACAAGACGGGGACTGAGGAGACCCGGGCGGGCACTGAGCAACCCCCTGCAGCACTGCACCCCACCGTTTGCTTGGGACTGCAGGACGGCAGGTGAGCACCACGGAGGGAAGGCACGCGCAGGGGTGCGTGCGCTTGTGCGCACGCGCTGCTCTTGCAACCCTTCTCCGTGTGCAATTGCTGCAAAGAGCTTTGCACTGAAATTTTATGGCAATGAGGACTGGTACTCCCTGGTCCCCATCCTGCTCATCCATCTCCCCTTTTCCCACTAGCATCGCAGTGTATGGCAGCGTGGACACGGGGACGCAGTGCTTGCTGACCTGCAAGAGCCCAGGCATGCAGCCTGTCCTGTGCCTGAAGCACAGCCCCGAGTACCTGTTTGCGGGGCTGCAGGATGGCACCGTGGCTGCGTACCCCAGGAACAACGGTGAGGGCACCCCACTGCACGCAGCTCCCCCATGCATGGTTTTGGCTGGGCTTTTTGGGGTGACACCCCAAAAGCAGAGAGCGGGGCACCTTAGGTGGGCTGGCTGCTAAAATAGCGATAGAAGCACCGTTTTATGTTTTTCCTCTGCTATTTCATCCTCTGCCTTGCAACCCTGGTGTGTGTGTGGTGGTGGTGGTGTGGACGTTATTTTGCATTGCCAGGATCAGTGGGGTTTGGTTTGAGGGAAGTGTGCAGTGAAAGGTCTCAGTGGCCAGCAAAGGGCTGGTACAGCAGGAAAGAGTTTGCTCGGAGGGTGGCAGCACTTGGGGACTGCTGGATCCTTCCTGGGTGCCCAAGAACCCCTTGGAGCTGTTTGCGTGGGAAAAAAAAAAGTCACCTTTTTGGTGCTGTAAAGAGAGCCAGTCCCCACAGAGGGATGATGTGCATGAGCCCTCTGCTTTATTGGATTGATCTGGGTTTTATTGTCCCTGGCTCCAGCTGTGCCAGGTGTTCCTGCCCTGGTGCAGCCTGCTCAGAGCCTTGTTCCTCGGAGGCCTTTCCCAGCTGTTTTTCTCTGCTTCGTCGCTAGAGGGTGGGAAAGAGCCTCAGAAAAGCTGCCCAGGCCGAGCCCGGGGCAAAAGCTCCAGTTTGCTCAGATAACCTGCAGAGAGAAGCACCAAAGCTGCTTATGTTGCATTTTTGGGTGCTGTGCACCCCCCTTTCCAACCTAGCAAGCAGGCTGGCAAATTAATGGCGTGGCTTTAATTTCCCCTTGATTGCCCAAATGCATGTGGAAGGCAGCAAGCTGCTAGCAGGGTTTTTTTAAAATCTTATCCCTGTCTTTTGCGAATTTGCATGTGGTGGCACACCTGCTGCATGTCTTTGTTAGGAAAAAAAGCTTTCCTGAAATAGCTTGGTTTTACGTGGAGCTGCGAGCACCAAGATTTGCTCGGTGCAGGGGCTGAACAACGGCTCGGTTGCGATGCTGACGAGAGCAGAGCTCTAAGCACCCTGGGGCTCTTTAATCTCTCGGATCCTGAAGTTTTGTTTTTTGAAATTGCCGTGGAAGTAGGATGCCCGCTTGAAAGTGAGAGCAATTATCCACTGCAGCCGTCCAGCCTGCTGGAGGGGGTGAATTCATGGAAACCCTGGTCGGATGTCTTTCACAGACACTCCGGTTCGACCCAGCTGAACAGTAGCACTTCAACAGCTGAAAAAAAAAATAAAACAAAAGATCATTTTGGGCTTTTCCAGCAAGGAGTGGGTGCTGTTGTCGTGCCTGAGCATTCGTTGCAGGTGGCTGTGCAGCAGTGGCACCGTCAAGCTGTTAAACCCAGATGCTTGCAGCTGCTGAGCCGTTCGCACAGGGGTGCTACAGAAGGGCTCGGGGTGGAGACCAGGGGTGGTGGCTGCCCATGCGTGTTCCTCCGCTCTGTCCTTAATTCTTCTTGCAAAGAAGGTGTGGCAGGGAGGGGTGGCCGTGTGCCCTGGGCTTGGGTGCTGCTCGTGTGGCCCAGGGGTGAGCCCTTGTCCATCCTTGTCCATCTTCCTGCTGGTGGCATCGAGGTGTTGGGGGCATCTGGGGCTGCGTGGGGGGCAAGAGGGGACCCTGGCACCCAAAGGTGACGTCTGTGGGTGGCAGGGATACCTCGTGCTGGCACCTGCTTGTGCGTGCCCATGCCCTGATTGGATTTAAGCCACTAGATGCATGAAAAGATGCTTTTTTCTGTTGTTTTTGCTTCCCCTATGGCTAAGCTTCCTCTCACCCTCTCCCGGCCTCTCTGCTCTGCCCTAGGGGGGCTGTGGGACCTGGCTGAGCATCCCACCCGCCTGACCGTGGGCACTGGCCCCGTGCGAGCCCTCCTGACGCTGGATGAGACCGTCTGGGCCAGCTGTGCCAACCAGGTCACCGTCCTCGACGCCTCCAGCCTCCGTGCTCAGGTATGGTGGGGGGACACCGAGCGCTGCCAGGACCCCTGCGATGCACCCAGGGTGGGGGATGCGGCGGTGGCTTTTGGGAACTCTTGGTGGGTTGAGCACAAAAGGGTGCGTGTCCAGCACCAGGTGTGAATGTGCGATGCCCAGTTTTTATTGCTGCCTTGCAATGCCTTTTGGTCCCTCAGTGGGTCACAGGAGTCCTGTCCACTCCACGAGGCACCAGCAGTGATGCTGAAACCTCTCCCGTAGCTGCATAAGCAGGGAATGCTGAATAGTCACTTAAAAAAAAAAGAAAAAGGAAAAAAAAACACTTTATCCCACCTTTAATTTTCTCATTTAGTGTCCAAACTTAGTTTGCATGTATTAGCTGTCGTAAATCCATCCTACCAGCAGCACCAAGGATGAATAATGCATCGGAGGGCTGTATTAGTTTTCTGTCTCCAATCTTATTTATGACAGGAGCCGGCTGGGAATTCTCACAGAAGAAAAGTGTAGGGGGAGTGCAGGGGGAAAAAAGAGGGGGGCATATCCTGGGTGATGCAGTGTGAATTGGCAATGCAGGGTGGGCATCCCAACAGGGTGTTACAAGGGGGCTGGGGAGGGGGTCCCACCCCTGGGGGCTCAGTGCTGATGTTAGTGTGCAAGCAGGGGGCTGCAGCCCAAATCAGCTTTGATTCCCACCGGGAGCTTGCACCTCCCTGTCCTCTATAACAGCAGCTCTGCAAACCCCCAACCCATAAATAGCGTTTGGAGAGCTGCGTAACGGGCTCCGGGGTCTGTGTGAATGGGGCTGGCAGCTCGGGAATAAACCATGGGGGAATAAATCCCACGCTGGCTGGGAGTGAGGGGGAGATAACCTAATAATCTCTGTCCGCCTCCATTCTGTGCGAGCTTGTGGGGAGATTGCACTACGCCGGTGCTCTCCAGGGAGGGATCAATAGCTGCTCCTTTCCTTTTAAAAAATCAGTATTTCAAACCCATAAGAAGTGAAGCTGGAGTGTGTGTGTGGAGGTGATTTCAGCCTGCATCGTGCTCACTGCCCCGGTGTGATTTGGGCTCGTTGCTGCAACGTGGAAAGCAGGAGCTGCATTGCAGCAAGACCTCGGGGTTGCAATTAAACAGCAAATCACTGCCCGAGGAAGTGTGCACAGTACATGCCACGAAACAGCCGCTCTCCTCCTGCTCCCAGCAGGATTCGATTTTAACCTCCAAACCTCTCCTTTCACCAGCATCGTCATGCTCCAAAGTCTGCTTTGCTCTGGAACATCCCGTGTCTGCAGGCTCGAGCCATTCCCAACCTGCCTTCAATGCTAATACCAGTTTTTATGCCTTGCCTGCTGCTTGGGGGATTTTCAGAGAGTTCATTTCATAAAGATGTTTCTGGGTACATAAATCCAGTGCTGCTGGAAGTGTTTGCAGTGCAATATTTGGGGGTTTGTGAGCTGGGGCTCCTCGCAGGGGCTTGCTGCAGCAGGGAGAGCTGACAAAATAGGTAAATGAGGTGTTGATCAGGATTTTGGATGCGTTGGAGCATATCAGGAGCAGGAAGGGATGGGGCAGCACGGGGAAAAGGTCAAGTTGAGGTTTTCAGCTCTGATTTTTTTTGCATCTGAAAGCAGAGATGGGAGATGCAGCAGGGCTGAGAAGGTTGCTCTCCACCTCTGACCTTTGAAGAATCAGCTTTTATACCAAGCAGTAGATATTTTGTTTTCTCTTCCTTTTGTCCAGAAGTTGTTGTACAACAATGGTCCCCAAACAGCTCTTGTGCAGGGGCTGAGCCTTTGCTTGCTGGCTTTTGGGGCAGGAGGGAAGCAGGAAGGTCTCGTCCCACCTTGGCGTGAGCTTGGCTGGTACATCTAGACCAGCAAATAGGTCTTTTAAAGAAGAAATAAAACCTGGAGGGTTAGGAAAGGCTCCGTTACCTCCCTAAAGAACCAAGAGGAGGCTGGTGAGGGGCTGCTTTTGGTGTGCTTTGCTAAAATCAGAGCTGGTGGGGAGGGCCGGGACCTCCAGGTCTCTCCTTTCCCGCCTCTGTGGGTTAATAGCCCTAAAGCAGCTGCTAGAGAGCCCGGTCCTGCAGCAATTCTGGGAGCAAATGACTTTCACTGGGATTTGTTCTCTATTTTTTCATCTTTGCGGTCTGCCGGCAGCAAACCTTCGAGGCTCACCCGGACGTGGAGGCCAGCGTGACGCACATGATCAAGGCGGGCAGCGGTGTCTGGATGGCGTTTTCCTTGGGCTCCTCCATCCGCCTCTTCCACACCGAGACGCTGGAGCACCTGCAGGAGATCAACATCGCCACCAGGACCACCTTCGTCCTCCCAGGTGGGCTCTTAATCCCGATTAATGGGAAAACTGGGGTGTCCACCCCCCAGATGGTTTTGCTTTGCTTGCAGCCATGTTGATTTGCAGAGGAATTGTGCTGCAAGGGATTTATCTAGCTAGTGGTGTAAAGTTTAGAGCTTTGCCCTGGAGATTGGGTCTCCCTTTATAAGCTGCAGGGACGGAGTTGGGGGCATCACCCTGAAGCCCCAGGGTATTTTTAGCAGGTGGCTTGGCAGAAAGAAGATCTTGAGAACTCCCAGGCAAAATGCTAACACTTTGCAGAAGGAGGGTGTTCTTAGGCTGCGAGAGTAGTTTTTAGGCTGCAGAAGCTTTGGGATGGGCTTTGACAGGTCTGAGTAGGGTGCTGGCAAGGCTGAACGTTGGGCAGATGGAACCCCTTCCCTTCATCCATGCATCCAATGTTTACACTCATGCACCCATTCTTGTGTGTGCATCCACACCCCATCCCTGCATCCCATTCCTGCACCCATGCATGCCTCCATGAACCCCATCTCTGCACCACTCGATGCATCCGTGCATCTCATCCTTGTACCCATCGTCACTCCTGTGCGTGCAGCCATGCACCCCTGCACCCCCTCATGCATGCACACCGCAGCCCCACACTCCCCTTCCCCCCCCCCCCCCCGCCCCCGCTTACCCTCCAGCACAGTCTCCCCTCCGCGTCTGCCCATTTGGCTCTCAGCTGCCCCGATGTGGCTAGGAAAGGACAAGGCTCAGCCCTGAGCTTGCAAGGTTGCCTCCCCCTTGTTCCAGCTACAGAACGTCGTAATTGTGTAATTAGTTATAAACGCAATACTCGTGTAAGTCACTTTCTTTTTTTTTTTTTAGGGCATGTTAAAATATTTATCACTTCCTTTTCTTCCTGGGCGAGTGAGCGTTCGGTATTAATGCGTTTTTGAACTCGCGCTCCCTCATCCTTTTTAACTAGACAGGTCATTAATAAAGTCCTCGCAGAGAACTGGAGTTGCATCTCTGCAGATATATTGCTTTGCTGAGTCTGACGCCGCAGCGCTAAGTCTCTGCAATAAAATATTCATTTGCCATTAGAAGCCTCGCTTCTTTTCGCTCCTCATCCTTCTGTTTTTTATTTATTGATATTTTCAGCATTTTACCTGCACAGAGATCTTCACGCAAGGGTGGTGCTCAGTTCTGAGGGGGGTTCTGGTGTGTCCCCCATGTAAAACTCTGGTGTGTGTATGTCTGGGGGAGAGTTACCCACTTAGCAGGGGGATGCTGCTGTTGCTAAGCCCTTGCTCACCCCTTCTTTCTTCAGGACAAAAACACGTCCGTGTCACCAGCCTGCTCATCTGCCAGGGCTTGCTGTGGGTTGGCACCGACCAGGGCATCATTGTGCTGCTGCCCGTGCCCCGGCTGGAGGGCATCCCTAAAATCACTGGTGAGCACCCCAAAAACTCCCCTGCTCTGCAAGATGATGCATGCAGCCGTTTGAGCTCTTCTTTAGTCAAATTCCTCTGTTTTGCAGGAAAAGGCATGGTGTCTCTCAACGGGCACGGTGGCCCCGTGGAGTTCTTGGCAGTGGCACTTAGCACCCTGGCCCCCGACGTGCTGAAGGGCAACCAGGAGGAAGAGGAGGGTGAGGAAGAGAAAACCCCGGAGATGGATGGCCCCCCGCCACGGGAAATGAGGAAAAAAGGGATTTTGCTGCAATACCGCCTACGCTCCACTGCCCACCTCCCCGGGCAGCTGCTGTCAGTGCGGGATGCTCCGGCGGGGACCGGCGGCACCCCGGAGCACACGGAAGAGGACGGCTCCATCTACGAGATGGCCGACGACCCTGACGTCTGGGTGCGGAGCCGGCCCTGTGCCCGTGACGCTCCCCGCAAGGAGATCTCCTCTGTCGCCATCATTTCGGGGGGCAGGGGGTACCGCAACTTTAGTGCCGAGCCGCAGCGCCGGGGCGGCGAGGCTGACAGCACCCTGCTCATCTGGCAGGTCCCGCTGATGCTATAGCCCCCTGGGGACCCCCCCCCCCGGCGCCTACCTCAAATCCACCCATAAAGCTGCCGGGGGGTGGTTGCACCCCGGGTGTGGAACCCCTGTTTATTTTTTTTTTTTTAAGGAGAAACAAACAGGAAAAAAAAAAAGGAAAAACTTAAAAGTGGACTTTTTTTCCCCCCCAAACCAGCTTTGTGCATTGGGAGAGGGGGGTTTTTAAACATGGGAAATGGCGACCTCCCTGCGGGCTTTGGAGGCGCTGGGATTGTGCTGGGCTCTGGCCGAAGGCATCTGTGTGTATGCGTGTTAATATATATAAATATATATATAAATACGGTGTATATTATTACCTGTATAAAGAAGGAATCTGTATATATTGGGGCACTTGGAGATGCAGAAATAAAGCAGAGGTGTGAACATTCATCAGGTGCTGGCTGTGCTGAAATGGGGTTTTGCTAAAATAACCCTTTTTTTTTACTGTGAATTGAGGATTTGGGGTATTGAAATCCCATGTTTTGGGAGCTGGTTTGGGGATTTCCCACTGAGCAAGGGGGCTGTTTCTGCAGGGAAGGCAGTTTGGGAACTGCCAAAACTTCAGCCTGGAAATAAATCCCATAGGAATAAATCTGTAGGAACCAGCATGTTTCTGTATGAGATTTTGTAACCCTGTTCAGCTTGAGAGCAGATGTTTTCCTTCCATCGCAGCTATCCCTCTAGCTTTGCTGATAGCAGCCCAACGGGTTGATACAACCCTCATGCTCAAAGTTCAACAGGAAGCCCCAAGATTGCTTTTATTTTGCCCAGAAATGGTGTGGGATGGAGGGGGGTAATGGGCAGAGGGAAGTGCTCTGCTGCCTCTCTGGTACCCAGAGCTCTCTGCCCGTGCCACAGAAACCCAAGGCCAGGGAGGTGGAAAGTTGTCTGTGGACTAAATCAATTTATAATGCGATCCTCTAACTGGCTTCAATTTGATTTTCATTTGTAGCACTACAATTATCAGACTGATATTCCCGGCAACTCAACCTTGAAATGGGACAGCGCGGCTCGTGCTGCTGGTGAGCAGAGATTATCTGTCCCGGACCAATTTTTGAGTATTTTTCTAATTAGCCATAAAATGTGCTTTGCTTCCCCCCGCCCCCCCCCCCCCCCCCCAAGTCTTTTCTGATTGAGTTTTTTTTCCCCATCTTAGCATAAAAGTACAACATGAATGGGGCTGGCCAGGTCCCAGACCAGCCATGCAGCTGATGGAAACCAGTTTGACGCTGGTGGAGAATGGTGCCAAGGAGGTCGTGGCTCTTTTCCCACTGTTTTTTCCTTTTTTTTTTTTTTTTCTTTCCAGTTTCAGTGCATTTAGGGTCAGCATGCTGGAAAGCAGCCGGTCCTCCAGGGATGTTGCCGCATTGCATGGATGGCAATAGGGAGCTCCTGCACTATGCTGGGTAATTGCAACCCCACGGTTAAATCTCGCTATATTTATATTGCAATGCTGTGTGCAATGCCAGCTGGTGAATTACTCTGTATGTAGCAACAGGATGTTATAGAAATCACTTGCAGGAGCCCAGGAGGTTATGGGGATGGTGGGTGGGCACCAGAGGAGATGCTGTTAACCCATTTGGGGATCCTGCAGCACCATAGGAATCTTTTCAGCCACAAAGTGCACTTCAATGCATTAAATGCAAAATATTTCTAGGCAGACACCCTTCATAAGATGCTTTTTGTAAGGCTTGAGCCTGCTCCCATAAATCATAGTTGGTGATGGGTGTCCTGCACCAAGACTCATCTTCCTAAGCTTTTTATTATTTACTATTATTCCCCTTTTTCTTCTAGACATCCCTTTTAATGATCGCTTTCTTCAGCCTCGTTACCTTGCTCAGATGTTAATGTGCTGGGGCAGCTGGCAGGCTTGTTGCAGATGATGTTTGCAAACTCCCAGCAAATGCTTAAGCAGAAAGTTACCTTTAACAGCTGTGCCCCCAGAGTGAATATTTTTCAAAATAAATCCCCAGGGCTCTGGTTTAGGAGAGATTTTGTGCTGCTTAGAATCATAGAATATCCCGAGTTGGAAGGGACCTATAAGGATCATCAAGTCCAACTCCTGGCACCGCACAGGTCTGCCCAAAAGTTTAGACCATGTGACTAAGTGCACAGTCCAATCTCAAATTCAGACAGGCTTGGTGCAGTGACTACTTTACTGGGGAGCCTGTTCCAGTGTGCGACCACCCTCTCAGTGAAGAACCTCTTCCTGATGTCCAGCCTAAACTTCCCCTGCCTCAGCTTCACACCGTTCCCACGGGTCCTGTCACTGGTGATAACAGAGGATAGGTCATCTGCCTCTCCACTCCCCCTCGCGAGGAAGTTGTAGACTGCGATGAGGTCCCCCCTCAGCCTCCTCTTCTCCAGGCTGAACAGGCCCAGTGACCTCAGCCGCTCCTCATACGCCTTCCCCTCTAGGCCCTTCACCATCTTCATCGCCCTCCTCTGGACACTCTCCAACAGTTTAATGTCCTTTTTGTACTGTGGTGCCCAGAACTGCACACAGTACTCGAGGTGAGGCTGCACCAGCGCGGAGCAGAGCGGGACACTCACTTCCCTCGACCGACTAGCAATGCCGTGCTTGATGCACCCCAGGATACGGTTGGCCCTCCTGGCTGCCAGGGCACACTGCTGGCTCATGTTCAGCTTGCTGTCAACCACAACCCCCAGGTCCCTCTCTGCAGGGCTGCTCTCCAGCGTCTCATCGCCCAGTCTGTACGTATAGCCAGGGTTGTCCCATCCCAGGTGCAGGACCTGGCACTTGCTCTTGTTAAACTTCATGTGGTTGCTGATTGCCCAGCTCTCCAATCTGTCCAGATCTCTCTGCAAGGCCTTTCCACCCTCATCCGAGTCCACAACTCCTCCAAGTTTAGTGTCGTCGGCAAATTTGCTCGGAACATCTTCTAGTCCTACATCCAAATCATTTATAAAAACATTGAAGAGGACTGGCCCTAAAATGGAGCCTTGAGGGACCCCACTAGTGACCATCCGCCAGCCAGATGTGGCCCCATTTACCACAACCCTTTGAGCCCTGCCCGTCAGCCAATTGCTCACCCATCGTATGATGTTTTTGTTAAGTTGTATGCTGGACATTTTGTCCAGTAGGATCCTATCGGAAACCGTGTCAAAAGCTTTGCTGAAGTCCAAAAAGATCACATCAGATGGTTTCCCTTGATCGACTAGATGGGTGATCTTATCATAAAAGGAAATCAAATTTGTTAGGCAGGACCTACCCCTCATGAACCCATGTTGGCTGGGACCAATGACTGCATTGTCCCCCAGGTGCGCTTCAATAACTTCAAGGATCATCCTCTCCATAATTTTACCAGGCACTGACGTGAGACTGACAGGCCTGTAATTGCTAGGGTCTTCTTTCTTACCCTTCTTGAAAACTGGCACAACATTTGCCAGCTACCAGTCCAATGGGACCTCACCAGATTCCCAAGATCATTGAAAAATAATTGAGAGAGGTCCCGCGATGACGTCTGCCAGCTCTTTAAGCACCCTGGGATGAATCCCATCCGGACCCATGGACTTGTATGGATCCAGGTGGAGCAGCAAATCCCGCACACGTTCAGGGTCGGTTGGGAGTTTGTCATTCCCACTGTCATGGTCCTCCAGCTCAGGGTACCCTGGGTCCTGAAGCCCATCATCAGCGTTGAAGACAGAGGCGAAGAAGGCATTAAACGTCTCTGCTTTGCCTATGTCATTGTCTGTGAGGAGACCCTCCCCATCTAGTAGCGGACTTTTGTTTTCTTTGGTTCTCCTTTTTCTGTTCACATATCTAAAAAAAACTTTTTTATTGTCTCCCACCGACATGGCCAGCTTCAACTCTAGGTGGGCTTTGGCCACAAGAATTTTCTCCCTACAATTTACTCCCTTGCTTCTCTAATGCAAGCTCACAGTGGATTGCTGTCATTGTGCAGGGGTGCTGCGAGGGGCTGATGGGGATGGGGTGGCAGGAATCCCACTGATGCCATCCTATGGAGGACAAGAGAAGGTGGTTGCTGTGACAGCATGGCAAAAAAAAGGTATGGGAAAATATCAGCCTTCCCACGTGATGCTTTAATCCCTTCAGATTTGGAAGCCTCCACCTAAATCCTTGGCTCTTTTTCAATCCATAGGCATCTGGATTTATTCCTTCCCACCTTTCTCCTTCTCCATCCATTTTGCTTTGTGCCAAGCCCTGCTCAGACTCTGGCCACCGACGGACTTTGGCCCCCATCTGCATTGCAATGAGCATGAAGACTGACAGCTTTGCTAACTGCTGCCCTGCCAAAGCCCCATGAGAGGTTTAAAAGCTCCCCCTGCTTTGGCCTGGATGGTGGCCAGCACCATGCGGCTTTCCCCATGAGGGATGCTGGAGTCATGCTCTTGGTTACAGCTCCTGGCTGAAGGTCAGGGGATGAATTACGCACAGGCATGCTCTCTGTCTGATGGAGCTGAGTGGAGGGATGTGGATATGCTGGGGTCCAGACCCCTGGTGGGACTGGGGCTCAGCTGCCAGCTGGGGACATGCTGCAGCCCTTGGGGTGAGCTCCTGCTTCGGGAAGAGGCTGGGGAGAGCTTTGGGGGGGTACCTTGGTCCCCCAGAGAGGAAATGTCCTGGGGGGGGGCTGGGGTTGTATCTGCTAGGAGATGCTCATGTATCCCATGGGTGTCCTGGTGGCATCTCCTGTGTGTGCTGTACGGGTATGCCCCAAAGGTGTCCTGGTGGCATCTCCTAGGGGCTCCCTGTTGGTCTTTCCCCAGGGTGTCCCTGCTGCCTCTCCCAGGGGATGGCCTCGTGTCACCTCCTAGAGACGCCCAGGGCATCTCCCAAAGATGTGTTGTGGAGGGGGAGGCCATGGCTGAAAGCTTAGGAAGAGTGTCCTGCTGCAGACAGGGACAAGCCCTATCCCACTGACACCAGCAGCAGGTGACCTCGGTGGCAGCTCGTTGCCATTCCCCAAATGACAGCATCCTCTGGGCAGGGAGGGGACGGCCAGCTCCTTACCTCCCAGCTGCGGCTCCTCAGCCACCACCCTGCTTACCTTGCAATTAGCGAGTCGTTAGGGAGTCAGGATGAGAAATTAATGGCCCGCTCCCCTAAATGAAGCTCATCGCTCTCCCTCGGGGCTCACTTTTAGGGCAAACACATAGGGAAGGAGTCTTGCGTGGCTAGGAGGATGCTGGAGCTGCAGGATTTGGGGCAAGGGATGAATTGGGTTGCTTTGTTCACCAACAGATGCTTTTTTGGGGATGCTGGGCTGTGCAAATAGCAGCCTTGGCCTTGTTTCAGCCTGGGTACGGCTGTTGAGCACTTTTGCAATGTAAATGCAACTTGACAGGGCTGGGGAGGTCTCGGAGATGATCTGTGGCCAGGGTTTATTTTGAGGGGAGAGGAAGCAGTGTTGCGATCCCACGCTGTGGGGGCGGGTTGGGAAAGGGACAGAGCGGCCCTCAGCACTGGCTAACCAGCACAGAGGCTTTCAGCCCTCCCAAATGGCACTTATTTTCTCATTTTCTTGATAAACTTTATGGCATAAGGGGTCTCATGGCCTTGAGTCTAAGGGAAATACAAACTTATTTTTCCAAGACAAATGACAGAGCAGCAGAAAACAGTTTTAAGGTGTTTTTTTTGCAATGTCTCTATCAAAGTCTGCAAAGCTGGTGCAGCTGCAGTGGGATCTGCTTTCCTCCTCTTTCAGTCACATCAAACTTGATTCTTGCCCTAGTTGGTGTGGGTGGGCAGATTTAAAGATATTTAAGTGAGGCCAAGTGGTATTTGTGCCCCACAGAAGGTCCTCGCTCGTGTCCCATGCCATCGAATAATGCAATTGCAAGCAATAACATCATCAGGGCAGCAAACACGTATATTTTGCTGCAGGCGTGCTGGCGTGACTGCCCCAGCCATCAAGGCTGTGCTGGGTCCCGGCTGGAGGACAGAGACACCGTGTGCAGTCATGGTGAGCTGCGTGGTGCTCCCCTTCGTCCTACAGAACTCCTCTCCTAACGGCGCGGACCTTGGCAGAGGGGGGAAGCGTGCCCAGTACAGCTGTGTCTTTCGGGGGACTGGTGTCTGCACAGGGAATAGGGTGGGTTAGGAAAGAACTGAACTACTGGAAGAGAAACTTTCTTCTTCCCCACAATATTTTTGGGGTGGATAATAAATCCCCGAGAGCTACAGCTCCCAGGAGGGGTCTGTGGTCCAGCTGTAGGATTGCAAATAGATGGGGCTGCTCTAAAATCTGTTTTGATTTCTTCCTCTTCCCTGTGAGATGCAAGTGAAGCCATTTCGCTTCTGTCACTTTTAATCAAGCGGTTTTGATGCCTCCTAGTTTTTTTTTCCCCCCTTCTTGGTGACCTTCCTCAAGAAAGGGGCTTTCATCTGCAAGATGGGACGATGCAGGCGGGGCACTTGCATTGGCAAGGGCTGGAGACATCAAAGGGTCCCCGTCTTCCTCCCTGGCAAGGCACAGAGGTGACTCTGCCCCCGGGACATGCTTTGGAGGAGAGTCTTTAAAAAAACATATATAAATCTACAATAATAATAACAAGCGGCGCGGGAGCCCCAGGGGGAAAAGAGCAAAGGAGAAATTGCTTTGAGCTGCAAAGGCAGGACTGCTCTGAAGACAGGCTCGCCTGAGACTTGGGAAGGGATGAGAAACCTGCCTTGAAAGGAGCAATTAAAAGAGGAAAGCAATTAACTTGCTGCAGAAGAGCAGGGTGCGTGAGCTGGGGCTGGGTGGTGAGGGCTGGGTGCTGCATCCCTGGCTGATGCTCCCCGCTCCTCCCAGCCTGCATTTAGGAGCATTCAGCTCATACACCTCTCCATTTAAATATACACATACGTGAACTGCTAGCAGAGCAAGCTTGCCACAACCCCCCCCTTACTTTCACCCAATGGCTTTGCATTGATGTTTCTTTACACCTGCAGGCAACCAGACCCCCTTCTCTTTCTGGTCCCCTCCAAATTCCCCCAGGTGTTTGGGTGTGCACTGCACCACCCAGATGCCTGCTGATGAAAGGCAACGGTGACAAGCCCTTTGCAAACGAAGGAGATCGCGCATCCCAGCGGCATCGTGCCGGGAGCCCGCTCCAACACCCGGCTCGCTGCGTACACGTGGGCACGCGTGGTGCATGCAGATGGAGCGAGCAAAGACCCCTGTGCCGCTGCAGCGGGATAGGAGAACGGCGTTTCCCTGCGATGAATTTGGGGTCTCTCTGAAGGTGCGTGGTTATTAAGTTCTGAGCTGCTGGCAGCGAGGAGGTGAGGTGGCCGGAGGGCTTTTGGTGTGGAAATTTTTCCGTCAAACGCAACAAGTGGCTGCTGGAGCAGGATGAGAGCAAGCTTTGCTCTGAAATAAATACTTGACAAAGCAGACCTGCTCTGTGAATCATTTCCTTGCTGCAGCAAGCAGTTAAATCCCCCAGGCTCAGCGCTGGCATTGATGTCTCCCCTGACAAAATCCCCTAGCAAGGGGGCACCCTGGGCAAGGGGAAAAGAAAGAAAAGGAAGAAAGGGGAATTCAGAGCGTCTTGTTCCTTTCAACGAGGACCAAGCATAGCGCCTCTCCCCCCAGCCATGCCCTGTGCTCCAGCAGTGCTGCTTGAATGCAGTTAGAGTTTAGTTCTGCTTGATCTGCAGGCAGGTGAGTCTGTCTCCCCTCAGGGTAGGAGAGGCTCCAATTTGCCCCTGTGCTTTTGCTTTGGGGGATGTAACCCCAACCCTTTATTTCAAGGGATCTGCTGGCATTGAGCAGATCTTAATTATAGCAATAAATTAATTTCAGCTTGGGTTCAGGGTGGTTTTGTGGGCAGTCCCTTTCCTCTGTCATGCTCATGGACTTTGCAACTGGACAGCAAGTGTTTGAGCTGGGAGCTGGTACATCTATAATTATTATATATTTATGCACGTGCCCTGTTCGGGCTTAATTCCTCCAGAATTCACCCAAGTGAAGGCAAATCCTTCCACATCAGGCCCTGAACCCCTTTGCAGCAGCCCCAGGCTCGCACTGCTGTTGCAGAGACGCTAGCATGCATGCTCCCTACAGAAAGCAGGGATTTGGTGCAGTTTACATGGGAATCAGCTATTAAATATATATATATATATATATATATATAAGGAGAGCTGAAGAGTGGTTACACATGTACAGCAGTGATAGAGAGGTTTATGCAGCACTACCTCCTCCTATGGATATCAACATATATATATCCCATGGTTGTAATGCATGCCTAACAAATGAACGGGCTGGCAGTTGTCATATGCGGGCAGGAAAATGGCTCGGAGAGGCTTGTTTAACTGTGGGGGGGAATAAAAAATCGCTTTTTGTTGATTGTTGGAATCAGGGCTCTCCTGGGTAGGATAAAATTGCATTTTCTTTCTTCTTCCTCATCCTCGGTCTTTTAAAAATAGGTTAAGAAATTGCTGCTCTGTTATCTGTGGAGGGGATCAGGCAGCCAGTGACAATCCTGCTAAGAGGGAGCTGGTGCCAAGCTATTGTCAGGTGCAAGAAGAACAAATATTTGCTTGTCTCTGGTCTCCACATGGCCCAATCTTGCTTTAACTCACACGCTGGGGCAGCAGGGCTGGAGATGATCATGGTCCTGCATGCACTATGTTTGCAAACACATGGGGACAGCTGCAGGAGGACACGGGGGCTTTACAATGCCCCCTTTAAAGTAAAAACCTCCTGCAAAACTTGCAGTCATGCAAAATTCCTAGGCCAGGTCGGGAAAGCTGCAGCATCACTGATTTGCCTGCCTGGGGTGGAGGGGGCTGCACTGCAAATCTTTGGGGTGGCCCCATGGTCACAGCCCCATCCCTGACCCCCATTTCTCTGCCCCCCCACCTGCAAACCTCTGCCAGCATCTTCCCACAGTAATTCAGACAGCAATGATTAGCCAAATAAAATTTCCATCTGTTGAGGACTTTCTGGGAGTTATTACCAGCAATAAAACCAATGCGAGGCGAATGACGTATCCGAGGGGGTAAGTGCCTTCCATTACGAGCAGAAGTGACTTTTAAATAAGGTTTCAGACTTCCTTATTAGCCTGCCCAAACCCCTGGGAGCAGCATCCCACGGGAAAATCTGTGCTAGGGAATGGCTCTCCTGGCTGAGTTCATTGCTGCAGGACGTTTACAGGTTGATGCTTGGGTGCTGCTGCACTTTCAGGGTCCCTCAGGATGTAGTTTTATTGCAGGTGGTGCAGCACATGCACCAGATTTTTGGGAGCCCCGCTGTGCCTGGGGACTTGCAAACCTGCTGGTGTGTTGTGCTCTGTCCCCTAAATCTGCTTCCCTTCCAGAGAAGTCAAGGAGCTGATGTCCTTCACCCCGCCTTCTTGCTTATCTGCCCTGATTGAAGCTAGCAAGGTTGGCCATGCAAAGCAGAGGGTTAACCACTGTGCTTCTGCTGCTCTTTGAAGGCAGGCATGGCTGGGATCAGTAGGGAAATGGCTGCTGCTGGAAAGAGATGGGATGCAGAGCTATGCCTTACTGCTTCAACGAGTTTTTTCAACCTGGTGCTTGCTCCAGACGAGCTGGCAGCAAAGCATGATGCCCCAAAAGGGCAACTGGAGGCTTTGGGGTGGGCTGCCCAAACCTTTTCAAGGGAGGAGGCAGCGTTTGCATGCAGAGGGATGGGTGCCAACGTGCAAAGCTCATTGCAGGTGGATGCCTGCGTGCTTAAACCAGCTGTACTGCAGGGGGGCTTTCTGCCTTGCAGCAACAGGACTGGGATATTTCAAGCCGCAGCTGCATTTCTGGCTGATTTTCCCCAGCACGTGCGGCCGGCTGCATTGCAAATGCTGCAGCATTCGAGCCATGCCCAGGTTGCGCTGCTGCAGGAGGTCAGCCCGGGAGCATCGCTTGTAAAAACGGCCGTGTTTGCACAAAAAGCTTCAGCTAAACAAAGCGGCGGGGGGGACCGATAGAGAGCAGCAGGATGGAGCTGCCTCCTGTAGCTAACAGGCAATATTCGTGCCCTCTTAATTCCTACAAGTGAATTTTCTTGGCAATTTTGAAAGATTAAACCCAACTGAACAGCAGGTAATAATCCAAATGCTGTTGAATGCTTAACGAGACGGGGGCCAGCTGCATCCTCAGGAGCATCCCAGGTTTGTGCGAGGAAGGGCTGGGCTTGGTGGCCGCTGTGTGGCCTGGGGCAGCTCCAGCCATCGCAGCCCCTCTGCACCTCGCCTCCAGAGCAAAGGAGCTGGGTGGCAGCTTGCCCACTGCGTGCCCCGCGGATGCTTGCAAAGATGATGATACTTCTTATTGCTTGTAGCAGCAAAGGGGAGTGATTTCCAGCTCCGCACCTCTCTTCTTTTACCTTTGCAATTGCTGAAGGGCAAAGACTCTGCAGCAGTGGGGCAGGGAGGTGCAGCCGGAGCTGGGGGTATGGCAAGGATGACAGCTAAGGGGTGGGTGATTTGGGGGGACCCTGCCTTGGGGGGCGTTTTTGCAACGTGGAGGTGACATAGGCAATGAGCTGTGTGCACAGGGGGGCAGGCGCTTGCAAAACCACACTGCAGCCTCAGAGCTAGGTCTGCATGTTTTTGGCTGCCAGCTCGGCATGCAGCTCGGCTGAGATCGCCCTCAGGCCCCACTCAAAGTGCTCAGATTGCCTTGAAACTCAATTTTACCCTCTCCTTCGAGCCAGGCTTGGCTTTTCCAAAGGAGCAGGGTCCTTCCCCAAATGCCTTGTTTCCTTCAGCTACGTGCTTTGCTCTTGCTGGGGCTGAGAATGGTGCTTTGGGCTCAGTCCCAGCTGGGATTTGAGGGGGCTTGGGGTTCCCCCAGATGGGTGCTGGGGCAGTATGACTCCACCTGGCAGCAACACCAGCAAGGAGTGATGGGGAAGAGCAAAAGGGGATAACAAGCCTTGAGTCTTCGACTGGCAAAGTTTAGAAAACATCCGCCTACCTGCCTCGCATCTCCCTGCGAGCTGTCAGCCCTGCTCACAGCATCCTCAGCATGGGATTTATCGTAGCTTTAGCATGGTTGTGGCACACAGACAGCTCTTGACGTTGCTTCCCATCGCCATGCCCCTGACATTTCCAAGGCAATCTTGTTTTTTTCAATAATTTACCTCCTGGTGGGTGAAGGAGGGTGCATGGACATGCATCGCTGGGGTCTGCCGCTGCTCCCGTGGGGCTCCCTGGGCCTCCGTGAAGCTGCGAGGA
Organism: Cygnus olor; assembly: GCF_009769625.2. Lineage (NCBI taxonomy): Eukaryota > Metazoa > Chordata > Aves > Anseriformes > Anatidae > Cygnus > Cygnus olor. Next base: position 7,821,557 of record NC_049189.1, on the reverse strand, counting down.
TTGGGCAATGGTGGGGCTGCAAGGGGCAATTTGGGGCTGCAAGGGGCATGGGGTCGCCATTAGCTGGACCAAAGCCTGGGTAGTTTTTGCTAAAAGCTGCTTTGCAGATGGACACCATGCACCTTTCCTCCACGCCTTTGCAGCTCTTGCTGGTATCTGCGCCTGCTGTTAGGGATAAAGCAAGGTGAAGAGCAGCTTGCACAGGGTGAACGTGCCCTCCTAGTGCTGATAGCCACCAAAGCCAGCCGCAGGCATCGCCGGCAGCAAACGCTTTGGCTCGGCTTCCCCCGACAAGCCGCAGACAAATTTCTGATGCAAACTATCCCCTGTGGCATCTTTGCCTTACAGAGCAGGCAGGGAAGCTAGCGGCCCGCCGGGCTGCAGCTTTCACTATCAAAGCCTTGCTATGTGGCTCTGGCACAGAGAGAAGTCGGTCCTGGGAGCGATGATAAAAAACCTCCCAAAATCTGTGTTAGTTCGCAAGCTTCTCCTCTCGGCTCTGCCCCCAGGGACCCGGTGAGTGCGAGACATCAAATACAGCGGCAGAGAGGAGCAAAGCAGTGGAAATAAGCTCAAGTGAAGGCAGCTGAGGCTGAGTTCAGGTTCAGTCGGCCTCAATCAGCTCAGCCGCAGCCTTTCCAAGTGAAGCTCCGTAAGCACTGGCAGATCCACCACAAGACCAGGGCTCCGGGCACTAAATCCTGCTTTTTTTTCCCCCCACTTTTTTTCAGGGCATGCTCCGCTGCGGGTGATATAAATACTGGCTAATTGCCTCTGCCAAATGCAATGCTAGCAAGCACGGTACCCAAGCCTTAACGAAGCGATTAACCCCGAAGCAGCGGGACAGACCTGACCTCTGCTTCCAGTTGACTTCTGCCATGAACGCGGCATTGAAGGAGCATCTTCAGCACGAGCCTGGCTGCCAGCTCCGCTCCTGTTACTCGCCGTTAATTTGTGGAGACACCGTACTGCTGCCAACACCCCCCTCGCAGCTGCCCTGATCTCGGTCGGTCCTCCTGCAGTGACGCAGGGTGATGGGTGTGAAGGGGAGGGGGGAATGAGGTCCCACCACGTGCACTGGGGGTTTGTTCCCCTGGCTCTCCGGCCTTGGCTAACGCTGGTTTTGCAGCCCCGTAACAGGCTCTGAAGGAGGGATGGAGGTGCAGGGGTGATGGGGTCGTCCCCATCCAGGCGTTTTGGGGAGCCCCACGTTGCGCTGACCAGCCGCTTCTCAAAGCCAAGGGCTTGGCCGAACGCTTGGTCTTGGAAACAGTCACCTTGATTTGGGAGGAAAGGAAGCAAAACACTTGAGAAATGTCAAAACACAGGCTGTTCAACGGTGATTTGCTAAACTAACAATTTGGGCTGCAAGAAGAGCCGTGATTGCCCTCTTCAGCTCTCTTGGATGGGTTTGTTTTTCCTCCTGGCTCCACGCCCTCCAGCAACACTTTGGGTTCCAATTCCTTTCCTCTGAAGCCGTAGAGGGGGGGTGCTGGCAGCCTCCGGGATGCTCTCTGGGGCTCACTGGGGACATTTCCCCATGTTTTAGCATTGCCGCTAGCCCCAGCACGACTTGGGGTGCCCCCCGCAGCACCGTTGGCGTCAAGCAGCTGGTAATTGCGCTGGCACAGACAGGAGCGGCTGCAACCCAAAGGGATGCAAATCCACCCCGAGGGCCCTTCTGGCGTGAGTTAGCCTGGAATGAGGTTTTCCCGCTCTCGTGCTTGCTCACAACGTGCTGGCTTGCTGAGACAGGGGCTGACCTCCCGCATTCAGCTCGGCAGGCAGCAATGCCTTGCCTGTAGCCGCTGTTTAGCGCCGGATTGCCGTAGGCACCACGCCAGGCTCTGGCGTTGGGTCGGCGGGTTAATTTTAGGGCAACCCTTGCCCCTGGCTTGAGCAGGGCTATCAGGACCCACTGCCTAGCACGTCATTTGATAGCCACGCTGCGTCCTTTCCAATGCCCGCTCGCTGATATCGGGTGCCATAAAATTGCACTTAAATGCTTTCAACATTTCACCCTGGCACTGCTCAGCTGCTTGTTTGCCCGTTCACGCTGACAAACAAGACTAGTCTGCATCCAGCCAATTTCATGGTCTGATTCCTGCGCACTAGCATAATACAATAGTGTCCTGGCTAAAAATAATGCAACGTGCACTATATTAAAGGCTGATTCATGATGTCTCTATGAAGCAATTGCTCTGTTACCTTCGCAGGCAGGGGGTGGAGAATCATGCCATAGCTGAAGCTTGACTGTATGCAGCTCGTGCTTTTTTGGCAGTGATAAAGGGATGCTGAGCAGGAGTCCAAGGGCTGTCCTGCCTCTGGCTGCTTTTTTGAAGGATGCATCTGCAATGCAAGCACCTTTTGGTCACCCTCCACAGTGCTGGCAGGGCTGGTGGGCATGCAGGGTGCAGGGAAAGGAGTGTTGGATGTGAGACACTGCTACGGGAGCTGGAGTTTCCCCTTCCTGGGGTAGGATATTAGGCAGATGTCTTAATCAGGCAACATTGTTTGTGGGATCTGGACCTCCGCACGCATTGCTATTCCTGGTGTGAGGGCTGTGCCAGCAAAAGTTGCCAAGAGGAGAAGTTGGGTAAGCTGAGAAGTAGCTGCTGTGGTTTGGCATCATGGGGCTGGGAGACATGGAGGGAGGTACCAGGTGGAGCAGAGCCTTCGGAGTGGCTCTAGGTGAGTCCCTCTATTGCTTGGGTGGCCCAAGCTGCCGGCACTCTTGCTAAAAGAGGGGGAGAGGTGGCTGGGGGTGTGGGGCACTGCTGGTTGCAGCCTGTGCCCAGTAGCTTTAACAGAATCACAGAACGGCTGAGGTTGGAAGGGACCTCTGAAGATCATCTAGTCCAACCCCCTGGCAGAGCAGGATCACCTAGAGCACCTTGCACAGGATTAACCCCACATGGGTCATTGGACTCGTGGATGGCAGTGACTGGGACCAGTAAGGCTGGAGAACTGGTCTGAAGAGCCCAGGGACTACTCCCTGCTTGCTGAGTTTGCAGCCATGCCCCCAAACACGGCTCCGTCAGATCTGAAATCCACCCCAGCCGGGGAACTGCAGCTTCCCTGGCTAATGAGGCTTGGTGAGCTCCTCGTACCCCTGGAGAGGAGGAAAAAGCCGTCAAGAATTTATTAGCCTAATTACATTTTCCTAATGCAGTTGACCCCAGCCGCACAGCGGAGTGCTTATCAAAGCTGCAATCTCCTGGACATTATTGGACTCTCTTAATAAGAGTCAGTTGGTTGCTGCTCCTCCTTGGGCTGGATGTGGCCGTTCCTGGCAGCTCAGGACCATGGGCGCAGCAGCGGGTTTGCTTCTGCACCGCAGTGCTGGGCACGAGGGCTGCGAAGCTTGGGGGGGCTGCAGGGAGCAAGGAGGGGGATGCCTGAGGTCGGGGAGGGTGAGCTGGATGGGCTGGGGACAGCAGTGCATGGCGGGGGGGGAGAAAGACGCTCACCGGGATGTGGTTTGTGGTCAGATCCCCGCTGCCAGCTCAGGGCAGCACGCTGGATGCGAGCTGTCCTAATAGGATTGCGGGCGGCAAGGGAAAAAGTGCTCTTGCAGCAGCCTCTCATGAAAACAAGGCTTAAACGCTCTTTGTGCCAGAGCTTTTTGAAGTCCTTGTCAAAACGACAATTTTCAGGTTGTTAGCCTGAAACCCCCCTCTGACAAACCTGAATCTGTCAAGTGGCCACATCCTTCCCAGCCCGCCTCGGCAAAGCTGTTGTCATCTGCAGCAAAGCTCGGGGGGGTTTGCGGGGTCTGCCGGCTCTGGACCCCAAACCCTTGCAGAGCTGCACCCCACCAGGATGCACAGCCGCGAGCAAAGCTGGGTCACCCTGAGGGATGGAAATCTGGGGGGAGAGGGGGCTGGTGGCGATGCTTTTGTGATTTTTCTCCCTGATAAACTGCTTCCAGATGTGCATGCAGCTATTTTGGGGGTGCTGCTGTGAGGCATCCCGCCGTGCCCTGCTCTGTGCCAAGGGCTGTGCTGGCCAGGTTTGGATGCAGGCAGCAAGTGCCTCTGCACCCCAGCCAGAGCTGCGGGAATGCTTGATAGTGGTGGCGAAAATAAACTCCCCTGGGGGTACGGGGGTGAGGAGCTGGGGGTGCAGGGTCTGAGCTGGGAGCAGGCACCTCCTCAGCAAGGATTTTGGAGCTTGGAAGGTAAAATCCTGCCCCCAGCCTGCTCTGGGAGAATCCTTGCTCATAAGCAGCCAGGTCCTTTGCTCTTGCCGGTGGTGATGCGCTGTCCATGCTGGCATTGCTGTGATTTGGGGGCAAAGCAGATCAGGGCTGCACCCCTCCTATTTCCTCCTGCTTTCTATTAATTTTATTCCTGAATCCAAAAAAAAAAAAAAAAAAAAGAGAGAGAGAGGATTTTGGTTGGTTTGGTTACCTTGGTGGGGGGGAGTCTTGATGGCCCCTAAACAGTGACTCAGCTGCGTTGGAGTGATGTGATGTGATGTGCAGGCAGAGTGAGGCTGGCTAACCTTCCACTCCCCCCAGCCCTGCTGCCAAACTGGGGGTTATTTTGATGAGGGAGGTCTGCCTGATGCTGCCAGCCTGCCCAAAGCATAGTGAACAGCCCCAAAATCTCAGCCTGTGGGGCTGGGGGCTGCAGTACTTGCATGGCGATATCTCAGCTTGGCTCCCCTATAGCTCCCTGTATGGGGCATGGGGCATTTCCAACTGTAAATGTATCCCCATGTCTGCAGCCCATGGAGGGAAAGCATTTTATTATTATTTTTAATCTGCTGACTGGTTTTTGGGGGCTTAACACAGCAACACTCCCTGCCTGGCTCGGTTTCAGGTTCCCTGACAGGCTGTAATCTGTTCTCCTCCAAACAATTGACAGTCATGACAGAAATGGCATGGAACAGACAGCTGCAACTTGCTGAGAGCTTTTTTACCCCAAGATGGGGGACATGGGCTGTGCATGTGATGGGAGCCCCCCCATAGGTTGTCCTGGTGGTCCCTGCTGTGGCAGTGATGCTGGGCAAGCCATTCTTCCCATCCAAAGCCTTTTTGGGGCCAGGGTGCCCATGGATTTGGGATTCACCCACCTTCACCTTGCAACAATTCTGCTGCACAGCATGGGTGTGGGGCATCACCTCTGAGAGTGTTTTTTCCCCCTTTTTTCCCCCAGAGTATGTTGTTGGGAAGGAAAATTGAAGTCTTGAAGAGTACCAGTGCCCAAGAGTGAAGCTGCATCCAGCACCTCCCGTTACCACTGCCCTACAGCTGTTTAATGGTTTATAAGGGCTTTTTTTGGCAGAACATTGGTTTTGATGGGTAGACACTGTATGGAAGCCCAGCTCCTGGCTGCAGGGTGCATGGATCTAGTTGAATCCCTTCTGGCTTGCCCAGAAACACCCTCCTGCTCCCAAATACCTTGCTGGCTGGGTGCTCTGGATGCAGTCCCAGCACGAGCAGGCTGCAGCTCTGCAGGATGGCCAGGAATGAAGAAATCCTCCACCTGCAACCCCTCAAGATCTCCTCCCACTCATGCAGGAAATCTGGGGCTGAAATGAAGCAACAGGTCCCTGGGGCAAGGGGAAGCACAGAGGAGCAGGACTGACGGCAGGATGAGGCCCTGGGGGCTGCAGGGTGTGTGGGGATGCTCCAGCCCCTGCCTGGCTGCTCGCTGCTCGTGCAGGAGGCACGGGCATGCCGTGACGGGGCAGCGCGTTTTCATGACGGGCAGCTGCTTCGTCCTTCCCGGGCTATTTTTGTCTCGTTCCTTAAGCAAATGTTATTTAAATTGCTTCCTCCGGGCCAGTTTACTCCCGTCTTTATTTCCCTGTCACTCTGATCTGCCTTTAAACTGGCTTTAAGGCTGGTGGCTACCCAAGCTTAAACTCTCCTGAAGGCTTATCCCTCCCGCCCTCGAATTTTGACAACCCTTTCAAGGCACGCAACCATTCCGCGTCTCTTTCTTTCCCAGATAATGAGATTAATTACAACCAGATATGTGTTCTCTGCGATGCTTTTGGAGGAACTGCTTATGTATTTTGACTGTTTTGCTTTCCTGTCCCCTCTCTCTTTGTCTTTGTGCTCCTTAATAGTTCTGTCTGCAGTCTAATTAGCACTCAGGGGGTGATTGGGGCTGGTGCTTCGGGGGCGATGGTGGCACAAACCTGCGAGGCTTGTAGATGGGGTAGTGAGACAATTTTGTAAATGGGCACTGAGCAAACAGCCCTTGCCATGCTGCCAAAGGGATGCCGGAGGGGTGGAAAAGCCGACCCATAGCGGTGCTATTCCCAAATGCCTCGCTGGGCTACAGGGCCACGTAGCACATTTGTCCCCTCCAAACCTTGATATTTGCAGTGCAGAGGAGCCCAGCTTTCTGCCCTGTCCTTGCACACCTCAGGGCACTGATGGCAGTGGTGATTGCTGGCTTCTCGTTAGGGCTCGAGCCTGGGACATTTCTCCTCTTGTTGCCAGCATCAAAGCTGCATACAGCTGGGAGGAGGTTAGCCAGTCCGTCCGTAATTACAGGGCCAGAGCCCATGTGAACATCAAACCATTAGTCTAATTTGACTATCTAACAAGGAGCTGTGATGTTTTATGCATGGTGCCTAATTTTACCCTCGCAATCTCCTGCTATATTTAACATCATTAATCATTGATTCCCATGGGGTTGGAACCCTGATTAGTGTCAGATGTATTATGGGAGGAAAGGGATTTAAAATAAACCCCCTTTCCGTTCTCCTGGGGGAGATGAAGCCGGTTCACCAGTGTGGAGCTGCCAGTCCTTGCCTAGGTTGAGCCTGCAGAAGTGGCTGGAAGAAAATGCCATTCTCAATGCCATTATTTGGCGGGGGGGGGGGGGAGAAAAAACAACAACAACAACAACAAAAAAAACAAGAACGTGCAAGGCAGGGGGACAAAAGAGCGAGAGCTGGGCAATCCATGCAGGCATTGCAAGCTGGCGGGGCTGCTGCTGTGAGGAGATGGGATGGGAGATGAACCCTTGCTCCAGCACAGCACGGCTCATCTCCCCGACTGTGCCTCACTAATTAAACACAGCTCCCGCGGATGTGAGATGGCGCCGGCTCCTCGCAGGTAGAGCTTGCAAAGCTGGAGGGCATCCAAGAGAAGAGGCACGAGCTGAGCCGTGGCTGCTTTTTCCACAGCCACCCTGTCTGCTCCCAGGGTGCAGGCGGGATGCTTTCCCCTCTTCGCTCCCTGCCCGAATCTTATTAGCTCTGTTTACGTGGCAGGGATGTCAAGCGATTAATTTTTAATGGCTTGGTTTATTGCGTGTTTGAACGGTTTATTGAGTAATTCCCACATTTAAGTGATTAATTCCCCAGAGTTGGGAGCGACTGGTTAGTTTTACATTAATCAGGCCGTCTGCATGCCAAGAGAGGGACAATCGATCAATCCCCAGTGCCAGCAAAAGTGATGTTAAAATACCTCAAGGTGCAACGAGGTTAAGGGAAAGGAGTAATTAAGGCTCCACGTCCCCTTTGCAAACCTGGTGCCCGGCCAACAGCTGGTCTCTCCACTCCGTCCTCCTGTTCCCAAAGCAAAACAAACCCCGCTAATTAATTTGGAGGCTTGTTGGAGTCCCAGCTCTTGTAGCTCTGTAGGGTTTTATAAGGTTGAGAGTGATTTGGAGTGAGAAACGTGCATGGGGAAGATGTTGGGCTATGGGCAAACATGGCAGAAAGGGAGGGTGCTGTGATGTGCAAGACACCATGTAGTCACTCCTCTCCACCCACTGCTGCCTTCAGAGCCTCCAAAGGCTGAGCTGAGACTGATGCAAAACCCCTTCAAGGTGAAGTGTTTGATGCTGGCTTGTAGGACAGGCAGCCACCGCCACCTGCAAGGATCTGCTCTGCCCAGATGCTCCTGGGGGTAGGCAAGCGGCTCGTGCTGTGCCGCAGCAGATGGTGGGTTGCTTGGAGAAACACCAAAGGCAGGTCCGGGCACAGGGGGTTCCCCAGGCAGTCCATCAGACCTGGTGCTTTCCCTCCATGCACCCAGCGATGAGACCTGGCTGGCGTCCCGGAGCCTCCCGCACCTTGTAGAGTTGCCCAGCTCCCGCTTTGCTCCACCACATTTGGCCCGAGGGCCTTGTCTCCCGTTCCTTCCCACCCTTTTAGCTCCATCCCCTGCTATTCAGCATCAGGGCAGCTCTTTCCTTTCCCACACATCATTTTTTAACCCAAGCACTGAAAAACCCACCTGTGAAGGAGGTGGGAAGGGAGCAAACAGGTGTTGTGCAGCAAATCCCGGGCTGCTGCAAGAGCTGCCGGGCTGGCAAATAAAACAAATGAAGCGCTTTTTAATTTTTTTTTAATTTTTTTTTTTTTTTTACACGTCCGCATGGAAAAGGAGCCGTTTGCTGCCAGCCAGGCAGATGCAAGCTGCTAATGATGGCTCCCGATGGCGCAGGGAGCTGCTGTCTCCTGCCTCATCAAAGCGGGCGGTGGCGAGCTCGGCTCTGCCGAGGTATTTTTAGCAAAGGCTTTGCGCTCGCACTGCGACTCGAGATGTGCGTCTTTGCCCCCCAAGAGAGCAACAAAGCTGTTTTTTTTGCAAGGGATAGGTGGAGATCAATGCCTTAATGGTTAAAAAAAAAGGGCTTTTGGGGCCCTACCCCTACACTGTGCAAGGGCTGTGTTGGAAATGCAGTTTTGCCTCCTGGTACAGGAAGATGGAGGGATGGTTTTTGTCATTTCCAGCAAGGACATAATTGTTGGTTTGGGGAGCGGTGAGTACAGCAAAGCCTCCTGATTCCTCCCTCTTCAAATCACCAGGTTATCATCTCCTTAAGACTTCACTTTTCCTCTTCTCTGCTCCTGCCTTGTGCGGCCGGGCTTTCCCCAGGAGTGGAGCAGGGATTTATGGGGTGTGGAGCGATACTTTCACTCCTACCTGGAGCCTTTACAAAGCAATGTTCAGCCTTTACAGCAAAACAGAGGAAACCCTGGTGATTTTATGAGGTGCACAAAATGAATTGAACTGCATGGAAGAAATCCTTCTCTTTTTGCTGTTACTGTCAGCAGCTGGGGCCAGGTCACCCACTTGTTTATTTAAGCACTGGGAAAGGCTGATACATCTTGCTCCAGGCTTGAAAATTCATCCCCATTAGCATCTCTGCTCTTGTTTGAACAGTCTGCAGCAGCAGTTAATAGTGCTGGCATTGATGGTGTGACTGTAGCTCATCAGGGGACTGGCTGCACAAGTGCTCTGCAAGCAAATGTGCTTCCAGCCAGAATCAGGTGCAACCTCCTTGCCCCAAATCTGCTGCTTTTGACCCCATTTTGGCACTGTGGCTTGGCCCCATTGTGTTCTTGCTTGGTTCATGGCCAAGGTCTTCCTGCTGTGACATCCTGTGTGCACCGTGGGGATGCACCTGGGGACATGCATGGTGCAATGGGATCCTGCACCCAGTTGGGTGCTGCTTTGCCACGAGCATGCTCCATTACCCATTTCCTGCAAAAGTGCCCCAAATCGGGAGCACCAAGCCTTGTGGCTAGTGGGCCTGAGTGCACAAGTCCTGGACTTAGGTGAGCTGGTGGCTTCTCAGCCCACCCCAGCATGGGCTGCACCCTGATGGGGTCAGGAAGCGATTTTTGTACCCCAGGCTGGCAATTGTTTTTGCATTTAGCAAAGTGCACATGGAAATAACCCATATTGTGTTGCACCAGTGCACAGGCATGTAGTAAACTGGGCAGAGCACGGAGTGCTTGGCAGCACCCTTGATCTCAGACCACACGGGTGAGACACAAAAAGGTTGTTTAGCCTTCAGTGGGAGGCTTCAGCGCTCTTGCAGTGCCAGGTTCAGCAGGGAAGGCTTGGGTTGGGGGAGAAAAGGGAGGAAAAAAATAAAAGTCCCTTGCAAATTCTCCAGGGAAGGAAAAAAGAGAAGGAGGGGAGAGGGGAGGAAAAAAAATTAGCAAAACAAGGAATGGAATCACATCCTCCCAAAGCACAGATGGTGCAATTAGAGGACAGATCCTTCGCTGAAGATGATGCCACTCAAGGAAAGCAAACAGTCCTGTGGGGGGTCCTTTCTCTTCTTTAAAATGGTGCCAGCAGCATGTAATTCCTTGATGGAAATTGTATATTTAAGTACTCAGGACAGTTACAGAGGACACGGCCAAGATAAATGAATTCTTTTGCCCTAAAACGTTCAGTGCGGCTGCAGAAAACTCTGTCCTCCTGCTTATCCACCAGGTCCAGACCTGTCCCCACCATGGTGATGCTCTGAGCTTGTTATGTCTCCACCCTGATGCTTTGCAAGAGGAGAAAACCCCAAAGCAGGCTTTGCATCCCTACAACGCAGCCGGATCTTTTTGCCTTTTTTCCTCCTTTTTCCCCACATATTTGGGGTAGCCAGTCCTGGTGCACAGGGCGCTGGGTGGGGATGCAAGGGGAGGGCAATACAGTGTCCTCGGGGTGCACCACGCAAACAGAGAGCAGAGATGGACCCCTGCAGGTGATTTCAGGAGGGCAAAACCCAAGGAAAAGAGAGCATCTCCACCCAAATGAAAGCCTGCAGATGGATTTCGGGTTCGGGGTCACAGCTCCACCTCCCCTCTCACCTCCTCCTGGGTCGCTGATTCGGGCTCTGGAGACTAGAAACAATTTCCAAATGCTTTAAATTAAGCACTTCTTATATGAGAGTTTAATTACCACATTATAGGACAGTTACTGGGCATTAGGATTTTTTTTTTTAATAATTATTAATATCATATTAAACAATGAATTATCGTGAACAATTAGAATTAATTACATTTCTCCAAGTTAATTAAATTATTCCTATAGCAGGGAGATGAGTCTGCTCCACCATAAAAATTAGTGTCCCTAATGGGAGTTGAATAACATGTCACTGGCAGGAGCTAGGATGGGTTCGGTGCTCCCAGATTTCGTGTCTTGGCTCTTCCCCTGCTCATCCCAGTCTTATTCCCATGTCATCCCAGTGTCCTGCTGGTGTGGACTTGGAGAAGGTTTTTTTTTTTTTCATCTCTTTCACCAAGAAAACTTTAAAAGCTGATATCTCTGCTGAGTTTCATAGGAAAGGGGATTTTTTTTAGTAAATGATTTTAACTGAGCTGCTGGAGGCAGGGTGTGAGCAGAAGTGAAGACAGCAGAAGCAGGAGCAGGGCAGCAGTCCATGGGAACACATTTGCAGCTCCAAACACCCCTAATTTGGGCAGTTTGACCCCACACATAACACAGGCTTGGATTTTCCCAGACCAGCCTTGCTTTGGACAACTGCTCTTCACCAGAATGCCCTGGGGGTATTTGGGGAGGCTCAAAACTCCCCACAAAAACAATTTCCCAGTGCAGGAGCATGGCAACATTGCACCCCCTGTCCCCTGCTTTGCACTGGCTCCTGCGCCCTTGCAGAGGCTTTGCTTCCTGTTACACGCACTAACTAAATTAAAACCCCAATTTATGTCCTGCTTGCGTTGTTCAGGGGGAAATCTGCCTTTGCTGCACCTCCTTGCACAGAACACACATGCACTGGGATAAACCCATTTGACCTTCCCCGCTTTTGGCCATAATGACAGTTATCCTCCATCATTGCTTGGAAATAACTCGCCATCATTACGTGCCTTCTTGCAATTTTCCCCCATTTACCCGATGGGCTAGCTGGGCGTGGATGGGATGTAATGGCTTTATTTTATTTTATTTTTCTCCCTTCCTTGGCTCATGTAGGGCAGCGGAGGTTGCTTAACCCTTTGTGGGCCCCTGGGGTTTGCAATTTCCATCCCATAACGTGATGCTCTGGCTCTTCCCACCCCACTCCACCATCAACTTCTGCTGTTTTGTGCAGCCTCAAATGACCCCAAGGCTCCTGGCCTCAGTTAAAGTTTATCTTTGGGAACAGCTCCTGCGTGTTGTTTTTTTTTTTTTCCCCTTTTCTGAATAAATTTGCAACAGGGTCCAGGAGTGAAATAGAAAAGCTGCAAGCAGCAAAAAAATGAGATTTCTTTCTCTTTAAGACTATAATCCCCTGAGATAGAGCAGTGCAACTGTCGACAGGATGGGATGCTGCTGCAGATGAAATAAGCACTTTTTTGGAGTATATTCAGTAGCCTGGGGGTGTTGCAGCCTCCAAACCAGCCTGGTTTTGGCTAATGTGGTGCTTTGCTCAGAACTGTCCTTGCTGCTGGGCTTACCCCCTGCCCTGAATGTATCTACTTCAAGGGCTTTCTTGGTGAATGATTTGCTTGAAGTTGCTCCTGGATTTGCCCCATCTGTAATGTTCCCATTAGCAGACAAGGGGAAAGAAAAAAAAAAAAAGTGCCTTCCCAAAAGGCACATAAATGCTGAAAATCTCACTCATTGAACTCATAAAGTGATCCAGCAAAGCACTTAAGCACCTCCGTGGTGATGCTAATGCCGCTGCTGCAATTAGCAAGGACTAAATACATAAATTGCTGCTGGATCTGGCCATTGTCCCCTCTCCACTGCTCCACTTGCTGAATTACAGCTGCCCAAAAATGAAGTCGCTCTCCTGAGCGGGAACAGGAGCACATCCTCATGCCCAAGAGCAAGGCTGCCCTTGTTTTACAGCCTGACCTATTTGTTTCCTTCTGTTGAACAAGGCGAGCATCGTGCTCCTATTTACGTTGGTGTCACTGAGGCGGTGACACGAGTCGGAGCCAGCCTGGGGAAATGAAAAAAAAAATCTCTGTTAATAAAGTGCCGGGCGTGCTTGGTTGGCAAATGTTGGCTTTATTTCAGCAAAACATAGCAATATGGTATTTTTTATTTCGCGAAGGGGAGGTGGGTGGGTTGCAATGCAGCAGGGAAGGAGAAAAATTTATTTTATTTTATGCAAGAAAATTCCTTAGATTTCTTGGGGGGGGGGGGGGGGGGGGGGGGGCGGGGAGCACATTGCCTGTTAGGCTCTCTGCACAGTTCCCTGCTTTATCCCCATTTACGCTGGATTTGTCCCTTTGCTGTGCTGGGCACCTTGAATTTGTGTGCTGTGCTCTCCTTGACCTGACAGCTGCAATATTGGGGAAAAGAGCGGCTGAATGATGACCTCCCTGATCCCTGCACCCAGCTGGAGGAGCTGAGCCCCATGTGGGGCAGGTTCAGGTGCTGGGTTTGAGCTCTGCAGGAGCTGGAAAACCTCCATGGGGTGTCGGCAAAAAGTAGGGCGCGGGTCCTGCTGCGAAGCAGCTGAGCTTTGCACCTTCCCCTTGGTCTTCGTATTTTCCTCGTGGTGTTTTTTTTTTTTTTGTCTTTTCCTCCTTGTTTTTGCACCATCCCCCGGTTTTTGCACTTTCCCCTGGTTCTACAGGCAGCCTGGGGTAGGGGCTGCAGCTCGTTGCCCCCAGCTGTGGCCATCACCTGCGGCTCCCTGGGGCTGGGCGGGTGGCAGAGGCCCTTGCTGTTGGTGCCCTGGGGCTTTTTTCCCCCAAATTCATGGTGTGTGCTGCTTTGGGAGAGAGAAGAGGCAGAGTGTAGTCCCAGCCTGCTTTACCCTGCGCCCTAGAGGAGACAAAGTCCTGGTGTACTCTGTTTTGGCAGAGGGGAAGCTGAGGCCTTCACCCATGGGAGCCTCCCAAGGACACGAATTCCTGGTATGTTCCTCTAAAAAACTAGTATTATTTAGGACTGGGGTCTTTCGGGGACTTTTGCGAGTGGGATTTTTTTTTTGTACAGCTTTTTGTCACATATGAATTTGAGAGAGGGGCCTGTGCTCTACAGGGCCTTTGGAGAAGGTGAATGTGAGGAAGAAGGGTGTCCTTTGACCCTTACCTCGCTGGGATGTTTTTTAGCATTGCCTGTATGTCCTGCTGCCTTCCAGTCCCTACAGCTGCTGCTGGTGGGGTTTTTGGCATTGAAGCATTAAATGCAGGGAAAGGGCAGTAGAAATCAGCACTGAAGGGCTTCCCCACCTGAGCCAGAGGTGGGGCTGACCCTGTTCTTTGCAGCCCTAAAACAATCCCTGTGGCTGCTCGGCATCCCAGGGCGAGGGCTTTTCCCCTGCAATTCCTGGCAATGATGTAAACAGGGTTATTGCTGGCAATTTTTGGTTGCTGTGCTCAGTATTTTGTGATCCCCAGCTGCCATCCATAGGTCTGGGGTTGTTCTCTTCCTATGGGACTTGGCTGGGGTCAGTCCTAGGGGGTTCAGGCCGCCTGCCGGAGCTGCTCCGCACCTCCCAGCCTGCTCCCCAGCTTTTCAGAGCCGCTCGAATACATCCTTCGCCTGTGGTGCCTGGTGGATGGGGCACAGTAGGGGCTGGGGCCAGGTGGGGTGGGAGGACATGTGTGCCCTGCTATGTTTTGTGGCAGTGCCATATGCCTGGCTGTCACCTGGGGGCATGTTTCTCATGAATGTGAGGCGTGTGTATTGGATTTGGGGGGAACAAGCTTGAAATAGGGTCTGTGGTGGCTGTGGGTCATTCCCACGTCCCATCCAGCACGAGCTGTTGCACCATGATCGAAGCCTGGGTCCAGAGTCAAGCCCTGAACCCCCAGACCTGCGGTTTGGGTTCCCCTACACCCTATAATACTAATATCCTGCTTTTGGGGCTCTGTTCTACTTCACCCTCCTGCCTGGCCTGATGAGCAGCTTCATTGGCAGGTGCCGTACCTGGGGCGCTGCGCTGTGAGGTGGGGTATGCCACTCGGCCTTTGCTCTTGACTTCAATACTCGAGGGAGCATTGGGTCCTGTGGTGCTCAGCACCCCTTGGCCTCATCCTGCAGCCTCGCCTTGCTCTCAGGGCTCCAACAGGTGAGCAACAGTTCTCCCGTGCCCTGCTTGTGGTGCCTTGCACCAGCCCAGACCTGCCACGCGTGCAAAAAAAAACCTGCAGCAATTGGGGGGGGGGGGGGGGGGGGAAGACCACCCTTTTGGACCCAGTTTCATAATCCAGTTGTCAGGCAAGGTGCAAACGTGGTGCAAAACTGATTTATTTTTTTTTCTATGAAATTCACGGCAGGACAGGGAAACAAAGAGGTGGCTTTGCTAAGCAGTGCTTAAGCAGGGCCCGGTGGGATGGAGCTCAGCTCATTGATTGCAGCAGGTGTTTCATCTGCAAGCCTCTTGCCTTTGAAAACTCGCTCAAAGAGGCAGGTCTGCTCTGCGACAGGGGGATTTGCTTTGCCTGGAGGTCTCTTTTACCAAGAATTTACTTGTTGGGGCTTTTACCAAACCGTGTAAAGTGCAGCAGGTGCAGGGCGTTGTTTTACTACGCATCAGGGCTTCTTGTGTTTGCATGCCAGTGCACCCTTCACCAGCCTCTGATTTGTAACTTAAAGGTTTGAATATTGGGCTGCAAGGGAGAAAAATGGTGCATTTTCTGCAGATTTAGGTCTCTTCTTCTCTGTCTGCTGGCAATGCAAGCTATTGCTCCTGGACTGGAGAACACCCTGGGGAATAGACAGCCAGGAACCAGCCGTGCCATTTGGAGCTATTGCTTCAAGCTTAATTTGTTTCCCTAATGCACACGAGGGTAAATGGAAAGAAACATAGCAGTGCGGGTTTGCAGAAGGAAAGTCGCAGGGCTTCTGCAAATGGGGAGGGAAGAGTAACAGATAGGGGAGTCCTGAGGTCTTTGTAAGCTGATGGAGGCATTATGACATGATGTGCCCAATTAGTGTTTGTTTTTTTTTTTTTCCTAAACATCAGGGTGCTGGGGAACTGGGTGTACTGGGGACTTAATGCAGGCTGGTGTCAAACTTATCCAAACTACGTGGTCTGGCTTAAGGGTAATACTTTGAGAAAAAAGCTAAAGCTATTTTTCTTGAGAAGATAACTGTCCTTCTTCAGTACCATTTGTATCTCTCTTTGCAAATCTGCATTATCAAGTTATTTTTCCTCTCCTGCTTCGCATCCTGGCACTGACGGAGCAGGACAGCAGAGTTGTGGGGCCAGCTGCCCTTTCCTCCCCATTTATACTGCCTGTGCCCATTGATCCCTTCTGTGCTTTCCTCTTCTTCTCTTCCCCTTCATCTCTCCCAAACGCCATGTACTGTGCTGCTAGATCAGCACGGGCACAGGTACGCAGGCATGGGTGGAGTTAATTTATAGGCAGCTGTTCTCATCTCACCCTTGACCGCAAACATCTCTATCAGCGCTTGCACCCTAGGATTTGCAGTGCCATGCCTTGTCTGCTTTCTCCCCTTCTGTAGTTTAAGTGTTTTATACCAATGCTCCTCGGTTCCTGGACTGAATTGCTCACTTCAAGTGCTAACTGGGTGATGGCAGGAAATAAATGCAAGAACCAGGCTTTTAAAGAGGGAAAGAAAGCATTATTTCATTAAATTAAAATCCAGCAGTGTAAATACACTTTTGTTATCAGTCAGGAAAGCGCAGACAAGGCAAAAGTGTCTTTTAAATATGAGCGTGCCTTTATCTGGAGGTCTGCACGCAGGGCCGGGGGGGGGGGGGAATGGGAATTGTGGCTGTCAGAGGTGGTGCTGCTGCAGCGTGGGGAAAGCAGTCTCCACCAGGGTTTTCTCCTATGGGGTCTGGGAAAATATGGATGTTCCCATACTGGTCCATCTCCCTGGCGCTGAAGGAAAAGCAAGCATGTGGCGTTGCTCAAGGTGGCTGCAGAATGATGCTATGCTCTTAATTTAGGTGCAGTTTGGGATTTGTGTTGTTTATGGGGTGTTTCCAGCCTCCTTCAGCTCTTTCCTTTCCCTTTCGCCCTCTACATTTTGAGTTTTTTTGCTGCTCCCTCTCGATGGCCGCAGTTGAGTGAGAAGGAGCTCTCTCCCTGCTGCAGTTGTAAATGTGGCTGTGGCGGTGATATTACCACCGGGGCTGGAGGTGGTGGCTGGGCTGTCTGTCTGTCTGGGTGGAGACATCGGGGTCTGGGAGCTCGGGAAGGCGGAGAGAGAAACCAGGCTGCTTCCCCTTCCCCACCTGCATTACCTGCCGCTGTTTCGGTTGCCTCGGGGGGAATCTCTGGGGATGGCTGGTGGGACAGACTTGCCTTCTTGGCCCATCTCGCTCCTGGGTTTTGGGTTCCCCGTTGAATGTGGGCCAGTTGCAACCATAACAAACGCTCCATAAAGATCTCTTCCCAAAGCAGAGCCGGCCCCGGGGCACCCTCTGGGTGCAGGATCCGTGCCAGCTGGGAGTGGAGAAGGGCTGCTTTGCCCAGCCTGCTTCTGGGGGAAGAAATAAACAGTCCCTTCGGATGCGCCGCTTCATGCGGTAAGTGGGTTAGCGGCGGCTTGGTGGGAATTAGCTGGGCTGGGAGATAACAAGGAAGAACAGCTGCACGCAGAGGGTCTCCCCGTTTATCTTCCAGCTCGGGTGCGTTTTGGTTGAATTCCCAAGGTTTTCTCTGCAATCACAAGGGGGAGAAACTTGCATCTCTCTTCCCAAAGCCTGAGATGCTGGCGTGATGATGAGATGCCGGGAGCTGAAGCCTTAAAAACATCGTAATCACGAGAGCTGTCAAACAGCGCATTAAAGTAAAGAATTACAAGCGTGGAGAGTTCCCAGCTCCGTGCACATTTTAGCTTAAAACAATTTTTCATACCAAAAAAAACCCAAACACAGATTCAATAGATTGTTACCGGCTCCACTCACAACCCTTTTTACGCCTAAATAACCCCTTAAAAAAATTCATTAAAGTCTTATTGCGGTGCCTGAGTCATTGTGCTGGAAGTGAGCTGGGCTGCATCGACGCGTTCAGGAGGATGCAGAGTCAGCGGCGAGGTGGGGGCTTGCAGGCATTGCCAGGAGAAAGGCAAGAGGGGGGTGCTGGAGGCAAAAGGGCCGGAAGGTTTGGTCCTGAATGGGTTTGCAGGGGTTTCCAGCCTGTTCATAGCCCCAAGCCTGCTCCATAACATCTGTCTGCATGCGCAGTGCCTGAGGACCAGTACATCCCCTGTCAGAGAGCAGGGATGCCACTGCACTCAATCGGGAGGGAAAAGCACTCAATCGGGAGGGAAAAGCTGGGGTTTGGGGCATTTCTAAGCCATAATGGATCTTTCTCCAAGTCTTTGTGGTCACAGAGCAGAACAATGCGATGACAAAAAGCCTCAGACATGTTTGGAAGCTGTTAAATTTTTGAAAACAATCTTTTGATTTGGGAGGAAGGAGAGCAGCTTAAACGCTGTCAGTGTGTTCGAAAGATTTTTCCGCCGAGTGCCTTTGTACAGGTAGGGAAGGGCGATTGACTGACAGCAGTGTTACTTTGAAGACGTTTTCGAGTGATGACAATTTCAGAACGTAAAAATCTATTGCAAAAATGGAGCAGCTTTGTAGTTGCAAATGATTCGCTTTGGAAATCTAAGTCGGTTATGGGAGGAAATTGAAATCATGAATGCGCAGGACAGTGCCAGGAGCTAGCATGCCTCTAAGTGATGCAAATCCATCACCCACCGGGGCCCTTGGTGCAAGGCTGGCCTTACCCGAAGGCTCACGAGTGACCCCGCACCCTCTTCTCAGGGCTGCTTCAGGTGACGATGGCATCTTCCTGACACCAAAAGCCCTGGCTCGGTGTGTGTGTGGCCTTTTGGTCTCCACGGGTGGCAGCATTGTTGGCAAATGTCCCGGGGAGGTGGCTGCTTCCCTGCAGGCTGCGCACCCGGCCTGGTTATCCGTGTCTCAGTTTGGGGACGTTTCTGGTCATGGCAGGGCTGGGAGCAGTGTCAGCCGTGCCATTCCATCCTCCTGCAGCCGTCCAGCTTTGCTGTGCATCATCCATTCCTGTGGTTTTATTTTATTTTATTTTTTTTGCAGGAGATGCATTTACTAGTGCTGTTTGCAAGCCTACTTGGGGGCAGTAGCCATGCACTTACCTCCTGCACCAGGATTTTGCCCAAAAAACTTTTTCCTCTCCTTTTCCCAGCAGAAAGAGGTTTGCTGGTGCTCTGAGAGCTGAAAAATACCTGCGTTGTGCTTGCACCATGAACAGTGATGACACCAGAGCTGATGTGGGAAACTCTAACTTGTAATCTTCCCTGTTCTGGTGAGGGCAAAAAAAATCTGTGAAATCCTGCAAATTGACTCATGTTTCACTAGAAAGGGGTGAGCAGCAGTGACAACGGCCCTTTTACCAATGCAGCTGGGTTTCTGCACATGATTTTGGGGAAGAGGCGGCTGAAAGTGGTGCATTGAGGTGGGAAGTTTTGCATTGCTGAGCCCATTAGTTTCTCTTGCTTTACAATGAAAAATGTCTCTGGTTTAAAAAATAGAATAAAATGGAATGTCTTTTGGATAAATGATCTGGGAAAGAGTAAGAAATAACAATCTTTCTTAACAGATGCACTATCGTTGAGCTGATGGTTTGTGAGCAGGAAAAATGGCAAAATTTGCTAAACAGGGCTCAGTAGCTCACACTGGAGGTTGCTCCCATCCACGTGCCGAGGAAGGCTGCTCATGCATCAGAAATGCTGGCAGAAATCATTGGGAAGACATTACAGCCCCAAACCACAAAGCCAGGCAGCAGCAGTGATCTGCCTGCTTTTGTTTGCCCCAAAGTCTCAGCTCCCCCCACGGAAAGCTCTGTGCAACTGAGCCCAAGAGTGGTGATTTAGTGTTCAGCCCTTGGAAAGTCTCCTGGGTCAGCCTGAGCATCTCTCTCTCCTGCTCAGCCTCTGATTTCTGGGAAGGAAAGAAGGGGAGAAATAATCCTCCCCATTTAGGGATAAACCTGATAATGGGGTCAGGGGCTTCAGGAGGACACAGGCACACCATGGGATGTGCAGATGCAGCAATGCAGCCCCTGTCCCTGTCCGCACCAAGGTCATTAACAATACTTTGGAAGCATCCTTCCTCGCTGTGTATGCTAAAGAAATGGGGAAAATAAAGGAAAATGAAATGTGAGGCTCTTGAGTACAAGTGGTGCTAGGTGAAGCCCCTTTCGAGGCTGTTTTCCTCCATCTCGAGTGCGTGGGATTTGCACGGCTGTTGGCTGTACCTGCTCTGCGTGATGTGGATTTAAATGGCTTTGGGGAGAGGAGAAGTCTGGGCGTGAAGTGCTAAGATCTGGAGAATAATAGTTTGGTACAGGGCTGGTGTTGCCTGGGGCACTGTACCCATCGTGTTATATCTCTCTACCTCATCCCATGCTTGTCTGTTTTTTAATTTTTTTTTGTCCAATATTTTACAGATGTCCTTGTGCTGCACTTAGTGCCAGTAACCCTACAAAAATGAGAGATTTCCTTGTGGGAAGGGAAAACTTGGCTTATGTCAGAGCATCACTGTTTGGAGCCAGTGCAAACACTTTTTCTCAGCCAAGGCCTGCTTTATTTCCACGTTCTTTACCATTATTTAACCTTTTTCTGTGTTCTTTGGCGACATAGCTATTTGTCAAATACATTTCACCATGCTCTGCTCTGACACTGCTGGACGTCACGGATGGCCTTAAGGCTGCATTTTCCTGTCCTCAGGGAGGCCACCTCTCCTTTTCCAGGTGACAACCCCCTTCCCACCCAGCTGCCTGTGTGCAGAAGCAAATTTTGGGCCACGGGATCCCCGCTCCAGCGACGCCGTGTCCTGCTGTACATCTTGAGCGTAAATTATTCACGCCGCTCGCAAGCTGCTCCGTGCAGCCCGGAGTCATCCTGCGGTTGATTTTAAGGCATGGTGACAGGTCGAGGACTGGATCAGTAGCGTTAATACATGAGCACGGGGCACGCGGTGCCAGCAGAGCAGATGTCGTGTAAGTCACAGCGTGTTAACGCTGCGATGAGGCATCGTGGTGACGCTGCTGAGATGATGCCACCTTGGAGAGCAAACAGGGCGTAGTGGCAATTAAGGATGCTCCGTGCTGCTTCGCCCATGAACATCTCCATCAGTTCTGTTAAACCTCGTCCAGGACCTGCTCCGGGATGCTGCGGGAGATGGGATGCTCTTTGCCTGGTTTTTGGTGCCTGGAGTAAAGTTATTGGTACCCGTGCAGGTTGTGCATCTTTTCTTGAAGATCAGCACAGAGAAAGAAATGCCTTCAGGGTGCTGTTAGCTCGTGCTAGTGTAAAGCAAGAAAGCAAAGATAAAGGATGTCTCCTTTTTTCCTTCTTGACTGTTAAGGTGGTGAAGGTCATGGCCAAGATGTGAATACCTAAAAAAAAAAAAAAAAAAAAAAAAAAAACAAACCAAAAAAAAAAAACATCTCGGCTGATGAAGATGAAGCCCACCTTGGGTTTCAATGTGGTTGGATGCCAGACTGGCCAAAAAGTCAAGAAGAAAAAGGCCTGATCCCTTTGCTGCCTGCAAGCTGCCTTATCCAACTTGCACTTTTGCAAGCAGTCAGCTGGAAGGAAGCAAAACCTTGGACTTGGATTCAAAGCCAAAATCAGGTTCTGTCACCGCCAAGCTCAGAAATGTTTGGGGGGTCTTTGCTCCCATCATAGCACGGGAGTTCTCTTTGCAGCCTTCCCACCCTGCCAAGAAAGCAAACAAATAAACAGGCGAAGAAACAAAAAAAAAAAACCCAACCCCCCAAAACAACGGGGTTACTTGAAACCTCACGCAGGATGGCTGCATTTTTTTCCAGCTTCTTTGCAAGGGCCGGCATCCCGTCCGCAGTGGGAAATGGGTGGCATGCTCACCCACATGCAGGGGCCCCTTCAGCCTCTCCAGTTGCTTTTGGGGGTGCCCGCAGGGGTCCTGGGGTCTTGCTGGGGGCTGAGGCAGCTTTGCACCTGGCAGGAAGGGATTTGAGGAGGCGGCAGCAAAAGCTCGGCCAGCATGCCAAAATCCTCATTAATTGCATGAGCTTGGCAGTATATAAATATGAAACTTGGACAAAGACAGCTTTCTTTTTTTTGTCTGTTCCCCCCGTCGCCAAAGTACAATCAATTTCTCTAGAGTAAGTAAGAGCATCTATATATAGCCATGGGGAGATGCTGAAGTGTTGCAAAAGGCTCTGCTTGGGTGGCAGTGTGCACTCACCAGGCATGGAGGAAAACCTCCAGGAGCTGGGAATGTGGGGCTGAAGTCCCTTTTCTGTGTACACGGGCTCTGTGAAGGTGGCTGTGCATCCTCCAGCACCCAAGGTGATGCCTCTTCGCTCTGCTATAGGAAGATAAAGGAGCCCAACAGCTCCTGGTTTGAAGGAAGTTGAAGGGTACTTTTTGCTTTTTTTAGTTTCCAAAAAGGATTTTTATTTAAAATGGTTATCTATGAAAAGCAGGAGCCCATAAGAGGGTTAATGACTCGGTCACTGGTTCCCCGCGAGCCAGCAATAACCTGATAAATCGCTGAGTACACTCAGGCTCGCATCGCCCGAGTCCCAGCTCAGGCTATTTCCTGCGTGGTGGAGACCTCTGAGCAGGTCATTACTGCCTAATTACTGCCTAAACGCTCTCATTTGTCCTCCCGTTGTCAGCCCGGCCACGGCAGAGGTTCCTCCTGGCCTCCTGTGTTTCTCAGACCTAAAAAAAAAAAAATTAAAAATGGCGAAGAAAGATAGAAGCAAGGCTTTTTTCCCCCCCGTATTGCAAAGAAAACTCCTTCCACTCCAGCGTGTGCTGGCACCCGGCTTTTTCCTTTGTTACAAGCCGGGGATGAGCACGACGCATCTTGGGTGCTTGCAGCAGAGCTCGTCCCTTCTCCTTGCCTCTGCTGTTGCATTTGATGGCTTGGTCGTGAGCACCCATCGCTTGCTCCCGCAGCCAAAAGCACTGCCGCTTCAGCATCTTCCCCAGCCTCGTGCTGTTTGGGCAGAGCTTCAGGCTTCGGGTGGGTCCTGGAATTTTTTTTCTCTTTTCTTTTATTCCCTCCCCGCCCCAGTCCCTCTCTCCCTCTCTCCTCGCTGCTGTTTTTCTGCTTGCGGCCCTGGTTGTCGTCGCTCGGTGACAAGTTGATGAAAGCTGCTCCAAAAAGAGGGTGAGGAGACAGATTGGTGCGGAGAGGAGGAGGAGGAGGGAGGGGAGAAAGGACGAGGCGTCGAGATGCCACTTGGCTGCCGATGTTATTCGACTGCATCTCTTCCGTGCTTAAGCGCATGCTGTGACTAATTCCCTCCTCCATTTGTGGTGCCTTTTCCTATTTTTATATATATATGTTAAATTTTATACATCTTAAATTTATATATATATTTGTTAAATATATAATATGTACATCTCTCTCTCTCTCTATATATATATATGCGCAAGTGGCACCCATGTGATGTGGGGACAGGACAGACCTGGCTCTGGGCTGATCCCTTACTCATGGCAAAATGCAGCACAAGTGTAGCCAACAGGGCTGCTGCAGGTAAAATACCAGGAAAAATAGATTTATTTTTTTCCTGAAAATATTGTGGGTTTTCCTTCTTCCCCCCTCCCGGAGACAGTAAGAGCTTTGTAGGCCAAGTTAAAGCTTTTTTTTTTTTTTTTTTTTTTTAATTAATAACTAAGTTCTTAGTGTAAGCTCAGCCATGGAAAATGGTTTTTAGGATCCAACAGTTTTGGGGTTTCTAGCAGTGGGGCAAAACCTGCAGGGAACTGCAGTCGGGCCCACGGAATTATTCTCCTTATGCTTTCCTTGGAAGTGGCTTGGTGCGATGCTTTTGCAAAGGATTGGATTTCTCTCGGCACGGGAGCGGGAGGCAGATGAAGCAGAGAAATGCAGCTTATCGTACTTTTTTTTTTTTTTCCCCCCCTTTCTTCTTACCTTGCACTTCCTCCAAGCTGTCGTTGGCAGCAGCCTCCTCCCCAAAGGCAGCGACACCTGTCTCCAGGATTATTTTTACAATCTCTTTTTGGCAGCGGCGTCTCCTCCCGCACAAAAGCCTTTCCTATAAATAACTCCCGGCTGCGCTCACTCCCCCTCCCTCTGCGTCACTTCATCTTGCCTTCATCTATCCCTGGGCTGCAGGGACGAGTTGTTTCAAGAGCCCAGAGCAGGACTTCGTCTTATCCACCGCCCTCGTGAGCGCTTGGAATGGGCTGCATCCGAGGCTTGCGTGGGATACCCTGTAACTGGTTCACATGAGGAACACACCGCCTTGATTATCTCCCCCAACCCCGTTATTACATTACTACTAAATCAGTGTAGATGCATTCCCTCTCTTTGCATCCTCTCTGATGCTCCAAAGGCCGGGCAGCTCCACCCTTAAGCTTTCCCCCCATCCAGGAATTGCCAAGTCCTGCAATTCTGACCTCAAAAAGGACAAAGCCGAGCTTTTCCTGAAGGAGGACGCGCGTTTGGCGCTTTTCAGCCGTTTCTGTCCATCTCAAAGCCTGGCTCGAGTAAGTGAGAGGGGAAAAAGCTGCATCACCCCCTGCACGTGCATTGTGAAAGTGACCCCTTGCCCCACGGGAATATTTTGGATTTCCGGAAAAAAATACTGGAAAGCAAAGTTTCAAGAAACAAAAATTGCCCCAGTGGAAGCATGTTGGGTTTTGACCCATCAGGATAACTGAAATGAGCTTGGACTGGGCAAGCACATAGGATAAATCCGGATTCAGGCCCTGGAAACATTGCACTGGTTACCCACACCTCCACCCCGTGCTGCCAAAAATCGAGGGCAGAAAAAAGGCAAATGCCCTGGGGAGGGGCACGAAACCTCCCATGGGTTGCAACCGTGGTTTTTATTTGGGATTTTTGATGAGATTTGCTGGGAAGGTGGGGGGGCACAGTCGGTAATGAAATGCTGCTCACGCACCCTAATGAAGTGCCAAAAGACTCGGTGCAGGGCTCACGGCAAATTAGATGTGGATTATTGGAGCAATGAGAATTGAACGACCCGAGATGTTATCAGAGGGGCCGAGTAGGCGTCTCCTTGCCTTACAGCACCCAGCAGCCTGAGTTTAATTACCTGCAGTGGAGCAAAAGGTGCAACCCCCCCCCATCCCAGAAGTTGCACTTTTGGGTTGCACGATGCCTAAGTGCGTATCGCGCATGTTTGCGAGCACGCAGCGCTGCTTTGTTGCATTTGCACACGCTTCAACCTTTCCCCTTCCAGTACGTCAAGGTGCTAGTCGCATCCTGCTTGCTACAGGGCTTGCCCCCTTTCTCCTTTGCAGCCTCCCCCCAAATGCCTGTGAGCTCTGCCCCTGGAGGGCAAGTCGGAGCTTGGTGTCCCCTTCGCTGTAATGCAGGCTCAGGGCTCATTAGAACGCCAGCCCCGTCAGCAGAGAACAAGCAGATTTAATTAAACGTAACCTTCCCTTCAGCAAGAAAATAAACCATGTTCTCCTCATAGAACAATTAGTATTTACAGCCCCCCCTTACGGTGCTTCCTCCCCCCCCCACCTTTTTAATACTCTCCTTTATTATCCCTGGCTGGGAACAGGCATCGTTTCATTTCCATAAATTAGCATGGGGAATCGGGGGTGGAGGAAGAGCAAGAAATATAAAGGAAAGAGCAGGGGGAAAACGGATGGGCTGAGGAAACTCTGGGGACAAGTGATGCTATCAGCCCTCTCCCAGGATGGCGATTTGGGGGGTTTCTCCCCTTTAAGCGACGGCTGGAGCAAAGCTGGGAAAATGCTATTTTTAAGTAATGAACTCGATAGTGAGGAAGAAACAACGCCTCTCGCCGGCTGGAGGAGGGAGCTGGCAGGAGGAGGTGGGAAACGAGGATTTTTTTTTTTTTTAAAGTTCACCCAGTCCCTGGTGTTTTGCAGGAGATAAAAGCTTTCGGCGGCCTGGGCAGGGAGCCAAAATCCGTGTTTATCTGCACACAGATATAAAATTCGATCTGCGCAACAGCCGCTAATTCCTCTTTGTTTGTGGGGACGACCCGGCAGCGTCTCCGCGCCAAGGAAATGTCAGCTCGCTGAAACGCCGGCAGGCACCGCGAGGAAAACCCCTTCGGCAACGCCACCTCCAAGGTCGAGCTTCAGGGAGGGCGTGAGCCCAAACTTGCTGCTTCAGAGGTGTTTTGTGGCCAGGCTGTCTTGTCTTGGGGGTTTTGGTGAATCCCCGTCACACGAGCGTCACCCGGGCAGAGGGGGATGCTGAGCATCGAGGGCCACGATGGTCCCATCTGTCAGATGTGCATCTGGGTGGTGCGAGTGCAACAAGCCAGGTTTATCCTCGTTGGAGGTGTGTTGAGTACGAGTGACTTATGTCCTCATTCGGACATGTGGAAGCAGGTGGGCGAGGCTGGCTCCCAAAGCTGCTCTGCCCTGACCTTAAAAAAATCCTCTTTAATGTCATTGCAAAGTTGACCTGCTTTGCCGGAAGATTTCACGGCTAATTGCTGTTAACAGATTAGTTTCAAGATCTGGGATCTTGCATTTTATTCTCAGTTTCCAAAGCAGCTATGCTGTCATTGCAGGATGTGCAGGATTCGTCCCCATGGATTCACCAAGCTCCTTGTTCCCCAACTTTTGGGTCTCAGGCTGGAGCTGGTGCATCAGTGCTGGGGCTCCTCTGGAAGGATGCTGTTGCATCGCCTTCGCGTGATGCCCCCATGTAAAATATTTGCAACCACAAAACATTCATGACTTCTGCTTTTGAGATATCCTTCCAGATATCTGAGCTGGATGTGGCATTGTGGGCTGCTGCTTTCTTGGGTAGTCTTCCTCCCGATGGTGGTTTCCAGGGGTTAAGAGCTGGGGCTTGGCGCTCAGGGAGCGGTGGGGTGATGCTGTCTCTGTCCCTCAAGCCTGCCTGTTGCCACCAGCTGCCTGTAGCCGAAGCATCTTTGCATATCTGATGGCTCCATGCAAAGGCGTCACGGACTGCAGTGCACCTCTGGACGAGGACAGGCTGTATCCAAGTCCCATATAACCCCGCTGAGATGTCCACGCTACCGACTGGTGAAACAACCTGATGAAAAGCTCCCAGACGAGCAGCTCAGAGGCTTTTCTGTCGCTGCGTTAGTTGTTCGCTTCCACTTAAAAAAACACTCAACGGGCGGAAAGTGCTATCAGCACCGTATCTGTTTACTCCCTCATCCCAAGCCGTCAATCAGCTGTCCTGATTGTGTAGGTGTGATTGACGGGTGCGTGGAGGTGACATCACGGCTGCTCACAACATCTGGGGAATAATGAGTGACTTGCGGTGATTGATGCCGGTGCCGGAGAAGGCGCACGGTCACGGCCAAACCCCTGCTCCCAGCAGCATCCCTGGAAGCGAATTCAGTCTGTGAGGTTTCCAGTGGTCCCTTGCTTGTTCCAGTTACGGTTTATGTGTTTTGGCCTGTTTTGAAGACAGGCGGGATGTGTAAAACAGCTGAAACCTGTAACTGGATTTCAGTAGTTATTACAGGAGCACCAGGATTCAATCTGCTCTAACCCGAATGTGAGAAATTCCCAGAAAGCCAATTTAATTGACACGTCTGAATGAGCTTTTAGTTAAAATTGCTTGTAAATGTCATTTTCTTATTTTAAATGACCTCAGCTGTAGACAGCTAACCTGATACTAGCTTTCTGTTGCCCGGCCAGAGCCTTTCCTATAGATATTTCCATACGGTGATTACCGAAGTCGGCTTCCCCCATCACTTGCAGTCCCACAGTGAAGGGAGTGGAGGGATGTCCTTTGGGAATAAAGGATGCAGACACAGAAATCCTTTTAGGGGGGGCTTTTCTGGTCTTCCTCTCCCACTGAGCCATTTTGGGGGGGGGCAGGGGGCAGGGGGCAGGCTCTGAAGCATTTTTCCAGCTTCCCTTTGCTGAATTTCTCTCCTACCCTAGGAGATTTCAATTTGGGCCACGTATGCCTGGTTAGGTTTTTTTGCACCACCCCCAGAAAACCTGAGCCTGGAAGCCCTTAAATACCTTTTGTGTTTTTTTATTTTATTTTTCATCTCTCCAACTGGTGCAATCTCTCAGCATCCCATCCAATGTGTTATCTTTTGACAAGATGTCCCCGGTGACGCCTGGCACTTGTATATGATTGCCCTCGAGGGGACAAGGCTCAGCACAAGCCCCTCTGCTTGCAGATGGAGCCATCTCCCTCTCCTAACCCTCACTAAAGGTGTAGGGCTTTGCATCCACAACTGACTTTTAAACAGGCAATCTGAAGGTGAAAGCAACCGCCCCTAGCCCCACAAGTGTGTCTGTGGGGGTGTTTATAGCAAATTTTCTTTTTTTTTTTTTTTTTTTTTTTTAATCTGAATATGAGCCTGCTTTTCCCTGTGGAAACCCAGTCCTCGGGGGCAGTGGCAGAGAGAGAATGAGATTTTTAGAGAGAACCCCCCCAGCTCTGCCCATGGTCCCTGGGGGCACGCGCTGCTCCAGCACAGGGAAGAACACCCACGGGGGAAGAAAAGGGAAAAAACATCATAAAATGAGGGGTGAGAGCTGAAAGGCTGTAAAATGCTCATTTTTATTTTTATTTATTTATTGGCATGCTGCTGTGCTCAGCATCCCCAAAAATGCCTCATTTTCCCCCCATTTTGCAGGACACCAGCTGGCTTCTCCTGTTGCTGAACTTGCCCTCTTTTTTTTTTTTTTTTTTTATTTTTTTCCATCTATATATATTTATATACACACACCCCCATCTCTCTGTGTGTGCCTGCAATTTCCCCAGCCCTCTCTCTTTTATTTTTTTTAAAGTGAGTTGATTTTTTCGCTTGATAATCCTTTGAATGTCGCCTCTCTTCCCCACACAAATCCCCGCAGCTGTTAGGACTTCAAATCCTTCATCCATCGAGGCAAGGAGCGAGGAGGGCAGTGGAGGGGGAGTGAAAAGGTTCGCCTGGCACGCACAAAAGCGGCAGAAGCTGGAAAAAGGCCCCGGTGATGCGGTCGACGCATAAAATGGGGAAAATTTCTGGCACTCGTCATATCATTAATCTGTCTAAAGTGGCTTTGATCTCTTCTGCTTTAATTAACTTATAATTATAATGTGATTATATATATATTTTTTTTTCTGCACAAAGCGGGGATGCCGAGGGATGGGTTCCTTCTGCCCAGCGCTGGCCCCACAGCACCCACATGGTGGCATGGGGACAGGTGGCCCTTTCCTCAATGGATTTTGAGTAGCCACTGGGGACTCCTGCTCCTAAGCACCTTCCAGAAGGCTGTTTGTCAAGGAAACACTCGTGGTGGGTTGAGTTTTGGGGTCACAGCTGGCGTGAACAGCGGTTGTACCTGGGAGCTGTTGAGCTCGGCGTGATTTTTGGCACGTTGCAATTTTGCTGCGAAAATGGGATTTCGTGAATTGGTCAAATTGCTAAAATGAAAAGGAGGGAAATTGGGGTGAAGCAAATGGAGCTGCCTGAGCATCCCCGAAAACCCTGCACCAAGCGTAGCCCTTTACGAGAGGAACCCCAGGAGGATGGGGACCAGTTCATGTGCATCAGTAGCCAGACGGAGTTTTTGAACCTTATTTTGGGATCTATTTCTGAGTTCCTGCTTTCAGTCTCTGCATCCTCTGATTGCTTTAGGAGCCCAAAGGCAGGTATTTGGCTTTTGCCAGATGAGACACCTCTGCCGTGTGAATTGGTTCCTGTTAGGAAGAACGAATGGGGACTCCAGGGCTGAGGATGAAAACAGAAAAATAAAAGCATCCTTTTTGCAGATGTCAGTGCATTAGCTGTGGGAATGGGACGGGTGGGACAGTGATGGGTAGTAGGGTTTCATCATCACGTTGGATGTTATCCCTTCAGAGAATATATATTCCCCAAAAACTGCTATCAAGCAGCTGCTTTACATCAGTGTCTGCGTCCGTTAAGGGAAAGGGAGTGCACAGAGATTTTCTTTTTAGCTCGTGCGTTTTTCCTGTTTTTTTTTCTTTTTCTTTTTTTTTTGTTTTTTCCCCACTCATTGGAAGGCTGTCGTTCAGGGGCTGGGTTTTGGTGCAATGGGGAATACAGAAGATAGAGCAAATTTGCACCTCAGTGCTGCCTGTGGAGGTGCAGAGCTGCTTTCTCCTGTTTTTTCCCTCGTTGCCTTTCCTTGTCTGACTGACCTGGTGGGTATTAGAGCAGGAACGGGAGAGGGGAGGCATATGGAGCTGCGTCACCTTCTTACAAAATACAGGGTCACTTAAGCAGCACCTGCTAAATGCAGAGCCCAAATTAAGGTTGGGTTGGGTCTCACTCATCTTCCATAAGATCCATGCCTGCTTTCAGCCCCTAGCATGCCCTTGACACGCTGCTTTCTGCTCCTTTTCTCATTGCCACCGATGCGCAAGCGGTTTCTGCATCCAAATTGCAAATTAGCATAGGTGGTCGAACGAGCGGGTATCGATCTGCTTTGTGCACCTGGAACTTGCTGTGCCTGGAACAGCCCGTGGAGGAGGCAAAGGTGGGCAGGAGAAATAG
Source organism: Cygnus olor (assembly GCF_009769625.2). Lineage (NCBI taxonomy): Eukaryota > Metazoa > Chordata > Aves > Anseriformes > Anatidae > Cygnus > Cygnus olor. The sequence goes on along the minus strand of NC_049189.1, from coordinate 7,791,440 downwards.
GGGGCTTAGCAGATAATGCCCTCAGTGGGCTGTGGCTCACCCTGGCCAGCTCTGCGCGAGGAAAGCCAAATGCATCCCTCCAGAAACCTCTCTGCGTGACCAAGGGCTCAGGGCAAGGCCATTCCCTCAGCATCCCTTGCTGCTTGCAAACTCCTGAAGTCGAGAGTCTATCAATGCTGTCTATTCAAAGTGTAACCTCATGGCTGGGGCATCTATCACATCACATAATCCCCATCCTCGTGTGTTAGAAAAATAAATCGTAACTCCTGTGTTTCTCCAGCTGTCCTCCTCCCTGCAATGAGCACGTGGGCCTGCCGGATGCGCTCAAAGCTGGCAGCAATAGTGAGAGGCTGTGATTTGGTTGGGGAGGGAGAGAAAAAGTGACGTTTACTTGAATTCAAGCTATTCTCAGTGCTGAAAGCATCTTGCCCTCAAATCCATGGGCTGTTACGCTCGCCAGAGTCCAGATCGACCCGTGCCGTCTGACCACGACGGGATGGTCCGTTTGTCTGTCTGCACTGTGGCCCCAGCACAGGAGGAGAGGTGGAAGCAGCGTGTGCATGTCTGCGCAGCCCAGAGAGTCAATTAAAATGAAATGCCGATTGATTTTTGCAATCAGCATTTCAGGAGGACTCCTGTGTTCACTTGACTGAGATAATCAGCAGTGTCAGAAACCTGGAACTGCGCAGCCGGGGGGGGGAAACAGCGCAAAGCTGTTGTGCGTCCCATCGCTTGCATGGAGTTGTCTGAGCAGGGTAATGTGGCCAAGCTGCACCTTGGCATCTCCCGTGGCTGCATTTGATGATATTACGTCTTTTGGAGCATGGATAATTCAGCCATTCCCCTCTGTTGCAGTGCGGTGATGTGTGGGCCCCAAACGCCATCTTGTCTCTCCATACAGAAGCCCAGCATGTTAAAGCTTTGAGGAGCTTGGGGTTGTCCCAGCTGTTTGGGAGACACCGACACCAGCACCAGGGTGGCCATGGGTCCGGGTTGAGCTGCTCTGGCTGGGGAATGCTGGTGGCGAGGGGGAGCGCGGGGCTGTGCACCGGAGCGCCGCTGCGCCGCCCATTTCCGTGACCATGACCTCTCGCTAGAAGATGCTTGTGGAGAAAGTTGCAATGAAGAGCTCATTCGCACCTGCCAGGCAGGGCAACAGGCACCTGCCGGCAGGCAAAATGCTGTATCTCACCCCGAAATGGTGTTTATTGGTGGCAGACAGCACTGGGACCACTGTCAGGTGCCATAGGTGAGACTGACAACCAAGGGACAGAGCTTGTTCTCATCTTCAGACCCAGCCCTGCTTTGTGCAGGCATTGCGCAAAGGTCCCACCTACAAACAGCAGCAACAAATGCACTGGGGTGCGTTGATACATTAGAGTTATAACGTTCAAAATCAAGGAGCTGGCTTCTGAAGATGTATTTTGGTCCCCAGGCAATTTTTGCTAAATCTGGCATTGGAGGCAGACTTGCATGGGGTTTTATTAAGGTGAATAGTGCAGAGGTTTGGTACATCCAGAGGGGTTCTTTCAAGCTGGCTGGAGACGCTTCAATTGAATTATAATCTATAAAAATCCAAATACTTTGCAAAAATGCTGCTGGTTTCACCAGGGTCCCATTTGGGAAGATGGGTCTAGAGAGAGCAGAAATACTTTGTTTCATCTTTTCTTTCAAAAATGAATCACTTTATTTATTTATTTCCCCTGCTTTGAAGCATTTGGTTTTCAATTTGGGTTTGAAATGTATAAGAAGACATTTCAGAAAAGCCTAAACTGCAGCTTTTCAGACAACCCAGGCTGCTGCTCTTGGTGGAGTTTTTCTCCAGAGAGATGGAGAAATCCGTATTTTCTTTGAGGACAACAGTGAAATCCAATTTCTGCATTTGCGGGACACAGATTTCTGAACTTGGTGGTTATCTGCTTGGGATAGGTGCTGCTTGTTGGGCAAAAACCTGGATTTCTTGGTGCTGCATGCAGGAGATTACAGGCATCCCAAATGACTCATAGCTGAGCAGATCACTCTGAAGAAAAAGAAAACCAGCTCCTCAATTCCAGGCTCTTTCTTCCTTTTATATATATATAAGTTTATTTTGCATATTTTTGCATATTTTTGGTTCCTAGAAGCAGATGACAAATACCGAGTTGGTGACATTCCACCAGTGGCTGTAAATTCATTCTGCTTCTTGGCCATCAGGAAGACCTGGCTGGATTTCCACCAGCTGGAGCACTCACCCATTAAGCGGACCAAAACTGAGTGAATTTGCAATATTTTTACATAGAACGTATTGAAATGTGCAGGGTAGGGGACAGGGAGGGAAAATGGACGTTTTCTTTCATTGCCCAAAAGCATTGGTTCAAGTGCAATTTGGCCCTGATGTTGGCTGGGGGGGAGGTACAGTGCAATTAGCAAAACCAAAAATATGGCATTAAACAGGAATATTGGGCCGGGAGAGATGGAAGCTCCCAAGCACAACAGCAATTTTCATAAACTGGATAGAAGCCATCAGGGTACGTTAGGTCGAGAGGAAGGGGTTTTGTGGACTGAGAGCGGTGCTCGGCCCCAAAAATACGTCCGTAGCTCTGTTGTCCATGGGAAATCAAAGTTATTAACTAAGAGGAGTCCGTGGATATAGAGAATTGAGTTTATTAGGTGAAAGGACTCCTGTGGCTTTCAGCCCTGGTAATAGCCAAAATAACCTGAATATTCATTGCTTTGTAAGCAGCCGCAGGAGCGTGGGATGCTCCCATGCAGCAGAGGAGGTTGCCGCAGGCTTGTAGAAAAGCTTATTTTTAGGAAATCCACCCTGAATAGATGCGGAAAGCTGGCTGCGCGATGACAGCTGAGGTTTAGCCCCCAGGGAAAAGAAAAACAAAGTTACCGATGAGCATCGCCCATCCAGGAGATGGAGATGGGGAGCAAAATGCAGGGGATAAAGCAGCAGGTGCAAATAGGAACTCCTATTTTCATGGGAAATTGGGATGGAGAGGGGACGGCAGGGGATGTGCCCGTCCTGCTACCTCCTCCCCAGCCAAGCCTGCTTCCCTGCATGTGCCCAGCCCTCGTCGCCTTCTTATTCATCATTATTAAGTCCTGAAATTGGCCGAAGACAGGGAAAAAGGTGCCAATTAGAGGCTTTATTTCAGCTATCCGTCTTCCTTTCAGGCGCTCAGCTTACAGGAGCAGGACTCGCTGCAAATGAAGAAAGACTTAAACGTACCAGAATGACTTACAAAATGTTTAAATAAGATTTCCATCTGTCTTCCCTTTTTGACCGGGCGTTTTGGCGTGATGGGAAGAGGATGATTTACAGCCCACAGCTCCCTAATGGGCTTCGCTTCGCCTGGAGGCCGCAAGGAAGAGGAATGGGGGGGGAAGGCTGAAGGTTAACGGGCTGGGGATGTGAGCTGGCACTGCATCCCCCCCCCTCAAACCTTCCTCTGTGTGAGCAAATCCATCCCAAAATCTTTCTCTGAGGTTCATGGCCCTTTTTTGGTGCTGAGGCTGCTTGGGTGGGGATGCAGCACAGGACAAGGCTGGAAGCCAGCAAGAGGTTCTGCTTTGCTCTTTTCAAATTAGGAAGAACAAATCCACTCCAGGACCTTTTCCTGCATGCTGATGTTTAAAATTTTGGTTCCTTTTCCAGTATTAAGAAAAAGAGTGGGGGGAATAAAGCATGAAACTGTTAAAGCAGAAAAGCAGAGTGAAATGTAGTGACTGAACTGATCATTTTTTAAAAGCTTTCAGTATTCAGTATTTCATGAGGTTATGACATATACATATGTATTTCTCCCCTTATTCAGAACAGACCCATTTTGCAGTATCCTGCCAATCTTCTTTGCAGTTCTGTCCTCCTGGGGCAGAGCTGGGCATTAGGAAACAGAAATGAGCAGCATTTTGTGATGCTTTTAACCCAAAATGGGGGGGGGGGGGGGGGCGTGCTTACACCCCCTAACTCGTTTCTCTCCATTACCTCTAGGGTTATTCCTGACGGGTTTTTTTTTTCTCCCAATTGAATCTCAATTAAGAAGATTTGCTGGGGCTGACTTTATATGGGGCAATGCAGTAGTCTCTTGCTTAATGATTCAGCTTTAAAGGTGAGGTTTTATCCCCAAATTACCCCTTGGCAGCAGCTTTTCCTGCTGTTCTGTTGTGTAGCTTTTGGGCTGAGCATCTCCCGTCACCCTGACTGAAGTGTGGCACAAGGTGTTGTGGGGCTGTAGCAGCCTTTGTTTAGGCTATGGGGACCATAAAGATGTGTATTTACACCACGAGCGTGCTGCAGTCTCAGCTTTCATTAAAGCTGCCAGGGCTGCAGGTTGGTGGGGAAAAAAAAAGAAAAAAAAAGAAATAAATTCCATCTACTGGATGTAAACCCTGGAGTTGCATTTGGGATGGGGTGCCAAAATTAAAATGTTTTGTGCAGGCTCCAAGCCCCCTCACGTACTCTGTGACACCAGAAATAATATGCAAAGGCAGATATTGGGGGAGAAATTGAGAAATCTGCTGCATGGTGGATGGTTATGCAGACACCTGTGAGGTGTCGGGATGTGGGAGCAAAGCTTTTGTCACTGGAGTCCTTCCAGCTCCATCGCTCTTGCCCCAACTTGAATAAATCACAGCTCCCTCGGAGTCTCTGCTTTTCCATACTGAACCTGAGGCATGGGGAATTTGCTGAAAGATGTAATGTTTAAAGGCTGAAGGATTTCTGCTGCTCAAACAGCCCGCTGTGCTTCGAGAGCAGTGGAAGGAGAGGGCAGAGCAAATCCTCCGGCGACCGATTGCAGAGCCAAGATCATCAGTAACAGGAGCAAAAGGAGCCGGAATAAATCTCACTGGGAAATTAATGCAGCTTAGGAAGAGACAGGAAGGGTCGGGGGGGAGAAAAAGTCCATTTACTTCATTCGGCGTCTCACTGCGAAGCTCCCTAAGTGAATGAATCCGAAATAAATCTAAAGCGAGGGCTTGGGGAGGGAGAGCGTGGTGAATGCCATTCTGGTGTCCCAGATGAAGACAAAAGCTGTGGAACCATATCCAAGCGCCTGCCTGTGCACTGGCTTCATCTCACCTCTGATTTATGCCATCCCCTATGCACTTACCCCATCACACCTTCCCCTTCGTGAGGCCAAATTCAGCTTTCCTCCCCAAATTCCTCTGTGTGAGTGAGTGCAGGGGGTAGATTTGTGCAGTGCTGGCTTGCAGGGGGGTTGCTTTCCCCCTCTCTTCTTCTTATTTATAGGCAGCCCACGGGGGCTGAACGTCTTAATATTGGGGCTTATATAATGCCTTTCGTGCCAAAGTGCTCTGCGACGTGGGAGCGGCTTCACCCACCAGCAAAACGCAGCCGTGCAGGAGTGGGAAGCTCCTGGGCGAGTGCGGAGCATCGTCAGTTCAGGGGGGGGATTTGTGCTAATGAGACCATTTGGTGAGCCTAATGAGGCAGGGGTGGCTTTCTCCTGCATGGGGCAGCCTGTGGTGCTCGCCCACCTGGTGGAGCTGGGGAAAGGGGAAGGTTAACGGTGCCGATGTGGAAGAGTAGGAGGGAAGAGTTTTATCAGGAAACTCGGTTAGGCTTTTTTCTTTGCTTTACTTTTATAACACAACTCCTTCGCACCGGTGCAATGACAGGTCTTGCGTCATTGTGAATTTGAGACCATCAGAGGTAGGATCTTCTCCCTCCTGTGATTAACCTGAGCCCAGCTGAGCGCAAGCAATGCGAGGAGAGGCAGTTGGCTGATTTTGCACCCTTGCGAGCTGCGGTTTGGGCTCCCTAGATTTCGAGGAGCAACCTCACTCTCCTTACAACCTTTGGGGCATTGAGCCCTTGCTGGTGGTGCAGATGCAGAGGGGAACCAGGGTGCTGAGCCCCGATGCTCCCGTAGCAGGAATGGGGCTTTCTAAGCACGGAAAAATCCCATTAACTCTGCCCCTAGGGGGGCTGAATTCGTTACTGGGAGATGAGGGATTGATGGGCCTGGTCCTAAATGGAGCATTAATGCATTAACAGCACTTCTGCGGAAAAGCAGCGGAGCGGCGGCCACCCTAATGCGATTTCCCAAGGCTGTGGCAAGAGGCCAGCGGGCACCAGCACAGCCGTCTGTCCCTCCCAGCCCCGGTTCCCCCTTCAGATAGCTGACACCAAATTCCCTCCAACTCCATGCTCTTGTGCAGCTTAGGATGTGTTTCTCAGCTTTTGGAGGCATCCTGTGCCTGGCTGTTTTTTTTAATTCCCCTTTGTATTTGGATGCGTTGAGGAAAAAAAGCGTTTGCCTAAAATATTTTTGCTCCTTGTAAATCAGACCGGTGTGTCCTTGCCCAGGCAATGCTGAGCTAATCAGACAATTACTGCATGATGGATTTTAAAAAATACTCAAAATCCAAAACAATATCTAGCAGAGGAACTAATTTGGCAAATGTTTGACTTGGACACCGTAATTCTCCCCTTTCCTTCTCGATGTCAAAACCGGCGCTGGCTAAATGGAGTTTGAGTAATTTCATATTAATCAATCTCTTTTTAAGAGGAGCTCAAAGGACATTCAAGGCCAAGGATGGAAAGGAAGGCACGAGGCCAACTTAATCCCTGGTGCAACACTGCCAGCGAAGGCAGACAGCAGGCATGAAATGGGCAGGAGGCAGGGAGGTGATGGGTTCCCTGCAGCCCTCCGGAGCGCAGCATGTGCTGAAATATTTCCAGAGCTGGCAGAGGAACGGCGGAAACACCGCCTGATGCTCGTACGTCCAGCAGTCGGTGTGTGGGCACCCAGGTTTTAATGCTGCTCTGTGTACACAGCCTGCTGTAGTGGAGAGAAAACAGCCGAGGGTCACTGGGCTGACGCACAGGTGGTATCTCCCCAGGAGCTGCTGCAAGCAGTGTCCAAATCAGAGATGCTCTTAATTGCAAGAGGAGCAGCGATGGTGTTGTCTCAGGAGGGAGGTGCTGGTGCTCCACAGCAGGGCATTTCTCTTCATTTTGCTTTATTTTATTGTGACACTGCAATCGAGCCCATCCACCAGCTGTTTGCAGATGTGGCCACCTCATCTGTGTGGAGATACGGCCGCAGCCTCCAGCTTCAGCCTGAATTGCCATCAAGCACTAAAATCTTGCTTTAGGTGAGGCTCAATGCATGCAAATCCTATAGGAGCACAAACCAGCTCTATTGCTGATCCTTTCCCCGCTCCCCCACTGTTATTTCCCCTCCCAAACACTGAAATCAATTAAAAAAAAAAAGCATTGAGTAGGTGTAGCCAGTCTTCATCTTAACTACACAGATCTCTTGCCTGAGTCTGTGCGGTATTTCTAAGGCCACCTTGCTGTAGTTTTCCTCGAGGCTTTTCATTGATTTCTGTTACTGCAACATGGAGTGTCACGGCTGGGTGAGTTGGAGAAATGCAAAGTGCATACGATGCTTATGGGGCTGGGTGTTGCAATGCCTGTGGTACATGGCTCACCAAAAGTTAGTAGAAATGCTCTGGATCCATTTGGGGGTAAAACTGGTGTGGAGAACTTTGGTTTTCTCCATGCTGGGGCATCATCTAACCCTTCCTTGCTTCAGCTCCTGCTTGCTTGTCATCCCCACCTGGCAGCTGGGTGCTCAGTCACCCATCACTTATCATCATCATCATCATATCACTGTTACCATCACAATGTTGTTGCCATCACATCATCATCATGGAACAGGTTGCCCAGGGAGGTGGTGGAGTCACTGTCCCTAGGGGTGTTCAAGGAAAGGTTGGACGTGGTGCTTAGGGGCAGGGTTTAGTGGGTGACATTGGTGGTAGGGGGATGGTTGGACCAGATGATCTTGGAGGTCTTTTCCAACCTTAATGATTTCATGGCCAAACCCTGGTGCCATGCCAGCATGAGCCAAGAAGGCATTTTCTCCTTGTCCCAAACAATTTAAATCTTAACACCACTGCACTGGGCTCTGGCGACATCAGGACAGAAGGCAAAAGAGAGGAAGTTTCTGCTGGATGTTTTATTTTGTTGGCAGGTCCTCCTGGCAAGGCGATCACCCAGCCCTGCCCTCTCCCCGGGGAGGAGGGAAGCAGCTCTGCAACAACGAGGAAAACAGTCTGCTTTTGTGCCCAGCCCTTTCTTTTCCTTGGCTGCCGAAGGATTTACCAATTAAACGGTTGTTTCGGGTTCTAAAACCACTAATCAGATCTGCCAAAAGCCTTAATGAGAGCTTTTCACTTCCCTTCCTCTTTGTTTTATTTTTTTTTAAAGGTTCATTAAAGATCCACAAAGGATGGAAACGAGTTTCTCAAGCCACGCTCCTTGCCCCAAAATAATTGCCCGGGCGGCTCTTGCCCAGCCTTCGCAGCCGCTCACTAACCTGCCGTGCTGGTGGGAACTGGCGATCAGACACTTTTCCCTGGGAATTGTTCTGATCTTCTTTTCCCTTCCTCACCACCCCACCCCCACTTTTTTTTTTTTTGGTGCATTTTGGGCCTTTTTCCTCCTTTTCTCTTCATTTTTCCCATTGTGCATGCAAAGGTGAAGAGCCCTTGGACAGGGGATGGTTGGAGCACGTTGGGTTTGACTCCATTCTCGACCTCCAAAATTCTGCTGGACGTTTAGCTGCTCTCATTATGGTTTCTCTTGCTGTTTCCAGCCTCAGAAACAAACCTCTCCACAAAGAGCAGAGCCCTTCAAGGGTAGCAGATGGCTGATGAGGAGGAAAGTCGTGGGCAGAAGGATGCAAATGATCTTGGATGTCTTTGCAATATTCATCTCATCAAGGCCGTGCAGCTGGGGAAATGCATCATCCAACTTGGCTTGTTGCAGGCTCTTCCTCCAAGATCACCCAGGTTTTGGGTGTTTAATGAGGGTTTCATCCTATTTTAACACTATATGTCTTGGTCACTATCACACATATTAACAAAGCATTAAAGCTCCACAAGAAGTGTTTTGTAACACAAGCGAGACTTTTCTGGAGATACTGGTCCAAAACTGAAATTGCACCATGTCCATGGGCAGTTCTGCAATATCATCTCCTCCAGCAGCTGGAACAAACCCGCAAATTTCAGGATGTCAGTATCACTCCTGGAACTGAAATTCCATGTTTTGACCAGCACTAATTACGGGGTGTCACTGTGTGCTGCTTGTGTGATCCGCAAATGTAGGTGCTTCTAAGATCTCCAGAAAACAACAATTTCCACAGTTTAGCTTTCAAAAGTTAGGTTTATTGCAGCAAGAGGATCTGTCCACATCTTCCTAAAAGAACGTCTTGCTCCTGGACCTGCTACCAGCTGTTCTAAGTAGGCAAGGATGGCACGGTGCTGAGCAGATATATTTTAATATTAAAGGGAGAACCATAATAATATATGCAGAAATGACAAGGAGTTTCTCAAAGCTACTTATCAGCTGCAAAACTTCCCCAGACCTCTTCAAAACTGCAAAACTCTGCTCTCAGATGAGCATATTGCACATTTAATTCTCTCTGCACAGATTTCCCCTGCATTGCTAGGCGGCTTAAGATACTTTAATGTGTGCAGCAAAGGCTTGTGGTGACACATGTAATTAAGTCTTGCAGAACACCCTTCAACAGTAGAGATCAAAGCAATTTGCAAAATAAATGTGTGTCATTATCTCAACTTTACAGGGAAACTGAGGCTTAGAGAGGGGAAATCTCCCAGCAGACAAAGGCTGGAGGCAGAGAGGAAAAGTAGGATTCCCAAATCCCCGTTTTGCTGATGAAGCGAAACTGTAGAGCGCTGAAATTTGTGAGGAATGTGTTTGGTACACTGCAGTGAAGGCTCCAAAGGGGGGGTATAATTCAGCTAGAAAGAAGAAACAGACTGAGATGCAGACAGATTCTCCCCCCAAAATGACATCTTGAAAGAGAGACTTGACTTGCTGTGTAGGAAGCTATTTCAAGGAGAAAAGACAGTATTTTACTGTGTTGGTGGAAGGAGCTCCATCTAGCATGAACGAACTCCTTCTGTCTCCAGTTCTTATGCTATGAATTGGGGTCACCCAACCTGTTTGCAACCCGTGGTAGCTTCCCCAAAAACTTCTGATTGCTGCCATGCTCTGGCACCTCCACAGACCACATCTCCAAGGTGACAAGGCAATGGAGGCTGCACCTACGTGCTGCCATGCTAAAGGCTCTCTATGGCCATGTTGGCCAAGTAGGAGTGGAACACGCCCAAGTGGTCCCTCAGGTCCCCATTTCGTGACCCTTCATGGTGGTGATGCTACAGGGAAAACTTCTTGCTCTTGCTCCTCATTGAGCTGGATCTACCACTTGCCCACCCAACGCTTTGTTTCCAACAGCCCTCAGTATAGTACCCCTGTGCTTTCTTTGCCGTAATTAAATTTTGCTTTGCAATCACACACACACACACACAAAAAAAGTCTCCTGACAACCAGTGAAAAATAATTAGCGGCACATTGTGTCATTAAACACTAGACTTTAATTAAATTGCATAGAGATAACTGCCTCTAACGACTGGAAGTCTGGAGCCTCAAGACAGCTGAGTACTCAGCAGAATGGAGTAAAACACCTCATAAAATAGACGAAAGTCGGGTCCTTTCCTCTGGTTGATAAAGCACCTGCCAAAACAGGGCATCACATTGCAGCTTCCACCTGAAAATAGCTTATCATCCCTTTTCCTTCCCTGCTTTTTATCTCTTTGGAGCTAAAGGGCATTTGTCAGGGTGAGTATCACCCTGGGAGGAGGTGCTGCTCCTCTCAAGTTGGCCTCTCTGTGTTTGGCAACTTTTTTCAGCCCCCTGCCTTGGGAAAAGATGTTTCCCACTGGCCACGGGCTGGTTGGACCTGGACTAACCATGACAGCAGCTCTGTGGAGGTGACCCATGAAATCTGTCAGCATGATGTGTTGGTGGAGGCTCGTGCTAGTGTTGGGTTGGCTTCTTGGAGTGTCTAGGCCACCATGTCTTGTTGCTTGCCCACATCCTTAATGGCCTTGAGCTTCTCTACTTAAGATTTCCAACTGCTCCCGATCCATTTTCAAGGTCATTTGGGATCCCCTCACATCTCCGACCCCTTTTCTGGCCATGCACCAGCTTTGCTGCCCACCTGCAAGTCTCCTTGCTTGGGGACTGTTGGGGTGAGGTGGTGCCGCTCCTCCTGCTTGCAAACTTTGCGGGGTGTCTGTGCATGTTTAGTGGGAAAAAAGGGGACAGTTGGATTAACGTGGGGTGCAGAAAGTGCTCCCAGGATTGCACTTGCTTTTTGAGCCAGAAAGTGTTACATTTTTCTAGGATTTTTGACTTGCCCTAAATACAATTGAGATCCCCCCCATTGTTGGCCCACCCTGATGTTTTATGCTGACTTCTCCAAATGCAGGCACAAAGCACAAGCCTTCTTCCGCCGTGAAAATTTAATTACTGCTTTCTCGCATGTTTCTGCCAGACCTATAAAAAGAGGCTTATCAGAAGCGATAAGCCCAGAGTCCTCGGGAACTGCACCGTAACTCAAGCACGGAGCAGAAATGCAAAGGGGCAGCTCCTTTTGTGGCCTTTTTCCAACCACCTTTTGTTGGCAGTGTTACAGCGAGGCACTTTGACAAGATGCAAATGCCCAAGGTTTCCTTTTTCCCCTTTTAAATAAAGTAAATATCATTAAAATTCAACTGCTTCTCCATGGCTTTTTGCTCTGTCTTCCATCCTCACCTCTTCCAGCTGGAGTAACATATTTTCACCCTACTTCTTTAGTTGTCAGTCCAAACTTCTGTTGGGAGAAGATTTATTTTTAAGTGGTCCCATTGCTGGTGCAAAGGAGCTGAAAGGGTCCTTGTTGGACATTGCTGGTGGCTCTTTACTTGGTATCACGTTGTCTCTGAAAGCTGCCCCTTGCCTTCACCAGCGAGCAGATGTCTAACAAAATCTCCAAAGAGAGCAAAAATTCAATAGAGAAAGCAATAGGAAAGAGAGAGACCTCCGAGAGTGCATTTTCTGCAGATTCCTCAAGGTGTTTTTCCTCCTCGTAAAGCTGCGGTTATGGACCAAGGTTGTGTCTCTGAAGCAAACAGCCGTGTGCCGGGCAGGGGTTGAGGATGTGCCCGGAATGGGGATGTCTGATAGCAGAGCGCAGCGTTGGCTGTGAAACAGCTTGAAGAGGGCAAGGTCTCCTCTAAAAGTCTTGAAAACCCATCGAAAAGCAGAAATCTCTTTTGGCTATCACTTTGCGCTTGAGGCGAGAGGTCGCACAGAGCCATTCGCTCCCAGCCCCTCTTGGCTTCCTCCCCACGCTAGCTGGATCACGCTCTTTCCCTTTTGTCTCCTCCTTGTTTCATGGCAGGTTTTGGAGGTTCACTTTGATTTATTATTGCTGTTTTTTTCTTAAAAGTGCCAGAAACGTGGTGCTCCTGCTCCCCACTCCTGTTTCGCTGGGGCCAGCAGCAGGGTGTGAGCTCACAGCAGCGCAGAATTTACTATTTACTGTTTTCCATTTGAAATGCTTCTTATGAAAAACATTTTTTTCTTTGGCTCTGCAAAAAATACATATATATATATGTATATACTGCTTGTTCCTCTGTTTGAAGCAGAGACATGCATGTGTTGGGGTACAAGGTGGGCTCAGTAGGACCTGGCTGCTCTCCTGCATCGTTTAAGGTCAGCTCTGTATGTTTTTCCTTGAAGAATTTGGCTGCTGGCACCACAGCTTGAGCTGAAGCCGAATTGTGCATCCAGTCAGCCAAACCCCTACTGTCCTGACAGTGCAGTTGTTTCCCTCTTATAAAATGTCTCTTTTTCAAGGTCATTTTTAGGCTTCTCAGTGCAACGCTTGGCTGCACAACCTTTACCCATGAGGCTTCTCCCAAACTGCTGCAAACCAAGCGGGGTGGCTCCGATGTGTGGCTGAGTTTCTGTGCTGGTGCAAAGCGTTGCTGCCTCTGCGCTTTTGCTAAAAGGTGGTTTTGGAGGGATTTGCTCCTGTAGGAGCGATCTGGCATGAACGGGGCCTTGTGAATGTCCTCGAGCTCTGGCTGGGACGGGCAGCGATGAGCCATCTGGCAGGCTTTACATGCAGGCAGGTAGCTGGCAAGGGCAGCACATGGTGCTTTCAAAGGAAGGGGGATAAAAAGGCGCTTGGATCAGCCTTGCAAAGTTTGCATTGTGTACTAGAAAGTCTTTTTTTTCTTATGCGGGGTTGGTGCAAACGCTTCCTTGCAACCCTTGCCCTGCAATCTACTGCTGCGGAGGGCAAGAGTGCCAAATGCAGTGGCTGCTTTCAGCATTGCACAGGGATAACCCCTTAAACTGGGGGTCTGGCTTTAAATCTGAGCTGCACACCTATTTCTGCCCTCAGTACCGACCTCATCGGGGAAGAGTTTTCTTTGGTTTGGGGAGTTTGGGGTGAACATAAGGGAAAACTAGTGTGCTCCTGACCAGGGAGTGATAAGACACTACACGCATTTGCCTGCCTGTGCCCGTATCTATGTTTGCTCGGTGTTTTATTTACTTCATCTCACCCAAGAGGGGAAAGGTGATTTGTTCCTTGGGGGAAGCATTTATAAAGTCTTGCCTGCCTTGGAAAAACTCGTCTCTGAAGAGTGATTGCCAGGACTGGACTTATTTATCCAAGAGGAGAGTCTGGTAGGAAGGATATTATGGGTCTGTGAAATACAAAGTAGAGGAAAGATGAAAAATCAGGTGCTGGCAGTCCTGTAAGAGGAGAGGAGTGGGTGACTGAGAAACATTGCAAAAACCCTCCAGGGAAAACCTGAATTAATAAAAGGAACATTTCATGCATCTGGTCCGTAATGAGACCACGTGCTGCCTCACTCCAGTTGTCGATGCTTCCTCTTCCAGCTCCCTTAAATCCAGGCCAGTGGGTTCTACAGTACAGCCTCGATTACAAAACCCAGAAAAGTCTATTATTGGGCAAAAAAAGTAGATGCAAGCCTGCTTTTAGTTGCTGCTGACTGTGAAGCAGCAAACTGCTTTGATTTGTGCCAATTTCCCCTGTTTCTGATGCTGAACCGTGTAGTAGCATCTCATATCAGATTTGGGAGTGGGTGAGAGGGCTGCCCCCAGTTTTACAATGAGAAAAGCATCCCCGCTCCCTCCCTGATGCCTCCAAATGCATTTTTTTTATGCTGTTTCCATGCAAACTTCAGCGCAAGTTTATTCTGCTCTTCTCCAGGTACTTGGCAGTGAATGGATTTAATACTTAACCACAGCCTATTCGCATACCTCACCTGCCTGAGGAGACACGGCGAGCGATTTGCATATTTATTAAATATCTTTTTGCAGGATACACAAACTGCAGCATTATGTCTTGCTCACAGTGCTGGCAGGTGAAGGCTGGGGGGAGAAATGCACTGTAAAAACCATGCTGGAAGCCTTGAAGGCAAAACAGGCAGAGGTGCCTGAGCATCCAGGGTCTTGCTTTTGCTCCCCTCTGCGCTGTGCTCAGCATCTGCCATGGGCAAGGGTTGTGGGCAGAGATGCATTTTGTTTTCCCAAATTTGGCCACAATTCCCACATTCTGGTGTAGCAGCGACAAATTGTGGGATCCTCTTGATCTTTGCCAAAAAAAACCAAAACGTTTTGTTTGTTTGTTTGTTTTGGTGCAAAAAGCAACAAGCTGACCCATAAGGTGTTTAGCAGGTCCGGAGCAGTGTTGTTGGGTAGCTTGTTTTAAGCCGATTCTCCTAAGGAAACCCATCCTCTGTGATTGCTGCTTGTCCCTCCTCTTGCCCCAAACCTGAAATTTGGGTCCAGGCTGGTTGGTTGTCCCAAAGACCCCACTCTGAGTTTTTTTCCCCAAAAGCATCCTTTCTCCTACCCTCACCCATCCCTTACCACTCGGAAGGCTCGTGCTAAGGAGATGCTACAAACCCTGTGTGTGGGCTCGTGTTGCTCACCTGGATGTTAAGCAATCAACCTACACGTTCTCGATCCAGGCTAAAAACAAGGTTTTTTTGCCCTCCTGCTTGCAGGAGCACTCACTAACCCAGCTGCTGGGAGAGCTTGCATAATTCACCTTTCTTCCAAGGCACACCAAGCAGAAAGCAAATAAGTTGCTGCTGGGGTTGGGGGAAGCAAGCACAGAAACAAGCAAATCCCATTCGCACCTTTGGGAAGGAGCCTCGGATGCGTGGAAATAAATGGAAAATGTGGCTGCAAACTTTACCCGAGCCTGAATTTCACCTGTTTGTGTCAGCACGCGCTGCCTGTTATCTGTATTTCTTGCTGGGTGATGGACAGGGCTTGAAGTCAGCATCTAGAGCAGAAAACAAATGCTCTCTTCCGAGATGGATGTATGCTCCCTGCTCCACGAAACATATTATGTGCCCAAGGTGATACAGACATTGTAAGAGCTCCCCTGACAATATGTAAAAATTTATAGTTGCTTCAAACCTGTTCTCTGTGCACCGCAGATTTATGGGCTGGGGAGGTAAGGCTGCATGAAAGTAAAGTGGGGAATGGGCTGCACGAAGAGGGTGAGGAGGAGGAACGTTTGGATCTTGCAGTCGGCGCAGCTCCGTCCCAGTAGCAATGGTGGCTTGGGGCAGATGTGCATATGAATTGCCGCAGAAAGATAAAAAATATATATTTTTAAAAAAAGTAATTTTTCCTGTGGTGAAGGTTAGGGGCAATTCTTTCAGGCTGTGGATTATGCGTATTGAGCTGTAGAGCAAAGCAAACTTCGTGAAATGGGATGTGGAGAGAGCTGAGGCGGCATGGATGGGACGTGAAACGAAAAGACGGAGGAGGGAGGCCTGGGCGGCAAATACCCCTCTTAACAGCCCCTACGAGCTGTGCTGGGTAAGCCCCAGGTCGTGGACAAAGGGTGCATGGGCAGTGTGCAACCTGTGCTGCGTAAGCCCTGGCTCGGCCTCCACAGAAACACAAGCAAGCACCCAAGGCTTGGGCACCGCGGAGCAGGATGCCGGATGCAAAAACGACCTGACAGCCTTTTGACTTTGTGCAGCGCAGGCGAGCAACAGCAATGAGCATCGGTAAACAAATAACAGAGATCCCCGTGCCGCGGACGGCAGTGGGGCTGGATTCTGCTGACCCTGGTATTGTTGCTACCTGAAGGGAAAAGGGCTCTATAAAATATTGAGAAAAGGTAATAGAAAGCCAGACAGCATGACTAATGGCACGGAGAGGGAGGTGGCTGGGTGCTCCAAGCACTCCCGACGTCGCTGCTTGCTCCATTTTGTGAAGCTTGTAAGCGTGGCTGTGCAAGGAAAAGTGCAGCGGGGGAGACACTCCCAAAATATGTTGGCAGCCCAACTGCTGGTGGTTTGCAGCCATCTGCAGCTGCCCCTGAAGTGGGTGGAAGCCATGCTCAAGCTTTTAAATTTTTATTTTATTTTATTTTTTTGCTTCTGTGCTGCAATGTAGATAAGGCCGTTAAAATATTTTAGGAAACAAAGTGTAAGAAGATGCACATTCAGGGGGGACTAAACAGGGAACCATGTACAGGTTCGAGGCAGTTTAAAGCCCTCTAAGAAGTCCCAGAGGAAGTGGCTTTTGTTCTGTCCATGTGTCTGTCTGTCCTGTGCTGTTGCTTGAGGTTGGAAATGCGTTGCACAGGCTGGACTTGAGGTGGTGAGATACCTGCAGGGAATTTCCCCATTGCATCAATCAGCAGCTGGGGTTTTAGTGCAAAACTCAGAGCTTTGCACTAAAAGTTTCCTCTGTGCACGTGGCCCTGACCACAGAGATGGGAGTTTTATCGATTTTTAACAGCTGCCAAGTTCCAGCTCTGCAGAATAGGGCTCGGGCTTTTCAAATGCAGTGCTTCAGGCTTGTTCCAGTGGCATGGACAATACCCGTCCTCTCTCCTTGCATAGGTCCTGCTAATCACAGCAAGTATTTTTTACCCCTTTCTTTGTGCTTTTCTGGGCACCTCCAAGATCCTTGAATGGTGATGGTCCCCAGGGGCTCACAGCTTACCCAAAAAACCCTGGGAGGATGCAGGTTGCCTTGACTGAATGCTGGCTCCCTCCTTTACCCTCTCAATTACATGATAATGTGTATTAAAATTACAAATGTATTTATAGTCTCTATTTTTTCCCCCAACTCCACGATTTTTCTTACAGCTCATCCACTGTAACAAATTCGACTTCATAAAGTGAAGGCATGGGTTGTTATTACCTTACAGAAATAAACGGGAACCGCCGATCTTTATTCCCAGGCCTGGCATTTGTCTCCTTGAATGCTTAATGTGGTTTTGGTTGACACTTCGGATTTGTTCCAGTCACTGAAGACAGCCACAAGCTCTGCTCAGGGGGCTCAGGTCGTATTTTCTCCCTCTCCTCACTCCTTGCAATGGATATCGCTTGCAAACCCCATGTTATTTACTCTCTGGGGGGATGCTCCATTGCAAACCCAGCATTCTTTGTTCACCTAATGGATGCTCCATTGCAAAACCCATATCGTTTGCTGGAGGGATGCTCCTTTTGCAGACCCCATCTTGCTGGAAGGATGATCCATTGCAAACCCCACTTAATATGTTTGATGGAGGGATGCTCCATTGCAAACCCCACTCTATTTTCTTGCTGGAGGGATTCTCGGAGGAGGAGGTGGCATGCAAGCCATCTCTTTTTGCAAACCTCTGCACTCCTGGGGGTTTATTTTGCAACCTTTGAAGGAGCAGAGGATGCTGGTCTGGTTTTGGTTGGTGCAGGGGCAAGGCAGCTGGCAAGGTGTGAGCTGGGAGAGGGCTTGCCCCAAATTTGCAAGGCTTGAAAGGTGTAAAAGCCAACAGGACAGACCCTGTGGGGGCTGATGGCCATGATGGGGTTGGGATGCCCCACAGTCAGCAGGACTTGGGGCACCGTCCCATGGGATGGGACGGGACGAGCTGCAATTCTGCTGCCCATGAGCCTAACTCCACCTCCAACCCAACCGCAGCTGCCCCCATCGCAGCCAAACACCCCCTCATGCTCACCGCCCCAGCGCCAAGCCAAAATCTGGCTTTTTTTGACACCGTTTGCAAAGCTGCTGTTGCTACAACCCGACGCCACCACACCCCACCATGTGCTGGATCCATCCCCTCTCTTCCCAGGCTGCTGTGTCAGCCCCGGCCCCTCCTTTTGGAAAAAGCTCCCATGGGCATGCAGGGGCTCCAGCACCCTGGGGCAGCCATTTGGGTGGGAAAATGCAAAATCCACTGTTGGTAGAGCATCCTTTTTTCATCCCACCATATCACAAGAGGCTCCATGAAGTCTTTGCTGTAACTACTTTAATTTTTGTGCAGCAAACATGGAGGTACGATGGGGGACCAGGCAACGGCTGTTTTCTGCTCGTTTCAGCGCTTGCTCATTTTGATAATGATTTTCTTGTTGTCTACCCATATGTGGGGGAAAAAAGCTGAACCAAGCATTCAGTGCGGCTGCCAACATTGGCAAGATCAGAAAAAGATCCTAAAGTTATTGCTTCATTTTTTTAACCCATTTTCAAGGCTGAGGAATATACGAGAGACCCTGATTTGGCACTACTGTTTTTTTTTTTCTTTGTCTTCTTTTTTTGAATGGGAAGTATTGGAGGAAAAGGGAAAAATGCAGCATTTTTGCCTGCATCTAGCATCGATTGGTAGCAATTAGTTTTGTGAGCCAAAGACTTGGAAAATGAGTTTAAAATTAAAATGCATGTCATCCTGCATATTGGTATGGAGGAGGGAAACAAGCCAGGGAAAGGGTGCCTGCAACTTTTAATCTTATTTATATCCACCCCTTGGCTGTCATCAGCCTATTTATGCAGCTGTGAAGACGTCCTCTCAAACGTCTTCCATGTATATATATCTGTACATGTGCACTTGTATATTTATATAGCTCCTGGGAGGATTCGTTTTGCAAAGTGATGGGGGATGTTTCACCAGCTGAGGCTGGGCTCCTTCCACCTCCGCTGCATGCAAACTGCTTCTCCCTTTTGGGTGCTTTTCTGTTTTTGAGGCTGCCCAGCGTGTATTTGGAGAGTTTTTAGCATTATGGGCTGGTTGAGGTGTTAGGATCCCGTTAGGATTTCAAAAAGGTTCAGAGATCAGTTTATGTTAAATCGTTTTATGTTGTCCATTTCCAAGCTGGAAGCCGTGAGCCTGGCGTAAATGCCATGGGATAGATGCTCCTGGGGTGATGGGCACACTGGGAAGAGCACAGCCCCCGCATGCTGCGCAATTTTAGAGCTGGCAGCACATCTGGGGGAGAACAGTTGTTCTGGGATGGACAGAAAATGTGAAGGGTTCCTGGCACACCCCAGGTATGGGGGAAGAATCCTAGCAGCTTGACATGTTTCATCTCAGAGGCGGCTGAAACGTTTCAATTTTGTGTTTTTTTTTTTTTCCCTTTTTTTTTTTTTTTTTTTTTTTTAAGGCAGAAGTGAGGGGTTTCTGAAACAAAATGTTCTTTCCAGCTGAAAAACTGAAACCTTCCATTTGCAGGGAGGGAGAGAAAGGCCAAGCTAATCCTTTCAAAATACTCACAATTTTTCTAAAAAACATGACATTCAAGCCCAGAAAACCTCCCCGAGTGATTTACAGTTGTGAAATACTGCAGTGTTTTGAAAATCAGGGTTTTTTTTTTGCATTCCCCCAGATCTTTATTTTGGTGGAAAACAGAAAATTCAGCCTTAATATTGACTCATGGGCTTGGGGGAAGGGATGGGGCTGAACAGATGGGGACGTGCGTCCTGGATTTTGCCTGCATAGCCTGGACATTTCTCCCTCTCCTATAAGCACATAATGAGCTATAGGATCCCCTTTTGGTGCATATATATTTATATATTCTGGTGAGGCCGCACCTTGAGTACTGTGTTCAGGTTTGGGCCCCTCGCTACAAGAAGGACGTCGAGGTCCTTGAGCGAGTCTAGAGAAGGGCAACGAGGCTGGTGAGGGGTCTGGAGAACAAGTCTTATGAGGAGCGGCTGAGGGAGCTGGGCTTGTTCAGCCTGGAGAAGAGGAGGCTCAGGGGCGACCTTATTGCTCTCTACAGGTACCTTAAAGGAGGCTGTAGCGAGGCGGCGCTGGTCTGCTCTCCCATGTGCCTGGTGACAGGACGAGGGGGAATGGGCTAAAGTTGTGCCAGGGGAGGTTTAGGTTGGATATTAGGAAGAACTTCTTTACCGAAAGGGTTGTGAGGCATTGGGATGGGCTGCCCGGGGAAGTGGTGGAGTCACCGTCCCTGGAGGTCTTTAAAAGACGTTCAGATGTAGAGCTTGGTGATGTGGTTTAGTGGAGGACTTGGTAGTGTTAGGTCAGAGGTTGGACTGGGTGATCTTGGAGGTCTCTTTCAACCTAGACGATTCTGTGATTCTGTGAAGAAATCACGGCGCTGCAGCCGGTATCTCACACTGGTCTGTACTGGTGTGAACTGGGAGGGACTTCTCCGAACTGGTGGCTGCGGTGGGTTTTTAGTCCTTTAACTCAGAGCAGGATCAGCCTCATTGAGCCATGCATGCTGGTTGGAAAGCTCTGCCTGAACACAGCCCTATTGCCCTCTTTATTTTTATTTTTTAATATATTTTTTTGCATGCAATGTGTGTACAAAATGCATACAGCCAAAAAGCATGCTGGGGAGAGAGTCGTATATCAGAGCATTACCGAGAGCGATAATTTAATGAAAGCAAATACCTGGATTCGTGATTACACCGGAGTGGAGAAATAAGGACTTCTTAAAAGCATTAGCCACTGGCACAGATTTATATGAATAATTATGACCCAAACACCAGCCCTGGGAATTATCCATGGTGGAACCAAGGCAAAGAGCTGGCCTAAATAAAATCAAAGTATTTTGGGGTATATAATATTGTACTATTTGGGGGTATATAATGTTGTAATATTTTGGGGTATATAATACAGTAATTTTGGGGGAATAATACCTTAATATTTCGGGGTATAAATTATATATCCTCTTAAAGACTTGGGGATAAAAGCACTTCTATGCGGTGGCTCTGGTGCACGCAAGCACAGCTGCAGATTCAGGTGCTCTGTGGTTTGCTTCTGCCCTTCTGCGTTGCTGCTGGAGCATGTTAATTATAGCATATTAATTATATGTATTAATTAAAACCTGGATGCGGTGAAAAGCCTGTTGCTTACACGATGTGGCCCTTTTGCTCCTTGGGCCTTCTGACTGCTTGACCTGCCGAGGGAGGAGGAAGGCATCGAGGAAACAGCTTCGGTTCCCTGCCAGGGTCGGCGCGGCCTGGCTGGAGCGGGACCGGCCGAGGGCACCCAGTGCTCGGCCAGCTGCCAAAAATGAGTGCAGCGGGAGGGCAGGGCTCCTCGTGACCGAGACAAGCTCGAGCTGAGCCCAGTGAGGCTTCGAACCAAGGAAATGATGCGCTGGCTCTGGCTGTGAGGAGAACTTCAGGCAGAAATATCAGGCAAGCTGCGTTTTGGGAACACTGATGTTTCATTTTACAATGGCTTTTTATTGTTAAAAAGGGATGAAAATAGCTAGAACTTTTGCTACTGCAGCAAAGCAAAGCATTTGGGGTTAAACACAGCGTGTTAGGTTAGCCTACAGTGATGCTTCTTTGCTTTTTGGCTGCTTGCGTTTCTATTTTTGATGGAATGATGCTAGCAAAGGTCACAGGCGAACCAGCAGTCAGGGCCAGGAAAAGCAGGGGGAGATTCTCCTTTTCTATCGGGAATCAGGTAGGGGTCCATAAATTAAGATCAATCTTCTTTTCTGTAGAGAAAATCGGGCAGTTTGAAGATGGGCAGAGTCTGAGGGTTGGCCTTACCGCCGCAACCACATCTGCATCGGCTGATGCCTTAAATCCCACCCGATGTGCTTCTTCCCCATGGCAGCACAAAACGTCCTGGTTCCTCCTCTCCGGCCAAGATTCCACCAGAACTCTCCCTTTCCCATCACATCCCCCAAAAAAAAAAAAAAAAGCCACGGGGATGGAGCAGGTGTGCAAGGGATCCAGTTCAATTTTGCACCAGGTGTCAAGCCAAAGGCAAAGGGAGCATGAGCTGGGGTTTGGGAGCAGTGGCGTGGGGTGCATTTTTGCAGCACAAAATGGGGTAATTAACCAAGGAGAAATCCCCATTAATGTTAATGGGAATTATCCGCAGCTAATTACCACTCTGTGCTATATCTATGGTAGTGGGAAGCGACTTCATCGCAAGGGCAGGTGTGCAGGAGCTGGTCACTGGGGACCTGCTGAGATCGTGAATGCATTTCCTTGAGTTTTTCAACTTACAGGGAAAACTTGGTTCCTTCCCAGACCTGGTGAGGACTTTTTTTGCCAAGGAACACCTCAAAAAAGCCCATTTTAGGGTCGCTCAACTCCCCGCAAAGGGCAGGGGGGGACGGGCAGCACAGGCAGACGAAGCCGCGTGCTGCTCTTTGCCGATTTCCTCATTAATCTTGATTACGGAGCCCTCGCGCTGAAGTTAATTTTCTTGTAGATGCATATCAGTCATGTAGCTGGGAATCTCTCACACACTAATGAGGAATCTCAGCCTCGACACGTCATTACTCTGCTAATTAGTACACAGGCTTCTTCTGGAAAGGTCACGAGAGAGGAGCTGAAAAACTTCTCTTTTCGCAGCCTTTTTTTTGTGTCAAATTGGGGTCACCGTCTACAGACGGAGGAGACGCCTGCAATTCTCTGCCCTGGATTTAAGACGCTCCCAAAGAGCACCAGGGACAGTGCTTTGGACCTCGTTTTTTGGGCCGGATCCATCCACCAAGGACAGGAAGGGCATCGGCTGCCGGTGCCTGCGGGTGAGGCTGGAGGACGGCGACTCCATCCCCAAACAGAGATTTTCTGTGATGCTGGCCTGTTGCAACGGGACCAGGCTGTGGGAAAGCCCTGATTCTGAAAACCAAACCAAACGCCACCAGACCAGCTCATTTTGCTCCTTTCCAGGGGCTGTCAGTTGAGTGCCTTCACCAGCCGCTGAATTCACACAAAATTAAAACCCAGGCAAAACCCAATGAAGCCAGACACCCAATACAAACGGCAATATTTTTTTCCAACAATTTACATCACTTACTGTCTCCTCTAATGTCCGGGTATCCAGCTGATGGCCCGCAAGTTCCTCGCTGTGTTTTCTTGTGCTCCAGTACTAAATCTGGAGGCTGTCAAAGACATTTTGCCCGGGGAAGACGGCTCCTTCTCTGAACGTTTTGGGATGCTCAGTTCATGCCTCTCCTGGGTCATTGCTCCTGCTCGGGGGGGAGAGCTTTTGCACCTGAAATGCAGCTGCAGAGCTGCAAGGGAATAAAGTTGGGGTCGAGAAGGATTTGCGAGGAGCGGATATCTCACACCTGCCCCCTAACTTCCCCTCTTCACTGCTTTTGTCTGGGTGGCCCTTCTGCACTTTGAGCCTCGTCTCTGCCTCTTGATGCATTTTGCCTATGGGCTACAGCACCCAAAGCTGGAAAAAAATCGCTCCATGCTCCTCCTGGGCACGGAGAAGCGAGCAGCACAGAAAAGGGGACGCTGAGTGATGGAGGCTCAGCACAGGAAAGCAAGAGGAGAATAAAATCTTGATGGCGGCATCTGGGAGCTGCAGCTTGTCCAGGAGCTGACAGCACCCATTGGGTCAAGCACGGGTGGCTGTGCACCTCAACTCGGCTTCAGCTTGGGGCTGGCTGTTTAGGGAAGTGTTTTAGGGTCTTCAGGGGTTCCCACGCTGGGCAGCCCTGTGAGCGTTGTTTCTTCCTCCTCCTGTCAACAAGAGTCCCATGAGGCTAAAGAAAATGTGATGCCTTTGGGAGGGGGCTGTCAAATCTGCCATCAGACAAAGCGAGATTTGATTTCCAGGCATCTCCACACAAAAGCATGCCCAGCTTTTCCTGGTGAATGAAAGGCTATGGGAGAGGGGAGAGAAAATCCAGCCCGTGCAAAGGAATTTCACCAATTAATTGATTTGATTTGATTTGATTTGATTTTGCACTGACCTATGCAGAGCCTGATTTCTTTTATGGGGGTTGGTTATTTTAAGAAAGAAGCCGTAACCCAGTGGATTTTGTCAGACTGGTGCTGCTGGTTGTGCTGGTCTCAGCGCAGAGGCTGCTTTTTGCAGATGGAACCCCTACGGAGGACGCTGGGGGGTGTTTGCATGAGTCTGGCTCTGTGCTACTGGAAACGAGGGGAGTTCCTGGGATTTTGAGAAATGTCAGGGTGAAGCTGGGGTTGAGGGCTGTGCGAAAAGGTGTTGGGGACACAGGGCAACCGTATGGGACTGGGAAAGTCAAATGCAATTGCAAAAGATAATTTTGCAATGAAAACGTCCAGGAACTAATTAAATGTGGAGAGCTGGATGAAAGCAAGGTCATCTGCCATGGAGGGCCATGGAGGGATGCACATCCAGGCCAGCGCATAACTGGGGGGGGGGGAGGGAGCGGCCCCAGGGCCGGATCCTGCTCCTGGGGGCTGCAGGGAGAGGGGAGACGCTGAACGAAAGCCGGAGCGAGGCCACTGTGCTAGGGGGATGGATGCAAACTGCTGCTCTCCAGCTCCCTCTGGCTATCCCAGCCTGCTCCCCCCAATCCCTGCCTGCATTCAGCACCCTTCCTGTGTCCCCCCCACCGGACCGGGCAGTCCTGTCTGGCCCAAGCACCCCCTCCTGCTCCTCCAAGACACCCTGCCTCCCGTCCTGCACCCCCTCCCGTACCGTGCACCCCCTTCTGCACCCTGCACCCCCCCCCCCAAGGTACAGCCCCTCCCGTTTTCGCAGCCATGCACCCCCATACACCTCAGCCCCCTTCCTGCAGCCCCCACGCAAGGCACAGCCCTTCCCGTACCCCCCATCTACCACGCACCCCATACACCTCACACTCTCTCCTACACCCTCTATACAAGGCACAGCCTCTCCTGCATCCACCCCTATACCATGCACCCCCAACCCCCCCCCCCCGCCCGCACACACTGAGCACCCCCTCCTGCACCCTCGTACAAAGCACAGCCCCCACGCACCCCTATATTCCGCTCCCCCCTGCATCCCCATCCAAAGCACAGCACCCCCAGCCCCCGCATCCACCGCACCCCCCCCCCCCAGCCTCCATACAAAGCACGGCCCTTCCTGCACCCCTATACAAAGCGCAGCCCCCCCCCATACAAGGCACGGCCGTTCCTGCGCCCCCGTACAAAGCGCGGCCCCCCCGCACCCCCATACAACGCGCAGCCCCTCCAGCCCCCCCCCAATCCACCGCACCCCCATCCAAAGCACGGCCCTTCCTGCCCCCCCATACAACGCGCACCCCCCCAGCCCCCCATCCACCTCCCCCCCCCAAAAAAAAAGCACGGCCCTTCCTGCACCCCAACACAAAGCGCAGCCCCCCGCCTCCCCCATCCACATCACGGCCCTTCCTGTCCCCCCCCCAGCCGAACCACAGCCCCCCCGCCCCCCCATCCAAAGCCCACCCCCCCCCCCATCCAAGCCACGGACCCCCCCCGCCCCCAGCCCCTCCCCAGGGCCGGGCCGGGGCGGGCTCAGCGTGGGGGGGGTGCCGGGGGCGGGCGGCCGGCAGCGAGCGGGGCTCGGGCTGCGAGCACTCGGCTCGGCGCGGCGGGACCGAGGAGCGGAGGGGGGGTGGCACCGAGCCCAGCCCCCTGCCCCGCCGCCATGCCCCACGGGCCCCCCCCGGGCCCCTCATCCGCCACCGCCACCGGGCCGGGGCACCGGTGAGCCCCCATGGGGCGGCCCCCCCGCGGGCACCATGCGGACCGTGAGCCTCCTGCCCCTGTGCCTGCTGCTTTGGGATCTCCTCGACCTGGCGCTGGGTGAGTGCCCCCCCCCCTCAAAAAACAAAAAACAAAAAACAAAAAACAAAAAACGGGACTGCTTCTTCTCCCCCCCCAAAGCCCCGGAATAACGGGGGGAGCCGCTCCGCAGAAAGCGTGCGGTGGCTCCGGGCTCTGCATCGCCCCCCCCCCCCCCCGGGGGCTTGGGGGAGGTGTGGGGGGTGATCCGGGGGGGGGTAGGGGGGACAGGCAGCCGGGTCGGACCCGGTAATAGGGCAGCCAGTAATAGGGCATCCGTTAATAGCGTACCAGATTTGGAGCCGGTAGTAGGGCAGCCAAAAATAGGACACTGGGCTTGGACCCCGTAACAGGGCTCTTGCAAACAGAGTACCCAGTACGGACCTGGTAATAGGGGAACCCACTGATATGCAGCCAGTTTGGATCTATCAGTGGGGTGCCAGGTTTGGACCGAGTATTAAGGCACCCATTAATAGGACGCTGGTTTTGGACCCCTTAGTAGGGGATTTGTTAATGGGATATTAGGTTGGGACCCATTAATAGGACATTTGCAAATAGATCACCTGTTTTGGACCTGATAATACAGGAACCCACTAATACAGGGACCTGTTCAGACTTATTAATAGGGTACCCGATTTTGACCTAGTAAAGGGCACCCGGTAAGAGGATACTGGGTTTGGACCCGTTAATAGGTCACTTACAAATAGAGCACTCAGTTTAGAGCCAGGCATAGGGTACCCGCACTGGACCCATTAGTAGGGTACCTGGCTTGGATCCAGTGATAGGGTACCTGCTCATAGGACACTGTTTTTGGACCCGGTAGCAGGGTATTAGATTTGGACCCGTTAATAGGGCACTTGCAAATAGAGCACCCAGTTTGGACCCATTAATAGGGCACCCCCTACCAAGGCATTGTTTTTGAACCCATTAACGGGTACGAGCACTGGAGCTGTTAACAGGGCACCCATTAATAGGGTACCTGCTAAGAGGACATGCGGGGGTACCCCAAACCCTGCAGGCAAGAGGGAGGGTGTACCCAGCAGGGAGAAGACCCCCCCCATCCAGCCGGGCTCCCAGAAGCCCATCACAACGCCCGCTTGCAGAGGTTTAATCCAACCCCCCCTTGCATCCCCTCCCCAAAAAGCGGGGCTCCCAGGAGGCAGAAATGAACAGGGCAGGAAACTTTCCCCTCCCTCTGCTTGGAGGCTGCGGGGCAGCCGCTTGCTTCCATTTCTGGGGGCGTTGGAAGGCGCCGGGTTCGTGGCCCCCCTGCGCCCACCCAAGCCACCCGCTGTGGGGTCTCGGCAGCCGCTTTCTGTGGGAGGAGCGCGGCAAAGCCCCGGCTGCTTTGCAAAGCTCCGGGAGACAGACTCGGGTGGCAGAGCTCGTTCGGCACTGGTTGGATTTGTTTTTCAATTTCTAGCACACTTTTTCCTCTACGGAAAGCCACCGTCAGCTGCTGCAGGGTGTGGGGAGGGGGAGCAGCGGCCGTGCTCTGCAGGCTTGGCACAAAGGAGCCGATTCTTCTCTGTTTTGGGATGCCGGGGCCCCTGTGGCTTGTGGATTGCACAAAATCATCCTTTGGGGACTGCACCCAGGTGTGGCCGTGGCCATATCCCAAGCCGCGGGTGGGGATGCGTCGCGCAGCTCTGTGCCCCGTGTCCCCCTTTGCTCGTCCCCATTTTGGGGAGCAGGTGGAGGATTTTCAAGGAACAATGCGTCCGCAAGCTGTCCATCACCACTGCACGGAGCCGTTTTCCTCTGTTTCGCCTCTTTTTATTTTCACAATTGCTCTTCCGCTGCCGATCTGGGAGAGTGAGCGAGTGGATATGGGTAAACCCGTGCTTGTGGCATGGATTTGGGGGAAAAAAGGAGGTAAAAGTTGTTTTCCCATGGGTGCGGAGGCAGCTCCTGGCAGGGGTTGTGTGTTGGGAAGTGATGTGAGAGGAGGATCCTAGCATGGCTCCTGAGCTGGTAGTGTCTCACGGACCCGGACTCATACTTCCACGAACCTGTTGTTGGCTCTTAAAATCCTGCTGGGATTTCACTGTTTCCCCATATCCCGAGGCTGAACTGCTCAAAGCATCTCCTCGCAGGCCCTTGGTGGAGAAACGCTGTCCCAAAACCCAGTGCTTCCTCTCTGCTTTCAAAGCAAAAATAATAATAATGATAATAATAATTGCCATGCATGCCCGTCACAATGCTCTGGCAAGCGGCGGAGAGCTGCTCCCGAAATTCAGTGGGCAGATGGCTTTTCCTTGGCTGACAGCATCCTTGGCTGGAGTTGCTGCCGGCCTCCGCGCGTGGCGAGGGAGGACGTGCCCGGGGAGGTCCAGCCCCTCTCCTGCCAGGGATGCAGCAGGATCTGGCTGCATCCCCCAGGAAGGGGACGCAAGCTCCTGCTGCTCTTTCCCACAAGCGCACGTGCCCTTGTGCTCAGCGTCTGCAACGCCCCTCCAAAGCGACTCTGGCAAATCTTGCCTTTTTTTTTTTTGTAGTGCCGTCTCTCTGTATTGCATGGTGTGTGCTCCAGAGCCACTCACGCAATGCATTCTCTGCCCTTGCTTTGCCCTGTTGCTGCCCCATCCCGGGGCACACGAGGTGTGCTGGTGCATCCTCTGGCGGAGCAGAGCGCCGGGACCCATCAGCAGCCCTTCCACTCCAGCACAGCATCTGCGTGGCTGTGGGAGCATTTGGGGTTTTCCATCCATTGCCTTCTCATAAAAAAGCCCTTTTGTTTGCCCAAACGAAGCTGCCTGCTTGCTTGATGCGCGTTAGGTCAGCTGGATCCTTCCCAAAGCGTTATGCATCCCTCCAGGAAGCTTCACCCACCCACAGCACAGTTTTTTGCCTTTAAAACAACCTCGATCTCTCCCTTTGGCCAGGAAAAGCTGCCTGGACAGGGCTAAGTGGGTTAAGGAGCCGTCAAGATGAGAAAATGAGGGTGTATGCGGGAGGTGAGTGGTGGGATGGTGGCTGACGATGCAGCCGTAGCCTCGGGGCCCCTGGTTTTGGAAAGGCAGAAAGCCCCATCTGCAGGCAGGGTGACGGCTTCTTGGCATTGCTGAAACCCGGGCTGGCTTATTAGCTGGCGCTCAGCTTGTCGCCTGAAATATGTTCCCATAAAATGTTCATCAGCAGCAGTCGGGTTTGTTTTACAGCTGTGTAAAATCAGAGCTGTGTTTTGCAAACATGAAAGGAGGGCTAAATATGTCAAGTTTTGATCTCAGCGAGATATTTATGTATAGCCCTCGTCTTAGCGTTTTACTTCAGCTTCCGGATTCAACCTCTTGTGATGGGGAAAAAAGGGGAAAATTCAAGCGTGGCCTCTTGTTTGAGGCTGCTCAGGAAATTGCTGGGCTTTGCCCCAAAAGGGCAGGTTTACCGGGGCAGCTCGTGTTGCGTGCCTGGGGCTGGGCTTTGCAGGTTCCTGCCCTTGGGGCCATGCCTGTGCTGCTTCTCTGAGCCCAAACCGCAAAGAAAAGCAGCTTGGAAAAACTCCTTTGCAGTTGTTGTTTCGTTGGTGAGCGGATTGTGGAGGAATGCTTCATTTTTCTCCTTTCCGAAGGAAAATCACAGCATGCGGCGTTTGCCGGGGCGATGGGAAACACCTGCACGAGTCTCTTGCTTAAAGACAAGAGGTGTGCGGTGGGAGTTTGCACAGCGAGGGAGAGGAGGAGCATCCTCTGCACCACGTGGAAGCAAAACCTGCTCTAATTCACCTGCAAATGCATGGCACTGACCTGGAAAACCGTAGCGTGTTCCTGCCAGCCTTTCTGCTCCTGCCTTTCCCTGGCAAATCTTGCATTCAGCTCAGGGTCACCTCTTTTTTATCCTTTCCTACCAATTTCTGTAAATTCTGCTTATTGCAAAGCCTCTCGCCATCCGGGTAAATCTGTGCTGTGGAAACAGACAGAACACCTTCCAAAAACCCTCCTAACCATGCTAATTGCCCTTCTCCTCTCCCAATTAGGCCAATTTCTATATTCCCTTCTCTCCCCACCAGCTGCATTTTGTAGCAGTTTATAGCTGCCAGCTTGAATCCAGAACACTTTTGAAAAGCTGTAAAGCAGGCGAGTATTTTCCCCTCGCCTTGTGCCTTTCCAAACTAACAAGCAATTTGGGGTACAGAGATACTCTGTGCTTCGTTTTTCTGCTGAAACTCTCATGCGTTAAACCCCATTTCTGAGGCTCCCCCAGGTGGCGGAGCTCAGTTTGGGGGCAAATCCCCCAAATTTCCCTCTCCTTGCTGCAACAGGGAAGCCTGTGGAGTTACCGGCACCTCCAAAAAGCCTAGAGGTGCTTCAGGGTTTGGCTTTAGGTCTGGCTGATTTTCTCCTTCCGGAGTTTGCATTTTTTCTACCAGATTTTGGTTTCTTTGGACTCATGTGGGTCACAGAGTCTGGGAGAAATGTTACTCCCTTCTCTGGTGTTACAGACTTGTGTTACATGTCCTGGTTTTTCTTCCAAGAGCTAAGCAGCCCCTGCTGTATGCAAGTTGCTGCATGCAACCTGCTAAACGTGGTGTGCAACGTGCAACATGCCGAATGCTGTATGCAACATGCTAAGTAGTACATATGCAATGTGCTATATTGTATATGCAATGTGTACAGTGCTATATGCTATATACATTGCAGCCCTCCTGCGTGCACTGTGAATTATCTCTGGTGCCTTCAAGCACTTCCAGGCAAGGTCTTCCCTCGAGTTGCATCCAGGCTTCAGCAACATGCAAATGCAACTGAGCTCCCGTATTGGCGCGTTAGTTTTTATGGAGCATCCACGCATGACCCTACTCATGCTCTCATGAGCCTCTCCTTCCCATGGGGACGTTTTAGGGCTTCACATGCCCCACCTGCTTTTTTTTTTTTTCCTTTTTTTTTTTTTTTTTCCTGTTGTCATTGCAGAAATGGTCTTTTCTGACAGAAAAACCTGGACTGGGAACGCTTGACCGGCTCTTGCCTTACTCCTTCTGCAAAGCGCCACAAGATCTGCAGATGAAAAGCTCTCCACCTGTTGGGATAAGAGCAGGTTTTACCTAATCCCCCTGCGCTAATGGCTTGTGAATCGGGATGGAGCCGGGGTTAGGACTCTGCTAAGGCTCCTGCAGGCCTCCTGGGGAGGTGGGGAAGGAGCTGAGACCTTGCTCCCGGTGAGGATGGCGATGGCTGGAGGCTGCCTGCGACCACGCACAGGAAGGATGAAGCATTGCTTGGGACCCACCACTGATTTGCTCACTGCTTTGTTTTTTTTTCCCCCTATTTGCTTGATTTCAGTGATTCCAAGTCAGGCTTTTTGCTCACACATTGGGGAAGAGGAAAGCTCAAGGGAAGGAGCCCCCAGGTCCCTGGTTTTTGGAGGCAGGAGGCTCAGCTCCCGCCTTGCAAACTTCCCGGCTCATAAATCAGCCTGCAAAGAGCCGAGCCTGGAGGATGCAGCTGATGCGCCCGGGTTTGTTCCGTGCCAAACTGCTCTCTTTGCCCTTTTGTTTGCTAGCTGCCGAGGCACTTGGCGTACTGATGGGCTTGTTTTTAACTAATGACTGGCACTCACATTATCTCCCCGGCATTATCTCCTTCCCACTTTTCCCCTCTCCTTCCTAAAATAAACCGTCAATCATGGGCTTGTTTTCAGCACTGGGCTCCTGCCGCCTTTGGGATGGGATTCATCGCCCAAGTGCCAAGGGCAGGCGGGCTCTTAGAAAAGTGCAGGACAATAACCCGCCGCAGTGCTTCCCGCTGTGCAGTTACTGTCACTGCCAGCCCTATATTTTCTGCACGTGGTGGCTGGGAGCGGGCACAAAGCCCATAATAAGCAGGTGATTGGGTACCGACCGGCACCAAATGTCAGCGAAAGAAAGGCAGCAGTGCCAAGGAAGGGGTAAATGGAGCCATTTCATTTTTTTTACACAAAAAAAAGTTTGGTTTTTTTTGCTTGGTTGTGTTTTTTTTGTTTGTTTGTTTGTTTGGTTGTTGTTTATTGTTGTTTTTTTTGTTTGTTTGTTTGGTTGGTTGTTTTTTTAAGGGTGTGGAGCCATTTGGCAGCGGGAAGGTTTGCGTCTGACTTGTTTCTGCTCTCAGATGGAATGGGTTTCGTCCCCCCGAAGGGCTGCACCACGGCCGTCCCACTGCTCTTACCCTTTCGGGGTGACCGTCACCTCCCCTGTCCTTGCCGAGGCCACCTAGCGAGCGGCATCGCATCCCTGCGATGGCATCTGCAATGCTGATGGGTGAACACCTGGGCGGCGAGTGCTTGGAGCAGAAGCCAGTGCTGGAGCCAGTCCTTTGAAATGTAATTAGCGCTGTATTAGCTAGAAGCAAAACTATCATTAATAGGGTCCTGACAGCCCGGGCGAGGGAGGTTTTGAGCAGGGAAGGAGGCTTTCCAGCGCTTGGCTGGCTCCACAGCAAAGCCCTGCCTGCCGGAGACCGCCCGGGGGCTTTTTGGCTGCCAGCATCGCAGGGCTTTACCCCTCAGCTCCAAGGAGGTTTGGGGAACATCAGGATAAAGACACGTTTCCCGTTGGAGGGATGTTGAAACCGAGCCCTTCCCAGCCTGCAGACCACACATTTTGTCTCTTCTGCTGCCGGGAGCAAATCTCCATCTGCAAAACCCTTCTTGGCTGGAGGACTCAGTGTCCCGGAAGGCCAGAGAACGGAGCAGGGATTTCACTCCTCTCCTACCCAAACCTCTGTATAATTTCCCATTTATATAATGCCTTCAACAATATACTTTGGAGGGGAGGGCAGAGGGGATTAGCGGCGGTTATTCCAGCCCTGCTCCGCCTCCCTGGGCTTGCAGATAAATCCTGCTGCTGCATCCTATCAGCCCAGGCTGGGGAGATGGGAGCTGCAGCTTCCTCCGCCGGGATGCGCCTGCTTTGCACATGCATTTGTACCTGTTTGTTTCTTTGCAAAGTGATTCGGGCAACTTCAGTGCAGGGATGGGCAGGAGCAATTTGGGGATGCCCCTCAGTGGGGCTTTGCTTTTCCCTGTAGGACCAAAGTGATGGGAGGGATGTGGGGTGATGGGGGGATGTGGCGGTGGCACTCAGGTGTGCTGCCGTCTGCAGAAATGCTTTTTTGGGGAGTTGCTTGGACGACACTGGCTTTGCTGGTAGCATTGCTGCTTTTGGTGGTGTGAGCGCTGGGAAAGGCTGCTCCCCAGGGGATGTTTTGCCCTTGGTGCTGCTTGAAAGGAGGAAAATGGTGTGAAAGGGGTGATTTCTGCTGGCGGTTGTGGTCATCGTGGGAGGCAAGCGATGGCTCTGGGAGCCACTGGCTCCTCACAGGGGACCAAGATGGGTCTTAAATGTGGGAGAGGGGGGAAAAGGCTCTGGCTTTGCAAAAGCACCGGGATCACCCCAGTTTTGAGGTGAGGCAGGGGTATGGGTGAGCTGCGCTCCCCAGCGAGTCCTCTTGTGGGTCTTTTCTTTTGAAAAACAAAAACAAACAAACAAACAAAAAACCTGCTTTTGTCGGAAGTGGCTTTTTTTCTGGAGGAGGATTGCAATGGCCAAGTAATTTCGGCTTCCAGCAGCAGCAGGGACATCCCAAGAGCCAGCGGCTGAATTTGGCAGTTTTTCTCTCTTTTCTCCCCACATTGCATCGCAGAAGGATGCAGTGGCTCAGAGGGGGGCTGGAAGATTTGGGCAACGCCACTGTGGCGAACACCTCAAAATGTGTATGTAGAGGTGTTGGAGATGGGGGTTTGCTCCATGACGGATGAATAACGCCGGCTGGATCTGATGGAGAGTCACCGTGTAATGGGGAAATATTGCTCCAGAAAGGATGCGGAAGATACGTCTCCAGCAGGAGCAAGGCACTTCCACTGCCGGTTGGGATTCCAGACAGGCAATTGTGGAGAGGAAACTCCAGCTCTTCAGCTCCACGCAGGCTGCCGTCATCTTACAACTTGCTTATGTGCATGTAGAGATGAAATATTTTCCACAAGTGCTGGCAGAGGTGGCTCTTTTCAAACGATATCTGCGTCTTATTGCATTATTATGGCTGGGATTGGTGCTTTTTTTTTTTCTTTTTCTTTTTTCTCCTGTTTAAGGAAGTATTTGGAAAGACTTAATGTATGCAAACTGGCTGGAGATGGCTGGGTTTCCTTCTGACGAAGAGAGAATTTACTCCGCTGTAATTATTGGTGGCGTGGGAACGTAGCGGCACTCAAGGAAGCCTGGTTTCCAAATTAAACCCCTCTGCTCGCAGAAATACACCTTTCTTTCTTTTTTCTTGTTTTTTTTTCTATTTTTTTTTTTCAGCAGGAAAACACATCTGGGTGACTTTGGGATGGGAAATGGTTTTGCTGGGGCAGGATCTGGATACCAGGATGCGAGGGCTGCCCATGCCTCTGGGTTTTCCCAGTGCACCACGGCTGCTTTCTACCATTTGTTTGCACAGACCCCCCCATGCCTCCCACCCCCTGATCTGCTAAAAGCTTCCTGCTGCGAGAAAACAACCCAACTCTTTAAAATTTAAAGGGCTTATTTAAACAATGTTATCTCTCTTGGAAGGGAGAGAGCATATTGAATGGCTATATTTAGTGGTCGGTGTAGGACAAAGCAGATGCGGAGAGATTTTTAACACGGGGATGTTAATCACTTATGCCACACTGCCTGGGAGCTGTGGGTATATGCATTGGTGTATAAATATATGCAGCACACCTATGAGGATGAGGATGGGAGAAGCAGGGGGTGCACGGTGGCTGGGCATGACTTGAACATCCTTCCTTGATCGTCTTTTCACCTTTTTCCACCCCAAAAGCCAGCTGGACAGAGCAGTGTGTCTCCATCTCCATCCCCAAAATGTGCAGCAGGATGGGGATGCTCTGGCTTGTCGGGGGGCTGACAGCAGGATGCACAGCCCCAGCCTTTCTGCCCCCAAATGGGCCTGGGATGGGAAGCAGAGCATTTTACAGGCTTGCAAATGGGCTGTTTAACAAATCCTGCTGTCGTCTCCCTGCTGGCGAGCCGCGAGGAAAGCCTACCGCATTACCGAGCCTCTATTACCCACCCTCGTGGGAGCACTGAATTAAAGGAAATATTTTATGATCCTACGCTTCGTTATGTTTTATTAAAAGCAGAGCATCGGCCTCCCCTGCCACATTCATCAGATCAGAGGCTCTGTTGTTTTTTTTCCTCCTCCCCTCCCAAGCTCTCGCTGCTCTCGCTGCTGTTTCCGAAGTAGCCAGTTTGCTCTCGTGGCAGAGCAGGGAAGTCTGAAACAGGAGGAAATGGGGCGGTTGGGTTTCTCTGGGGAGGCCCCATTTCCAAATTGCTTGGGGGTGTGGAGCTGTGATGCAGAATTAAGGGATGGATGTGGGAAAGTGGAGACAAATGCAGGTTGCAGGGAGGTGTGGAGGTGTTTGAGATACAGGTGGGGACCAGCACGGCCCTGTGAGCCCTCAGGATACCCCATGGAAAAGGTGCTTGGAAAAGCCTCCCCACAGACAGCACCTTTGCTCCATCTCAGGGCAACCAATCCCACGCTGGGAGGACTGAAGGTCTGTTGCAGATTTGGGGAGAAAGACCCCAAAAATGCAAACGCTTGCCTTGCAGAGCTGAAGTATCCCTCACAAGCAGGGCTGGGAGTTTTCCCTATCAGTCGTGTAGATCGGCAGTGAAAAGCCAGCCAAATGATGATAGTCAAGCATATCTGGAAGCAGTCAGGAGATAGAAAGGTATTAATTAGCAGTTATTTCTCAACGGAGCGGAGATGGATAGGGATTAAGGTAACAGCCATGTGCATCCTTTCCGTAGCGGCGGCAAAGTGCCGGTAAATCAGCGTTATGAATCGGTGCTGTAAGAGGGAGATATGTTTTAATCTTATTAGCGGCGCGGCATTACTGGGAGAGCAAAGGGATTATTAATCACGGAGCGTAAATCGGGGAGAAGAGGGTGGCTTCAAATTAGCAATCCAGCTTCGTGCAGAGAGTGCCGAGAGGGGTGTCGGAGATGGAGAAGAACAGGCGGCAGATAGGGGCTGAGGGGATGGGAGGATGCCAAGGAAAAGGGCAAAAAGCCCCCAGCAAGAGATGAGGGCGATGCTGGAGCTGTCCCCTGGGGTGATTCAGTGTTTTTTTGCAGGGAAAAAGCAGCCCAGCTTGGGGGAGAGGGAGCCTCGATTCAGAGCTGTTGGAAGAACAGGACCGTTGCTGCTTTTCCTGCTGGTTTGGGGTCTGGCTGCCATCCCCCTCCAGGAAATCGGGGCCAACCCCTTGGTGGGAAGGTGGCAGGGGGCAGGAGGAGCTTGGCTGTGTGTGTGTGGGGCTGGGCTGGGGATGCAGGGTGGGCCCTGCACCGGGACTGTGCCAGGACCCGCGAGGGCACCGACGCTGGAGATCCCTGGGATCGCCTAGGATAACGCAGGACCTACAGGCATCCATCCCATCCTGCCACCCCTCGTCCAGCCTTCAGCCTCCCTCCCTGCCTTTCCTTGCCCTTCCCCCCCACCCCCCCACCCTTCCCTCTGTGCCTCGGCCCCGCACGCAGCTCGCAGAAGGTGCTGGGTGGTGCAAAGGGGGAGGCCACGTGGGGTGGCTTTGCCTAGCCCGAACGGCTTTGGGGTTTTGGAAGCACTTTGCACTTCTGCCCAGCACCAGGCTTTTTTTTTTCCCCTTTTCTATGCCTGAGGTTATGCCCTGGGTGCGTAAGTTCAGAAGATAGAAAAAAAAAAAAGTTATATTTTTTATTTTATAATAATAATAGTAAAAACAACCCTTCCCAGTTAGAGCATGCAGGAATTGATGGCGTGGGCAGAGCTTACAGATGGCAGGCAGCAGGGAGGGGGGAGTGGACAGCTCCCTCATTTGTCACCAATCACAAGTCCGGGATAATTGGATTGCCTGCAAATAGAGAAAGAAAGAAGCAAATTCATCATCTTGCTTCCAGTTACCTCCTTCTCCTCGGCCGGCTTGGTGCTGGCGCAGCAAAACCCCTTGTTGGGACTTGTAATGTGGTGGGAAACCTGACAGCAGCATCCAGACCTAAATCCTCATCCTTGCTCTTCAGGAAAATTATTTTTTCCCCCTTCTGCCCATCCCAAACCTCTATTTTTCCCACTACAGTTGGGCAGGGAGAAGGTTTAGGGAGGATTTTGGTGTTTCAGATGTCAAATTTCAAAATTGCATTTTTCTGAGGAATAGAGTTTGTTTCAAGTAATTCCCTTTTGGTATTCACATTTTTCTCTCTCTTTTTTTTTTCTTTTCTTTTCTAGATCTCAGATGGTTTTGTAAAGCAGTGGGTCTTGCCCTCCCCCCGGCAAATGGGGAAACTGAGGCACGGGTGGGACTTGCTTCAAAAGGCATGCTTTGAGCTGCTTCCAGCTCCGCTAATTAGCTCGGGCTGGGATTATGCTCGAGCCTAGATTAACGAAGTGAGCTATGGTTTCAAATAATTAGCTCCTGGTGTCATAATCCTCACCCCGATGCAGGGCAAAGCAGCAAAGTGATCTGCTGCTCCTGCAGACTTCCCACTTCACACAAAAAAAGAAGATTGGGCTCTGCTGGGGACTTGGGAACATTTTTCCTAGGTTTCAGCATCTTTAACACATCATGCTTTGTTTGGAGCTCTAACAAACTGGGTTGGATACAAATAATTTGCCTTTCTTTTTTTTTTCTGTTGTGCTGATGGTGTTTCCCAATGAGTTGAGTCTACCGGGAGGTTTTGGCTCAGTGTTTTTTTGGTGCTGGATGGAGACAAGACCCTGAGCCTGGTCCAGCCCCGGGGGATGCTCAGGGACAGCGACCGCACCCAGGAATTGCATCTTCCTGATGCAAAACCAGGGAGAGACCAGAGGTGTGAGAAGGGGGAGGCCAATGAGATGAAAAGGGGGGGAAAAAAGCATTTCCAATCCTCTGCAGAGCAGGCTGGGATTATGGTCTGCCTTCTCCTTTTACTACTCAATTCTGGATTAAACCCTGCATCTGCGCCGGGGGTCAGGGAGGGGTAGATTTGCTGTGCAGTGGGTGGAGATCAGCAGATCTGCCAGCCTCGCCATGGTGCCACTAGGTTAAAACTAACTAAAAAGCAAAGGGGTTGTGAAATTTTAGCATGCACAAGCCTGGAGGAGGCTGCTAAGGTTGCAGGGCAGCCAGGTTTCCTGGTCCCGTGCATCAGCCTGCATCATGCCCAGGTGTCAGGGAGGCGCCACGCGCTATTGCAAAGGGTTTTGGGGGGGTTTTGGGGTGTTCTCAGTCTGTGGTGCTCCGTCACCGGTTGGGCAAGGCTCCATCCTGCTCTCTCACGAAAGGCTAGACTGGAAATACAACGTGAAAATGCCATGGAAATAAATGCAAAGTACTGCATTGCAAGGGAGGAAAGGTCCTTACTGCATGATGCAGCATGTGGGAGAGCTGGTAAAGTACTAATGGGGTAAAATAAAAACGAATCTTTTTTTTTTCTTTTTTTTTTTAGCAAATCTAGAGGTTAATTAGGATCAGCAATGAGGTGCTATTACAAAAAGGAAAAAGCCAATCTCTTCTGGGAGTTATTAGCAGAAGTGGTGCACAGGAGGGAATTATCCCTCTGCAATCGAGGCCAGCGGGGTGGCAGCACTTTGGGGCACGACGCTTTAAGGAAAAGAGAGCTGACAGGGAGGCAATCCACAGGGAAGCGAGAAATCCTGTGGGAGCTGGGTTTGCTTGATTAGGGATGGGGAAAACTAGGGCAGGAGGGGAGGGACAGGCATTTATAACCAGTGCAATGTGCCTGGAAAGTGTGTCCTCGCCAAGACAGGTGGAATCTCTCACCCGTTGCACCTAGCCTGATTTTGCCAAAATCTGGCATCTTTAGGTCGTGGGGTGGAAATAAAGTTGGCATGCAAGCGAACTCATTTTGCTTCAGAGGAATCTGCCTTAAATTGCTCGCGTGCAGTTTTTCAAACAGCACGAATGGCAATCAGCCCCGATTTGCATATATGCATACACGCAAACGAAGAGCACGATCTCCATTTTAAAAATGGGGCATCTGGGGCCCTGGCTGACCTTGGCACATTTTGGGTTTTGGTTTTGGCACTGGCAGCTGCTTGCTGGCAAGAGGCTGAGAGGTGCAGGCAGAGCTGTTACTCCAAATCAGTGACACCGGTGGGTTTGGGGGAATTTTGACTCTGCCAGGCTCCATTTCCCTCCCCTCCTGGACCAAGATGTCACTGAGGACTCTGAAAACTCACAAAAGCAGCCGTGATGGCCAAATCCCCTGTAAATGGGGATAAAGGAAAAAGAGCAATGAGCAATGTCCAACCCTTCCAAAACCCCAAACCTAACAACCCATCGCAGGTCGCGGCCACCAATTTCAGCATCATGCCAGCAGCAATAAACCACTTCAGCACTGCTCTAAAACATTGTATTTTAATGGCAAAACCAGTAGTGTGAAGATGCGGCAGTAAAGCACGCCCCTTCTACCCCAGCATCATTATGAGATGAGGCGTGCATCGTACGCCAATGGCTTTAGGGCGATGTGCTGAGCACGCTGGTGGCGGGGGAAGAAATGATAAATAAAACTTTACTGCGCTAGAGTAAATGCTGCTAAACATACTTCACGTCTGCGCGGTGGCAAGAGATAAATATTCAATCTATAATTTATGTACGTGGCTTCTCAGCCTGCGCAGGAGGGTCTGGTAGTGGCTAATAAAATACAATATATCAAGAAGACTTATCAATGCAGCAAACACGACCCTGCTGATAATTCGCATGGGGTGATGAGACTCATCTTCTCCACGTTGGCTGCTCTCCTTTGGGTTTGATTTACGGGTTTTGGGGCACAACAGGTGTTTACAAGTGGTTTTGGTTGGTGTCTGGTCTTTATGGGTGTGCACATGAAAGAACGCTCATTTAAGAGTAATATCAGCGTGCAACCCTTGGGAATGTTGAAATATCTCCCAAATGGATGATATTTCCCATTCATGACAGTAAGATATCCCCAAAACCCTGCAGCTGCTGGTTGTCCCCTGCCTGTTGGTTCCCTCCGAGCCTCATTTTTCTCGTGTTATCTTCCAAAATTGGCACTTTTCCACCATTTGGAGCATCTCTCATTTTATGATGGGTGCGTTTGGCTTTGCGGTGGCTCAGCTCCCCCCAGGGCTGCTGCGGGTCGGGGTGGGCAGGATGCTGCCCTCGGCTTTCTG
Organism: Cygnus olor; assembly: GCF_009769625.2. Lineage (NCBI taxonomy): Eukaryota > Metazoa > Chordata > Aves > Anseriformes > Anatidae > Cygnus > Cygnus olor. Next base: position 7,751,666 of record NC_049189.1, on the reverse strand, counting down.
ACTGCAGGATTTCCACCATCAGCATTGCACCTCGGAGTTTCTCTCTGGCAAATCGCCTGATTTTATGTAGGGATCTGTTGGGCATCCAAATGGAGCATCCAAGGTCACCCTGGGTGTCGTAGCAGCACATGGGCTTGCTCTGGCCGAACACCTGTATGTTTTGCCAAGCTTCCTCAAAACTTCCCTTTTTTTCCTCTTTGTTTTGTTGCTTGCCACAGACTGGGTTGCATTGCACAAGACAGCCGTGCGTCCTGCTGTCTCCGGAGCAAAAACCCATAACCCACTCGTGGGAATGACCGATTTCCCGGGGCTTTTACACAAACATCTCGCTTGACGGAGATGTAGTACAAGTGCTAACTCAGTGCCGCGAGTGAAAGAGCCAAGCGAGAAATGGGCTTTCTCATACTGTGCTCCGGTGAGCTGGAACAGCCTTGCTGATGAGCCTTGGCTGGAGAGGCGCGATGAAGACGTTAAGGCAGGTTTTGTTTCCGTCCGCGCGCAAGGCGTGTAGCTGCTGTGGATGGCTCTATCTGACGTGGATTTGCTTGTGGGGAGACGCACGCTGGAGGTGACAACAGGCTTGTAAAAAGCAGGTGTTTGCATCCATTTTATTAGCTGGCATCTGGTGAAGGATGGAGCTGGCGTTTGAATAGTCGGTAGTAGGGGAACAGGAGAGACAAAGGTGGAAATGCTGGAAGGAGGTGGAGAAGGGGCAGGAAATGGACACTGGGGAGGGAGAAGACCCCGCAGCTTCCCAAGTTTCCCAAGTCCCAAATCACCCATTGCATTTGCATGCCCAAAGTGGCCCAAACCCCCTTTTCTGTGTCCAAGCTCATTTACTGCCAGAAGACACAGCCTGAAGGATGGGGAAGTGCTGAAGCAGATGGAAGGATGCCAAGTCCTCGTTTGAACCTCATTTATAACTTTACTCTGGGCACGATGGAGGGGGATGGCATTGCCTGGTGGCTCAGCCGAGCTGGTTTGCGGGCAATGAGGCTGTGTTGCAGAGACTGCTCCCTGCCTGCAATGTGAGGAGCACCTCTTGCTTGGTCCAGGGCTGTCTACAGAAATTCAGGCCTTGAGACACAAATGGCTTTTTCTTCAGACCCTTTCTCACACATCCTTGCCGATGCTGAGGTTGTGCTGATGTGGATAAAAATCTACCCAAAGTGTTCACAGTAGGTTTTTTGCCCGACATAACCTGTTTTAAGCCTTGCTTTTCATTTCTCTGCAGCCTGTGCTGGTGCTGCGCCGTCCCAGGGCTTGGCTATGGGCACTGGTATGCTAGATCCAGTCTGTACCCATAAGAATGTAAAAAGGGCTGCAGTGTTCATAATGAGGACAAAACTGGTCTAAAATTCTTAAGGTATGTTGGTGTAATTCTTTAGGAAGCTCTGGTGTGATTGCGCATTGTTGGAGATGTTCTCCGTGATGCTAGGACTGGCTGCACTCCGGTGGTGTTTGGGTACCATGGCAAAGCACGACACAAGGCTTTACTTGTTGGTTTGGGGGTTTGGACGGGTTTTATTTTTTGGCTAGGATATTTTTTTTCTGGAAGAAATGCAAGATTTAAAGAAAAGAAAAAAAAAAAGAAAGAAAGCTGTGGGCAGTATTCAAAAGTCCCGTCTCAGTTGGGTTTTGGAACCAGCGTTGGAAATAGTTGTAAGTTTTGTGTTTTTTTTTTCCGTTATACACTATTTGGAGTGTGACACAGTGATAAAAATCTGACTGGCAGAGCTTAAAAAGAAAACGTTGGTTTGTAGAGTGTGCAAAGATTTTAATCATGAAATCCTAATTGAAGCAGACCCCTTAGGGTCTGTCTGTCCCCAGCAACCCTAATGAAGGTTCCCTCTATAACTGATGACGCCAATGCCCTGCCTTTAGTGGTTTTCTCAGTTAATCTTGATTTAAAAGGGGTTGAAAGGCCAAACCAGCCACGCTCAATCAATGTATTGATGAAGATTATTGATTAAAATCACAAAGAGCTAACAAGACACAAGATACATCCGTAGGATGGAGGCAGCTTAGCATAGAGTTCAGTGTGCCTACTGCATCCTACTTCATTAGAGAAAAATATTCTGTGTTTGCTCTGTATACATTCTGTATGTTTTCTCCCTGGCTCTACCATAGATAAGGATTTAGGTGCTGGTGTGGTCCAGCAACCCCCATAAAGAATAATTAGCAGTGCAGCTGCAAAGTGCTTCCTCCTGCTTATGCAAATGGATGAGGTAAGAGGCATCTAATTAAATGTTTGTACTTTAATACACTGCGGTGTGAAGGAAGATGAATTTTAATTACCGGCTCTTTAATTGTTTGGTCGGCCTGTTAATATCCTATTTACACAGCATTACTACAATTTGCTCTCTGCCAGCAGGGCTCTTCCTTGCGGCAGGAGCGAGGTTTTTCCTCCTGCTCTGGGTGGCCCGGTGACGACAGCTCTCGTGGCTTTATTGCAGGAATAAAGAAAATAAATATAGAACAAATAATGAAAAAACAGATTTTACAAAATGCAGCGCATTATTTGGGTGGGCAGCAGTGGGTTTTAGGGATGCTAAGCCCTGTTGGAATTTGTATTTTGTTTTTTTTTTTTTGTAAGGAAAACCTGGAATTTTAAGTAAAACTCGTGCACAGCAGCCAGATCATCCCTTTAGGAACATGAACGGGCTCCCCCCAGCCTCCTTTTTCCTTAGCAAAAGGACTGTCTCCTTTGGATGCATGACGCTGCCTCCATCTGTCACATCCAATTTCACTCGCTGATGTTAAACCTGTGTTAAAATACTTTTTCCGCCATTTCAGTGAAAAAAAAAATAAAAATCAGTGCAGCAGCTTGCCAGGAGGAAAAGCTCAAGATTCAGTAAAATTTGGCTACTCTGTACTGGGACAGATGCAGGTCCTTCACCAATTCTTGCCCCTCGCAGCCCTCCTGGGTTGGCAGGGAGAGGCAGCATCACATTATAATTGTAAATTGCCTGGGAAGATCATAAATAAGGCATCACTGGAGCTGGAGCCGAGGAGAGAGGGAGAAAGTATTTTGCTGTGCTCACAGGAACGGGAGCAACTGCTGGCGTTTAATCTTTAATGAACAAGATGTTGCGAAGTGCTGCAAGTAAAAGCACGTTTGCTTAATGCTCCTCAGCCCTGGCCCTGGCACCGTGTGACATCCACGTCCCGGGGCTTTGCGCGTGGCCATGGAGCCTTCGGCCTCACCTCGTGCACCAGCGTGCTCCCCTTGTGCTGGCTGTCATCTTCCTCTGCTCGAGAATGGGGAGCAGGATTGCCCCCTGGTTGTTTGGGGGGATTGCAAGCCTTTGGCATCCTGGGTGGCTCTTTTGCAAGGGGCAAGGCACCTCCTCCGGCAGCCACTGCTTTAAATCCTATAAAACCCTTTGCAAACTGGGGCTGTGCACCTGGCGGATTTCCTTGCGCTCGCTGCTGGGTGCCAGCGTGCTGCTGAAGAAACCCAGGAGGGCAAAATTGCAGAGAATAACAAAAAGGCCAAGGAGAGAAAGAGCAGAGGCCGGGCTGGCATCACTTTAAAAGCCAGTGAGAGGAAAGGTGAGGACCAGAGACAAAAGGCTGGAGGAAACGAGAAAGGCCAAACCTCAAATCAAAGCAGGGAGATGCCAGAGTCAAAGGAAAAGAAAGGAACAGCAGGAAGCAGAGGGAGCAAAAGGAGGAAAAGTGATGCAAAGCAGCCCTGCATGGGCTGGGGGTCGGGGGTCAGGTCACTTTTTTCCCCTCCCTCCCTGCATTTGCACCCCAAAATATCCTCCCAGCCCCGGTTTGGAGGTGCAAGTGGCAGAAGCTGGTGGCGGGCTCGGTGTGAATTATGCATGAGCCCTGCTAATCACGCACTGATTAAAACGGGGATGTGTTAATAATACCTCGGCCTGGTGCCTCCGCTCAGGGGGACGTGTTGGCACCCGAGGGGTGAGGGGGACGTGGCAGGGACAGACGAAGGGACAAAACCCATTGCTGGTTTGGCATTCACTTTTGGGGGACACGCCACCAGGTGAGAAAAGGGTAAATGGGCAGGGAATGGGAGCACCGAGCGGTGGTCGTACATTCATGATTGCTTGAGATGTAGCTTAAAACCAACCGGTGAGGATGTGGAGGGCTGGGAGCGCTGCGGGACGTGCTGAAATCTCCACCACCCCAAGACTTCGGAGCACATCGGCGCTGGCGGCCGCCCACACCCTGCGTTGGCACGGCCGGGCTGAAACCTGCCTCCTCCCTTGCAGCCATTCTGTAATTGAAAGCGCTGAGCATGTTTCAATGTGCTGCTTTTATTAATGTGTCACTCCTGATTTAAAAGGACATTTCACTTATCTCTCCCTTCCCCCTCCCCCTTTTTTTTTTTAACTGGATGTCGCAAGAATTCCCACTGCTCGCTATCAAAAATACTAAAAATACTCTTTTTTTTTTTTTTTTTTTCCCCCAGGGATGCGATCTAATCAGAGGGCTGCATTTCCGTAGGTCAGAATCTAATCAGAGGGTGGCATGGCACATCTTTGGCTCTGAAATACGTCTTATTTTAAAAGAGCGAAGGGAAAGGAGAGGAGCTTTGGGATCGGGAGCTGCTTGCAGGTGGTGGCAGATGCGAATAGCGCGGCAGCTGCTAGGCTTGTGGGGCCGGGCTACTGTCCACGCACAAACGTGGTGCTCAGCCCTGCTGACAACGGTTTCACATTCAGCGGTGCCTGACACTGCTCTTCTCCCATGCCAATAAAAAAATCCCAAACAGGGACCGATGCGGGGCTTTCTGCACTGTTGCCACATGGGGTGGGTTCAGCCCCCACTGCTGGGGAGGGAAGAGAGAGGCGCTGGTGGGGTTTTGCATTGAAGTCTGGCAACATCAAGGGTATGGATAGCGTGCAATCCTTCCTTTTTCAGGAACAAAAAGGGAAATTTTGGACCAGAAAGGAAGTGTAGACCAATGGCTTTAGCCCATTTGTCTTTTTTGCCCTGTTCTTCTCCTCCCCCTGCTCTTGCAGCTGAAGAACAAACTTCCCAAACAGGAAGAGCATCTTGCACAGCTCAAATTTAGTCTGAAATCGTGTGGTGTTAGGCTGCGGGAACCCCTCTGAACCAAGGTGGCTGCTGCCTCAGGACCCTCCTGTGCCCCCAGTACTGCGGCTCCCCCAGCAGAGACCTGGAAGAGGAAGGGCCGATTTTCTTTACTTAAGGTTGCACTGGAGCAGGAGCTGGGGGGAAATCCCGCTGCTGGAGCTGGGATGGCGCCTGCTCTCATTGCAGCCTGATGAGAGCATCTCCTGCCCTAATGGCGTTTTGGGGAGCGAAAATGCAGAGCAGAATCCATCCAGCTAATAGTTGGCCTGAGCATGGGAAAACAAGCAAAGAGATGGGCTTTAGACTGCAAAAAGCCTTTTTCCAGCATTGCTGTCCTCTGATGAAGTGTTGGCTGTGTCATCTTAGAAAGCTCAATTATCACCTGGCGAGAAGATTTTTGCTAGGGCATCGCTGGGGAGCACCGTCCCCGAGATCCTGCAAGTGTCCGCTGTTTTTTTACCTTTTGGAAATGCCACGATCCTCAAGTCAAAAATGTGTTGGGGGGGTGCGGACAGTGCCACTCTGCAGTCCCCCACTCTTGGAAAGCGAGGGGAAGGGGAGATGAGCACCAGGATTCATAAGCATCGCCGCCAATGACAAGTACATTTTTAAGAAACCCAATTAGCAGCAAACTGCGATATGCCAGGATGGCAAAAACCCATCTCGGTATCTTTTTTTCCTGCCAGCAAAAGGTACGGGGAGAGGGGTGGTGAGCAAGCCGAAATCAAAGCTGGCATCAGCATCACAGCTCCGGTGTCTTGCCAAGAAGGGGCCGGGACATTACCTAGGAGGTTTCTGTGGGGACACACATCAAATGCATCAAACCAGCGGGTTCTGGATGGGTCCATCTGTATTTCTGCTTTCTTTTTTTTTCTTTTTTTTTCTTTTTTTCAGTGCCTGGCTTTATTTTCCCTGCACTTCCCCTCTACACATGTACTTAGCATCTGGGGGGCTGACTCCTCTAGGGACTGAACATCTGCTCCTCCTTGCTCGCCTCCCTCACACTTGTGCTCTTCCCTTCCTTCTTTTCACCGTCTTCCTTCTGGTGGGCTTTCACTCTGAATTGGGCATCTGCTGCTTTTTAATCATGCGGGGTCTCGGCCCCCACAACACCAGTGCAAGAAATCAGGAGGCTGCAAAGAAACCAGAGCTTTGGTGTCGCAAAGTGCAGAAGAATCCCACAGCGATGCTCAGTTATTTTTGAGGTGCAGATATCCTCCCAGCAGTGCCAAGCCTGAATTACGTGTTCTGATGCTTGCACGTTAGGCACTTTTTTGGATGCTGTTGGTCCAGCCCTGAAGGAGCAACCCTGTGATGGCTGCGTTTGGATTTGGGGTTTGGAAATAGGTTTTGAGCAAGGGTAGAGGTGGGAGCTGGGTGGCTGTAGCCTGGCTGACATCTCAAAGCAGGGCTTCTGCAGCACATGGAGGGTGACAACAAGAAAATAGGAACCAATTCAGACTTTTGGAGCCATTCGGGAGGTGCAGGCTGGGGAGCAGACCCCGGTGTGGGGATTTGGGTGGGGATGCTCTGACTTTGCACCACCATGCACAGGAGCAGGGCTGCAGGTGATGCAAAGCAGCAGCTTTTGGCTCTGCCGCTCTGCGATGCATTTTCTTCCCTGTGC